>NC_055994.1:55030723-55635699 GCF_018446385.1 Zingiber officinale
TACTAGGATACAGTTTCATTCTCTAATCAACAACACACACTATAAGTAATATCATTTCCCAACTTATCGGGCTTATTGATTTATCGAACTAAATCTCACCCATTGATAAATTAAAGAAATAAATATCAAATATATGTGCTTGTTATTATATTAGGATTAAGAGCACACACTTTCATAATAACTGAGGTGTTTGTTCCTTTATAAAGTCAGTATAAAAAGAAACAACCTCTAATGGTCCTACTCAATACACTCTAAGTGTACTAGTGTAATTATATAGTTAAGATAAACTAATACCTAATTACACTACGACCTTTCAATGGTTTGTTCCTTCCCATCTTGGTCGTGAGCTACTGTTTATAATTTATGAGGTTCTGATAACATGATCCTCTATGTTACTCCACACACCATGTTATCTACAATATAAATTAATTGACCAACTACATTTATCATAAATGTAGACATTTAACAAATGTGATTCTTATTTATAGATAAATGTTTATATCAAAAGCTAAGCTTTTAGTATACATCCTAACAATCTCCCACTTATACTAAAAGACTAAGCTGCCATATCTGCTGCCATACATCTGATTCCTAACCCTTCAACATGCCCATCATAAGCTCTTGCCTTAAGGGCCTTAGTGATAGGATCTTCCAAGTTATCACTTGATGTAATCTAAGCGGCAACAACTTCTCCTCATTATACGATTTCTCGTATTGGGTAGTACTTGCGTTCTATTGTGTATACTTGCCTTATGGACTTATGGTTTCTTCGAGTTTGCTACTGCACCAAATTATTTTGGGCAAACTAGAAATCATATCTAAGTCTATCTTGGAGTATATGAACCATACAGCTTCTATGACTACCTTAGAGGCAGCCATATACTCAGCTTCTGTGGTGGAGTCCAAAAAAACATCTATGCTTAACACTCCTCCATAGTTATGACTTCATCTCCTACACAAAACCTCGAGGTTGACTTACTATTGTCTCTATCCGATTGGAAGTCAAAATCCGTGCAACTCATAGGGAGTAAATTATCTGCCTTGTAAGCTAGCATATAATCTCTAGTACCTCTAAGGTACTTCTATATATGCTTTACCGCAGTCATATGTCCTTGTCTTGGGTTACTTTGATATCTGCTAACCATGCCCACGACAAAGCAGATTTCTGATTTTGTGCATATCATACATTAGGCTTCTGACAGCCGAAGCATAAGGAACTGCCTTCATTTCCTCTATCTACTTTGATATCTTCGGAGGCATCTCTTTAGATAAAGCTACTCCATGATGAAAAGGTAAGAAACCTTTCTTGGAGTTTTGCATGCTTAAAACGAGCAAGGATTGTTTCGATATATGAAGCTTGGCATAAGTAAAATATATTCTTTTCTTGCGATCCCTTAGATCCCAAGAATATATGCATTCTCCCAAGTCCTTCATATCAAATTGTTTAGACAACCATACCTTTACTTCTGACAACACTTTGATATTGTTTTCAACTACAAAAAATGTTATCTACGTATAGTACAAGAAACACCACCACATTTCCATCACACTTCTTGTATACACAAAACTCATTCGGTTATAAAATAAATCCATAGGTGTGGATTACTTTATTAAACCAAATGATCTAAGACCTTGAAACATTACTTCAGTCCATAGACTGATTAAGCTTACACACAAGATGCTCTTTGTTCTTTGCAATGAACCCTTCTGGTTGCTATATATGGATGTTTTCTTCAAGACTTCCATTAAGGAAAGCTGTCTTGACATTCACTTGCTAAATAGATTAAAGAATCCGGATAGACTTAAGCATGACTATCGGTGAAAAAGTTTTCTTTTGTTAGAATGTATACTAAAAGCCTAGCTTTTGGTATAAACATTTATCTAGAAATAAGAATCACATTGGTCAAATGTCTACATTTATGATAAATGTAGTTGTTCAATTAATTTATATTGTAGATAACTGTTAGTTAGAGCCCTAGAGCCAATCATTTGATGATTGTATGGACTCATGTATATCATATTCTTATATATATATTAAGGCATTTGGTTTTTGGTTATTATGCTTATTTGTATTAGTGCCAGATAAAATAAGTATAGTAGCGTCCTTGAGTAGAAGGTTCATACCTATATCAATCGATTAGTTGAATCGATAGTGAGATGATATAGGGAACACTACTCTAATTTATTCCTAGTCGAGTATTAACATTCAGGGACAATGTTAATACAATAAGACTAGCATGTAGGTCAGCTCGATGACTTGATCTCACAAGTCATGGATATAGAGATATCAAGCTGACACATGGGTATGCAATAGAGAATGTATACTGAATGACCATGAGAAAGTATCATGGATCGTTATATGAGTGTCATATACTTTCTCATGTGGCTATTAGTATGACTATTAGTCCTTTGACCTGAAGTCACCATGGATCCCTACATAAGGAGTTATGTACTTTGGTTTCGTCAAACGTCACTCTTAACAGGTTGGACTATAAAGGCGATTACTGGGTATGTAACAAATTATGCAGAGGGATGTGAGTGATGTAGATGGGATCTATCCCTCCCATATAACGGGAGCGACATCAATATTCTTGATAGAGTTAGACCACGAAGTGCATGGCCATGCCCAAATGAGTCAACATTAGATGTTGAGCTCATTTGATCGAGTGAGTCTACTTGGAGTTCAAGATTTAGATTGATTAGAGGATGACACGGTCTATGCCTCATATTGATCAATCTAGATGTCTAGGATAGAAGGACAATGTCACATATTGTGAGGAGTCACAATTAGTAGTCACAAGGTGATGTTGGATCTTAACATTTCTTGTAACTTGGGTAGCAATGATGTATTGCTAGATGCCGCTCATTGCTTATGTTTCTAAAAGAGTTTAGAAACATTGCCAACGTTACAAGAACCTATTGGGTCACACACAAAGAACATGTGGATGGAGATTAGGTTCATATGATGAACCAATTGGATTAGGTTCATATGATGCACCAAAGATTGGATTCAAAATTAGACTTATTGAGTTAGACTCAATTAGATTCAAATGTTGAATGAGTCTAATTTAAATTTGATTCATTGGGTCAATTTATATTAATGAATTAGATTCATTAAATTAAAATAGATTTGAATCAAAGGTTGGATTTAACTCAACAAGGAAGAGAATTGGTCAAGTTTGACTTGACCAAATGGAAGTTGAAACATCAAGTTTGACTTGATGTCTTGCCACATCATCATGAAGGTTGACTCATCCTACTTTGCATGACCAACCTAGCCACATCATTAGCCACATCACCACCTCATAATGGTATGCCACCTCATTGGAGGTTACACATCCAATTGGTTTTAATGTGGCCGACCACATTAATGAGGGGCTTTATGGTGTGTCCGACCACACATTAGATGGTGTGGAGGTTTTTGTTTTGGGTATTGATGTGGTGTCATTATTCCTTCTTCTTCCTTGGGTTCCCCTCTCCTCTTGAGTTGTTGTGGTCGTGGCTATCATGGTGAGGAGAAGATGTTGAGTTGTTTCCAAGAGCACAAGGGAAAGTGAAGGTCACAAAGGAGGGTACTAAAGGAGTGTATGTGATTCTCTCTTCTATTTCTCTCTTTTCTCCTTTTTGTTCCCATCCGAGAGCTCTAGAAAAGTGCTAGCACACTTGGGGTTCTCTTCTCCATCTTTGAGTGGTAGAAGACCACTCCTTGTTCGTGTGGATATCACTAGAGGAGTGTCTACATTGACACTCTCGAGATCCAACGCTTCCTTGGACGAGCGGGACTAAACGAAGGGCACGCATCGAAGGTAAAATGGTTTTTTCCTTTGTAGATCTACTGTAGATCGTAGTATAAAACTCGTATTTGTGTTTTCGAAATTTTTCTTTGCACGGATCTACGGCTTTGGGTGATTCGGGGTTTCCGCGACGCGAAAAGCGGTTTTCGCGGCCCGAAAAACCCAACAATAACATGGTGTGTGGTGTTACACACAGAAGATCATGTTATCAGTACCTTATAAATTATAAACAGTAGCTCACGACCAAGATGGAAAGGAACAAACCATTGGAAGGTCGTAGTGTAATTAGGTATTAGTTTATCTTAACTATATAATTACACTAGTACACTTAGAGTGTATTGAGTAGGACCATTAGAGGTCGTTTCTTTTATACTGACTTTATAAAGGAACAAAGACCTCAGTTATTATGGAAGTGTGTGCTCTTAATCCCAATATAATAACAAGCACATATATTTGATATTTATTTCTTTAATTTATCAATGGGTGAGATTTAGTTGGATGAATCAATAAACCCGATAAGTTGGGAAATGATATCATTTATAGTGTGTGTTGTTGATTATAGAAGGAAGCTGTGTCCTAGAGATACTAGGTTGATAATGTCCCCAAGAGGAGCTCATAAGTATTGTCATGATAAACCCTGCAGGTGGACTTAGTCCGACATGATGATAAAGTTGAGTGGTACTACTCTTGGACAAAGACATTAATTAAATGAGTTGTCAGTAACTCACCTAATTAGTGGACATTCGATATCTTAAACACAGGGAGACTAACACACTCATAATAAGAAGGAGCCCAAAAATGTAATTTGGGATTGGTGCGGTAGTTCAATAATAGTTCTCTAGTGGAATGAATTATTATTGATAAAATTAAGTTGTGTGTTCGGGGCGAACACGGGATGCTTAATTTTATCGAGAGACCAAAACCAATTCCTCCTCTCGGTCCCTATCGTAGTCTCTTATTTATAGAGTACTATATCCACCTATACCCACCTTCATACCCATGATAAGGGGGCCGGCCAAGCTAGCTTGTGGTTCAAGCTAGGGCCGACCAAGCCTTGATTCATGGGTGGGCGGCCCTAGCTTGAACCCAAGCTTAGGTGGCCGGCCCCCATAAAATAAAAAAGAATTTTAATTTTTAATTTTTATTATGTGGAAGATATAATTTATTAAAGAGAATTAAAATTAAAATATCTCTCTTAAAAAGAATCTACAAAAGATTAAAGAAAGAGATTAGATCTCTTTCCTTATTTGTAGATTGGAAAGATATTTTATTTTTTCTTTTTGGAAATTATTCACATGTTGAAAAATTAAAATTATAGAAATTTCTTTTTATCAACCATGAAGGGATTTTAAAGGAAAATTTTATTTTTTAAAATTTCCAAAGACAAATAAGGAAGTTTTAATTGTTGATTTAAAATTATCTTATTTGCTCTATATGAGGTGGCCGACCACATACAATTAATTAGGAAATTTTATTTAATTTTTCTTAATTAATTGTTGTGAAGGAAAGTTAAGGAAATTTTATTATAAATAAATTTCCTTATTTGCCAAAGCCAAGGAATATAAAAGAAGGGGTTGGGGTGCCTTCATGGGTTACAACTTCTATTATTTTCTCCCTCTTTTCCTTGGTGTTGTGGCCGGCCATCCTCCCTTCCTCTCTTCCTCTTTGTGGTGGCCGAAACCTATCTCTTGCTTGGAGCTCTTGTGGTGGCCGGATACTACTTGGAGAAGAAGAAGAAGAAGAAGGAGAGAAAGCTTGCATCCCTTGGAGCTTGGTTGGTGTTATTCTTCATCCTTGGTGAAGCTTTTGTTTTGGCCGAACCTAGCAAGGAGGAGAAGAAGGTGCTTAGGTGGTTTCTCATCTTGGAAGATCGTTGCCCACACAACGTTTGAGGTTAGAAGAGGAATACGGTAGA
Organism: Zingiber officinale; assembly: GCF_018446385.1. Lineage (NCBI taxonomy): Eukaryota > Viridiplantae > Streptophyta > Magnoliopsida > Zingiberales > Zingiberaceae > Zingiber > Zingiber officinale. Next base: position 55,036,433 of record NC_055994.1, read on the forward strand.
AGATCAAGAGGTCTTTCTAAAAGGTATAACTAGTAATTTTTCCTTTCCGCATCATACTAGTTATTTTTGGAAATAATACCAAATACAAGAGGCTTACGATTCTAGTATTTTGAATTTATTTTTGATGTAGTGTTCTTATGTTTTCTTCTTTTCCTTGTGATTTGATTGTTCCTTTTGGTTAACCTAAAGTTATTTTAGGAAATTAAATATTAGCTTTCCTTAAAAGGTTTTGTCTAGTCGGTGGTGGTTGTTCCCATATCCAAGAAGGTCATGTGCCTCGCCACGTCAGTACTGGGAACCAATTATGGAAATTAATATTTAATGGAATTAATAACTTAGGTGATTTGGATCTAACGTGTTAAGTTCCGCAGAAGATCCAAGTCTAAACCTAAAAGAAAAAATAGATTAAGTTTTGGATCAAACGTGTTAAGTTCCACAGGCGATCCAAAATTTAATTTAAAAGAACACATGGTAGGTAGGAAAAGGTTCAGACCTTTGTATAAAATTTTTGTACAGTGGAACCTCTAGGTTTTCCGAGTAGCAACAAACAATTGGTATCAGAGCTAGGGTTTTGCCTCTGTGTATTTGGTATTAGTTTAATTATGCACATGTCATACATAATTTAGGCAGGTCAATAGTAGGATGTGCTAACTTTGTGGATGCAGGATCCAACTATTATGGCTTATAGTTATTATGTGTGTGATTGGACCCTTGGACATGTCAAGGGCATTTTATTGTGTGTGTATGATTGTATTATAAAATACAGCAGGAGCTGTATTTAGTTTTATTATGATTTTATTTTTTGATCTAGTTACATGTACATTCCTTTTATGGAATATAGGATCGATGGATCTAAATTTTATTTTATGTTCGATCTAGTTTACATGTACATTCCTTCGAGGAATATAGGATCGAAAAATGTAAAATTCTATTTATATCGTGGATCGAATCTTGCAAGGCGTGGAACCTTTTGAGGATCAGAGGCGCAGCGGAACAAGGAGCAAGATGGATGCGACAACTAGACCCGGTGGCGGTGGCCAAAGATGGCAGGAGCTAGGGTTGGCGACACACGGAGGACATCAATAGGTAAAAGCCATAATAGTTGAAAATTAATTTTTCTATTTATTGCTTTTTATGCTGTGTTGTGTGTGCTTGTTAGTATGCATGCTAAGTAGGCTAGCATAGTCAAAATTCCTCACTTTAACTAACTAAGTGGGAGAGGGATTTATTTTTAAATAAATTCCACGGTCTCCATTACTGGTTTATAAGTGATGCAACAAGCTTGCGCGTTGGCTCTGAGTGCCTTCCTCCATATCGGATGAGCTTGTTTGCGGATCACTAGCTTAAACTTCCATTTTGGATGACTATAGGAAGTTAATTAAGAGCGTGTGATCTTCCCCATCGGAAGGGACACAATCTTATTAACGGACTTAGTGTCAAGTAATGGTATACACTTAGGCACGTCTAATAGTATCCTCCCCATCGGAGTCACTGCTATTATTTGTGTGATCGAAGAAAACCAACTATTGATTTGTCAAATAAATAAGTTGACAAGATAATAAAATTAAAAACCCCTCTAACAAATGTTTGATTTTGTATACGTCCACACTATCGTGGCATACAAAATTCACGATGTTTGAGGTAATTTTATTTGTCATAAAGATTTATTGACAAGATAATTAATGGGTAAACCCCTCCTCTTACAAATGTTTAATTTTGTATACGTCCACACTATCGTGGCATGCAAAATTCACGGTGTTTGAGGTGTTGGAGAATTAAAATAATATTGTTTGAGGAATCAATGTTATTTTAAATTCAAAAGTTTTGACCAAATATTTGATCAAAGAAAGATCAACTATTAATTTTATTCGTCATAAAGTAAAGTTGACGAGATAATAAAATTAATGGATAAAATCTCTTCTTTGATTTTGTATACGTCCAAACTATCGTGGCATACAAAATTCATGGGGATTTTAAGGAATTGATCTTGACCAAATATTTTTGTGATTCTTAGGATTTAAAATGTTTGTCAATTCCCTTGCTGTTATACTATAGAAAAGACTTAGTAGTCCCGATTGTAAAAAAATTAGAAATAGGACTTGGACATTAAGGTAGTATGTCTTTTTAGAACTAAAGAACAATATAGGTGTATTTAATTCATTAGTTGAGACATGTTTAGTGGTGTTATCTACCAGAGCCTGGAGTGTAGATACAGATGCCATTAATCATGTTCGCAATTCATTGCAGGGTTCCAGGAAACCCGACAACTAAATGAAAATAAAAACACCGTCCACATGGGCACTGCTGTAAAAGTGGCAGCTATTGCAGTGGGAGATGTTTATCCTTTAAATAGGAATAAAATATGGATTATTAGAAATTGTCTTTACGTACTAAGTTTAGAAAGAACCTGATTTCAGTTTCTAAACTATTATAGAATAGATATTGTGTCTATTTTGATAACAAAGCTATTATCAAGAAAAATAGAGAAGTTATCTATTCTGGTATGTTGGTTGACAATTTATAATCCAATAACTCCCACGATGCAATAAATGGAAATTATAACACATCTTCTAACTTTAAGAGAAAGCAACCTTCAGAAATGAACCAATTATATCTTTGGCATCTAAGGCTAGGTTATATTAACTTGAGTAGGATTCATTGGTAACTGATGAACTTTTGGGTTCATTGGTAGTGGAAATATTTCCAACCTGCGAGTCTTACTTGGAAGGAAAAATAACCAAGAAGCTTTTAAGTCTAAGGGGTATGGAGCCAAAGATATGTTGGAATTGTTTCATTCTGATTTGGGTGATCCTATGACTATCCAGACAAGAGGTAGTATCGAATATTTCATCTATTTTATAGACAACTATTCAAGATACAAATATATTTACTTAATGTGCCGCAAGACTAAGTGCTTTGATTAGTTCAAAGAGTACAAGGCTGATGCGGAGAAACGTCAAAGTAAAAGTATCAAGATACTACGGTGAGATCGTAGTGGCAAGTACCTCTTGGGAGAATTTAGGAGTCACTTATCAGAAGTAGGGATTCAATCCCAACTAACTGCACCTGGTACACCCCAACAAAATGGTGTAGAAAAAGGAAGGTATAGGACTCTTATAAAAATAAGTAGATTGATGATGAGTTATTTGGAAAATTACCAAATTCATTTTAAGGATATACTCTGGAAACGGAAGTGAACATAGTACCTTCCAAAGTCAGAACTCTCTACTCATATAGAATTGCTGAATAAGCGTAAGCCTATTTTGAAGCATATTCGGATTCGGGTAGTCCAGCACATATGCTGAAGAGAGATAATGATAAGTTGGACAGGAATTCACTTGTTTGTGGGTTATCCTAGAGAAATGAAAGTAGGATTATAGTCTTAAAAATCAGAAGGTCATTGTTAGTATCAATGACCGATTTTTAGAAAAGGACTATGTAATAAATCACGTGCCCATAAGTAAATTTGTTCTTAAGGAAATAATAAAGGACATGTCTAACCTAGTACCAACTGTACAAGATGAAATATCACAAGAAACTGCAACACGTATCACAAATGATACACAATTGTAGAAAGTGCCTCGTTGTAGTGGGAGTGTTGTTAGGCAACCTAAAAAGATTCATGTTTTGGGAGAGTTTTTGGACTCGATCCCTGGAGGACATGAACCTGATCTCCGGACATATGACGAAGCACTCCAAGATAAAGATGCAACATCTTGGCAAAGAGTAATGAATAACAGAATTAGAATATATGTATTCTAATAAAATCTGGAAGCTTGTAGAACCACCAAATGGTGTAAAAGCCTTTGGGTATAAAAAGGTCTATAATAGGAAAAGAGGGATAGACAGGAAGGTAGAAACTTTCAAAGCAAGGCTTGATGAAAAAGAAAACTTTTTCATTGGTAGCCATGCTTAAGTCTATCTGGATTCTTTTATCTATTTGGCAAGCGGATGTCAAGACAACATTCCTTAATGGAAGTCTTGAAGAAAGCATCCATATAAAGCAACCAGAAGGGTTCATTGCAAAGGGCTAAGAGCATCTTGTGTGCAAGCTCAATCAGTCTAAGGACTAAGACAAAGCTTCAAAGGTCTTGGAACATCCGGTTTATCAAAGTTATCCAGACCTATGGATTTATTTAGTAACCAGATAAGTCTTGTGTATACAAAAGGTGTGATGGAAACGTGGTGGTATTTCTTGTACTATACGTAGATTACATTTTTGATAGTTGGAAACAATATCAAGGTGTTATCAGAAGTAAGGGTATGGTTGTCCAAGAAATTTGTTATAAAGGACTTAGGAAAATAAGCACATATTCTTGGGAACAAGGTTCGCAAGAAAAGAATGTTGTGCTTATCTCAAGCTTTATATAACAAGCTCGTTTTAGCATGCAAAACTCCAAGAAAGGTTTTCTACCTTTTAAGCATAGAGTGTCTTTATCTAAAGAGATGTCTCCGATGACATCAAAGGAGATTGAGGACATGTAGGCAGTTCTTTATGCTTCAAAAGTTAGACAGCCTAATGTATGCTATACACGAGATCAGAAATCTGTTTTGCCAAGGGCATAGTTAACAGATATCAAAGTAACCCTAGACAAGGACATTGGACTGTAGTAAAGCATATATTAAAGTACCTTAGAGGCACTAGAGATTATATGCTAGCTTACAAGGCAGTTAATTTGGTCCCTGTGAGTTGCACGAATTTTGACTTCCAATCAGATAGGGACAATAATAAGTCAACCTTGGGGTTTTGTGTTTACTTTAGGAGGAAAAGTCATAACTATGGAAGAGTGATAAGCATAGGTGTTTTTCTGGACTCCACCATAGAAGCTGAGTATATGGCAAGCCTCTGAGGTAGCCATAAAAGCTAAATGACTCAATAACCTCAAGATGGACTTAGATATGATTTCTGGTTCATCCAAAGATTATTACAATTCATTGTAATAATAGTGGTGCAGTAGCAAACTCGAAGAAATCATAAGTCTATAAGGCAAGTAAACGCAATAGAGCACAAGTACCACCCAATACGAGAAATCATATAAACGAGAAAAAGTTGTTGCTGCCTACATTGCATCAAGTGATAACCTAGAAGATCCTTTCACTAAAGCCCTTAAGGCAAAAGCTTTTGATGGGCATGTTGAAGGTTTGGGAATCAGATGTATGGTAGCAGTTATGGCAGCTTAGTCTTTTAGTATAAGTGAGAGATTGAAAGAATGTATACTAAAAGCCTAGCTTTTGGTATAAACATTTATCTAGAAATAAGAATCACATTGGTCAAATGTCTACATTTCTGATAAATGTAGTTGTTCAATTAATTTATATTGTAGATAACATGGTGTGTGGTGTCACACACAGAAGATCATGTTATCAGTACCTTATAAATTATAAACAGTAGCTCACGACCAAGATGGAAAGGAACAAACCATTGGAAGGTCGTAGTGTAATTAGGTATTAGTTTATCTTAACTATATAATTACACTAGTACACTTAGAGTGTATTGAGTAGGACCATTAGAGGTTGTTTCTTTTATACTGACTTTATAAAGGAACAAAGACCTCAGTTATTTTGGAAGTGTGTGCTCTTAATCCCAATATAATAACAAGCACATATATTTGATATTTATTTCTTTAATTTATCAATGGGTGAGATTTAGTTGGATGAATCAATAAACCCGATAAGTTGGGAAATGATATCATTTATAGTGTGTGTTGTTGATTATAAAAGGAAGCTGTGTCCTAGAGATACTAGGTTGATAATGTCCCCAAGAGGAGCTCATAAGTATTGTCATGATAAACCCTGCAGGTGGACTTTGTCCGACATGATGATAAAGTTGAGTGGTACTACTCTTGGACAAAGACATTAATTAAATGAGTTGTCAGTAACTCACCTAATTAGTGGGCATTCGATATCTTAAACACAGGGAGACTTACACACTCATAATAAGAAGGAGCCCAAAAATGTAATTTGGGATTGGTGCGGTAGTTCAATAATAGTTCTCTAGTGGAATGAATTATTATTGATAAAATTAAGTTGTGTGTTCGGGGCGAACACGGGATGCTTAATTTTATCGGGAGACCAAAACCAATTCCTCCTCTCGGTCCCTATCGTAGCCTCTTATTTATAGAGTACTATATCCACCTATACCCACCTTCATACCCATGATAAGGGGGCTGGCCAAGCTAGCTTGTGGTTCAAGCTAGGGTCGGCCAAGCCTTGATTCATGGGTGGCCGACCCTAACTTGAACCCAAGCTTAGGTGGCCGACCCCCATTAAATTAAAAAGAATTTTAATTTTGAATTTTTATTATGTGGAAGATATAATTTATTACAGAGAATTAAAATTAAAATATCTCTCTTAAAAAGGATCTACAAAAGATTAAAGAAAGAGATTAGATCTCTTTGCTTATTTGTAGATTGGAAAGATATTTTATTTTTTCTTTTTGGAAATTATTCACATGTTGAAAAATTAAAATTATAGAAATTTCATTTTATCAACCATGAAGGGATTTTAAAGGAAAATTTTATTTTTTAAAATTCCCAAAGACAAATAAGGAAGTTTAATTGTTGATTTAAAATTATCTTATTTGCTCTATATGAGGTGGCCGGCCACATACAATTAATTAGGAAATTTTATTTAATTTTTCTTAATTAATTGTTGTCAAGGAAATTTAAGGAAATTTTATTATAAATAAATTTCCTTATTTGCCAAAGCCAAGGAATATAAAAGAAGGGGTTGGGGTGCCTTCATGGGTAACAACTTCTATTATTTTCTCCCTCTTTTCCTTGGTGTTGTGGCCGGCCATCCTCCCTTCCTCTCTTCCTCTTTGTGGTGGCCGAAACCTATCTCTTGCTTGGAGCTCTTGTGGTGGCCGGATACTACTTGGAGAAGAAGAAGAAGAAGGAGAGAAAGCTTGCATCCCTTGGAGCTTGGTTGGTGTTATTCTTCATCCTTGGTGAAGCTTTTGTTTTGGCCGAACCTAGCAAGGAGGAGAAGAAGGTGCTTAGGTGGTTTCTCATCTTGGAAGATCGTTGCCCACACAACGTCTGAGGTTAGAAGAGGAATACGGTAGAAGATCAAGAGGTCTTTCTAAAAGGTATAACTAGTAATTTTTCCTTTCCGCATCATACTAGTTATTTTTGGAAATAATACCAAATACAAGAGGCTTACGATTCTAGTATTTTGAATTTATTTTCGATGTAGTGTTCTTATGTTTTCTTCTTTTCCTTGTGATTTGATTGTTCCTTTTGGTTAACCTAAAGTTATTTTAGGAAATTAAATATTAGCTTTCCTTAAAAGATTTTGTCTAGTCAGTGGTGGTTGTTCCCATATCCAAGAAGGCCATGTGCCTCGCCACGTCAGTACTGGGAACCAATTATGGAAATTAATATTTAATAGAATTAATAACTTAGGTGATTTGGATCAAACGTGTTAAGTTTCACAGGAGATCCAAGTCTAAACCTAAAAGAACAAATAGATTAAGTTTTGGATCAAATGTGTTAAGTTCCGCAGGCGATCCAAAATTTAATTTAAAAGAACACATGGTAGCTAGGAAAAGGTTCAGACCTTTGTACAAAATTTTTGTACAGTGGAACCTCTAGGTTTTTCGAGTAGCAACCAACATCTTTTTCAACAAGCCTTGCTTTGAAAGTTTCCACCTTCCTGTCTATCCCTCTTTTCCTATTGTAGACTTATTTTCACCCAATGACTTTTACATCATTTGGTGATTTTATAAGCTCCCAGACTCTATTAGAATACATATATTCTAATTCTACATTTATTGCTCTTTGCAAAGATACTACATCTTTATCTTGGAGTGCTTCGTCATATGTCTGAGGATTAGGTTCATGTCCACCAGGGATCAAGTCCAAAGACTCTCCCAAAACATGGATCTTTTAGGTTGCCTAACAACCCTTCCACTACGACGAGACACTTTCTGCAATTGTGTATTATTTGTGATACGTGTTTCAGTTTCATGTGATATTTCATCTTGTACAGTTGGTACTAGATTAGACGTGTCCTTTAATTTCCTTAAGAACAATTTTTACTCATGGGCTTGTGGTTCATAGTATAGTCTTTTTCTAAAATCGGGCATTGGCGCCAACAATAACCTTCTGATTTTAAGGACTATAAACCTCTTTTCATTTTTCTAGGATAACTCATAAACAAGTGAACTCATGTCCAACTTATCAGTGTCTCTCATGTGCTAGACCACCCAAATCCGAATATGCTTCAGACTAGGCTTACGCCCATTCTACAATTCAATGAGAGTAGAAAGTTCTGACTTAGAAGGTACTATGTTCACTTCCGTTTCCAGTGTATATCCTTAAAACAAATTTGGTAATTTTCTGAATAACTCATCATCGATCTAATTATTTTATAAGAGTCTTATACCTTCTTTCTACTACATCATTCTGTTAGGGTGTACCAGGTGCAGTTAGTTGGGATTAAATCCTGTCTTCTGATAAGTGACTCCTAAACTCCCCTAAGAGGTGCTCGTTACTACGATTTCACCGTAGTGACTTGATACTTTTACTTTGACGTTACTTCACATCAGCCTAGTTACTCTTTGAACTAATCAAAGCACTTAGACTTGTGGTGTGTGAAGTAAATGTATCCTTATCTCAAATAGTCATCTATAAAACAGACGAAATATTCGAAACAATCTCTTGCCTGGATAGTCAAAAGTCTACACAAATCAGAATGAACCAATTCCAACATATCTTTGGCTCCATACCCCTTAGACTTAAAAGATTCTTGGTTATTTTTCCTTCCAAGTAAGACTCACAGGTTGGAAAGATTTCCACTACCAATGAACCTAAGAGTTCATTAATTATTATCCTTTGAATCCTACTCAAGTTATAACCTAGCCTTAGACTACCAAGGATGTGATTGGTTCATTTCCGAAGGTTCCTTTCTCTTATTAAAGTTAGAAGATGTGTTACAAATTTCCATTTATCACATTGTGGGAGTTATTAGATTTATAAATTATCAACCAACGTACCAGAACAGATATCTTTCCTATTTTCTTGATAACAAGTTTGTTATCAAAATAGATAGAATATCTATTCTTTGATAGTTTAGAAATCGAAATCAAATTCTTTCTAAACTTGGTACGTAAAGATAATTTCTTAAAATCCATATTTTATTTCTATCAGAGAATAAGCATCTTCCACTGCAACAGCTATGACATTTACAGCAGTGCCCATGTAGACGGTGACTTCCCCTTCATATAGTTATCGGGTTTCCTGGAACCTCTGCAATGAATTGCAGACATGATCAATGGCTCCCGTATCTACACACCAGGTACCGGTAGATATCACCACTAATCATGTATTAACTAATGAATTAAATACACCTATTTTGTTCTTAGTTCTAAGAGGACAGTCTACCTCAATGTCCAAGTCCTATTTCTAATCATTACAATTGGGACTACTAAGTCTATTCTATAGTATAACAACTAGGGGATTGACAAACATTTTAAATCCTAAGAATCACAAAAATATTTGGTCAAGACCAAAAATCCCCATGAATTTTGTATGCCACGATAGTGTGGACGTATACAAAATCAAAGAGGAGATTTTATCCATTAATTTTATTATCTCTTCATCCTAACTTTATGACAAATAAAATTAATAGTTGGTCTATCAAATATTTGGTCAAAAACTTTGAATTTGAAATAATATTGATTCCTCAAAACAATATCATTTAAATTCATCAACACCTCAAACACCATGAATTTTGCATGCCACGATAGTGTGGACATATACAAATTCAAACATTTGTAAGAGGAGGGTTTTACCCATTAATTATCTTGTCAATAAGTCTTTATGACAAATAAAATTACCTCAAACACCGTGAATTTTGTATGCCACAATAGTGTGGACGTATACAAAACCAAACATTTGTAAGAGGAGTTTTTCAATTAATTTTATTTTCTTGTCAACCTGACAAATAAAATTACCTCATACACCGTGAATTTTGTATGCCACGATAGTGTGGACGTATACAAGAACTCGACATTTGTAAGAGGGGGTTTAATTTTATTATCTTGTCAACTTGTCTTTTTGACAAATTAATAGTTGGTTTTCTTCGGTCACACAAATAATAACAGTGATTACAATTGGGAGGATACTATTAGATGTGCCTAAGTGTATACCATTACTTGACACTAAGTCCATTAATAAGATTGTGCCCCTTCCGATGGGGAAGATCACACGCTCTTAATTAATTTCCTATAATCATCCAAAATGGAAGTTTGATCTAGTGATCCGCAAACAAACTCATCCGATATGGAGGAAGGCACTCAGAGGCAACGCGCAAGTTTGTTTGCATCACTTACAAACTAGTAATGGATATCGTGGAATTTATTAAAATAAATCCCTCTCCCACTTAGTTATTTAAAGTGAGGAATTTTAAATTATCCTAGCATACATCACATGCAAACACACACATCACAGCAAATAAAAGCAATAAATATGGAAATTATTTCCCAACTATTATGGTCTTTTCCTGTTACTGTCCTCCATGTGCTCCAACCCTAGCAGTTGCCATCTTTAGCCACCGCCATCGGGTCGAGTTGTCGCCTCCGTCTTGCTTCTTATTCCGCTATGCCTTTGGTGCTCCAAGAGTACCATGCCTCGCAAGAATCCGATCCGCGACAAAAATAGAATTTTACACATATCGATCCTATATTCCATGAGGGAATGTACATGTAATCTAGATCGAAAATAAAATTATAAAATCCTAGGGATAATATAGCTCCTGCTGTATTAGTTACATACAATCATGCACACACAATAAAATACCCTTGACATGTACAAGGGTCCAATCACACACAACATCTATAAGCCATAATAGTTGGAGCCTGTAACCACAAAGTTAGCACATCCTACTATTATCCTGCCTAAATTATGTATGACATGTACATAACCTAATTTGAAAACCAAACACACAGAGGCAAATCCTAGCTCTGATACCAATTGTTGGTTAGTCTTAAGAAAATGTACCGGTTCCACTGTACAAAATTTTTTTGTACAAGTGTCGAACCTTAACTTAAATAACCTATTGTGTTCTTTAGAAGTTAAATTAGGAATCGCAGACGGAACTTAACATCATTGATTCCAAATTTAACTTATCTGTTCTTAATGGTTTAGATTTGAATCGCAAGCGAAACTTAACACTATTGATTCAAATCCACCTATGTTATTAATTCCATTAAATATTAATTTCCAAAATTGGCTTCAAGGACTGCATGGTGAGGCACATGACCTTTTTGGATATGGGAGCAACCACCACCGCCTAGACAAAGCCTTTTAAGGAAGGCTAATATTTAATTTCCTTAAATAACTCTAGGTTAACAAAAAGGAACAATCGAATCACAAATTCGAAAAATAAAATAAAAGAAACACAACTTTGAAACAAATCCGAAAACTCTAGAATCATATGTCTCTTGTGTTTGGCATTTCCAAAAATAACTATACAAAGAAAACTAGTATGATGCGGAAAACAATTACTAGTTATACCTTTCTTTGTAAGCAAATAACCTCTTGATCTTCTACCGTATTTCTCTTCTTATCTTGGATGTTATGTGGGCAATGATCTACCGAGATGAGAACCACCAAGAACCTTCTTCTTCTTTCTAGGTTTCGGCCACCAAAAGCTCCTCCAAAGATGAAGAGGTTCGGCCACCACCAAGCTCCAAGGGGTGCTAGAAATATCGCCTCCTTTTCTCTCCTTCTTCTCCAAGCAAGATCCGGCCACCACAAGGACTCCAAGGATGAGATGAGGTGTGGCCACAAGATGGAGAAGAGAGAAAGAGGAGGGGCCGGCCACACCCAAGGAGAAAAAGAGAGAAGAAAAATAATAGAGTCGTTCGCCATGAAGGCACCTCTACCCCCTCTTTTATAATCCTTGGTCTTGGCAAATAAGGAAATTAAAAAAAACTTCCTTAATTCTATTTCCATGAAAAATAAAATTTATTTTAATTAAAAATCAATTCCCTTTTCATTATTATAATGGCCGGCCACAACCAAATCTCCAAGCAAATAAAATTTTAAACACAAATTAAAACTTCCTTATTTGCTTCCAGAAATTTTATAAAAATTTCTCCAATAATTTTTCCCTTCATGGTGGATTATAAAAAGGAAATTTTATAAATTCAAATCATTCTTTTAAACATGTGGATAATTTCCAAAAAGGAAAGTTATCTTTAAAAAATTAAAATCTCCTTTCAATTTACAAATAAGGAAAGATATCAAATCTACAAGAGATTAAGATCTCTTGTAGAAACTTATAAAAGAGATATTTAATTTTTAAACTTTCTTTTAAATCATGAACATGGTTAAAAAAGGAAAGTTTTGTCAAAATTAAAATCTACCATTCAATCTACAAATAAGGAAAGATTTCAAATCTTTTCTTAATCTTTTGTAGAAAGATATAAAAGGAAAGATTTAAATTTCAAACTCTCTTTTAAAATCATGATATCCACATAAGAAATAATTTTAATAAAAAATCCCTCTTTTAATATGATGTGGCCGACCACCTAAGCTTGGGCTCCAAGCAATTGGCCGGCCACCTTAAGGCTCAACCTTTAGGCTTGGCCGGCCCTAAGCTTGAGCTTCAAGCTTGGCTTGGCCGGCCCCTATAGGTTGGGTAAGAGGTGGGTATGTGGTGGGTATAAATTTCTATATACAAGAGGCTACGATAGGGACCGAGAGGAGGAATTAGTTTTGGTCTTCCGATGAAATTAAGCTTCCCATGTTCATCCCGAACACACAACTTAATTTCATCAATAATAATTCATTCCACTAAAGAACTATTATTGAATTACCACACCAATCCCAAATTACATTTTGGGCTCCTTATTATGAGTGTGTTAGTTTGTACAACCCAAATTTCCTCATTTCGAGCCCCAAAAGTAATTTAAAAATGTTTAAAAATGCCTTAGAAATATTCTAGAGATTTTTAGAAATTTTTAGAGTATTTTTATGTAATTTTTGGAGGTCGTTTGGTATTTTTACTAAACGAAGGAAGTTTCGACAAAAAAATGTCCAAGCCAAGATTTTAACCCGCGACCTCCAGCCGTGCCAACGCTTAAGCGGATCTGGCTGACCAAGTGGGCAAGCGAATGTTGCTGATTAAGAAAGGAGCGACTTTTATTTAAGAAGTAATTGGTAATAGGGTATGAGAGTTATTAAGGGGAGCTTAGTTTTTTTTCCCGTGACCTAAATTACTCACCTTTCCCTCTCGCGTTGGCGCTTCTCGTCTCGGGTGAAACCGCAGCAACATCCAAGGGTTTCTTCGGTGGCCGACCAAAGAGGATTTCCGTGAGCTCTTCTCGGACCCGAGTTCCTCTCGTCAAGAAGGAAGCCGTGAGCACGAGGAAGAGGCCACGATCTCAAGCTCACCTGAATCCTAGAAAGTCTTTCTCTTCGGTTGTAAGTCCTAGAACGAGGTAAGTTGCTACTCACCTGCAGTAGGATAGCTCCGAGGTTTATTCCTTGTTCCTCTTCTTATTTTCGAATTTAATTTGGTGTTTTCTTTGTGTTTTTTTGGGTATGCCGTGAGGAGGGATGAGTTTAACATTTTCTGCCGTGAGGTTGAAAGGAACAACATGGAAAAAAATAAGTGTGAGGAACATTTAGTTCCTTTTGGTCACCTGCTGTGCCACAATTCTGGGAGGAATCTTCTTCTATTGGTTTCGGATTTTAGTTGTAGTGAATTATGATGTTAGGGACCTTAGAACAGATTCGTAATTTTGCTTGCTTTCTTGCTAATCTGTTGAAGCATGATTGGAGATTTTCTAGTTTTCATTTACTATAGATTTGAGCATGGGCAGTATTGAACTATGTTGCTATTTCCTTGCTATAGATTCAAGCATGAGCAGTATCAATTTTAGATCTCTAGATTTCTTTCCTTATGCCTTGCTTTGTTGGAAACGATTCAGAATCTATAGATCTACTGAATGCATGCTTTAGTATATCATGGGCTAACTTTTGATAGCAGCAGTAATTATCTTTTCCTCATGCTTTGCCTTGTTGGAAATAGCTTAGAAGTGTAGACCCATTAAGAGCATATTTTTGCATTTTGAAGCCGTACAGATTTTTACCTTTTGTAGTAGTACAGATTTTTGCATTTTGTAGCATTGCAGTTTATCTCCTTTAGTAGTGTAGATTCTTTGTTTCTTTCTAAGAAACATCCTTTATTAGAAGTATTAACAAGTATAAGAAAGATAAAGAAAATAAAGAAAAAGGCCAACGCCTTAGGTAGATCCCAAAGTCAAGACTTTAGGGATTTTGGCACACAAGGTGCTTGTTAAAATGTCAAGATATTTAAAGAAAAATTAATTAAGATATTTTACTTTGAAGAGGCTAAAACCCGACTTCCAAGGTTGTCGTTAAACAAATCCAGGTGACCAATTCCAAGGTCTTGGCCCTGGTAAGACCAAGGTCTTTACCCTCGTAGGACTTGTGACTAGCTACCACAGTCTCTATTAGGGAGCGCGCATTGGTACTAAGCCTGGGCCCAAGAGAAGTTGATTACTATTTTGAAGTATTAAAGTATAAGTTTTGAAAAAATTGAAACAAGCTTCACTTATGTTTAGAGTCAGCGAGTTTAGTTTCTTTTAATTCAAAGCATGCAGTGTTAGTTTTATTTGTTTCCTGATTAGTTATTTAGCAAGATTAGCTTTATCTTCCAGCATGCAGTTTTTATTCTTGTATGTCACGAGTATGCTAATTTTATTGCTTTGCTATTAGTTGGGCATGAGTAATCTTTATTGCTATTAGATTAACATGAGTAGCTATATATGCTTTATTTTAGAGCATTCAGTTTCTAGTTTCTTCTCGTATACATGCACATTCATGTTTTTGTGAGTTAGACAGCGCTTACTAAGCATTCGCTTATAGTTTGCATTTCCTCTTACTGCAGATACAGGAAAGGAAAAGTTTTAGCAAAGGAAGGCGATAAGGAGGTGTTCGATGATGTGTGATGCCTGAACTATGGAGAGATCTGGAGATTTGCCAAGAATTTATTAAGACTGTTTTCGTTAAATTGTTAAAAGAATTTAGAACTTGTACATGCTATTCTATGGATCGTTTTATCGTGCTTTGCGAGACTTGATTATTTTGGTTATATAAGAACTGCGTGGTTGTTTGATATATGTTCCAGCCGCCTGTGGCTAAAGTATACTATGTATGTATCTAATTTTATGGTCACCGGTACAGGGGAGATGCTGCCGAAATTTTTCGATAGAGACTCCTCGTGGTTTCGATCATACCGGTTAAGTAGAGTTAGTAGTTAAGTAACGGTCACCCTTAGAGAGTAGTAGTAGTAAGAAGGTTGGTCGTTACATAGTCTCCCTGTGTTTAAGATGTCAAATGACCACTAATTAAATGAGTTACTGACAACTCACTTAATTAATATCTTAGTCCAAGAGTAGTACCACTCAACCTTATTGTCATGTCGGACTAAGTCCACCTGCAGGGTTTAACATGACAATCCTTATGAGCTCCTCTTAGGGTCATTCTCAACCTAGATTACTAGGATACAATTTCCTTCTATAGTCAACAACACACACTATAAGTAATATCATTTCCCAACTTATCGGGCTTATTAATTTATCGAACTAAATATCACCCATTGATAAATTAAAGAAATAAATATCAAATATATGTGCTTGTTATTATATTAGGATAAGAGCACACAATTCCATAATAACTGAGGTCTTTGTTCCTTTATAAAGTCAGTATAAAAAGAAACGACCTCTAATGGTCCTACTCAATACACTCTAAGTGTACTAGTGTAATTATATAGTTAAGATAAACTAATACCTAATTACACTACGACCTTCCAATGGTTTGTTCCTTTCTATCTTGGTCGTGAGCTACTGTTTATAATTTATAAGGTACTGATAACATGATCCTCTGTGTTTGACTCCACACACCATGTTATCTACAATATAAATTAATTGAACAACTACATTTATCATATATGTATACATTTGACCAATGTGATTCTTATTTCTAGATAAATATTTATACCAAATGCTAGGCTTTTAGTATACATCCTAACACTAAGTTCTTCATCCCTTGAAGAAAAGAAGGTGGCCGAAACTTGGAAGAAAGGTGAAGGCTTGGGTGGTTCTCATCTCGGTAGATCGTTGCCCACACAACGTCCGGGTTAAGAAGAGGAATACGGTAGAAGATCAAGAGGTTATTTGCTTACAAAGAAAGGTATAACTAGTAATTGTTTTCCGCATCATACTAGTTTTCTTTGTATAGTTATTTTTGGAAATGCTAAACACAAGAGGCATATGATTCTAGAGTTTCGAATTTGTTATTCGAGTTTGTGTTTTTGTTTTGTTTTTCGAATTTGTGATTCGATTGTTCTTTTTGGTTAAACCTAATGTTATTTTAGGAAATTAAATATTGAATTTCTATTAAAGGCTTTATCGAAGCAGTGGTGGATGATCCCATACCCAAGAAGGCCTTGTGCCTCGCCATATTTGACTTAGGTGCCAATTTTAGAAATAAATATTTAATTGACTTTGTAACATAGTTTGGACTTGGATCAATAGTGTCAAGTTTCGCTTGCGATCTATGTCTAAACCATTAAGAATAGATAAGTTAAATTTGGAATGAATAATGTTAAGTTCCGTTTGCGATTCCTAATTTAACTTCTAAAGACCACAATAGGTTGTTTAGGAAAGGTTCAACACTTGTACAAAATTTTTATACAGTGGAACCGGTACGATCTTCCTAGGACCAACCAACACCTACGAGTTGGCAATGGAGCACGGGTTGCTGCTATTGCTGTAGGAACTTACTTTCTATCTCTGCCCTCTGGGCTTGCACTAGAATTAGATGAATGTTGTTATGTGTCTGCTCTTACAAAGAACATCATTTCAGTCTCTTGTTTAGACAAGAAAGACTTTTCATTTATAATAAAGAACAAATGTTGTTCCGTTTATTTAAATGATATGTTCTATTGTAGTACACCTCTAATGAACGGACTCTACATTCTAGACTTAAAGAACCCCATCTATAACATAAGTACCAAAAGGTTCAAGTTAAATGAATTGAACCAAACCTATCTCTGACATTGTCGCTTAGGTCATATAAATGAGAATCACTTATCCCAGCTACATAAAGATGGTTTGCTGGACTCATTTGATTTTGAATCATATGAGACATGCGAGTCATGCCTACTGGGCAAGATGACCAAGACTCCCTTTAGTGGACACAGCGAAAAAGCAACTGACTTGTTAGGACTTATACATAGTGATGTATGTGGCCCTTTCAATGTCACTGCCAGAGGTGGTTATAGGTACTTCATTACATTTACTGATGACTTCAGTAGATATGGTTATGTGTATCTGATGACACATAAGTCACAATCCTTTGAAAAGTTCAAAGAATTCAAGAATAAAGTTCAAAACCAGCTAGGCAAGAGTATTAAAATACTTCGATCAGATTAAGGTGGTGAATACCTTAGCCATGAGTTTTGTGACTATCTAGCTGAGTGTGGGATTCTATCCCAACTCACTCCTCCTGGAACATCACAGTGGAATGGTGTATCTGAAAGGAGGAATCATACCCTATTAGATATGGTATGATCTATGATGAGTCACACAGATCATCCCATATCCTTTTGAGGATATGCTCTAGACACAGCAGCCTTCACACTTAACCATGTTCCATCCAAAGCTGAGATAAAGACACCATATAGGATATGGACTGAGAGAGATGCCCAGATGTCTTTTATGAGGATTTAGGGTTGTGAGACTTATGTTCGACGTCAAGTCTCGGACAAACTAGGATCCAAATCCGATAAGTGCTATTTTATAGGATATTCCAAGGAAACGAAGGGATATTACTTCTACATTCCCAGTCACCACAAAGTATTTGTGGCTAAGATTGGGGTATTTCTAGAAAAGGACTTTGTTTCTAGAAAAACTAGTGGGAGTACGTTCGATCTTGAAGAAGTTCAAGATATGGGTCATAGCACTGAAGCCTTGATGGAAGTTGAACTGGAACCGTAAAATATTGTGGATGATGAGATTGTTGCACAAGGAGTTGAGCAACAACAACCAGTTCAAGTAGACCTACCTCTTCGTAGATCTGACAGGGTACGTCGTCAGCCTGAGAGATACTTATTTCTCTTGTCTGACCATGATGACGTTATGTTCTTTGAGAATAAGCCTACCTCCTATCAGGAAGCTGTGATGAGACCAGATTCTGAGAAATGGCTAGAGGCCATGAGATCCAAGATGGAATCCATGTACACCAACCAAGTATGGACTTTGGTTGATCCACCTGAAAGCATCAAACCCATTAGGTGTCAGTGGGTCTTTAAGAGAAAGACTGACATGGATGAACTTATTACCTATAAGGGTCATTTGGTAGCTAAAGGTTTCAAGCAAATTCATGGTATTGACTATAATGAAACTTTTTCTCCAGTAGTGATGTTTAAGTCCATTCAGATCATGCTTGCTATTGCAGCATACCACGATTATGAGATCTGGCAGATGGATGTCAAAACCGCGTTTCTGAATGAAAACTTGCTCGAGGATGTGTACATGACACAACCTAAGGGTTTTATAGATCCACTGCATACTGGCAGAGTATGCAAGCTCCATAAGTCCATTTATGGACTAAAGCAAGCTTGTCGGAGCTGGAATCTTTGATTCGATGATGCGATCAAATAGTTTGGTTTTATCAAGAATGAAGATGAACCATGTGTCTACAAGAACGTTGTTGGGAACACAGTTGTCTTCCTTGTATTGTATGTGGATGACATACTACTCATTGGAAATGACATCCCTTTGCTACAGTCTATTAAGACTTGGTTGGGGAATTGTTTCTCAATGAAGGACTTAGGTGAAGCAACCTGTATTCTAGGCATAAAGATCTATAGAGATAGATCTAAGAGAATGCTTGGCCTAAGTCAAAGTACATATATTGACACGGTGTTACTACGGTTTGCCATGTAGAATTCCAAGAAAGGATTTCTGCCGATGTTACATGGTGTGAGTCTTTCGAAGACTCAAAGTCCCACTTCCAGAGAGGAGAGAGACCGCATGGATAAGATCCCTTATGCTTCAGGCATAGGATCTATCATGTACATCATGCTATGTACTCGTCCTGATGTATCGTATGCTTTGAGCATGACGAGCAGATACCAGTCAGATATAGGTGAACGTCACTGGATAGCGGTCAAGAATATTCTTAAGTACTTGAGAAGGACTAAAGAATATTTCTTGATATATGGAGGCGATGGCAAGCTAGCTGTAAAGGGTTACAGTGATGCTAGTTTCCAAACTGACCAGGATGATTATAGATCGTAGTCTGGGTTTGTGTTTTGCTTGAATGGTTGTGCTGTGAGTTGGAAGAGTTTGAAGCAGGACATAGTTGCTAATTCTACAATAGAGGCCTTGTATATTGCTGCATCAGAAGCAGCAAAGGAGGAAGTTTGGATCTGCCAGTTCATTATTGAGCTTGGGGTGGTTCCTAGCATAGCCGATCCTATAGAGCTATATTGTGATAACAATGGAGCAATTGCGCAGGCTAAGGAACCTCACTCACACCAGCGGACCAAACACATACTACGGCGTTTCCATCTCATTCGCGAGATCATCGATAGAGGAGATGTGAAAATTTGCAGAGTACCCACAGAGGCGAACGTCGCTGATCCCTTGACCAAGGCTTTGGCACAGAGAAAGCATGATGGTCACACTAGGTCATTGGGTCTTAGAGCCTACAATGATTGGCACTAGTGCTAGTGGGAGATTGTTAGTGAGAGCCCTAGAGCCGATCATGTGATGATTGTTATATGGACTCGATGTATGATATTCCTATATTTATAAAGACATTTCTTATGGTTATTATACTTACTTATATTGGTGCCAAATAACTAAGTATAATAGCATCCTTGAGTAGAAGATTCTTATCTATATCAATCGATTGATTGAATTGATAATGAGATGATATAGAGAACACTACTCTTAATCATTCCTAGTCAAGTATTAACATTCAGGGACAATGTTAATGCGCTGAGACTAGCATGTAGGTCAACTCGATGACTTAATCTCACAAGTCATGGATATTAGATATCAAGTTGACACATGGGTATGCATTGGAGAATATATACTGAATGACTCGCTATGAGAAAGTATCATGGATCGTTATATGAGTGTCATATACTTTCTCATGTGACTATTAGTATGACTATCAGTCCTTGGACCTGAAGTCATCATGGTTCCCTATATAAGGAGTTGCATACTTTGGCTTCGTCAAACGTCACCCGTAAATGGGTGGATTATAAAGGCGACTACTGGGTATGAAACAAATTATGCGGAGGGATGTGAGTGATGTAGATGGGATCTATCCCTCCTATATGATGGGAGTGACATCATGATTCTTGATAGAGTGAGACCACTACATGCATGGACATGCCCAAATGAGTCAATATGAGATATTGAGCTCATTTGATTAGAGTGAGTCTACTTGGAGTTCAAGACATAGATTGATTAGAGGATGACACGGTCTATGCCTCAATTTGTCAATCTAGATGCCTAGGATAGAAAGACATTGTCACATATTGTGAGAGTCACAATTAGTAGTCACAATAGTGATGTTGGATCTCAACATTCTTGTAACTTGGGTAGTAATGATGTGTTGCTAGATACCGCTCATTACTTATGTTTCTAAATGGGTTTAGGAGCATTGCCAATGTTACCAGAACCTATAGGGTCACACACAAAGGGCAATTAGAAGGAGATTAGGTTCGTATGATGGACCAAGAGAATTAGGTTCGTGTGATGAACCAAGTTGGATTAAGAGTAATCCAAATTAGACTAATTGAGTTGGACTAAATTTGATTCATGTGTCGAATGAGTCTAGTTTAGACTATGATTCATTGAGTTAATTTAAACCAATGAATAGAGATTCATTAAATTAAATTGATTTGAATCAATGGTTAGATTTGATCAACCATGGGAGATAAGAGGTCAAGTGTGACTTGACTTGAGAGGGAAGATGAAGGGTCAAGTTTGACTTGACCAAATGTTACCTCATTGTGACTTGGCATGGGTCAGCCAATGATGATGTTCCACATCATCAAGGCTACATCAATGTGTGCCACCTCATGAGGAAGATCAAGAGCCATGACTCTTGGTATTACATGGAGGTTTAAAATGATAATAAGTGGCTGACAACATTTGATGATGGTGTAAGTGCAATTGTGTGCTCATTGATTCTCCCTTCTTCTTCTTCCTCTCTTCTCTATTCTCCCTCTCCTCCATTTCCGAAACCACTTAAGGGTGCTAGCACACTCTAAGTGGTTCTCTCCACCTTTTATCCGTGTGGATACGTGTAGAGGAGTGTACACTTGACACTCTACGAGATCCGACAACCGTTTGGACGAGCGGGATAAGCGAAGGGCATTGCTACAAGGGTATACTTCTTTTTCATGTAGATCTAAGGTAGATCTAGTGTAGACAAACATGTACATGTATAATTTTATTTATCTTCGCACGGATCTGTGGCTAGCTTCGGGGGTTCTGCAACGCAAACAGCATTTTTTACGGATCGAATTGCTAATAATGGGTAGCTAGGATAGTTCTATGCTTGTACAAATTTTTGTATAGGGGAACTAGGATAGTATTGCAATTAGCAACCAACAATTGGAATCAGAGCTAGGTTTTACCTCTGTGTGTTTGGTTTTTAGTTTAATTATGCATATGTCATACATATTTTAGGCAGGATAATAGTAGGATATGCAAATAGATTAACTCTGTGGTTGCAAGCTCCAACTATTATGTCCTATTGTGATTGTGTGTGATTGGACCCTCGGACATGTCGAGGGCATTTTATGTGTGTGCATGATTATATTTATTAAATACAGCAGGCTGTATTAGTTTTAGGAGTTTACATTTTGTTCGATCAAGATTTTATGTACATTCCTTTGTTGAATATAGGATAGATATATGAAAAATTTTATTTTTGTCACGGATCGTATTCTTGCGAGGCGTGGTGCTATTTGAGGACCAGCGGCGCAGCAGAAAAGGAAGCTCGATGGATGCGACGACATGAGCCCTAGGGCTGGCGGCATGTTTTGACAACTGCTATGGCTGGTAGCACACGAAGGATAGTGATGGAAGAGTCCATAATAGTTGGAAAATTATTTTTCCATATTTATTGCTTTTATTTGCTGTGATGTGTGTGTGCATGTTAAAATCCTCATCTTAAATAACTAAGTGGGAGAGGGATTTATAAATAAATTCCACGGTCTCCATTACTGGTTTGTAAGTAATGCAAACAAACTTGCGCGTTGGCTCTGAGTGCCTTCCTCCACATCGGATGAGTTTATTTACGGATCACTAGATCAAACTTCCTTTATGAATGATTATAGAAAATTATTTAGGAGCGCGTGATCTTCTCCATCTGAAGGGGTACAATCCTATTTAATGGACTAAGTATCAAGTAATGGTATACACTTAAACGCATTTAATAGTATCCTCCCCATTGGAGTCACTGCTATTATTTGTGTGACCGAAGGAATACCAACTATTAATTTTATTTGTCATAAAGTTAGGGTTACAAGAATAAAATTAATGGTAAAAACCTCCTCTTACAAATGTTTGAATTTGTATAGGTCCACACTATCGTGGCATACAAAATTCACGGTATTTTGATGTGTTGGTGAATTTAAATGATATTATTTAAGGAATCAATATTATTCTAAATTCTTAAGTTTTAACCAAAACTTATTTTGTGATTCTTATGATGATTTTCAACCCACTTGCTATCATTCTTAAAGAGAACAAACTTACTGGTCCAAATTACATAGATTAGAAAAGAAACTTGGACATTGTCCTAATTGCTGAAGGCTATAAGTTTATACTGTTAGAGGTCTGCCCTAATGAGCCTAATAGTGATTCTAGTGAAGAGGAGATTGAGTATCATAAGCAATGGGTCAAGACAGATGAGATGGCGCGGTGTTATATTTTGGCTTCTATGTCAAATGTGCTGCAACATCAGCATCAGTCCATGCCTACTGTCTATAACATGATCTACAATCTCAAGGAACTCTTCAGACACTAGAATCGGGTTGCTAGGCAAGAGGCTATTAGAAACTTAATGACATCCACTATGTCAGAGGGTACACCCGTAAGGGATCATATCCTCAAAATAATGGCTTACTTGAACGAGATATAAATCCTTGGAGCTGAAATCGATGGGGAAACTCAGGTCGATATTATTCTCCAAATGCTATCCAAAAGTTTTGAGCAATTCCGCCTGAACTACAATATGAATAAAAGGATTTATTCATTGGCGGAACTACTGACAGAACTTCAGGCAGTAGAAGGGCTATTTTGTCATAATTCTCAAAATCACTTTGCTGAAAATGTTTCTACTTCTAAGTTGAAAGGCAAGAAGAAGAAGAAGAAACAAGCTGGCTCGGCAAAGAAAGTGAATCGATCTCTAGGTACTAGAATAAATTAGGAGTGAAGAAGTCGAAGGGCAAGTGCTTCATTTGCAAGTAGTCTGGACATTAGAAGGCGGAGTGCCCTCGTAGGAATGAGAACAATAATGGTATATCTTATTCTCTAGTAGTTGAAACATGTTTAGCGGTGTCATCTACCAGTACATGGTGTGTAGATACAGGAGGCACTGATCATGTCTGTAGTTCATTGCATGGGTTCCAGGAAACCCGACAACTATATGAAAGAGAGATAACCGTCTACATGGGCAATGCTACAAAAGTGGCGGTTATTGTAGTGGGAGATGTTTACTTATCGTTTGATAGGAATAGAACTTTGATTTTGAGAAATTGTCTTGATGTACCAAGTTTTAGAAAGAATTTAATTTCAGTTTCTAAACTATTTTTGGATGGATATACTGTTTCTTTTGATGACAAAGTGGTTATCAAGAAAAATAGGGTAGTTATCTATTCTGGTACATTAGTTGGCAATTTGTATACTCTAAATCCAATAACTCCCACAATGCAACAAATGGAAATTAATAACACATCTTCTAATTCTAATGAGAGAAAGGAACCTTCGAAAATGAACCAAACATATCAAAGGGTGCAATTTAGTTCGTTAAATCAATAGGCCCAATAAGTTGAGAAATGATATTATTTATATGGTGTGTTGTTGATTATAGATTGAAACTGTGTCCTAGTAATCTAGTTTGATGATGTCCCCTTAAGGAGCACATAAAAATTATCATGTAAACCCTGCAGGTGGACTTAGTCTGACATGACAAGAAGGTTGAGTGGTACTACTCTTGGAGCTAGATATTAATTAAGTGAGTTGTCGGTAACTCATTTAATTAGTGGGCATTCAATATCTTAAACAAGGGAGACTAATACACTCATGATAAGAAGGAGTCCATATTGTAATATGAGATTGGTTCGGTAGTGCAATAATAATTCTTTAGTGGTATGAGTTGTTATTGATGAACTTGAGTTGGGTGTTCGGGGCGAACACGGGAAACTCAAGCTCATCGGGAGACCAAAACCAATTCCTCCTCTCGGTCCCTGTTGTAGCCTCTTATTTATAAATCCTTATATCCACTTAAAGCCAAGCTTCTTACCCATCTTATTGTGGCCGACCAAGCCAAGCTTGGAGCCCAAGCTAGGGCCGGCCAAGCCAAAGATTGGAGCCAAGATTGTGGCCGACCAAGCTTGGAGCCCAAGCAAGGTGGCCAGCCACACATAAAATTAAAAAGGGTATTTTAATATTAAAATCTTTCCTTTTGTAGAAGCCATGGTTTTAAAAGAGAGTTTTTAAATTTTAAAATCTTTCCTTTTGTAGCTCTCTACAAAGGATTAAGAGAGAGGTTTGATATCTTTCCTTATTTGTAGTTTAAAGGAAGATTTTAATTTTTGTATAAAATTTTCCTATTTTATAACCATCCACATGTTTTAAAAGAGAGATTTTTATTTATAAAATTTTCCTTTTATACCCAACAAGGGATTTAAAAGAGAAATTGTTTTATTAAAATTTCTTACCGGAAACAAATAAGGAAGTTTTAATTTTGTGTTTAAAACTTTCCTTGTTTGGAGCATATGTATAGGGCCGGCCATGACAAGCTTTAAAGGAAGTTTTAATTTTTTGTTTAAAACTTTCCTTTTTAGTCATTGGCAAGGAATATAAGGATGTTTTAATTATGTTTAAAACTTTCCTTTTATGACAAGACTAAGGATTAAAAAAGAGATGGAGGGGTGCCTCATGAGATAAGACATCTTCTATTCCTCTCTTCCAATCCTTTGGTGGCCGACCCTTGTCCTTTTCTTTTCTCCTTTTGTTTTCTTCCTTGGAGGCCGACAGCATCAATTGTGGTAATCTCTTGGTGACCGGTTGCTTGAAGGAGAAGAAGAAGAGAAGGAAGCTCTCTTGTCTAGCATCCCTTGGAGGTTAGTTGGTGGCCGGATCTTGGAAGCCTTGGAAGAAGCTTGAGTGGATTTCATCTTGGAAGATCGTCCCCCACACGACGTCCAAGAGAAGGAGGAGAATACAACAGAAGATCAAGAGGTCTATAAGCTACAAAAGATATAACTAGTTATTAGTTTCCGCATCATAACTAGTTCATCTTTTGTATAGATCTTGAAAAACCAAACACAAGAGGTTATCGATTTTAAGTTAACGTTTTGTTATCGATTTTATTTTTCAATTTCATGTTTCGATAATGTGTTTCTATTGAGGTCTTTATAGTTAAACCTAGTTTACTGTAAGAAATTAAATATCTGATTTCTTTGTGAGGCTTTGTCTAGGAAGTGATGGATGATCCCATAACCAAGAAGGTCTAGTGCCTCGCCATGTTTAACTTGGAAGTCGATCTTAGAAATAGATATTTGATTAACTTCTGTAATATGGTTTAACTTAGGAAGATCACATCGGTTAAACTTGGAGCAAAAATGTTAAGTATCGTTTCCAATCCAAGTTTAACTTCTGAAGGACAATTTGGATTAATAATGTTAAGCATCGTTTGCAATCTAAATTTAACTTAAGTAGAGCACATGGGTAGCTAGGATAGTTCTATGCTTGTACAAATTTTTGTACAGGAGAACTAGGACGGTATTTCGAGTAGTGGCCAGCACCACAAAGTTGGTTCTTCTCCAAATCGTGAGTTCATGAGACAGAAGAAACATGTTCATGTGCATACTGTGGAGGCGCAACCACTTGATCGTGCTAAGATCTACCAAGGATAAAGTTGCTGTCAAGAGTTTGTATTTACTAACAAAGGTATAACTTTCATCACAACTAGTATACGATTTCCTTCGCATGGATCTTCTTGAAAGTATTTGTAGGTGCAGCGGGGCCGGCAAGAGGGGAGGGGTGAATTGCCTGTAAAATAAAAAAAATACCCTCCTCAAAACTTTCAACTCTAAAATAGTGCAACAATAATAAAAATAAAATCAACTAACAAAAAAGCGAGAAAGGAACTCAGTGATGTGACTTGGTTACAACCAAGAAGGTTGTTAATCCAAGGCGATTGAATAGGCGCACGAAGAAAGTCTCCTTCTCTGAAGGTGGAGAAGCCTTTTACACACTAAAAGCTCTTACAAGTTTCTAGGAATTGAATACTTAGTTGAATGAATTATTTCCTAGCTCCAGGGGACTTTATATAGCTCATGGAAAGCTTATCACGAGCCATGAGGGCACCTCCAACGAGGTTGAGGGCGTCTCCTGTTAGAGTGTATACTAAAATCCTAGCTTTTGTATAAACATTTATTTAGAAATAATAATCACATTGGTCAAATGTCTACATTTATAAGTTAAGTGTAGTTGTTCAATTAATTTATATTGTAGATA
Organism: Zingiber officinale; assembly: GCF_018446385.1. NCBI lineage: Eukaryota > Viridiplantae > Streptophyta > Magnoliopsida > Zingiberales > Zingiberaceae > Zingiber > Zingiber officinale. The sequence continues at coordinate 55,063,251 of NC_055994.1, forward strand.
ACTTGGTGTGTGGTGTCATACACAGAAGATCATGTTATAAATTTCTTGTAAATTATAAACAGTAGCTCACGACTAAGATGGAAAGGAGCAAACCATTGGAATAGTCATAGTGTAATTTGGTATTGGTTTATCTTAACTATTAAATTACACTAGTACACTCTGAGTGTACTGAGCAGGACCATTTAAGTTAAGTTCTTTTTGTACTGACTACATAAAAGAACAAGACCTTTGTTATTATGGAAGTGTATGCTATTAATCCTGATATAATAGCAAGCACATATATCTAGTATTTATTTCTTTGACTTATCAAAGGGTGTGATTTAGTTCGATAAATCAATAGACCCGATAAGTTGGGAAATGATATTATTTATAGTGTGTATTGTTGATTATATAAGGAAACTGTGTCCTAGTAATCTAGGTTGATGATGTCCCCAAGAGGAGCTCATAAGGATTGTCATGTAAACTCTGTAGGTGGACTTAGTCCGACATGATGATAAGGTTGAGTGGTACTACTCTTGGAGCTAGATATTAATTAAGTGAGTTGTCAGTAACTCATTTAATTAGTGGGCATTCTATATCTTAAACACAAGGAGACTAACACACTCATGATAACAAGGAGCCCAAAATGTAATTTGGGATTGGTGCGGTAGTTCGATAATAATTCTTTAGTGGTATGAATTATTATTGATGAAATTAAGTTGGGTGTTCGGGGTGAACATGGGAAGCTTAATTTCATCGGGAGACCAAAACCAATTCCTCCTCTTGGTCCCTATCATAGTCTCTTATTTATAAAGTATTATACCCACCCATACCCACCATTTTACTCATCCTTATGTGGTCGGCCAAGCCAAGCTTGGAGCCCAAGCAAGGGTAGGCCAAGACATGGCTTGGATGGGATGAAGTGTGGCCGACCCTAGCTTGAGTCCAAGCTTGGGTGGACGGCCACAATAAAATTAAAAGGATTTTATTTTTAAAAATTTTTCTTATGTGGAAGCCATGGTTTTAAAAGAGAGTTTAAAATTTAAATATTTCCTTTTAGAGCATTCTACAAAAGATTAAGTGAAAGGTTTGATATCTTTCCTTATTTGTAGTTAAAAGAAAGATTTTAATTTTTGATAAAACTTTCCTTTTTTTTGTAACCATCCTCATGATTTAAAAAAGAGTTTTGAAATTAAACCTTTCCTTTTATAGTCTCTACAAAAGATTAAGAAAAGATTTGATATCTTTCCTTATTTGTAGATTGAAAAGAAGATTTTAACTTTAGAGAAAACTTTCCTTTTTGTAAATAATCTACATGTTAAATAAAGAGATTTTAATTTATAAAAGTTTCCTTTTATAACCAACCATGAAGGGAATTTTTAAAGAGAAATTTTTATTTCCAGAAACAAATTAGGAAGTTTTAATTTTGTGTTTAAAACTTTCCTTGCTTGGATGATTAAGAGGTGGCCGACCACATTGAGTTTTAAAGGGAAATTTTTTATTAAACTTTCCTTTCATTGGAAAAGAGAATAAGGAACTTTTTATAAAACTTTCCTTATTTGCCAAGATCAAGGAATATAAAAGAGAGGGTAGAGGTGCCTCACCTCACAACTTATGTTTTAGTTTTCCTCTCTTCTATTTCCTAGGTTGGTGGCCGACCCTTAACATCCTCTCCCTCTTCTATTCTCCTTCCTTGGCCGACGACATCTTTATCTCAAGGAGCTTGGTTGGTGGCCGGATCTTGCTTTAGGATGAAGGAGAGATAGGAGGTCTTGTTTCTTAACATCCTTTGGAGCTTGGTGGTGACCGAACCTCATCTTCTCTTGGAGTTATTGTGGTGGCCAAAACTTGCTTGGAGAAGAAGGTAGCTTGGATGGTTCTCATCTCGGTAGATTGTCGCCCACACGACGTCCGAGATATGAAGAGGAATACGGAAGAAGATCAAGAGGTTGTTGCTTACAAAGAAAGGTTTAACTAGTAATTCTATTCCGCATCATACTAGTTTTCTTTGTATAGATTTTGAAATACCAAACACAAGAGGCATATGATTTAGGTTTCAAATTTGTGATTCGAGTTTGTGTTTTTTATTTTTTGAATTTGTGATTCGATTGTTCTATTTGGTTAAACCTAGGATTATATAAGGAAATTAAATATTAAATTTCTTTAAAAGGCTTTGCCTAGGCGGTGGTGGATGATCTCATACCCAAGAAGGCGTAGTACCTCGCCATGCAGTCCTGGAAGCCAATTTTAGAAATTAATATTTAATTGAATTTATAACATGGGTGGATTTGGATCAATAATGTTAAGCATCGTTTGCGATCCAAGTCTAAACCACTAAGAACAGATAAGTTAAATTTGGAACCAATAATGTTAAGTTCCATTTGCGATTCCTAATTTAATTTCTAAAGAACACAATAGGTTGTTAGTATATGTTTAGGACTTGTACAAAATTTTTGTACATGGGAACCTGTATAATATTCCGCATAGCAACCAATAATTGGTATCAGAGCTAGGGTTTGCCTCTGTGTGTTTAGTTTTTAGTTTAATTATGCACATGTCATACATAATTTAGGCAGAATAATAGTAGGATGTGCTAACTCTGTGGTTGCAGACTCAAACTATTATGGCTTATTGATATTGTATGTGATTGGACCCTTGGACATGTCAAGGGAATTTTATGTGTGTGCATGATTATATGTATTAAATACAGCAGGAGCTGTATTATTTTAGGATTTTACATTTTTGTTTCGATCTAGATTACATGTACATTTCTTTGTGGAATATAGGATCGATATAAGTAAAATTCTATTTTTGTCGTGGATCGTATCCTTGCGAGGCGTGGTACTTTTTGAGGACCAGAGATGTAGCGGAAAAAGAAGCAAGATGGATGTGGTGACTAGACCCGATTATGGTGGCTAAAGATGGCAGCAGCTAGGGTTGGCAGCACAAGGAGGACAGTGATGGAAAAGGCCATAATAGTTAGAAAATTAATTTCCATATTTATTTCTTTTATTTACTGTGTGTGTGTATGCATGTGATGTGTGCTTGCATGGTTAAAATTCCTCACCTTAAGTAACTAAGTGGGAGAGGAATTAGTAAATAAATTCCACGGTCTCCATTATTGGTTTGTAAGTGATGCGACAAACTTGCGTGTTGGCTCTGAGTGCCTCCCTCCCCATCGGATGAGTTTGTTTGCGGATCACTAGATCAAACTTCCTTTATGAATGATTACTGGTTTGTAGGTGATGCGACAAACTTGCGTGTTGGCTTTGAGTGCCTCCCTCCCCATCGGATGAGTTTGTTGGCAGTTCACTAGATCAAACTTCCTTTATAATTACTGGTTTGTAGGTGATGCATTCAAACTTGTGTGTTGGCTCTAAGTGCCTCCCTCTCCATCGGATGAGTTTGTTTGCGAATCACTAGATCAAACTTCCTTTATGGGTAATTATAGTAAATTATTTAGGTTTGTGTGTTCTTCTCTAGGTGAAGGAGCACAATCCTATAAGTAATCAAATAATGGTATACACTTAGGCACATCTAATAGTATTCTCCCCATCAGAGTCACTGCTATTATTTGTGCGACTGAAGGAAAAACCAACTATATATTAATTTTATTTGTCATAAAGTTAGGTTGACAAGAATAAAATTAATGGATAAAACCTCCTCTTACAAATGTTTGATTTTGTATACGTCCACACTATCGTGGCATGCAAAATTCACGGTGTTTGAGTTGTTGGTAAATTTAAATAATATTGTTTGAGGAATCAATATTATTCTAAATTTAGAGACTTGACCAAAAGTTTTATGATTCTTAGGATGACTTACAACCCATTGGCCATTATACTGAAAGAGAACAAACTTACTGGTCCCAATTACATAGATTAGAAAAGAAACTTGGACATTGTCCTAACTACTGAATGCTATAAGTTTGTACTAATGGAGGTCTACCCTAATGTGCCTAATAGAGATTCTAGTGAAGAGGAGATTGAGTATCATAGGAAATGGGTCAAGGTAGATGAGATGACGCGGAGTTACATTTGGCTTTTATATCAAATGTACTGCAACATCGGCATCAAACCATGCCCATTGGCCATGACATGATGTACAATCTCAAGGAACTCTTCGGATTCTAGAATCAGGCTGATAGGCAAGACTGTATGTTCTCTACGTACTGGACTAAAAGCAGAAATAAAGAAGCCAAAAGGCAAGTGCTTCATTTGCAAGCAGCCTGGACATTTGTAGGTGGCCTGTACTCGTAGGAACAGAACAATATAAGTATATCTTATTCTCTAGTAGTTGAAACATGTTTAGTGGTGTTATCTACCGGTACTTGGCATGTAGATATGATAACCACTGATCATGTCAGCAAATCATTGCAGGGGTTCAAGGAAACCTAACAACTACACAAAGGAGAAATCACTGCAATGCTATAGAAGCAGCAGCTGTTGTAGTGGGAGATGTTTATAAAATTTTGGTTTTAAAAAATTGTCTTTACGTACCAAGTTTTAGAAAGATCTTGATTTCAATTTCTAAACAATACAAGGATGGATATTCTATCTATTTATGATAACAAAGGTGTTATCAAGATAAAAAGGTAGTTATCTGTTCTGGTACGTTGGTTGGCAATTTATAATCCAATAACTCCCACGAAACAACAAATAGAAATTAATAACACATCTTCTAATTATAATAAGAGAAAGGAACCTTTGGAAATGAACCAAACATATCTTTGGCATTTAAGGCTTGGTCATATTAACTTAAGTAGGATTCAAAGGCTTATAGCCGATAGACTCTTGGGTTCATTAGTGTTGGAAAACTTTCCAACTTGAGAATCTTGCTTGGAAGGTAAAATGACCAAGAGATCTTTTAAGGCCAAGGGGTATAGAGCCAAAGATGTATTAGAACTGGTTCATTCTGATTTGTGTGGTCCTATGTCTATCTAGGCAAGAGGTGGTTTCGAAAACTTTATCTCTTTTATAGACGATTATTCGAGATACGGATATATTTACTTGATGCGCCGCAAGTCTGGATGCTTTGATAATTTCAAAGAGTACAAGGCTGATGTGGAGAAACGTCATGGTAAAATTATCAAGACACTACGGTCTGATCATGGTGGCGAATACCTCTTTGGAGAGTTTAGGAATTACTTATCAGAGGCTGGGATTCAATCCCAATTGTCTGCACCTGGTACACCCCAACAGAATGGCGTGATAGAACGAAGGAATATGACTCTTATGGAAATGATTAGATCAATGATGAGTTATTTAGAATTACCAAATTCGTTTTGGGGATATGCTCTGGAAACAGTAGTGTACATTCTGAATATGGTACCTTCTAAATCAGTACCCTCTACTCCCATGGAATTATGGAGTGGGTGCAAGCCTAGTCTGAGTCATATCCGGATATGGTGTAGTCCAGCACATGTGCTGAAAGGAGATACTGACAAGTTGGGATCACGTACAGAAGTGTGTCTGTTTGTAGGATATCGTAAGGGAATGAAAGGTGATTTATTTTATAATCCTAAAAATCAGAAAGTCATTGTTAGCACCAATGCTCGATTTTTGAGAAAGATTATGTAATAAATCATAAACCCATGAGTGAAATTATTCTAGAAGAAATGTGAGAGGACATGCCTATTTTAGTACCATCAGTACAAGATGAAATATCACAAGAAACTGCAACACGATCACAAATGATACACAACCACAGACAGTGCCTCGTCGTAGTGGGAGGGTTGTAAGGCAACCTGAGAGATTCATGTTTTTGGGAGAGTCTTCGGACTTGATCTCTGGTGAACATGAACTTGATCCCTAGACATATGACGAAGCACTCCATGATAAAGATGCAATATCTTGGAAAAGAGCGATGAACTCTAAAATAAAATCTATGTATTCTAATAAGGTCTGGGAACTGGTAGAACCACCAAATGGTGTAAAAGCCGTTGAATGTAAGTGGATCTACAAAAGGAAAAGTGGGATAGATGGGAAGGTGGAAACCTTCAAAGCAAGGATTGTTAGAAAAGGGTATAAATTCAGAGGAAACCTTTTCACCGGTAGTCATACTTAAGTCTATCCAGATTCTTTATCTTTTGCTACTCATATAGATTATGAGATTTGGCAAGTGGATGTCAAGACAACTTTTCTTAATGGAAGTTTTGAAGAAATCATCCATATAAAGCAACTAGAGGGGTTCATTGCAAAGGGCAAAGAGCATCTAGTATGAAAGCTCAATCTGTCTATTTATAGACTGAAGCAAAGCTTCAAGGTCTTGGAACATCCAGTTGTAATCCAGTCCTATGGATTTATTCAGTGTCCGGATGAATCTTGTGTATACAAGAAGTGTGATGGAAACATGGTGATATTTCTTGTACTATACGTAGATGATATTTTTTTATAGTTGGAAACAATATCAAAGTGTTGTCGGAAGTAAGGGTATGGTTGTCAAAGTAATTCGATATGAAGGACTTAGGAGAATGTGCATATATTCTTGGGATTAAAGTAATAAGGGATCGCAAGAAAATAATGATGTGCTTATCCCAAGCTTTATACAATCCTAGCTCGTTTTAGCATGAAAGACTCCAAGAAAGGTGTTCTACCTTTTAGGCATGGAGTAGCTTTATCTAAAGAGATGTCTTCGAAGACATCAAAGGAGATAGAAGACATGAAGGTAGTTCCTTATGCTTCGGCTGTCGGAAGCCTAATGTATGCTATGCTGTGTACGAGACCGGATATCTGTTTTGTCGTGGGCATGGATAGCATATATCAAAGTAACACTGGATAAGGACATTGGACTGCTGTAAAGCATATATTAAAGTACCAAAGAAGGACTAGAGATTATATGCTAGGCAGATGATTTTCTCCCTGTGGGTTACAAGGATTCCTACTTCCAATCTGATAGGGACAATAGTAAGTCAACCTAGGGGTTTTGTGTTTACTTTAAGGGTCCATTTGGTTCAAGTCATCATCTATAACTTTGGTTATGTGATTACCAGGTAATCACATAACTAAGGTTATAGGGAATACAACATAACTTATTAGGTGTTTGGTTCAACTAAGATTATGTAATTACTTAGTTTTATATTTACTAATTTACCCTTAACATTTTGAATTAATTTAATTAAATGAAAACTTTTTTTATCTCTTCTTCTCTCCCGTGACCTTTCTTCTTCCCTGCCATTTTTCCGAAGACATGGATCTGTAAGTGGTCTTGGTTTCAGAATCCTTCAATGAAGAAGAAATATTTCTAGAGAGCGTTGAGTTTCTTTGGGATTTCATGAATCTCCTAACGAGGAAGACGGCTGCGCACTTGAGAGCGAGGAATCCGGCGGATCCAGCAGTACCTTGTATCATAAGAGAATGTATCGATCGTCAACAAAAAACCAGGCTTTAGACGGGATTCGGGTTCGATCAAGAGCTCCCCTTACCCGCTGCCAACAATGTCCTTTTTGATTCTTCTTCCCTGCAGCAAGAACAGAGAATCGAAATTTAAATCCAGCGATTGGTATCGCGTAATTTGATCACGGGTTTATACTCACCGCTGCAACTTCCGAGATTGACTCCATTGTGGCAGATGCAGATACTGCCCTGCCACGTCGAGGTGTTGTTGGCGTTGTAGCCGCACCGGCCGCCGCTGGCGGCGCACTTGCTGCAATTCCTCGCAGTATAAATCGCCATCCAGCCGGCCCGCAGCAGGTCGGTGTAGTTTCTGCCGGTGCTGATGTTCGAGTCGCCCATCACTGGCACTACGCCGACGGTGCAGTTCTGATCCGGCGAGCGCGTGCGTACGGGGTCGTATTCGCCGCCGAACATGACCTTCTTGACCCGCCGAGCACCAGCGCCACCTCCTCCGCAAGCAACCGGCGCCGCCCTGCTCATCTCCTCTTAGAAGGGTAATTTTGGAAAAAAATATTGATAACCCCGGAATCGTAGAAAACCTAAGGTTTCCAAGATTTTCTGATTCCTGGTTCTATTCCCTAATTGCTGATGTGGCGGGAATGTTACATTACCAGGAATCAACAATTACTTAAACCAAACAAGATTATCATTGATAACCAATTCAGGTAATTAGCGATAACCCCGAACCAAACGCGCCCTAAGAGGTGAAGTCATAACTATGGAGTGTTAAGCATAGGTGCTTTTTCGGACTCCACCATAGAAGTTAAGTATGTGGCAGTCTTTGAGGCAGTCACAGAAGATGTATGACTTAGAAACTTCATGATGGACTTAAATGTGATTCCTGGTTTATCCAAAATTAATTTGGTGCAGTAGCAAACTTGAAGGAACCACGATCCTATAAGGCAAGTAAACACATAGAGCGCAAGTACCACCCAATAAAAGACATCGTATAACGAGGAAAAGTTGTCACCTAGATTGCATCAGATGATAACCTTGAAGATCCTTTCACTAAGGCCCTTAAGGCAAGAGCTTTTGATGACTATGTTAAGGGGTTGGGAATCAGATGTATGGCAGCATTTATGGTAGCATAGTCTTTTAGTATAAGTGAGAGATTCTTGTAGTAGACTGTATTACATGCCTATTGTTAGTTACTTTAGTTTATTCAGTTATGAATACTTGCTATATTGTTTAGGAGACTGTACTATAGGTTATTGCTAGTAGTTATATGTTACTGTACATATTTATTGGTTACCTGCTAAGTTCTTTTGCCTCACACCGTTATATTACTACTTTTCAAGTTGAGGCCATCGGGAGATTCCAATCGCTAGCCCCCTTGTTGCGAGGACTTTCAGTTGTCGAGTTTTGTTTTCCTTACTAATGTTGTAATGTATACTAAAAGCCTAGCTTTTTGTATAAATATTTATTTAGAAATAAGAATCACATTGGTCAAATGTTTACATTTATAAGTTAAGTGTAGTTGTTCAAATAATTTATATTGTAGATAACATGGTGTGTGGTGTCACACACAGAAGATCATATTATCAATTCCTTATAAATTATAACAGTAGCTCACGACTAAGATGGAAATGAGCAAACCATTGGAATAGTCGTAGTGTAATTTGGTATTGGAATTACCAATACCTTGAGTGTATTGGTAATTATGGAAGTGTGTGCACTTTGAGTGTACTGAGCAGAACCATTTAAGGTAAGTTCTTTTTGTACTGACTACATAAAAGAACAAGACCTTTGTTATTATGGAAGTGTGTGCTCTTAATCCTGATATAATAGCAAGCACATATATCTAGTATTTATTTCTTTGACTTATCAAAAGGTGTGATTTAGTTCGATAAATAAATAGGCCTGATAAGTTGGGAAAATGATATTATTTATAGTGTGTGTTGTTGATTATATAAGGAAACTGTGTCCTAATAATCTAGGTTGATGATGTCCCCAAGAGGAGCTTATAAGGATTGTCATGTAAACCCTGCAGGTGGACTTAGTCCGACATGATGATAAGGTTGAGTGGTACTACTCTTGGAGCTAGATATTAATTAAGTGAGTTGTCAGTAACTCATTTAATTAGTGGATATTCTATATCTTAAACACAGGGAGACTAACTCACTCATGATAAGAAGGAGCCCAAAATATAATTTGGGATTGGTGCGGTAGTTTGATAATAATTCTTTAGTGGTATGAATTATTATTGATGAAATTAAGTTGGGTGTTCGGGGAGAACATGGGAAGCTTAATTTCATCGGGAGACCAAAACCAATTCCTCCTCTCGGTCCCTATCATAGTCTCTTATTTATAAAGTATTATACCCACCTTTTTACCCATCCTTATGTGGTCGGCAAAGCCAAGCTTGGAGCCCAAGCAAGGGCCGGCCAAGACATGGCTGTTAGTTAGAGCCCTAGAGCCAATCATTTGATGATTGTATGGACTCATGTATATCATATTCTTGTATATATATTAAGGCATTTGGTTTTTGGTTATTATGCTTATTTGTATTAGTGCCAGATAAAATAAGTATAGTAACGTCCTTGAGCAGAAGGTTCTTACCTATATCAATCGATTGGTTGAATCGATAGTGAGATGATATAGGGAACACTACTCTAATTCATTCCTAGTCGAGTATTAACATTCAGGGACAATGTTAATACAATAAGACTAGCATGTAGGTCAGCTCGATGACTTGATCTCACAAGTCATGGATATAGAGATATCAAGCTGACACATGGGTATGCATTAGAGAATGTATACTGAATGACCCGCCATGAGAAAGTATCATGGATCGTTATATGAGTGTCATATACTTTCTCATGTGGCTATTAGTATGACTATTAGTCCTTAGACCTGAAGTCACCATGGATCCCTACATAAGGAGTTATGTACTTTGGTTTCGTCAAACGTCACCCGTAACTGGGTGGACTATAAAGGCGATTACTGGGTATGTAACGAATTATGCAGAGGGATGTGAGTGATGTAGATGGGATCTATCCCTCCTATATGATGGGAGTGACATCGATATTCTTGATAGAGTAAGACCACGAAGTGTATGGCCATACCCAAATGAGTCAATATGAGATATTGAGCTCATTTGATTGAGTGAGTCTACTTGGAGTTCAAGATTTAGATTGGTCAGAGGATGACACGATCTATGCCTCACATTGATCAATCTAGATGTCTAGGATAGAAGGACACTTGTCATATATTGTGAGGAGTCACAATTAGTAGTCACAAGGTGATGTTGGATCTCGACATTTCTTGTAACTTGGGTAGCAATGATGTATTGCTAGATGCCGCTCATTGCTTATGTTTCTAAAGGAGTTTAGAAACATTGCCAACGTTACAAGAACCTATTGGGTCACACACAAAGAACAAGTGGATGGAGATTAGGTTCATATGATGAACCAATTGGATTAGGTTCATATGATGCACCAAAGATTGGATTCAAATTAGACTTATTGAGTTAGACTCAATTAGATTCAATTGTTGAATGAGTCTAATTTAAATTTGATTCATTGAGTCAATGTATATCAATGAATTGAGATTCATTAAATTGAAATTGACTTGAATCAAAGGTTGGATTTAACTCAACAAGGAAGACAATTGGTCAAGTTTGACTTGACCAAGTAGAAGTTGAAACATCAAGTTTGACTTGATGTGTTGCCACATCATAAGGATGACTCATCCTTGCCACATCACATGCCACCTCATGGAGGTTACAACACTTCCCATTCCATTTAATGTGGCCGGCCACATTAAATGAGGGAGTTATGTGTGTGGCCGGCCACACTAAAGGATGAGTTGTTTTTCATTTAGTGGGTATTGATGTGTGGTAATTGGATCATCTTCTTCCTAGTTTTCTTCCTCCTTGCTGCTGTTGCCGTGACTTCCATGGTGCGGAGAAGGTGGTTGAGTGAATCCAAGAGCAAAGGAAGAGTGAAGGTCACAAAGGAAGGATACTACTAGTGAGTGTATAAGATTTCTTTTTGTACCTTCTTCTTTTCTTCCTTTCCAATCCCATTTGAGAGCTCTAGAAAGTGCTAGCACACTTGGGGCTCTCTTCTCCATCCTTTGAGTGTGAGAGACACTCCTTGTTCGTGTGGATATCATTAGAGGAGTGTCTACGTTGACACTCTCGAGATCCGGCGTACCGTTTGACGAGCGGGATTTGCGAGGGCACGCATCGAAGGTAAAATGTTTTCCTTGTAGATCTACTGTAGATCAAAGTATTAAAACTCGTACTCGTGTTTTTCGTAAATTTTCCTTGCACGGATCTACGACTTTGGGTGATTCAGGGTTTCCGCGACGCGAAAAGCGGTTTTCACGGCCCGAAAAGCCCAACAGTGGTATCAGAGCCACGTGCAAGGCTTGTACGAGTTTGATTTTTGGTTTTATGAAAACTAAAGTTTCTGTAATTTTCTATAAAATTATGATTTTATAGTTTTTATGGGTAATTTTTCTGTAGAAGCGAAGCACAAGTGTCTCGGCACTTGTAGGCTTCGGCTACCGGAAAGATTTTCCCAAAACGGCTTCGTTTTGCCCCAAATCCGTTTGGGACAGCGGGCATGGGTGCCATTAGATCGCAAAGGAGCAACTCACGATGGTTAGATCGTGGGTAGGGGTACTGTCCCTAACCCCGCAAGGGGATTTGCTCCGCGATTGCACCCAAAATCACTAAAAACGAACCCGCCGGGAAGATTTTTCCGAAACGGCAATGTCTCGGCCCAAATTATTTTGGGACAGCGGGTTTAGGTGCTGTTGGATCGCAAACGAACCCTCGCGATGGTTAGATCGCGGGTAGGGGCGCTGCCCCTAGCCCCGCAAGGGGATCCGTTTCGCGATTGCGCCCGAAACCGCTAAACGGGACCGCCGGGAAATTTTACTCGTAAAATTGTAAAAATTATTTTAAAAATTATAGAAAATTATGAAAATATATAATTTTGAATTATATATTAATTTTGTGATAGTAATGGCCCAAAAACCCAATATGATTGGTTGTGTTGTAATTCATAATACGGCCTGCGTGCCGTGACGTGTTTGCGAGTGTTGTATTATATTCGCGACCTGCGCATCGTGCCTTCTCTTATATTCTTGTTGTAAATTAGATTTAGACTCAAATGTAACTCGAGTTTCAAATTGTAATGTACAAATTGGAGCGGTGGAGGGTCCACAAGAGACGGAGTTCCGAGGCGGGCACGAGCAACACAAGGTGGTCAAAGGGAGGAGCTTGGAGAAGCTATTGACCCTAGGTTGACCAATCGATCTTCTCATTGGCTTGAGAAGATCGTAGTAGGGCCATGACTAAATCACAAATAGATTAATTAATTGCTTGTGTATGTGATGCATATTTAAAAAGTAGTTAATTAATTAGTGCCTTACGATTAGATTAGATCTAAGTCGTGCACATGATGCACCCTTGCGATTAGATTAGATCTATGTCGTGCACAAGATGCATCCCTTTCGATTAGATTAGATCTCAATCGACTCAACTCTAATGCCTAACCGTGCCGTGATACCTATCACTACCTCGATCACATGTATTGTTGAATCTGCCAAAGCAGAGCAATACATATTATCTTGGTAGGGTACGAAGGGACAATCTTGGTCCTGCCTATCAACGCATGAGTGAATACAAACTCAATTAGATTGAGTATTCCTAGTTACTCGGTTGGATCGAGTCAACTATAGGCATTCTTCCAATAGTTGGAAAGGTAAGACAAAATCACGTTTATATTAACTCTCGGGCGTATTAGCCAAAGCTAACTCGAGTTTTAATATAAATACGGATATTGATTCTATAAACAAGAGTTGCATAGAGATGTAATTGGTAATCGTTACCTACCGATCATACTAAGCCTTGGGTGTATTAGCCAAAGCTAACTCAAGGGTTAGTATGATGTGGATCTTGTCCCACAAGAATTATAGAATTCAGTGGGAGCATCATTTAATTAAAGGCCTAATTAAATGATTTTAAGAATATGATATTTATTCTGCAAATTTTATGTTGTAGATAACCATGACGTCGAATACGAACTCTTTCTCCCTGCGTTCTGTCCTTAAGAAGGACAAGCTCAACGGAGCAAATTTCCTGGACTGGTACAGGAACCTGAGAATTGTTCTCACTTAGGAACGTAAACTGTATGTTCTGGAGCAGCCCATTCCGGAGGCTCCTCCTGCCACAGCCACGCGAGCAGACCGAGATGCTTACAAGAAGCATCAAGATGACGCATTAGATGTGTCCTGTCTAATGCTCGCGACCATGAACTCTAAGCTTCAGAAGCAACACGAGTTAATGGGCGTTTACGATATGGTTGAACATCTTCGTTAACTATATCAAGGACAAGCAAGGCACTGGAAGAGGAACTCCAAAGAATACCTGGAAGATCTTAAGAAGAAGAGAAATAAGATTTCTACTTCAAGTATACATGTTATAGAAGTCAACCTCTCTATTTCTTCATCGTGGGTATTAGATACCGGATGTGCTTCGCACATTTGTACTAATGTACAAGCACTGAGGAATAGCAGGGCATTGATGAAGGGTGAGATAGACCTACGAGTAGGCAATGGAGCACGAGTTGCTGCTATTGCTGTAGGAACTTATCATCTATCTCTTCCCTCTAGGCTTGTACTAGAATTAGATGATTGTTGTTATGTGCCTACCTTGACTAAGAACATTATATCAGTTTCTTGTTTGGACAAGAAAGGATTCTCGTTTATAATAAAGAACAAATGTTGTTCTGTCTATTTAAATGATATGTTCTATTGTAGTGCACCTCTGATAAACGGACTCTATATTCTAGATCTAGAGAGCCCTATCTATAACGTTAGTACCAAGAGGTTCAAATCGAACGATATGAACCACACCTATCTCTGCCACTGTCGCTTAGGTCATATAAATGACAAGCGCTTATCTCAGCACCATAAGGATGGTTTGCTGGACTCATTTGATTTTGAATCATATGAGATATGCGAATCATGCCTACGAGGAAAGATGACCAAGACTCCCTTTAGTGGGCACAGCGAGAGAGCGACTGATTTGTTAGGACTCATACATAGTGATGTATGTGGCCCTTTCAATGTTGCAGCTAGAGGAGGTTATAGGTACTTCATCACATTTACTGATGACTTCAGTAGATATGGTTATGTGTATTTGATGACACATAAATCTGAATCCTTTGAAAAGTTCAAAGAATTCAAGAATGAAGTACAGAACCAGCTTGGCAAGAGTATTAAGGTACTTCGATCAGATCGAGGTGGAGAATACTTAAGCCATGAGTTCCGTGACTATCTAGCTGAATGTGGGATTCTATCCCAACTCACTCCTCCTAGAACACCACAGTGGAATGGTGTATCCGAACGGAGGAATCGTACCTTATTAGATATGGTACGATCTATGATGAGTCACACAGATCTTCCGACATATCTATGGGGATATGCTCTAGACACGGCAGCTTTCATACTCAACCGAGTTCCATCAAAGGCCGTGATAAAGACACCATATAGGATATGGACTGGGAGAGATGCCCAGGTGTCTTTCATGAGGATTTGGGGTTGTGAGACTTACGTTAGATGTCAAGTCTCAGACAAATTAGGACCCAAATCCGACAAGTGTTACTTTATTGGATATCCCAAGGAAACTAAGGGATATTACTTCTACATTCCCAGTCAGCACAAGGTAGTTGTGGCAAAGACTGGGGTCTTTCTAGAAAGGGACTTTGTTTCTAGAAAGACTAGTGGGAGTGCGTTCGATCTTGAAGAAGTTCAAGATGCGAACAATAGCACTGATGCCTCGATGGAAGTTGAACTGGAACCACAAAGTGTTGTGGATGATGTTCCACAAAGAGTTGAGGAACAACAACCAGTTCAAGTAGACATTCCTCTTCGCAGGTCTGATAGGGTACGTCGTCAGCCTGAGAGATACTCATTTCTCTTGTCTGACCATGATGACGTTGTGCTCATAGAGGATGAGCCTACCACCTATCAGGAAGCTATGATGAGACCAGATTCCGAGAAATGGCTAGAAGCCATGAGATCCGAGATGGAATCCATGTACACCAACCAAGTATGGACTTTGGTTGATCCACTTGAAGGGGTAAAACCCATAGGGTGTAAGTGGGTCTTTAAGAGAAAGACTGACATGGATGAACCTATTTATAAGGGTCGCTTGGTAGCTAAAGGTTTCAAGAAGATTCATGGTATTGACTATGATGAAACCTTTTCTCCAGTAGCGATGTTTAAGTCCATTTGGATCATGCTTGCTATTGCAGCCTACCATGACTATGAGATATGGCAGATGGATGTCAAAATCGTGTTTCTGAATGGAAACCTACTCGAGGATGTGTACATGACACAACCTGAGGGTTTTGTAGATCCACAGCATACTAGCAGAGTATGCAAGCTGCATAGGTCCATTTATGGACTAAAGCAAGCTTCTCGGAGCTGGAATCTTCGATTCGATGATGCAATCAAACAGTTTGGTTTCATCAAGAACGAAGATGAGCCTTGTGTCTACAAGAAGGTTATAGGAGATATAGTTGTCTTCCTCATATTGTATGTGGATGACATACTACTCATTGGGAAGGACATCCCTATGCTTCAGTCTGGCTAGGGAGTTGTTTCTCAATGAAGGACTTAGGTGAGGCATCCCGCATTCTAGGGATTCAGATCTATAGAGATAGATCTAAGAAATTGCTTGGCCTAAGTCAGAGTACATACATTGACAAGGTACTCCTTCGGTTTGCCATGTAGAACTCCAAGAAGGGATTTCTGCCGATGTCACATGGCGTGAGTCTTTCGAAGACTCAAGGTCCCTCTTCTAGAGAGGAGAGAGACCGCATGGATCATATCCCTTATGCCTCAGCCATAGGATCGATCATGTACGCCATGCTATGTACTCGACCTGATGTCTCGTATGCTTTGAGCATGACGAGCAGATACCAGTCAGATCCAGGTGAAAGTCACTGGATAGCGGTCAAGAATATTCTTAAGTACTTACGAAGGACTAAAGAATATTTATTGATATATGGAGGCAATGATGAGCTAACTGTAAAGGGTTACAGTGATGCTAGCTTCCAGATCGATCAGGATGATTACCGATCGCAGTCAGGGTTCGTGTTTTGCTTAAATGGTGGTGCTGTGAGCTGGAAGAGTTCGAAGCAGGACACAGTAGCTGATTCTACAACAGAGGCCGAGTATATTGCTGCATCAGAGGCAGCAAAGGAGGCAGTTTGGATCCGCAAGTTCATCACTGAACTTGGGGTGGTTCCTAGCATCGCTGACCCAGTTGAGCTCTATTGTGACAACAATGGAGCTATAGCACAGGCGAAGGAACCTCGCTCACACCAGCGGACCAAGCACATACTACGGCGCTTCCATCTCATTCGAGAGATTATCGATAGAGGAGATGTGAAGATTTGTAGAGTACCTACAGAGGCTAACATCGCAGATCCCTTGACCAAGGCTTTGGCACAGAGGAAGCATGATGGTCACACTAGGTCATTAGGCCTTAGAGCCTATACTGATTGGCACTAGTGCTAGTGGGAGATTGTTAGTTAGAGCCCTAGAGCCAATCATTTGATGATTGTATGGACTCATGTATATCATATTCTTGTATATATATTAAGGCATTTGGTTTTTGGTTATTATACTTATTTGTATTAGTGTCAGATAAAATAAGTATAGTAACGTCCTTGAGTAGAAGGTTCTTACCTATATCAATCGATTGGTTGAATCGATAGTGAGATGATATAGGGAACACTACTCTAATTCATTCCTAGTCGAGTATTAACATTCAGTGACAATGTTAATACAATAAGACTAGCATGTAGGTCAGCTCGATGACTTGATCTCACAAGTCATGGATATAGAGATATCAAGCTGACACATGGGTATGCATTAGAGAATGTATACTGAATGACCCGCCATGAGAAAGTATCATGGATCGTTATATGAGTGTCATATACTTTCTCATGTGGCTATTAGTATGACTATTAGTCCTTAGACCTGAAGTCACCATGGATCCCTACATAAGGAGTTATGTACTTTGGTTTCGTCAAACGTCACCCGTAACTGGGTGGACTATAAAGGCGATTACTGGGTATGTAACGAATTATGCAGAGGGATGTGAGTGATGTAGATGGGATCTATCCCTCCTATATGACGGGAGTGACATCGATATTCTTGATAGAGTAAGACCACGAAGTGTATGGCCATACCCAAATGAGTCAATATGAGATATTGAGCTCATTTGATTGAGTGAGTCTACTTGGAGTTCAAGATTTAGATTGGTCAGAGGATGACACGGTCTATGCCTCACATTGATCAATCTAGATGTCTAGGATAGAAGGACACTTGTCATATATTGTGAGGAGTCACAATTAGTAGTCACAAGGTGATGTTGGATCTCGACATTTCTTGTAACTTGGGTAGCAATGATGTATTGCTAGATGCCGCTCATTGCTTATGTTTCTAAAGGAGTTTAGAAACATTGCCAACGTTACAAGAACCTATTGGGTCACACACAAAGAACAAGTGGATGGAGATTAGGTTCATATGATGAACCAATTGGATTAGGTTCAAATGATGCACCAAAGATTGGATTCAAATTAGACTTGTTGAGTTAGACTCAATTAGATTCAATTGTTGAATGAGTCTAATTTAAAATTTGATTCATTGAGGCAATGTATATTAATGAATTGAGATTCATTAAATTGAAATTGACTTGAATCAAAGGTTGGATTTAACTCAACAAGGAAGACAATTGGTCAAGTTTGACTTGACCAAGTAGAAGTTGAAACATCAAGTTTGACTTGATGTGTTGCCACATCATAAGGATGACTCATCCTTGCCACATCACATGCCACCTCATGGAGGTTACAACACTTCCCATTCCATTTAATGTGGCCGGCCACATTAAATGAGGGAGTTATGTGTGTGGCCGGCCACACTAAAGGATGAGTTATTTTTCATTTAGTGGGTATTGATGTGTGGTAATTGGATCATCTTCTTCCTAGTTTTCTTCCTCCTTCTTGCTGCTGTTGCCGTGACTTCCATGGTGAGGAGAAGGTGGTTGAGTGAATCCAAGAGCAAAGGAAGAGTGAAGGTCACAAAGGAAGGATACTACAAGTGAGTGTATAAGATTTCTTTTTCTACCTTCTTCTTTTCTTCCTTTCCAATCCCATTCGAGAGCTCTAGAAAGTGCTAGCACACTTGGGGCTCTCTTCTCCATCCTTTGAGTGTGAGAGACACTCCTTGTTCGTGTGGACATCATTAGAGGAGTGTCAACATTGACACTCTCGAGATCCGGCGTACCGTTGGACGAGCGGGAATTGCGAGGGCACGCATCGAAGGTAAAATGTTTTCCTTGTAGATCTACTGTAGATCAAAGTATTAAAACTCGTACTCGTGTTTTTCGGAAATTTTCCTTGCACGGATCTACGGCTTTGGGTGATTCGGGGTTTCCGCGACGCGAAAAGCGGTTTTCGCGGCCCGAAAAACCCAACAATGGCTTGGATGGGATGAAGTGTGGCCGACCCTAGCTTGAGTCCAAGCTTAGGTGGTCGGCCACAATAAAATTAAAAGAATTTTATTTTTTAAAATTTTTCTTATGTGGAAGCCATGGTTTTAAAAGAGAGTTTAAAATTTAAATATTTCCTTTTATAGCATTCTACAAAAGATTAAGTGAAAGGTTTGATATCTTTCCTTATTTGTAGTTAAAAGGAAAATTTTAATTTTTGATAAAACTTTCCTTTTTTTGTAACCATCCTAATTATTTAAAAGAGAGTTTTAAAATTAAATCTTTCCTTTTATAGTCTCTACAAAAGATTAAGAAAAGATTTGATATCTTTCCTTATTTGTAGATTGAAAAGAAGATTTTAATTTTTGAGAAAACTTTCCTTTTTGTAAATCATCTACATGTTAAATAGAGAGATTTTAATTTATAAAAGTTTCCTTTTATAACCAACCATGAAGGGAACTTTTTAAGAAAAATTTTTATTTTCGGAAACAAATTAGGAAGTTTTAATTTTGTGTTTAAAACTTTCCTTGCTTGGATGATTAAGAAGTGGCCGGCCACATTGAGTTTTAAAGGGAAATTTTTTATTAAACTTTCCATTCATTGGAAAAGAGAATAAGGAAGTTTTTATAAAACTTTCCTTATTTGCCAAGATCAAGGAATATAAAAGAGAGGGTAGAGGTGCCTCACCTCACAACTTATGTTGGTGGCCGACCCTTCACATCCTCACCCTCTTCTATTCTTCTTCCTTGGCTGGTGGCATCTTTATCTCAAGGAGCTTGGTTGGTGGCCGGATCTTGCTTAAGGAAGAAGGAGAGATAGGAGGTATTGTTTCTTAGCATTCCTTGGAGCTTGGTGGTGACCGAACCTCATCTTCTCTTGGAGTTCTTGTGGTGGCCAAAACTTGCTTGGAGAAGAAGGTAGCTTGGGTGGTTCTCATCTTGGTAGATCGTCGCCCACACGACGTCCGAGATAAGAAGAGGAATACAGAAGAAGATCAAGAGGTTGTTGCTTACAAAGAAAGGTGTAACTAGTAATTCTATTCCGCATCATACTAGTTTTCTTTGTATAGATTTTGAAATACCAAACACAAGAGGCATATGATTTAGGTTTCAAATTTGTGATTCGAGTTTGTGTTTTTTGTTTTTCGAATTTATGATTCGATTGTTCTATTTGGTTAAACCTAGAATTATATAAGGAAATTAAATATTAAATTTCTTTAAAAGGCTTTGCCTAGGCGGTGGTGGATGATCTCGTACCCAAGAAGGTGTAGTATCTCTCCATGCAGTCCTGGAAGCCAATTTTAGAAATTAATATTTAATTGAATTTATAACATGGGTGGATTTGGATCAATAATGTTAAGCATCGTTTGCCATCCAAGTCTAACCACTAAGAACAGATAAGTTAAATTTGGAACCAATAATGTTAAGTTCCGTTTGTGATTCCTAATTTAATTTTCAAAGAACACAATAGGTTGTTAGTATAGGTTCAGGACTTGTACAAAATTTTTGTACATGTGAACCGGTATGATATTCCGCATAGCAACCAATAATTGGTATCAGAGCTAAGATTTACCTCTGTGTGTTTGGTTTTCAGTTTAATTATGCACATGTCATACATAATTTAGGCAGGATAATAGTAGGATGTGCTAACTCTATGATTGCAGGCTCAAACTATTATGACTTATTGATATTGTGTGTGATTGGACCCTTTGACATGTAAAGGGCATTTTATGTGTGTGCATGATTGTATGTATTAAATACAGCAGGAGCTGTATTATTTTAGGATTTTACATTTTTGTTTCGATCTAGATTACATGTATATTCCTTTGTGGAATATAGGATCGATATATATAAAATTTTATTTTAGTCGCGGATCGTATCCTTGCGAGGCATGGTACTTTTTGAGGACCAGAGATGCAGCGGAAAAAGAATTAAGATGGATACGGTGACTAGACCCGATTACGGTGGCTAAAGATGGCAACAAATAGGGTTGGCTGCACACGGAGGACAATGATGGAAAAGGCCATAATAGTTAGAAAATTATTTTCCATATTTATTTCTTTTATTTACTGTGATGTGTGTGTGCATGTTATGTGTGCTTGCATGGTTAAAATTCCTCACCTTAAATAACTAAGTGTGAGAGGAATTAGTAAATAAATTCCACGGTCTTCATTATTGGTTTGTAAGTGATGAGACAAACTTGCGTGTTGCCTCTGAGTGCCTCCCTCCCCATCAGATGAGTTTGTTTGAGGATCACTAGATCAAACTTCCTTTATGAATGATTACTGGTTTGTAGGTGGTGCGACAAACTTGCGTGTTGGCTCTGAGTGCCTCCCTCCCCATCGGATGAGTTTGTTGGCGGTTCACTAGATCAAACTTCCTTTATAATTACTGGTTTGTAGGTGATGCATTCAAACTTGCGTGTTGGCTCTAAGTGCCTCCCTCTCCATCGGATGAGTTTGTTTGCGAATCACTAGATCACTCTTCCTTTATGGGTAATTATAGGAAATTATTTAGGTTTGTGTGTTCTTCTCTAGGTGAAGGAGCACAATCCTATAAGTAATCAAATAATGCTTTACACTTAGGCACATCTAATAGTATCCTCCCTATTAGAGTCACTGCTATTATTTGTGCGACCGAAGGAAAAACCAACTATATATTAATTTTATTTGTCATAAAGTTAGGCTGACAAGAATAAAATTAATGGATAAAACCTCCTCTTACAAATGTTTGATTTTGTATACGTCCACACTATCGTGGCATGCAAAATTTACGGTGTTTGAGTTGTTGGTAAATTTAAATAATATTTTTTGATGAATCAATATTATTCTAAATTTAGAGACTTGACCAAAAGTTTTGTGATTCTTAGGATGACTTACAACCTTTTGGCCATTATACTGAAAGAGAACAAACTTACTGGTCCCAATTACATAGATTAGAAAAGAAACTTGGACATTGTCCTAATTGTTGAAGGCTATAAGTTTGTACTAATAGAGGTCTACCCTAATGTGCCTAATAGAGATTCTAGTGAAGAGGAGATTGAGTATCATAGGAAATGGGTCAAGGTAGATGAGATGACGCGGAGTTACATTTGGCTTTTATATCAAATGTACTGCAACATCGACATCAGACAATGCCCACTGGCCATGACATGATGTACAATCTCAAGAAACTCTTCGGATACTAGAATCAGGCTGACAGGCAAGATTGTATGATCTCTACGTATTGGACTAAAAGCAGGAATAAAGAAGCAAAAAGTCAAGTGTTTCATTTGCAAGCAGCCTAGACATTTGTAGGCGGACTGTCCTCGTTGGAAGAGAATAATATAAGTATATCTTATTCTCTAGTAGTTGAAACATGTTTAGTGGTGTTATCTACCAGTACTTGGCATGTAGATATGATAACCACTGATCATGTCTGTAAATCATTGCAGGGGTTCCAGGAAACCTGACAACTACACAAAGGAGAAATCACTGCAATGCTACAGAAGCAG
This sequence comes from Zingiber officinale, assembly GCF_018446385.1. Lineage (NCBI taxonomy): Eukaryota > Viridiplantae > Streptophyta > Magnoliopsida > Zingiberales > Zingiberaceae > Zingiber > Zingiber officinale. The sequence continues at coordinate 55,085,637 of NC_055994.1, forward strand.
CAGCTGTTGTAGTGGGAGATGTTTATAAAATATTGGTTTTAAGAAATTGTCTTTACGTACCAAGTTTTAGAAAGAACTTGATTTCAATTTCTAAACAATACAAGGATGGATATTCTATCTATTTATGATAGCAAAGGTGTTATCAAGATAAAAAGGTAGTTATCTGTTCTGGTACGTTGGTTGGCAATTTATAATCCAATAACTCCCACGAAACAACAAATGGAAATTAATAACACATCTTCTAATTCTAATAAGAGAAAGGAACCTTCGAAAATGAACCAAACATATCTTTGGCATCTAAGGCTTGGTCATATTAACTTAAGTAGGATTCAAAGGCTTATAGCCGATCGACTCTTGGGTTTATTATTGTTGGAAAACTTTTCAACTTGAGAATCTTGCATGGAAAGTAAAATGACCAAGAGACCTTTTAAGGCCAAGGGGTATAGAGCCAAAGATGTATTAGAACTAGTTCATTCTGATTTGTGTTGTCCTATGTCTATCTAGGCAAGAGGTGGTTTCGAATACTTTATCTCTTTTATAAACGATTATTCGAGATACGGATACATTTACTTGATGTGCCGCAAGTCTGGATGCTTTGATAAGTTCAAAGAGTACAAGGATGATGTGGAGAAATGTCATGGTAAAATTATCAAGACACTACGGTCTGATCGTGGTGGCGAATACCTCTTTGGAGAGTTTAGGAATTACTTATCAGAGGTTGGGATTCAATCCCAATTGTCTAAACCTGGTACACCCCAACAGAATGGCGTGACAGAACGAAGGAATATGACTCTTATGGAAATGATTAGATCAATGATGAGTTATTTAGAATTACCAAATTCGTTTTGGGGATATGCTCTGGAAACAGTAGTGTACATTCTGAATATGGTACCTTCTAAATCAGTACCCTCTACTCCCATGGAATTGTGGAGTGGGCGCAAGCCTAGTCTGAGTCATATCCGGATATGGTGTAATCCAACACATGTGCTGAAAGGAGATACTGACAAGTTGGGATCACGTACAGAAGTGTGTTTGTTTGTAGGATATCCTAAGGGAATGAAAGGTGATTTATTTTATAATCCTAAAAATCAGAAGGTCATTGTTAGCACCAATGCTCGATTTTTAGAGGAAGATTATGTAATAAACTATAAACCCATGAGTAAAATTATTCTAGAAGAAATGTGAGAGGACATGCCTATTTTAGTATCATCAGTACAAGATGAAATATCACAAGAAACTGCAACACGTATCACAAATGCTACACAACCATAGACAGTGCCTCGTCGTAGTGGGAGGGTTGTAAGGCAACATGAGAGATTCATGTTTTTGGGAGAGTCTTCGGACTTGATCTCTGGTGAACATGAACTTGATCCCTAGACATATGACGAAGTACTCCAAGATAAAGATGCAATATCTTGGAAAAGAGCGATGAACTCTAAAATAGAATCTATGTATTTTAATAAGGTCTGGGAGTTGGTAGAACCACCAAATGGTGTAAAAGCTATTGGAAGTAAGTGGATCTACAAAAGGAAAAGAGGGACAGATGGGAAGGTGGAAACCTTCAAAGCAAGGATTGATGGAAAAGGGTATCAATTCTGAGGAAACATTTTCACCGGTAGCCCTACTTAAGTCTATCCAGATTCTTTATCTTTTGCTACTCATATGGATTATGAGATTTGGCAAGTGAATGTCAAGATAACTTTTCTTAATGGAAGTCTTGAAGAAAGCATCCATATAAAGCAACCAGAGGGGTTCATTGCAAAGGGCAAAGAGCATCTAGTATGAAAGCTCAATCGGTCTATTTATGGACTGAAGTAAAGCTTCAAGGTCTTGGAACATCCAGTTGTAATCCAGTCTTATGGATTTATTCAGTGTCCGAATGAATCTTGTGTATACAAGAAGTGTGATGGAAACATGGTGATATTTCTTGCACTATACGTAGATGATATTTTTTGATAGTTGGAAACAATATCAAAGTGTTGTCGGAAGTAAGGGTATGGTTGTCCAAGTAATTTGATATGAAGGACTTAGGAGAATGCGCATATATTCTTGGGATTAAAGTAATAAGGGATCGCAAGAAAAGGATGTTGTGCTTATCCCAAACTTAATACAATCCTAGCTCGTTTTAGCGTGCAAGATTCCAAGAAAGGTTTTCTACCTTTTAGGCATGGAGTAGCTTTATCTAAAGAGATGTCTTCGAAGACATCAAAGGAGATAGAAGACATGAAGGTACTTCCTTATGCTCCGGCTGTCGGAAGCCTAATGTATGCTATGCTGTGTACGAGACCGGATATCTATTTTGTCGTGGGCATGGATAGCATATATCAAAGTAACCCTGGATAAGGACATTGGACTGCTGTAAAGTATATATTAAAATACGTAAGAAGGACTAGAGATTATATGCTAGGCAGATGATTTGCTCCCTGTGGGTTACAAGGATTCCGACTTCCAATCTGATAGGGACAATAGTAAGTCAACCTCGGGGTTTTGTGTTTACTTTAAGAGGTGAAGTCATAACTATGGAGTGTTAAGCATAGGTGCTTTTTCGGACTCCACCATAGAAGTTGAGTATGTGGCAGTCTTTGAGGCAGTCACAGAAGATGTATGACTTAGAAACTTCATGATGGACTTAAATGTGATTTCTGGTTTGTCCAAAATTAATTTGGTGCAGTAGCAAACTTGAAGGAACCACGATCCTATAAGGCAAGTAAACACATAGAGCGCAAGTACCACCCAATAAGAGACATCGTATAATGAGGAAAAGTTGTCACCTAGATTGCATCAGATGATAACCTTGAAGATCCTTTCACTAAGGCCCTTAAGGCAAGAGCTTTTGATGGGCATGTTAAGGGGTTGGGAATCAGATGTATGGCAGCATTTATAGTAGCATAGTCTTTTAATATAAGTGGGAGATTCTTAAAGTAGACTGTATTACACGCCTATTGTTGGTTACTGCAGTTTATTCAGTTATGAATACTTGCTATATTGTTTAGGAGACTGTACTATAGGTTATTGCTAGTAGTTATATGTTACTGTACATATCTATTGGTTACCTGCTAAGTTCTTTGGACTCACACCGTTATATTACTATTTTTCAAGTTGAGGCCATCGGGAGATTCCAATCGCTAGCCCCCTTGTTGCGAGGACTTTCAGTTGTCGAGTTTTGTTTTCCTTACTAATGTTGGAATGTATACTAAAAGCCTAGCTTTTTGTATAAAGATTTATTTAGAAATAAGAATCACATTGGTCAAATGTCTACATTTATAAGTTAAGTGTAGTTGTTCAATTAATTTATATTGTAGATAACATGGTGTGTGGTGTCACGCACAGAAGATCATGTTATCAATTCCTTAAAAATTATAACAGTAGCTCACGACTGAGATGGAAAGGAGCAAACCATTGGAATAGTCGTAGTGTAATTTGGTATTGGTTTATCTTAACTATTAAATTACACTAATACACTTTAAGTGTATTGAGCAAGACCATTTAAGGTAAGTTCTTTTTGTACTGACTACATAAAAGAATAAGACCTTTGTTATTATGGAAGTGTGTGCTCTTAATCCTGATATAATAGCAAGCACATATATCTAGTATTTATTTCTTTGACTTATCAAAAGGTGTGATTTAGTTCGATAAATCAATAGGCCCGATAAGTTGGGAAAATGATATTATTTATAGTGTGTGTTGTTGATTATATAAGGAAACTGTGTCCTAGTAATCTAGGTTGATGATGTCGCCAAGAGGAGCTCATAAGGATTGTCATGTAAACCCTGCAAGTGGACTTAGTCCGACATGATGATAAAGTTGAGTGGTACTACTCTTGGAGCTAGATATTAATTAAGTGAGTTGTCAGTAACTCATTTAATTAGTGGACATTCTATATCTTAAACACAGGGAGACTAACACACTCATGATAAGAAGGTGCCCAAAATATAATTTGGGATTGGTGTGGTAGTTTGATAATAATTCTTTAGTGGTATGAATTATTATTGATGAAATTAAGTTGGGTGTTCAAGGCGAACACGTGAAGCTTAATTTCATCGGGAGACTAAAACCAATTCCTTCTCTTGGTCCCAATCTGTAAAGCCCGAAAAATTCCCGAATTTATTTTAGAAATATCCTATGATTTCTCTAGATTTTTAGGATATTTTTACATAATTTTTGGAGTACCGGAAGTAGCAAAAACAAATAGGTCGCAAAATAGCTTAGGCGGGAATCGAACCCGAGACCTATGGTGTAAGGGATAATGCTAGTAACCAGTTGAACCCAGCAGGGCCGTGCTGAAAGAAGAGGGAATCAATTATATTTATAATTGATTTTGGATGAATTAATTAGTAAATATAAATAAGGATTTAAGTGAGAAGTTTAGATTATTTTCTCACCGTAGCTTTTCCTCACCCGAAACCTAAAACCGCCGCACCTCTCCTCTTCCCCTCTTCCACGATAGCTTTTCAACACCCAACTTAATTTCATCAATATTATTCTAAATTTAGAGACTTGACCAAAAGTTTTGTGATTCTTAGGATGACTTACAACCTTTTGGCCATTATACTGAAAGAGAACAAACTTACTGGTCCCAATTACATAGATTAGAAAAGAAACTTGGACATTGTCCTAATTGTTGAAGGCTATAAGTTTGTACTAATAGAGGTCTACCCTAATGTGCCTAATAGAGATTCTAGTGAAGAGGAGATTGAGTATCATAGGAAATGGGTCAAGGTAGATGAGATGACGCGGAGTTACATTTGGCTTTTATATCAAATGTACTGCAACATCGACATCAGACAATGCCCACTGGCCATGACATGATGTACAATCTCAAGAAACTCTTCGGATACTAGAATCAGGCTGACAGGCAAGATTGTATGATCTCTACGTATTGGACTAAAAGCAGGAATAAAGAAGCAAAAAGTCAAGTGTTTCATTTGCAAGCAGCCTAGACATTTGTAGGCGGACTGTCCTCGTTGGAAGAGAATAATATAAGTATATCTTATTCTCTAGTAGTTGAAACATGTTTAGTGGTGTTATCTACCAGTACTTGGCATGTAGATATGATAACCACTGATCATGTCTGTAAATCATTGCAGGGGTTCCAGGAAACCTGACAACTACACAAAGGAGAAATCACTGCAATGCTACAGAAGCAGCAGCTGTTGTAGTGGGAGATGTTTATAAAATATTGGTTTTAAGAAATTGTCTTTACGTACCAAGTTTTAGAAAGAACTTGATTTCAATTTCTAAACAATACAAGGATGGATATTCTATCTATTTATGATAGCAAAGGTGTTATCAAGATAAAAAGGTAGTTATCTGTTCTGGTACGTTGGTTGGCAATTTATAATCCAATAACTCCCACGAAACAACAAATGGAAATTAATAACACATCTTCTAATTCTAATAAGAGAAAGGAACCTTCGAAAATGAACCAAACATATCTTTGGCATCTAAGGCTTGGTCATATTAACTTAAGTAGGATTCAAAGGCTTATAGCCGATCGACTCTTGGGTTTATTATTGTTGGAAAACTTTTCAACTTGAGAATCTTGCATGGAAAGTAAAATGACCAAGAGACCTTTTAAGGCCAAGGGGTATAGAGCCAAAGATGTATTAGAACTAGTTCATTCTGATTTGTGTTGTCCTATGTCTATCTAGGCAAGAGGTGGTTTCGAATACTTTATCTCTTTTATAAACGATTATTCGAGATACGAATACATTTACTTGATGTTCCGCAAGTCTGGATGCTTTGATAAGTTCAAAGAGTACAAGGATGATGTGGAGAAATGCCATGGTAAAATTATCAAGACACTACGGTCTGATCGTGGTGGCGAATAACTCTTTGGAGAGTTTAGGAATTACTTATCAGAGGTTGGGATTCAATTCCAATTATCTACACCTGGTACACCCCAACAGAATGGCGTGACAGAACGAAGGAATATGACTCTTATGGAAATGATTAGATCAATGATGAGTTATTTAGAATTACCAAATTCGTTTTGGGGATATGCTCTGGAAACAGTAGTGTACATTCTGAATATGGTACCTTCTAAATCAGTACCCTCTACTCCCATGGAATTGTGGAGTGGGCGCAAGCCTAGTCTGAGTCATATCCGGATATGGTGTAATCCAAAACATGTGCTGAAAGGAGATACTGACAAGTTGGGATCACGTACAGAAGTGTGTTTGTTTGTAGGATATCCTAAGGGAATGAAAGGTGATTTATTTTATAATCCTAAAAATCAGAAGGTCATTGTTAGCACCAATGCTCGATTTTTAGAGGAAGATTATGTAATAAACTATAAACCCATGAGTAAAATTATTCTAGAAGAAATGTGAGAGGACATGCCTATTTTAGTATCATCAGTACAAGATGAAATATCACAAGAAACTGCAACACGTATCACAAATGCTACACAACCACAGACAGTGCCTCGTCGTAGTGGGAGGGTTGTAAGGCAACATGAGAGATTCATATTTTTGGGAGAGTCTTCGGACTTGATCTCTGGTGAACATGAACTTGATCCCTAGACATATGACGAAGTACTCCAAGATAAAGATGCAATATCTTGGAAAAGAGCGATGAACTCTAAAATAGAATCTATGTATTTTAATAAGGTCTGGGAGTTGGTAGAACCACCAAATGGTGTAAAAGCTATTGGAAGTAAGTGGATCTACAAAAGGAAAAGAGGGACAGATGGGAAGGTGGAAACCTTCAAAGCAAGGATTGATGGAAAAGGGTATCAATTCTGAGGAAACATTTTCACCGGTAGCCCTACTTAAGTCTATCCAGATTCTTTATCTTTTGCTACTCATATGGATTATGAGATTTGGCAAGTGAATGTCAAGATAACTTTTCTTAATGGAAGTCTTGAAGAAAGCATCCATATAAAGCAACCAGAGGGGTTCATTGCAAAGGGCAAAGAGCATCTAGTATGAAAGCTCAATCGGTCTATTTATGGACTGAAGTAAAGCTTCAAGGTCTTGGAACATCCAGTTGTAATCCAGTCTTATGGATTTATTCAGTGTCCGAATGAATCTTGTGTATACAAGAAGTGTGATGGAAACATGGTGATATTTCTTGCACTATACGTAGATGATATTTTTTGATAGTTGGAAACAATATCAAAGTGTTGTCGGAAGTAAGGGTATGGTTGTCCAAGTAATTTGATATGAAGGACTTAGGAGAATGCGCATATATTCTTGGGATTAAAGTAATAAGGGATCGCAAGAAAAGGATGTTGTGCTTATCCCAAACTTAATACAATCCTAGCTCGTTTTAGCATGCAAGACTCCAAGAAAGGTTTTCTACCTTTTAGGCATGGAGTAGCTTTATCTAAAGAGATGTCTTCGAAGACATCAAAGGAGATAGAAGACATGAAGGTACTTCCTTATGCTCCGGCTGTCGGAAGCCTAATGTATGCTATGCTGTGTACGAGACCGGATATCTATTTTGTCGTGGGCATGGATAGCATATATCAAAGTAACCCTGGATAAGGACATTGGACTGCTGTAAAGTATATATTAAAATACGTAAGAAGGACTAGAGATTATATGCTAGGCAGATGATTTGCTCCCTGTGGGTTACAAGGATTCCGACTTCCAATCTGATAGGGACAATAGTAAGTCAACCTCGGGGTTTTGTGTTTACTTTAAGAGGTGAAGTCATAACTATGGAGTGTTAAGCATAGGTGCTTTTTCGGACTCCACCATAGAAGTTGAGTATGTGGCAGTCTTTGAGGCAGTCACAGAAGATGTATGACTTAGAAACTTCATGATGGACTTAAATGTGATTTCTGGTTTGTCCAAAATTAATTTGGTGCAGTAGCAAACTTGAAGGAACCACGATCCTATAAGGCAAGTAAACACATAGAGCGCAAGTACCACCCAATAAGAGACATCGTATAATGAGGAAAAGTTGTCACCTAGATTGCATCAGATGATAACCTTGAAGATCCTTTCACTAAGGCCCTTAAGGCAAGAGCTTTTGATGGGCATGTTAAGGGGTTGGGAATCAGATGTATGGCAGCATTTATAGTAGCATAGTCTTTTAATATAAGTGGGAGATTCTTAAAGTAGACTGTATTACATGCCTATTGTTAGTTACTTTAGTTTATTCAGTTATGAATACTTGCTATATTGTTTAGAAGACTGTACTATAGGTTATTGCTAGTAGTTATATGTTACTGTACATATCTATTGGTTACCTGCTAAGTTCTTTTGCCTCACACCGTTATATTACTACTTTTCAAGTTGAGGCCATCGGGAGATTCCAATCGCTAGCCCCCTTGTTGCGAGGACTTTCAGTTGTCGAGTTTTGTTTTCCTTACTAATGTTGGAATGTATACTAAAAGCCTAGCTTTTTGTATAAACATTTATTTAGAAATAAGAATCACATTGGTCAAATGTTTACATTTATAAGTTAAGTGTAGTTGTTCAAATAATTTATATTCTAGATAACATGGTGTGTGGTGTCACACACAGAAGATCATGTTATCAATTCCTTATAAATTATAACAGTAGCTCACGACTAAGATGGAAATGAGCAAACCATTGGAATAGTCGTAGTGTAATTTGGTATTGGTTTATCTTAACTATTAAATTACACTAGTACACTTTGAGTGTATTGAGCAGAACCATTTAAGGTAAGTTCTTTTTGTACTGACTACATAAAAGAACAAGACCTTTGTTATTATGGAAGTGTGTGCTCTTAATCCTGATATAATAGCAAGCACATATATCTAGTATTTATTTCTTTGACTTATAAAAAGGTGTGATTTAGTTCGATAAATAAATAGGCCCGATAAGTTGGGAAAATGATATTATTTATAGTGTGTATTGTTGATTATATAAGGAAACTGTGTCCTAATAATCTAGGTTGATGATGTCCCCAAGAGGAGCTTATAAGGATTGTCATGTAAACCCTGCAGGTGGACTTAGTCCGACATGATGATAAAGTTGAGTGGTACTACTCTTGGAGCTAGATATTAATTAAGTGAGTTGTCAGTAACTCATTTAATTAGTGGACATTCTATATCTTAAACACAGGGAGACTAACACACTCATGATAAGAAGGTGCCCAAAATATAATTTGGGATTGGTGTGGTAGTTTGATAATAATTCTTTAGTGGTATGAATTATTATTGATGAAATTAAGTTGGGTGTGGAAAAGCTATCGTGGCACACACCAAGCCAAGGGTCATGGGAACATCTTCCGGCGACGACTCCAACACGAAAAAGGTTCTCCTCCGCGAGAGGAACACGAGGACGTAAGCGGTTCGTCGAACGGAGCAATTTTCCGGAAAACCTAGCGGTTAGAATCATAAGAAAACCTTACGATTGAGGTAAGAAACCCCTCACCTGCAGTATAATTGCTCTCGCTTGTTAGTTTTGGCGTTAGTTCAGTAATTTTACAGTTTTCAGTTTTAGGGTGTGCTTTTAGTGCACACCAAGCATTCGGTAGAATGCCCAGTTCAGAAGGATGCACTAGTAGGCGTCCTAACAGCATGTAAAATGTATTAGAAACATTTTATTCAGTTTATTATCAGTTATTACAGCTATATGGATCAGATATCCATTGGGTGGGCTCCCACAGTAGCCTCTAGGTTCAGATAACCTAGCTCTAGGTTCAGATAACCTAGAAAGAGCAAAATAAGCAATAATTAGATTTTACTTTTATTCAGTTGGCACTGTACTTGGATCAGATATCCATGGGCTGGACTCCCACAGTCGTCCCTAGGTTCAGATAACCTAGTAACCCTGCTGGATTCGGAACTTGCAATCCCGGGTCTCGTAGGGATGCGCGCATAGTAAGTACAGTTGCCAGGGCCCAACAGCATGTTTAGTATTTTCATCTATTATATGTATAGTTTTCAAATTTGAAACTAGTGATGAGAACACTAATTTAGCTTCCAATTCAGTTCAGGTTCAGTTTACATGATTTGAGTTCATGTACAGATTTAGATATATGTATGACTAGTTCAGTTTCATGTTCAGTTTCTATGCTATGCCATGTTTCAGTTCCAGTTTATGCTTTGTATGATACCATGCCATGCTTGCATATTCAGTATGTTTCAAACAGCATGATTTAAAAACATAATCGCATCGTTGCATGTTTTAGTGAGGTAGATGGTTTCTTACTAAGCTTTAAGCTTACAGATGCTACTTTTCTTATAGTGCAGATACTGGTAAAAGAAAAGTGGACTAGCGGAGGCTGGAGGGCGATGCTACGATGATGTGTGTGTGCAAGGGGTTTGGAATAAAGATCCTTGGGGATCTATACGCTTCCATTTCAGTTTTGATACTTAACATGACTAGTTTTATGACTTAGCCTTGTTGCTAGGTGTTATAGCTTAGTGAATTATGTTTTGTTTAGATTATCATGTTTAGAATGTTATTATTTACATGCTAGAGTGTTTTCATGTATCTAGAACCTATGTCTGTGAGTTGTGGCACGTTCCAGTGCCTGAAAGTTCTGAAATCAGAAACTCTGATTTCGTATCAGAGTTGGATCGGTCTGCCGACCGATCCGTTGCAGTATCAGGATCCTGGATCGGTCAGCCGACCGATCCAGAGGCATACAGTATGCTACTGTATGCTATCTGATCGGTCGTCCAACCGATCCAGCACCGAACAGAGAGCATCCAGCGTTTCCAGGTGCCTGGATCGGTCTGCAGACCGATCCAGACACACCTGGATCGGTCGGCAGACCGATCCAGCAGGGTGCAGAATCGCGACAAGTTTGATCGATCCGTGGATCGATCAGCAGCTAGCTGGGAAGTTAGTTCTGAGTTCCTAGCTCAGATGGGAGGTCAAGTATCCTCCTTAGCACATGTACACCAACTGGAATGGGGCTTGAATCCTTCCTTATAACAGCATGGGTGTACCAGTTGTCAGATTAACTGAGTCAGTTAGTGAAATTTTATTTTCCCCAGTTTTCCGCACAGTAGCTTCAGTAGTTAATGTAGTGATCCGGCTCACAGCCTAGTACCCAGGAGTTGGGTCGTTACACAATCGTAGCCTCTTATTTATAAATTATTATGCCCACCCATACCCACCTTCTTACCCATTCTTATGTGGTCGGCCAAGCCAAGCTTGGTGCCCAAGCAAGGGCCGGCCAAGACATGGCTTGGATGGGATGAAGTGTGGCCGGCCCTAGCTTGAGTCCAAGCTTAGGTGGCCGGCCACAATAAAATTAAAAGGACTTTATTTTTTAAAATTTTTCTTATGTGGAAGCCATGGTTTTAAAAGAGAGTTTAAAATTTAAATCATTCCTTTTATAGTATTTTACAAAAGATTAAGTGAAAGGTTTGATATCTTTTTTTATTTGTAGTTAAAAGTAAGATTTTAATTTTTGATAAACTTTCCTTTTTATTGTAACCATCCTCATGATTTAAAAGAGAGATTTAAAATTAAATCTTTCCTTTTATAGTCTCTACAAAAGATTAAGAAAAGATTTGATATCTTTCCTTATTTGTAGATTGAATAGAAGATTTTAATTTTAGAGAAAACTTTCCTTTTTGTAAATCATCCACATGTTTAATAGAGAGATTTTAATTTATAAAAGTTTCCTTTTATAACCAACCATGAAGGGAATTTTTAAAGAAAATTTTTATTTCCGGAAACAAATTCGTAAGTTTTAATTTAGTGTTTAAAACTTTCCTTGCTTGGATGATTAAGAGGTGGCCAGCCACTTTGAGTTTGAAAGGGAAATTTTTTATTAAACTTTCCTTTCATTAGCAAAGAGAATAAGGAAGTTTTTCTAAAACTTTCCTTATTTACCTTGACCAAGGAATATAAAAGAGAGGGTAGAGGTGCCTCACCTCATAACTTATGTTCTAGTTTTCCTCTCTTCTATTTCCTTGGTTGGTGGCCGACCCTTCACATCCTCTCCCTCTCATATTCTTCTTCCTTGGCAGGCGGCATCTTCTTCTCAAGGAGCTTGGTTGGTGGTTGGATCTTGCTTAAGGAAGAAGGAGAGATAGGAGGTCTTGTTTCTTAGTATCGCTTGGAGCTTAGTGGTGGCAGAACCTCATCTTCTCTTGAAGTTCTTGTGATGGCTGAAACTTGCTTGGAGAAGAATTTAGCTTGGGTGGTTCTCGTCTCGGTAGATCGTCACCCACACGACGTTGGAGATAAGGAGAGGAATACGGTAGAAGATCAAGAGGTTGTTGCTTACAAAGAAAGGTATAACTAGTAATTCTATTCCGCATCATACTAGTTTTCTTTGTATAGATTTTGAAATACCAAACACAAGATGCATATGATAATAGGTTTCAAATTTATGATTTGAGTTTGTGTTTTTTATTTTTCGAATTTGTGATTCGATTATTCTATTTGGTTAAACCTAGGGTTATATAAGGAAATTAAATATTAAATTTCTTTAAAAGACTTTGTCTAGGCGGTGGTGGATGATCCCATACCCAAGAAGGCCTAGTACCTTGCCATGCAGTCCTGGAAGCCAATTTTAGAAATTAATATTTGATTGAATTTATAACATGGGTGGATTTGGATCAATAATGTTAAGTATCGTTTGCGATCTAAGTCTAAACCATTAAAAATAGATTAGTTAAATTTGGATTCAATAATGTTAAGTTTCGTTTTCTATTCCTGATTTAATTTCTAAAGAACACAATAGGTTGTTAGTATAGGTTCAAGACTTGTATAAAATTTTTGTACAGGGGAACCGGTATGATATTCCGCATAGCAACCAACACCTCCAGCTGAGTCAACGGATAAAACTTTATCCGAACTCACAACAGTCATCTAGATTGGGTGGAAGGCGCCTTCAATGGCCTTGATGGTGCCCTGGACAAGGTTGAGGGCGCCTTCAAGGCAATGAAAGCGCCTCCAAGACTGCAGTCAGCGCAGGCGCCTTCAGCACTTCGTTGAAGGTGTCTCCAGCTAGCTTTTCCAGCTCCTTTTGACTTGTTCTCTTCTTCCGAGGCTCCGAATGCATGGGTGATTTCGACCAACCGAAATAGGGCTCACCCGAACCCAATTTCCGGCCTTCTCCTCGAGCAGGCCTCCAACCCGGCTTCTCATCCCTCGAACGCCGCACACGTTCTTCTCGTCCATCGATGTACTCTTCCGCAGCTCTCTCGTCCTTCGGATGCACCGAGCCTGTCGGCTCCCTTCACGTGCTGTCCTTCTAGTTAGCTATGTCTTTCTCTCAACTTCCTGTGCTCCTAAGCTCCTGCACACTTAGACACAGGGATCAAATAACAAGCAGGACCTAACCTAACTTGGTTGATCATATCAAAATAACCACGGGGTCCCACAATCTCCCCCTTTTTTATGTGCATAAATTCAAGTTCAAGTTAGGGAACAAAATAGACAAGTAATTTTAAGAAATTACTAAACTAACATTTTAAGCAAATAGGTTGCAATAAAAGAATTTGCAACACTCAGTAAAAAATTTTAAAAAATATTAAATCCCCTATGTTAGGATTGTGGGTTGCAACTCGGAATTTTTGGTTGTTACTCGAAATATCGTACTGGTTCCCCTGTACAAAAATTTTGTACAAGTCCTGAACTATTCCTAACAACCTATTGTGTTCTTTAGAAATTAAATTTGGAATCACAAACAGAACTTAATATTATTGATTCCAAATTCAACTTATCTGTTTTTAGAGGTTTAGACTTGGATCGCAAATGTTGCTTAACATTCTTAATCCAAATACACCTATGTTACAAATTTGATTAAATATTTATTTCAGAGATCGGCTTCCAGGTTAAACATGGTGAGGCACTAGGCCTTCATGGTTATGGGAGCATCCACCACTTCCTAGACAAAGCCTTTCAACGAAATTCAATATTTAATCTCCTTATAGTAACCCTAGGTTTAACCATTAAGAACAATCGAATCACAAGATTGAAAAAACAAAAGAAACACAAACTTGAATCATAAATTTGAAACCTAGAAACGTTAGCCTCTTGTATTTGGTATTTCAAGATCTAAATAAAAAGATGAACTAGTTATGATGTGGAAACTAATAACTAGTTATACCTTTTGTAGCTTATAGACCTCACGATCTTCTATCGTATTTCTCTTTTTATCTCGGGCGTCGTGTGGGCGATGATATACCGAGATGAGAATCCACCCAAGCTTCCTTCTTCTCCAAGCAAGTTTCGGCCACCACCAATCTTCAAGAGATGAAGAACTTTCGGCCACCAACCAAGCTCCAAGGGATGCTAAAAAACAAAGCCTCCTATCTCTCCTTCTTCGTCTAACAAGATCCGGCGACCACCAAGCTCCTTGAGATGAAGATGTCGCCGGCTACACAAGGAAGAAGAATAGGAGAGGAAGAGGAAGACAAGGCCAACCACCACCAAGGAAGAAAGGAATACTAGATGATATATTCTTGTGAGGTGAGGCACCTCTACCCTCTCTTTTATATTCCTTGGTCTTGGAAAATAATGAAAGTTTTAATTAAAACTTCCTTAATTTCCTTGCCATTGAAAGGAAAATTTAATTAATTAAAAAAATTTCCTTTTCTTTTATTAATGTGGTCGGCAACCTCAATTCCTCCAAACAAGGAAAGTTTTAAACACAAAATTAAAACTTCCTAATTTATTTTCGGATATTTTTAAAATAAAAATTTCTCTTTAAAAATTCCCTTCATGGTTGGTTATAAAAGGAAACTTTTATAAATTAAAATCTCTCTATTAAAATATGTGAATGATTACAATAAGGAAAGTTTTCTCCAAAATTAAAATCTTCCTTTTCAATCTACAAATAAGGAAAGATATCAAATCTTTCTTTTAATCTTTTGTAGAAAGCTATAAAAGGAAAGATTTATAATTTTTAAAACTCTCTTTTAAAATCATGAGGATGGTTACAAAAAAGGGAAGTTTTATCAAAAATTAAAATCTTCCTTTTAACTACAAATAAGGAAAGATATCAAACCTTTCTCTTAATCCTTTGTAGAAAGATATAAAAGGAAAGATTTAAATTTTAAACTCTCTTTTAAAACCATGGCTTCCAAATAAGAAAAGATTTTAAAAAAAATAAAATTCTTTTATTGTGTTGTGGCCGATCGCCTAAGCTTGGGCTCCAAGCTAGGCTGCTCACACTTCAATCCATCCAAGCTTGATTTGGCCGGCCATTGCTTGGGATCCAAGCTTGGCTTGGCCAACCACCTTAGGATGGGTAAGAAAGTGGGTATGAGTGGGTATAACACTTTATAATTAAGAGACTACGACAAAGACCGAGAGGAGGAATTGGTTTTGGTCTCCCGATGAACTTGAGCTTCCCATGTTTGCCCGAACACCCAACTTGAGTTCATCAATAATAACTCAAACCACTAAAGAGTTATTATTGAACTACTGCACCAATGTCATATTACTATATGGGCTCCTTCTTATCATGAGTATGTTAATCTCCCTATGTTTAAGATATAGAATGTCCACTAATTAAATGAGTTACTGACAACTCACTTAATTAATATCTAGCTCCAAGAGAAGTACCACTCAACCTTATCGTCATGTTGGACTAAGTCCATCTGCAAGTGTACATGACAATCCTTATGAGCTCCTCTTGGGGACATCATCAACCTAGATTCCTTGGACACAGTTTCCTTCTATAATCAACAACACACACTATAAATAATATTATTTCCCAACTTATCGGGTCTATTGATTTATTGAACTAAATCGCACCCTTTGATAAATTAAATAAATAAATATGAAATATATGCGCTTGTTATTATATCAGGATTAAGAGCACACACTTCCATAATAATAAAAGTCTTATTATTTTATGCAGTCAGTATAAAAAGAAAACTACCTTAAATGGTCATGCTCAATACACTCAGAGTGTACTAGTGTAATTTTATAGTCAAGATAAACTAATACCAAATTACACTACAACTTTTCGAATGGTTTGTTCCTATCCATCTTAGTTGTGAGATACTGTTTATAATTTATAAGGAACTGATAATATGATCTTCTGTGTGTGACACCACACACCATGTTATCTACAATATAAATTAATTGAGCAACTACACTTAGCATATAAATGTATACATTTGACCAATGTGATTCTTTATTTCAAAAATAAATGTTTACAAAAAGCTAGTCTTTTAATATACACTCTAACAGGAATACCGTCCTAGTTCCCCTGTAGAAAAATTTGTACAAGCATAGAACTATCCTAGCTACCCGTGTGCTCTACTAAAGTTAAATTTGGATTGTAAACAATGCTTAACATTATTAATCCAAATTTCCCTTTAGAAGTTAAACTTAGATTGGGAAGGAAACTTAACATTCTTACTCCAAGTTCAACCGATGTGATCTTCCTAAGTTAAACCATATTACAGAAGTTATCAAATATCTATTTCTAAGATCGACTTCCGGGTTAAACATGGTGAGGCACTAGGCCTTCTTGGGTATGAGATCATCCACCACTTTCTAGAAAAAGCCTCACAGAGAAATTGGATATTTAACTTCTTCAAGTAAACTAGGTTTAACTATAGAGACCTCAATAGAAAGACATTATCGAAACATGAAATCGAAAAATAAAATCGATAACAAAAATAATAACTTAAAAACTAATAACCTCTTGTGTTTGGTTTTTCAAGATCTATACAAAAGATGAACTAGTTATGATGAGGAAACTAATAACTAGTTATACCTTTTATAGCTTATAGACCTCTTGATCTTCTATTGTATTCCTCTCCTTCTCTTGGACGTCATGTGTGCGACGATCTTCCAAAATGAAATCCACTCAAGCCTTCTCTTCTTACTTCTGAGTTTCGGCCACCAACAACCTTCA
This sequence comes from Zingiber officinale, assembly GCF_018446385.1. Classification (NCBI taxonomy): domain Eukaryota; kingdom Viridiplantae; phylum Streptophyta; class Magnoliopsida; order Zingiberales; family Zingiberaceae; genus Zingiber; species Zingiber officinale. The sequence goes on from NC_055994.1 coordinate 55,102,404, forward strand.
AGGATGATGAGTTTCGGCCACCAACCAATCTCCAAGGGATGCTAGAAAACAATGTCTCCTTTCTCTTCTTCTTCTCCAAGCAAAGTCCGACCACCAAAATCTCTCCAAGAAGGAGATGCCGCCGGCCGCAAAGAAGAAGAATAGGGGAAGAGAAAGGGCCGGCCATAAGGAATAAGAGAGGAGGAATAATAGATGTGTTATTGGGTGAGACACCCCCTCCTCCTCTTTTATATTCCTTGATCTTGGCAAATAAGGAAAGTTTTAACATAATTAAAACTTCCTTATATTCCTTGCCAATGACTAAAAATGAAAGTTTTAAAATAAAAAAATTAAAACTTCCTTTACTTCTTGTCATGACCGGCCATATCTATTGCTTCAAACAAGGAAAGTTTTAAACATAAAATTAAAACTTCCTTATTTGTTTCTGGTAAGAAATTTTAATTAAAAATTTCTTTCTTTCAATCCCTTGTTGGTTGTAAAAGGAAAATTATATAAATTAAAATCTTTCTTTTAAAACATATGGATGGTTGCAAAAAAGGAAAGTTTTATCAAAAATTAAAATCTTCCTTTTAACTATAAATAATGAAAGATATCAAACCTTTCTCTTAATCCTTTGTAGAAAGCTATAAAAAGAAAGATTTAAAATTTTAAAAACTCTCTTTTAAAACCATAGCTTCCACATAAGGAAAGATTTAAAATTTAAAACCTCCTTTTAATCTTAATGTGGTCGGCCACCCTTGCTTGGGCTCCAAGCTAGGGCCAGCCACAACTTGGCTCCCTTCTTGATTTGGTTTGACCGGCCCTAGCTTGGGCTCCAAGCTAGGCTTGGCCGACCACCAAGAGGTGGGTAAGAAGTTGGGTTTTGGTGGATATAAGACTTTATAAATAAGAGGCTACAATAGGGACCTAGAGGAGGAATTGGTTTTGGTCTCTTGATGAGCTTGAGCTTCCCGTGTTTGCCCCGAACATTCAACTCGAGTTCATCAATAATAACTCATACCACTAAAGAGTTATTATTACATTACTGCACCAATCCCATATTACAATATGGGTTCCTTCTTATTATGAGTACGTTAGTCTCCCTGTTTTTAAGATATTGAATGCCCACTAATTAAATGAGTTACTGACAACTCACTTAATTAATATCTAGCTCCAAGAGTAGTACCACTCAACCTTATTGTCATGTCAGACTAAGTCCACCTGTAGGGTTTACATGACAATCCTTATGAGCTCCTCAAGGGGACATCATCAACCTAGATTACTAGGACACAGTTTCATTCTATAATCAACAACACACCATATAAATAATATTATTTCCTAACTTATTGGGCCTATTGATTTATCAAACTAAATCACACCCTTTGATAAATTAAAGAAATAAATATTAAGTATACGTGCTTGTTATCATATCATGATTAAGAGTACGTAATTCTATAATAACAGAGGTATTGTTCTTTTATATAGTCAGTTTAAAAAGAAACTACCTCAAATGGTCCTGCTCAATACACTCATAGTGTATTAGTGTAATTTTATAGTCAAGATAAACTAATACCAAATTACACTACAACTACTCCAATGGTTTGCCCCATTCCATATTGGTTGTGAGCAACTATTTATAATTTATAAGGAACTGATAACATAATCTTCTATGTGTCTCCTCACACCATGTTATCTACAATATAAATTAAATGGACAACTACACTTAGCATAAATGTAGACATTTGACCAATGTGATTCTTATTTCAAAATAAGTGTTTACATAAAGCTAGACTTTTAGTATACATTCTAACAAGGATGTATACTAAAAGCCTAGCTTTTTGTAAGAACATTTATATTTTCAAATAAGAATCACATTGGTCAAATATCTGTATTTATGTTAAATGTAGTTGTCCATTTAATTTATATTGTAGATAACATGGTGTGTGGTGTCATATAGAAGATCATGTTATCAGTTCCTTATAAATTATAAATAGTAGCTCGCCACCAGATGGATTGGGATAAACCATTGGAATGGTTGTAGTGTAATTTGGTATTAGTTTATCTTGAATATAAAAATTCACTAATACACTATGAGTGTATTGAGCAGGACCATTTGAGGTTGTTCTTTTATAATGATTGCATAAAAGAACAAGACCTCTGTTATTATGGAAGTGTGTGCTCTTAATCCCGATATAATAACAAACACATATACTTAATATTTATTTCTTTAATTTATCAATGGGTGAGATTTATTCAGTTTGATCAATAAGCCCAATAAGTTAGAAAATAATATTATTTATATGGTGTGTTGTTGATTATAGAAGGAAATTGTGTCCTAGTAATTTAGATTGATGATGCCCCTTTAAGGATCTCATAAGGATTGTCATGTAAACCCTGTAGGTGGACCTAGTCCGGCATGACAAAAGTTGAGTGGTACTACTCTTGGAGCTAGTTGTTAATTAAGTGAGTGATAGTAACACATTTGATTAATGGACATTCAATATCTTTAACACAGAGAGATTAACACACTCATAATAAGAAAGAGCCCATAATATAATATGAGATTGGTGTAGTAGTTCAATAATAACTCTTTAGTGGTATGAGTTATTATTGATGAACTTGAGTTTGGTATTCGGGGTGAACACAGGAAGCTGAAGCTCATCGGGAGACCAAAATCAATTCCTCCTCTCGGTCCCTGTTGTAGCCTCTATAAAGCCTTGTATCCACCAAGTCCACTTCTTACCCAAGTAATGGGCCGGACATATCCTTGCTTGGAGCAAGGGGGCCGGCCAAGCATCAACTTGGAGCCCAAGAGGTGGCCGACCAAAACCATGCTTGGTGTCCAAGCATGGGGTCGGCCACACCACTAGGATTAAAGGGACATTTTATTTTGTTAGAATCGTTCCTTTTGTAGCCATTCATGAAGGGATTTAAAAGGAAAATTTTAATTTTAAAATTTCCTTTTATATTCATCCTCGTGGTTTTAAAAGAGAGTTTTAAAATTTTAAAATCTTTCCTTTTATGGCTATCTACACAAGATTAAAGAGAGATTTTAATTTTGTTAAAATCTTTCCTTATTTGTAGTTATCTATAATATTTAAAAGAGAGATTTTAATTTTTGATAAAACTTTCCTTTTTGTAACCATGATTTAAAAAGAGAAGTTTTAATTAATATTTTCTTTTTGTAGTTGTCTACATGTTTTAAAAGAGAGAGATTAATTTAAAAACTTTCCTTTATTGCCATGTACAATAGGAAATTTAGAAAAGAGAGATTTTAATTGTTGTTAAAATTTCCTTTTTAATGGGAGGCCACAAATAAGGAAGTTTTAATTATGTTTAAAACTTTCCTTTTTTGCCATGACCAAGGATTATAAAAGAGAAGGAGAGGTTGCCTCATGAGACACACAACCTAAGCCTTGCCTCCTCTCCTCTCTTCCTTATGGCCGACCCTCTCCTTTCTTCTTCTTTCTTTGTTTTCTTTCCCATAGTTGGAAAATTAGTATTCATATTTATTGTCTTTTCTACTGTGATGTGTGTGTTGTGTTTGTGTGCTTGTGTGCATGTTAAAATTCCTCGTTTCTAAATAACTAAGTGGGAGAGGAATTATTTAAATTCCACGGTCTCCATTATTGGTTTGTAAGTGATGCATTCAAACTTGCGCGTTGGCTCTAAGTGCCTTCCTCCACATCGAATGAGTTTGTTTGTAGATCACTAGATCAAACTTCCTTAATGGATGATTATAGGAAATTATTTAGGAGTATATGAGTTTCTCCATCTGAATGGGCACAATCCTATTTAATGGACTAAGTATCAAGTAATGGTATACACTTAGGTGCATTTAATAGTATCCTCCCCATCGGAGTCACTGCTATTATTTGTGTGACCGAAGAAAAACTAACTATTAATTTGTCAGAAAGCTAGGTTGAAAAGATAATAAAATTAATGGGTAAAACCCCTCTTACAAATGTTTGAATTTGTATACGTCCACACTATCGTGGCATACAAAATTCACGGTGTTTGAGGTAATTTTATTTATCATAAAGTTAGCTTAATAAGATAATTAATGGGTAAAACCTCCTCTTACAAATGTTTGAATTTGTATACGTTCACACTATCATGGCATACAAAATTCACGGTGTTTTGAGGTATTGGTAAATTTAAATAATATTATTTGAGAAATCAATATTATTTTAAATTCTAAGGTGTTGACCAAATGTTTAATCGAAGACAGACCAACTATTACTTTTATTTATCATAAAGTTAGGTTGACAAGATAATATAATTAATGGGTAAAATCTTCTCTTACAAATGTTTGAGTTTGTATACGTCCACACTAATGTGGCATACAAAATTCACGAAGTTTTGAGGTGTTGATAAATTTAAATGATATTGAGGAATCAATATTATTTTAAGGTCTTGATAAAATATTTTGTGATTTTTAAGATTTTAAATGTTTAGCAATCCCCTAGCTGTTATATTAGAGAATACACTTACAAGTCCCAATTATATTGATTGGAAACAAAAAGCAGACTGCCCTCGCAAAATTAAGAACAATAAATGTGTATGCTATTCATTAGTTGTTGAAACATGTTTAGTGGTATTATCTACCGGTACCTAGTGTGTAAATACAGAAGCCATTGATAATGTCTGCAATTCATTGCAGGGGTTCCAGGAAACCCAACGACTACATGAAGGGGAAATCACTGTGTACATGGGCAATGCTATGAAAGTGGCGGCTGTTGCAGTGGAAGATGTTTATTTATCTTTTGATAAGAATAAAACATTGATTTTGAGAAATTATCTTTACGTACCAAGTTTTAGAAAGAACTTGATTTCAGTTTCTAAACTATTTAAGGATGGATATACTGTCTCTTTTGATGACAAAGTTATTATCAAGAAAAAAAAGGGAAGTTATCTATTCTGGTACGTTGATTGGCAATTTATACTCTAAATCCAATAACTCCCATGATGCAACAAATGGAAATTAATAACACATCTTCTAATTCAAATAAGAGAAAGCAATCTTTGGATATGAACCAAACATATCTTTGGCATCTAAGGCTAGGTCATATTAACTTAAGTAGGATTCAAAGGTTAATAGCCGATGGACTTTTGGGTTCATTGGTGGTGGAAACTTTCCAACCTGTGAGTCTTGCTTGGAAGGAAAAATGACCAAGAGACCTTTTATGGCTAAGGGGTCTAGAGCCAAAGATGTATTGGAATTGGTTCATTCTGATTTGTGTGGACCTATGACTATCCAGGAAAGAGGTGGTTTTGAATATTTCGTCTCTTTTATAGACGACTATTCGAGATATGGATACATTTACTTGATGTGCCGCAAGTCTGGGTGCTTTGATAAGTTCAAAAAAGTACAAGGCAGATGTGGAGAAACGTCATGGTAAAAGTATCAAGACACTACAGTCTGATCGTGGTGGAGAGTACCTCTCAGGAGAGTTTAGGAGTTACTTATCAGAGGACGGGATTCAATCCCAACTATCTGCACCTGGTACACCCCAACAGAATGGTGTGGCAGAACAAAGGAATAGGACTCTTATGGAAATGGTTAGATTAATGATGAGTTATTCAAAATTACCAAATTCATTTTGGAGATATGCTCTGGAAACGACAGTATACATTCTGAATATGGTACCTTCTAAGTCAGTAGCCTCTACTCCCATAGAATTGTGGAATGGGCGTAAGCCTAGTCTGAAGCATATTTAGATTTGGGCTAGTCCAGCACATGTGCTGAAGGGAGATACTGATAAGTTGAAATCATGAACAGAAGTTCGCTTATTTGTGGGTTATCCTAAAGGAATGAAAGGTGGTTTATTTTATAGTCCTAAAGATCAGAAGGTCATTGTTAGCACCAATGCCCGATTTTTAGAAGAGGACTATATAATGAACCACAGACCCAAAAGTAAAATTGTTCTTGAACAAATAAGAAAAGACACATCTATTTTAGTACCAATAGTACAAGATGAGATACCACAAGAAACTACAACATGTGTCACAAATGATGCACAATTACAAGCAGTGTCATGTCGTAGTGAGAGGGTTGTTCGGCAACCTGATAGATTCATATTTTGGGAGAGTCTTCGGACTTTATCCCTGGTGAACATGAACCTGATCCTTGCACATATGATGAAGCACTCCAAGATAAAGATGCAGTATCTTGGCAAAAAATAATGAACTCTAAAATAGAATCTATGTATTCTAATCAGGTCTGGGAGCTTGTAGAACCACCAAATGGTGTAAAAGCTATTAGGTGTAAATGGGTCTACAAAAGAAAAAGAGGGGCAGATGGGAAGGTGGAAACTTTCAAAGCAAGGTTTGTTGTAAAAGGGTATACTCAGAAAGAGGGAATAGATTATAAGGAAACCTTTTCGCCGGTAGCCATACTTAAGTCTATCCGGATTCTTTTATCTATTGCTGCTCATATAGATTATGAGATTTGGAAAATAGATGTCAAGACAGCTTTCCTTATTGGAAGTCCTGAAGAAAACATCCATATAAAGCAACCAGAGGGATTCATTGCGAAGGGTAAAGATCATCTTTTATGTAAGCTCAATCGGTCTATGGACTAAAGTAAGCTTCGAGATCTTGGAACATCCGGTTTAATGAAGTTATCCAGTTTATGGATTCATTCAGTATCCAGATGAGTCTTGTGTATATAAGAAGCATGACAGAAACGTGGTGGTATTTCTTATACTATACGTAGATGATATTTTGCTCATTGACAACAATGTCAAAATGATGTCAGAAGTAAGGGTATGGTTGTCCAAGTGTTTTGATATGAAGAACTTGGGAGAATGTGGACATATTCTTGGGATCAAAGTAATTAGGGATCGCAAGAAAAGGATATTGTCCTTATCCCAAGCTTCATACATCAATACTATCCTAGCTCATTTTAGCATGCAAAACTCCAAGAAATGTTTTCTACCTTTTCGGCATGGAGTACCTTTATCTAAAGGTATGTGTCCTAAGAAATCAAAGGAGATAGAGGATATGAAGGCAGTTCCTTATGCTTCGGCTGTATGGAGCTTAATGTTTGCGATGCTATGTACGAGACTGGATATCTGTTTTACCGTGGGCATGGTTAGCAGATTTCAAAATAACCCAAGACAAGGGCATTGGACTGCCATAAAGCATATATTGAAGTACTTGAGAAGGACTAGAGATTATATGTTGGTTTACTAGGCAGATGATTTTCTCCCTATGGGTTACACGGATTCTGACTTCCAATCAGATAGGGGCAATAGTAAGTCTACCTCGGGGTATGTGTTTACTTTGGGAGGTGAAGCCATAACATGGAGGAGTGTTAAGTAGAAATGCGTTTTGGACTCCACCATAGAAGCTGAGTATGTGGCAGCATCTGAGGCAGCTAAAGAAGCTGTATGGCTCAAAAACTTCTTGAAGCACTTAGATATGATTCCTGGTTTGCCCAAAATTATCATAATTTATCGTGATAATAATGGTCCAGTAGAAAACTCGAAGGGACCATGAGCCCATAAGGCAAGTAAACACATTTAGCGCAAGTACCACCCGATATGAGACATCGTAAAACAAAGAGAAGTTGTTATCGCCAAGATTGCATCAGATGATAACCTGGCAGATCCTTTCACTAAGGCCTTTCCGGCGAGAGCTTTTGATGGCATGTTGAGGGGATGAGAATAAGATCTATGGCAGTATATATGGCAGCATAGTCTTTTAGTATAAGTGAGAGATTGTTAGGATGTATACTAAAAGCCTAGCTTTTTGTATGAACATTTATATTTTGAAATAAGAATTGCATTGGTCAAATATTTGTATTTATGTTAAATGTAGTTATCCATTTATTTTATATTGTAGATAACATGGTGTGTGGTGTCACACAGAAGATCATGTTATCAGTTCTTTATAAATTATAAATAGTAGCTCACAACCAAGATGGATTGGGACAAACCATTGGAATGGTTATAGTGTAATTTGGTATTACTTTATCTTGACTATAAAAATACACTAATGCACTATGAGTGTATTGAGCAGGACCATTTGAGGTTGTTCTTTTATACTGACTGCATAAAAGAACAAGACCTCTGTTATTATGGAAGTGTGTGCTCTTAATCCTGATATAATAACAAGCATATATACTTAGTATTTATTTCTTTAATTTATCAATGAGTGAGATTTATTCAGTTGGATCAATAGGCCTGATAAGTTGGGAAATAATATTATTTATATGGTGTGTTGTTGATTATAGAAGGAAACTGTGTCCTAGTAATTTAGGTTGATGATGTCCCCTTGAGGAGCTCATAAGGATTGTCATGTAAACCCTGCAGGTGGACCTAGTCCGACATGACAATGAAGTTGAGTGGTACTACTCTTGGAGCTAGTTGTTAATTAAGTAAGTGACAGTAACTCATTTGATTAATGAACATTCGATATCTTTAACATAGGGAGATTAACGTACACATAATAAGAAGGAGCCCATAATGTAATATGGGATTGGTGTGATAGTTCAATAATAACTCTTTAGTGATATGAGTTATTATTGATGAACTTGAGTTAGGTGTTCGGGGTGAACACAGGAAGCTGAAGCTCATCGGGAGACCAAAACCAATTCCCTCTCTCGGTCCCTGTTGTAGCCTCTATAAAGCCTTGTATCCACCAAGTCCAATTCTTACCCAAGTAATGGGCCAGACACATCCTTACTTGGAGCAAGGGGGCCGACCAAGCATCAACTTGGAGCCCAAGAGGTGGCCAGCCAAAACCATGCTTGGTGTCCAAGCATGGGGCCAACCACACCACTAGGATTAAAGAGAGATTTTATTTTGTTAAAATATTTCCTTTTGTAGGCATTCATGAAGGGATTTAAAAGAGAAATTTTAATTTTAAAATTTCCTTTTATAGTCTTCCTCATGGTTTTAAAAGAGAGTTTTAAAATTTTAGAATCTTTCCTTTTATGGCTATCTACAAAAGATTAAAGAAAGATTTTAATTTTGTTAAAATCTTTCTTTATTTGTAGTTATCTATAATGTTTAAAAGAGAGATTTTAATTTTTGATAAAACTTTCCTTTTTGTAACCATGATTTAAAATGAGAAGTTTTAATTAATCTTTCCTTTTTGTAGTTGTCTACATGTTTTAAAAGAGAGAGATTAATTTTAAAAACTTTCCTTTATTGCCATGTACAATAGGAAATTTATAAAAGAGAGATTTTAATTGTTGTTAAAATTTCCTTATTTATTGGAGGCCACAAATAAGGAAGTTTTAATTATATTTAAAACTTTCCTTTTTTGCCATGACCAAGGATTATAAAAGAGAAGGAGAGGTTGCCTCATGAGACACACAACCTAAGCCTTGCCTCCTCTCCTCTCTTCCTTGTGGTCGACCCTCTCCTTTCTTCTTCTTTCTTTGTTTTCTTTCCCATAAGGGCCACTCAGACTTGTGGCGCATTAAGTAAATGTTCCCGTATCTCGAATAGTCATCTATAAAATAGATGAAATATTCGAAACTACCTCTTACCTGGATAGTTATAGGACCACACAAATCAGAATGAACCAGTTCCAACACATCTTTGGCTCTATACCCCTTGGCCTTAAAAGGTCTCTTGGTCATTTTTCCTTCCAATCAAGATTCGCAAGTTGGAAAGTTTTCCAACACTAATGAACCAGTTCCAAATCAAAATGAACTCAAGTTAATATGATCAAGCCTTAGATGCCAAAGATATGTTTGATTCATTTCTGAAGGTTCCTTTCTCTTATTAGATTTAGAAGATGTGTTAATAATTTTCATTTGTTGCATCATGGGAGTTATTGGATTTAGAGTATACAAATTGCCAATGAACTTACTAGAACAGATAACTTTCCTATTTATCATGATAACACCTTTGCTATCATAAATAGACAGAATATCCATCCTTGTATTGTTTAGAAACTGAAATCAAGTTCTTTCTAAAACTTGGTATGTAAAGAAAATTTCTTAAAACTAATATTTTATTCCTATAACCATCTCCCACTGTAACAGCTGCTACTTCTGTAGCTTGCCCATGTCAATAGTGATTTCTCCTTTGTGTAGTTTTCGGGTTTCCTAGAACCCTTGTAATAATTTACAGACATGATTATTGGTTATCATATCTATACACCAGGTACCGATAGATAACATCACTAAACATGTTTCAACTACTAGAGAATAAGATATACCTATATTATTCGCTTCCTACGAGGACAATCCGCTTACAAATATCCAGATTGCTTGCAAATAAAGCACTTGCCTTTCGACTTCTTCATTCCTGCTTTTAGTCCAGTACCTAGAGATCATACAGTCTTGTCTGTCAGCCCGATTCTAGTGTCTGAAGTGTTCCTTGAGATTGTACATCATGTCATGGCCAGTAGGCATGGTCTGATGCTGATGTTGCAGCACATTTGATATAAAAGTCAAATGTAACTCCGCGTCATCTCATCTGCCTTGACCCATATCCTATGATACTCAATCTCCTCTTTACTAGAATTGCTATTAGGCACATTAGGGCAGACCTCCATTAGTACACACTTATAGCCTTCAGCAGTATAGGACAATATCCAAGTTTCTTTTTCCAATCTATGTGGTTGGGACCAGTAAGTTTGTTCTCTTTCAGAATAATAGCCAGTGGGTTGAAAGTTATCCTAAGAATCACAAAATAAACTTTTGGTCAAGAATCTAAATTTAGAATAATATTGATTCCTCAAACAATACTTAGTCCATTAAATAGGATTGTGCCCCTTCAGTTGGAGAAGATCACACACTCCTAAATAATTTCCTATAACCATCCATAAAGGAAGTTTGGTCTAGTGATCAGCAAACAAACTCATCCGTTGTGGAGGGAGGCACTCAGAGCCAACACACAAGTTTGTTGCATCACTTACAAACCAGTAATGGAGACCGTGGAATTTATTTACTAATCCCTCTCGAACTTAGTTATTTAAGGTGAGGAATTTTAACATGCACACACACATTACAACAAATAAAGCAATAAATATGGGAAAACAATTTTCCAACTATTATGGTCTTTTCCATCACTGTACTTCGTGTGCGCCCAACCCTAGCTGCTGCCATCTTTAGCCACCGCAATCGGGTCTAGTCACTGCATCTATCTTGCTTCTTTTTCCATTGCGCCTCTGATTCACAAATAGTACCATGCCTCGCAAGGATACAATCCATGACAAAAATAGAATTTTACATATATCGATCCTATATTCCACGAAGGAATGTACATGTGATCTAGATCGAAACAAAAATGTAAAATCCTAAAACTAATACGGCTCCTGCTGTATTTAATACATACAATCATGCACACACATAAAATGCCCTCGTCATGTCCGAGGGTACAATCACACACAATCACATTAGGACCATAATAGTTGGATCTAGGATGCCTGCAACCACAGAATTAAATATATTTTCACATCCTACTATTATCTTGCCTAAAATATGTATGGCATGTGCATAATTAAACTGAAAATCAAACACACAGAGGCAAACCCTAGCTCTGATACCAATTGTTTGTTGCTACTCGGAATATCGTACTAGTTCCCCTGTACAAAAATTTTGTACAAGTCCTGAACCTTTCCTAACAACCTATTGTGTTCTTTAGAAATTAAATTAGGAATCACAAACAGAACTTAACATTATTGATTTCAAATTCAATTTATCTGTTCTTAAAGGTTTAAACTTGGATCGCAAACGATGCATAACATTATTAATCCAAATCCACCTATGTTACAATTTGATTAAATATTTATTTCAGAGATCTGCTTCCTGGTTAAACATGGCGAGACACTAGGCCTTCTTGGTTATGGGAGCATCCACCACTTCCTAGACAAAGCCTTTCAACGAAATTCAATATTTAATCTCCTTATAATAACCCTAGGTTTAACCAATAAGAACAATCGAATCACAAGATCGAAAAACAAAAGAAACACTAATTTGAATCATAAATCCGAAACCTAGAAACGTTAGCCTCTTGTGTTTGGTATTTCAAAATCCGTACAAAGAAAACTAGTATGATGCGGAACAAGACAACTAGTTATACCTTTCTTTATAGCTTATAGATCTCACGATCTTCTATCGTATTTCTCCTCTTATCTCGGACGTCATGTGGGTGACGATCTACTGAGATGAGAATCCACCCAAGCCTCCTTCTTCTCCTTGCAAGTTCGGCCACCAATAAACTTCTTGAGATGAAAAACTTTGGCCACCAACCAAGCTCCAATGGATGATAAGAAACCAAGCCTCCTTTCTTTACTTCTTCTCCAAGAAAAGTCCAGCCACCAACAAGCTCCTTGAGAGTTGATGCCGCCGGCCACCAAAGAAGAAGAAAAGGAGGAGAGGAAGAAGATGAGGGTTGGCCACCACCAAGGAATTGAGGAGAGGAATAATAGAAGTCTTGTTTTTGTTGTGAGGTGGGGCACCTCTACCCTCTCTTTTATATTTCTTGTTCATGGAAAATACGGAAAGTTTTAATAATAACTTCCTTATTTTCCTTGCCATTGAAAGGAAAATTTAATTAATTAAAAAAATTTCCTTTTCTTCTATTAATGGCCGACCACCTCAAATCCTCCAAACAAGGAAAGTTTTAAACACAAAATTAAACTTCCTAATTTGTTTCTGAAAATTTTTAAAATAAAAATTTCTCTTTTAAAAATTCCCTTCATGGTTGGTTATAAAAGGAAACTTGTATAAATTAAAATTTCTCTATTAAAACATGTGGATGATTACAAAAAGGAAAGTTTTCTCAAAAATTAAAATATTCCTTTTAACTACAAATAAGAAAGATATCAAATATTTCTCTTAATCTTTTGTAAAAAGCTATAAAAGGAAAGATTTAAATTTTAAAACTCTCTTTTAAAACCATGAGGATGGTTACAAAAAAGGAAAGTTTTATCAAAAATTAAAATCTTCCTTTTAACTACAAATAAGGAAAGATATCAAACCTTTCTCTTAATCTTTTGTAGAATGTTATAAAAGGAAAGATTTAAATTTTAAACTCTTTTTTAAAACCATAACTTCCACATAAGGAAAGATTTTAAAATAAACTACTTTTATTTTTTATGTGGTCGGCCACCTAAGCTTGGGCTCCAAGCTTGGGCTGGCCACCACTTGGTCCATCCAAGCATTATCTTGGCCGACCCTTGCTTGGGCTCCAAGCTTGGCTTGGCCGACCACCTAAGGATGGATAAGAAGGTGGGTATAGGTAGGTATAAAACTTTATAAATAAGAGGCTACGACAGGGACTGAGAGGAAGAATTGGTTTTGGTCTCCCGATGAACTTGAGCTTCCCGTGTTTGCCCAGAACACCCAACTCGAGTTCATCAATAATATCTCATTCCATTAAAGGATTATTATTGAACTACCACACCATTCTTATATTACTATATGGGCTCTTTCTTATCATAAGTGTGTTAGTCTTCCTGTGTTTAAGATATAGAATATTCACTAATTAAATGTAACACCCACGAATTTCTGAAGCTAAGTATGTGAAGATTTTCTCTTAGAATAAAAGAAGATAAGATAGAACCAAAAATATATAAAAGAAAAAGGAATTGGTCAAGGATTGAACCTTGAACCTTCTTAAATTAAGAATTATGGAATTACCACTAGACCATCATAAGTTATTGTTGAATAGAGAATGGAAAGTGTAGATAAAGATAAAAGTATGATTAAGAGAAGGAAGCAAGAAAACATCAAGTAGCTTTCTTCCTCTTTCTCTTGATTAAGAAGCAAGACAAGTTGTCTTTTTCCTTCCTCACTCTTTTTCCATTTTCGTGGATATACAAGAGGGAATAAGAGGAGAGGAACTAAGGGGATGAATGAAGACATTTTCTTCATCATTAAGAGAATAAAGGAGGAATTAAGAAGAAGGGAAAGCAAAGTTTCTTTTGCTTCTTACTCTCACCTAGCATAAGAGGAAAAACAAAGAAGAGTTTTCATTTTTTTCTTTCCTTTCCTCACCATTGCCGTGACCTAGAGTGTCCCCTTTCCCCTTTCCAAAAACCCAACTAAGGTTTTTTCCCTAAGAAAACCAAACCACAAGAAGGGATCCTCAAGATCTATCTCTCACAAGCAAGAGAAGCAAAAGGGAGCACTAGAAGGAGAAGCTTTCTTCTTCCTCTTCACAAAGGGTATCTTCTCTTAGGGAAAAGACCAAGCAAGAGGAGGTGAGTATCCCCTCACCTGTGGTACAAGTTGTTATATGATTTTTGTTCGAGTTTAGATTAACAATCTAGGGTTTCTTTTGGGAACTTTCGGCCATGACACTTGTAAAACTTATGGAAGCTCAAAACCAAAAACCACATGCTTAAGTTTTCTTTCCTCATGATATGCTATAAATATGACCTTGATATTTCATGCTTGTATGTGGCTTGGAGTTAGGTAAAACCCCACCTTAGGGTTCGGCCATGAAGAGGCTTAAAACCCTAGGGAAGCTCAATTTAAAAACTAACATGTTTATGATTTATTCTATGATGTGATATGAATGTTCTCTTGATGTTTTATACTTGTATGTTGCTTAGAACTAGTAGGACCTTACCATAGGGTTTCGGCCATGAAGGGATTAAATACCTTAGAAAGGCTCAATTTCAAATCTAGCTTGCTTATGTTTTACCTTATGAAAGGATATGAAGATAACATAATGCATTTGAGATTTCATGTTGATTAGGGTTAGGTTTTTACATGGTAACCTTTCAGCCAAAATAAAATGTAGGGCTTAGGCAAGCTTAAATTCAACCCTAACATGTTTATGTTCTTCTTATGATATGCTATGAAATTAATAGGGTACTCACATGCTTGTATTTGGTTGAAAAATCCTAGAAGAAGTATCAAGTATGAAGTTTTCCATAATATGTTATGTATGTTCTCTTGATGTTTTATACTTGTATGATGCTTAGAACTAGTAGGACCTTACCTTAGGGTTTCAGTCATGAAGGGATTAAATACCTTAAGGAGGCTCAACTTCAAATCTAGCTTACTTATGTTTTACATTATGAAAGGATATGAAGATAACATAATGCACTTGAGAATTCATGTTGATTAGGGTTAGGTTTTTCACATGGTGAACTTTCGGCCAAGTGAAATGTAGGGCCTAGGCAAGCCTAAATTCAACCCTAACATGTTTATGTTCTTCTCTATGATGTGCTATGAAAGTTATAGGATACACACATGCTTAGAACCTATGTTTTGTGGCATTCGGCCACCTATGCTTATGGACTTAGGAAGCTTGAAACTTTAATCCAATATGATCATGTGGTTGCCTATGATAAATGTATGGAAATTGTTTAGGGTTCACATGTTTACATGCTATTTGTAACCAAGTTTTGGACCTTGTATGTTTCGGCCAATGTGGGTTTCTAAACCTAGGAAGCATAGAACCTAGATTAAATATGCTCATGATGTTCTTTATGTTAAATGTTATAGAAATGAAATTGGGTTCATATGCTTGTATGATTTCATGCAACCTAAGTGAGCCTATGCATGTTTCGGCCACCCTTAGTTGGTTGAGGATTTAGACCAAATTATGATTCATTATGTACTTTCCTTTGCCATGATATGAATTAGGAAAAGTTAACTCGTGATCCATGCATAATTATGTTTTATTTTCCTTCCATGATATATTACATATGCTCGTTTAAGTATGCTTATGAACCATGCATGAGAATGACATCTATATTGGCTATGTGCCCAAATGTGATGGCTACGTGCCCAAATATGATGGCTATGTGCCCAAGTATGCATGGCTATGTGCCCATTTATGCATACCTTATGAATGACATGAACATGATATGCTATGAATGACATGAACATGATATGCTATGAATGACATGAACATGATATGATATGAATGACATGAACATGATATGATATGAATGACATGAATATGATATGCTATGAATGATACATGATAAAGATATGATATGACATGTATTTTACTTTGAATGGCTTGTATCAAAAGGGTGGGATCCTTATGCGCCCCTAGGTCGAATTACGGGCCTAGTAAAGGGTGGGCTCCTTACGTGCCCCTAGGCCGAGCTACGGGTCTAGTTCCTAGTAGGTTCAAGACTAGCTACCTTGGGTCTACTTAGGATGCGCATTATGTATGTATGTGGTACTAAGCCAGGCCCCTTCATGTTGAGATTATTTTCAAGTACTATATGATACTGTTTTAAGACATCTCACACATGACATAAACCATGTTTTGAAAGGCATATTGCACATGACATTTCCCATGTTTTAAAGGACATCTTGCATCCATGCTTACGATATGATGTGAAATAATGCTTACAGTTATGCTATGATATGATGCCTTGATGCTATGAAAAGAAATGTCATGATGCTTTCACTTATGTCATGATGATTTCTTATTCTATGATTTGATCTATACCATGTTATGATGATTTCTTATGCTATGATATGATCTATACCATGTTATGATGATTTTTATGCTATGATATGATCTATACCATGATATGATGATTTATTATGCTATGATATGATCTATACCATGCTATGATGATTTCTTATGCTATGATATGATCTATACCATGATATGATGATTACTTATGCTAGGATATGATTTATACTATGATATGATGTTACTTATACCATGATAAGATTTATGCTATAACATGTTGGCACGTTATGTTACGATAATATTGAAATCCATGCCATGATATGACATGTTTTATTTATATGATGATATGAGCGTCCTTTATTCTATGATGTATGATATGATGAATTTTACATGATATGTTGATTTTGTGAGTAGGAAAGGATCTCACTAAGCCTTGAGTGCTTACAGATACTTTTCCTTGTACCACAGATAAAGGTAAAGGATGGATAAACTAGAGGAGCAGCAGGAAGGGGCAAGAGATGTGTGATGGTGACTTGGCTAAAGTAATAAAATGACCTGCTGAAGTGAACTTAGAATAATATGTTATGTTATGTGATGTCTTTCATGATTCCTATGCATGTGTTAAGAATGAATAATATGACTATTTAAGATGAACCATGTTATTTCATGTTCATATGCTTAGTATGATTTTAGAAAAAAAAATAAATATGCTTCCGCTGTATGTATGTTATGTATGCTAAGTCAAAGAAAGAAAGTAACCCCGCCCTCACTAGGCAGGAGTGGTAAAGGGGCGGGCGTTACATTAAATGAGTTACTGACAACTCACTTAATTAATATCTAGTTCCAAGAGTAGTATCACTCAACCTTATTGTCATGTCGGACTAAGTCCACCTACAGGGTTTACATGACAATCCTTATGAGCTCCTCTTGTGAACATTATCAACCTAGAATACTAGGACACAGTTTCATTCTATAATCAACAACACACCATATAAATAATATCATTTTTCAACTTATCGGGCCTATTGATTTATCGAACTAAATCGAACCCTTTGAAAAATTAAAGAAATGAATATTGAGTATATGTGCTTGTTATTATATCGTGATTAAGAGCACACACTTCCATAATAACAAAGGTCTTGTTCTTTTATACAGTCAGTATAAAAAGAACTTACCTTAAATGGTCCTGCTCAATACACTCAGAGTGTACTAGTGTAATTTTATAGTCAAGATAAACTAATACCAAATTATACTACAACTATAACAATGGTTTGTTCCTATCCATCTTAGTCGTGAACTACTGTTTATAATTTATAAGAAACTGATAACATGATCTTCTGTGTATGACACCATACACCATGTTATCTACAATATAAATTAATTGAACAACTACACTTAGCATATAAATGTAGACATTTGACCAATGTGATTCTTATTTCTAAATAAATATTTATACAAAAAGCTAGGCTTTTAGTATACATTCCAACATTAGTAACGAAAACAAAACTCGACAACTGAAAGTCCTCGCAACAAGGGGGCTAGCGATTGGAATCTCCTAACGGCCTCAACTTGAAAAGTAGTAGTATAACGGTGTGAGTCCAAAGAACTTAGCAGGTAACCAATAGATATGTACAGTAACATATAACTACCAGCAATAACCTATAGTACAGTCTCCTAAACAATATAGCAAGTATTCATAACTGAATAAACTGCAGTAACCAACAATAGGCATGTAATACAGTCTACTTTAAGAATAATAAGAAATGCATAACTGAAATAAACTTTACTCACCTGCGAGTCTTGAGCAAATGACAGTGAACATACATAGATAAGGATAGTCAGAGCAAATAAGTATGTATCCTGTATGCATGTCTATCATATGCAATCACCAAAATGCATAATCTAATATGCAACAATCACAATAAATACAAATCTGTGCATATGATGTAATATGACACGGTCACCCCTGAAGCCAGTCAGCCATCTCACACACCTGCCGGTTACCACACTGCAGTCACACTACCCATGTGCATACCAACAGAGCCTAACAAAGCAACTGTCATACACACCTTGGGTGTTGTGCCACTACCCATGTAGTGGTCATGTTGTGTACAGGCCCATGTAGTCAGCCGACAAGCTCAACAATAATGGAGTCGTCAATCGCCCAGCATGCAATCATGCGGGATGGTGCATGATGCTACAGTATGTCATACCTGAACATATCCTCATCCATATATATGTGCCAGAAAGATAAACGCATATATAACAATGATATAAGCAACATGAATCCAAGATCGCTAACCAATATGTCTAGTACACATGACAGAAGATAAGAGCATACAAGTCTAATGTATAGCAGCTAACAATAGAAGCATGTAATACGTATCGAATAAACTATAACTAGGGAAGTGATAAATCTACCAATTACCACTAGTTATATATGTACTACACATATCATAAGACAATATCAAAAAGATAAGTCAAAGGGTACCCGCCTCAAATAGAAGGTGGTATCATCCTAAATACGATGTCGAGACGTTGATCTCGAATCAGGGTCCTGTATCAATCAACATATATATTTTATTTAGCTAAATTCATATGAATAGCTAAATAAAATCCTTAAAACTAAATTAGGGTAAAACCCTAATCAACATAACTATTAACCTACCTAAATTAAATCCAACAATTGATTAGGGTTAATTGTCCTAACCCTAATCATTCCATTAAATTAATCTAAACTAATAAATCTAAGCACAATCAACGACTAAAATGATCTACCACAAAGATCCAATACCTAAATTCAACTAATCAATCATACTAACCATCTAGTAATCCCAATTTCACTATGATCTACAACATGTATCAATTACCCTACTCCTAAATCAGAACTCAACACACAATCTATCACCAACTAAGTCCAAGAACAATCTACTCATCTTACCTCCTTCTCTTTAATCTCATAAACCCAATCAACAGCAAGCATCTCCAAGATCCGATTCCTTTCCCAAACCAGAACTGGAAAAAGCAATCTTCCACAAGACAAACAATAAATCACCGGATCAATTAAGGCAACGCACCTACCTCCCAAATCGCCGACAACTAGAGGAAAAGAAATGGAATCGGCAACTGTGCTAGGGCACAAATCGAAGAAAATCTAGAGAAGTGGTGGGCGTTGGCTGTAGCAATCGACCCAAGGTTCGCTGTGGTGGCTCTGTGCCGGATGTATGGTAGAAGATATGGCAACTTAGTCATTAGTATAAGTGGGAGATTGTTGGAGTGTATACTGAAAGCCTAAGCTTTGTAAACATTCATTATGAATAAAGAATCACATTTGGTCAAATTATCTACATTTGTTTGTAGTTGTTCATTTAATTTATATTGTAGATAACATAGTATGTGGTGTCACATACAGAAGATGATGTTATCAGTACCTTATAAATATAAACAGTAGCTCACGACTAAAATGGAAAGGAACAAACCATTAGAAGGTCGTAGTGTAATTAGGTATTAGTTTATCTTGACTATATAATTACACTAGTACACTTAGAGTGTATTGAGTAGGACCATTAGAGGTCGTTTCTTTTATACTGACTTTATAAAGGAACAAAAACCTCAGTTATTATGGAAGTGTGTGCTCTTAATCCTAATATAATAACAAGCACATATGTTTGATATTTATTTCTTTAATTTATCAATGGGTGATATTTAGTTCGATGAATCAATAAACCCGATAAGTTGGGAAATGGTATCACTTATAGTGTGTGTTGTTGATTATAGAAGGAAACTGTGTCCTAGAGATACTAGGTTGATAATGTCCCCAAGAGGAGCTCATAAGGATTGTCATGTTAAACCCTGCAGGTGGACTTAGTCCGACATGACGATAAGGTTGAGTGGTACTACTCTTGGACTTAGATATTAATTAAATGAGTTGTCAGTAACTCACTTAATTAGTGGATATTCGATATCTTAAACACAGGGAGACTAACACACTCATAATAAGAAGGAGCCCAAAAATGTAATTTGGGATTGGTGTGGTAGTTCAATGATAGTTCTCTAGTGGAATGAATTATCATTGATAAAATTAAGTTGTGTGTTCGGGGCGAACACGGGATGCTTAATTTTATCGGGAGACCAAAACCAATTCCTCCTCTCGGTCCCTATCGTAGCCTCTTATTTATAGAGTTCGATACCCACCTATACCCACCTTCTATACCCACCAATAAGGGGCCGGCCAAGCTAGCTTGGGAACCAAGCTAGGGCCGGCCTAGGTATAGAATTGGGTGGTCGGCCCTAGCTTGAACCCAAGCTAGTGGGGCCGGCCAAATTAAATTAAAAAAGAATTTTAATTTTAATTTTTATTATTATGTGGAAGATATAATTTAAAGAGAATTAAAATTAAAATATCTCTCTTGTAAAAGATCTACAAAAGATTAAAGAAAGAGATTAGATCTCTTTCCTTATTTGTAGATTGGAGAGATGTTTTATTTTCTCTTTAAAATTATTCACATGTTAATAAAATTAAAATTATAGAAATTTCCTTTTATTAACCATGAAGAGATTTTTAAAGAGAAATTTTATTTTTTAAAATTTTCGGAAACAAATTAGGAAGTTTTAATTTGTTGATTGAAACTCTCCTAATTTGCTCCTTTTGATTGTGGCCGGCCATTACAAGTTGATTGGGAAATTTTATTTTATTTTTCTCAATTAATTCATGTCAAGGAAAATTAAGGAAATTTTATTGTAATTAAATTTCCTAATTTGCCTAGGCCAAGGAATATAAAAGAAGGGGTGAGGGTGCCTTCATGAGACACAACATCTATTATTTCTCTCCCTCTTTTGTTCCTTGGTGTGGTCGGCCATCATCTCCTTCTCTTCCTCTTGTGGTGGCCGAACCTCTCCCTCTCCCTTGGAGCTCTTATGGTGGCCGGATACTACTAGGAGAAGAAGAAGAAGGAGGAGAGGAAGCTAGCATCTCTTGGAGCTTGGTTAGTATTTTGGTTTTTCTCCTTGGTGAAGTTTTCCTTTGTGGCCGAACCTTGCTTGGAGGAGAAGAAGGTGGTTGGTGGTTTCTCATCTTGGTAGATCGTTGCCCACACAACGTCCGAGGTTAGAAGAGAAATACGGTAGAAGATCAAGAGGTCTTTCTAGAAGGTATAACTAGTAGTTTTTCCTTTTCCGCATCATGCTAGTTATTTATGGAAATAATACCAAATACAAGAGGCTTACGTTCTAGTATTTCGAATATGTTTTTCGATGTTGTGTTCTTTTGTTTCTTTCTTTTCCTTGTGATTTGATTGTTCTCTTAGGTTAACCTAAAGTTATTTTAGGAAATTAAATATTAGCTTTCTATTAAAGGTTTTGTCTAGTCGGTGGTGGTTGCTCCCATATCCAAGAAGGCCATGTGCCTCGCCACGTCAGTACTGGGAACCTTTTATGGAAATTAATATTTAATGGAATTAATAACTTAAGGAGACTTGGGTCGAACGTGTTAAGTTCCGTAGGAGATCCAAGTCAAAACCTAAAAGAACAAATAGATTAAGTTTTGGATCAAACGTGTTAAGTTCCGCAGGCGATCCAAAATTTAATTAAAAGAACACATGGTAGCTAGGAAAAGGTTCAGACCTTTGTACAAAATTTTTGTACAGTGGAACCTATAGGTTTTCCGAGTAGCAACCAACAGAAGAAAGGAAGGAGCTCGGGATCGAGGAAACGATGTTTGGGGGAGAAGGAAATAAAAAAAATGGAATTTATATGATCAAACATTTCCTCTCTTAAATGGGTATCCCAAACAGGCTTAATCCGCGCTCGCCGATCAATCCCCTCAAAACCCTCCGTACGAGGTCCGAAAAATTTCCAGAAAATTTCTAAAAATTTCGAAAAATTCTATAAGGCTATTTCCCAAATAACCTTATTAATTAAATTTTTCGATATCTTACATTCTCCGCTACTAATAAAAATTTGGTCCCCAAATTTCTCTATAACTAACGGCAAACACTAGAATATAACCAAATAGTATAAATGCTGAAAGGACTCTGACCCACATACCTCAAGTAAAAAGATGAGGGTATCGAGCTCAGATCGTATCCTTGAGCTCCCAGGTAGCCTCCTCGTCAGAATGATACTATCATCCGACTTTAACTAGCCGGACAGTCTTGTTCCACAGATGATGCTCTCTATGGTTCAGAATCCGTACCAGAACCTCCTCGTAAGTAGTGTCAGGCTAAATAGGAACTGATATATCTGACAGAACATGTGCTGGGTTGGATACGTATCTCCTCAGCATAGATACATGGAATACATCGTGAATGCCAGCTAGGGATGGTGGTAGCGCTAGACGATAAGCTACTGCTCCAATCCTCTCTAAAATCTGGAACGACCCAATATATCGTGGAGCTAGCTTACCTCGAAGACCAAATCTCTTCACCTCTTTCGTAGGTGAAACTCTCAGAAATACATGGTCACCAGTAGAGAACTCCAGGGGTCTCCGTCTCCGATCAGCATAACTCTTCTGACGGTCCTGAGCTTCTGACATCCTCGGTCTGATAGTGCGAACCAACTCTGCCTCGTGCTGAGCTCGATGAGGTCCTAACAGTTGGGCCTCCCCAACCTGCTCCCAGAGGGTGGGTGTCCGACAAGGTCTACCATACAACACCTCAAACGGTGCCATCTGGATAGCCGAATGATAGTTGTTGTTGTAGGCGAACTCCACCAATGAAAGGTGGTCCTCCCAGCTGGCTCCAAAGTCCATAACACAAGACCTCAGCAAGTCCTCCAAAGTCTGAATGGTTCGCTCTGACTGTCCATCTATCTACGGATGGAATGTCGTACTAAAACGAAGTTGTGTGCCCAAGGCCTATTGCAGACTCTGCCAGAATCGAGACGTGCATCGTGGGTCTCTATCCGATATAATGCTCAAAGGAACACCATGCAATCTGATATCCTCTCGACAATATTGCTCTTCTAATCAATCCAGAGAATCAGTCTTCCGAATCGCTAAAATGTGTGTGGATTTGGTTAATCGGTCAACGATTACCCAAATCGCATCATGGCCTCGTCAAGTCCTAGGCAATCCTACCACGAAATCCATAGTAATATGCTCCCATTTCCACTCTGGAATAGGGATCCTCTGAAGTAATCCAGCAGGTCTCTAGTGCTTAGCCTTCACCTGTTGACAAACAAGACATCTAGCTACAAACTCCGCGATGTCTTTCTTCATACCGTTCCACCAATAGGAACGCCTCAAATTGCAATACATACGGGTTCCACCTGGGTGGATAGTAAATCTAGAATGATGAGCCTCCTGAAGTAACTCCTCTATGACCAGGTGAGATTGAGGCACACATAATTTGCCTCCAAAATAAATAATACCCTCATCATCTCATGTAAACTCGGTCTATTATTCGAAAGATATCTCACTGCCAATGAATTGTAAAATGCTGATCTCCGGCCTGGGCCTCTCGAATCCTCATCCTAATCAATGATTGAGCAACCATGGTAATAAGAATACCCTGCTCTGTCCGTTCCTGCTCCTCAAGGCCCAACTCAGAGAAACCCTGAATCAAGTCCGTGACTATAACTCGGTGGCAAGATAAAGTCCCTCTAGACTTCCTGCTAAATGCATCGGCAACCACATTAGCTTTCCCCGGGTGGTAGCTAATAGTATAATCATAATCCTTCAGGAACTCCATCAATCTCCTCTGTCGGAGATTGAGTTCCTTCTGTGTAAAAATATATTTGAGACTCTTATGATCAGTAAGAATCTCAAAAGTAATACCATAAGGATGATGTCGCCAAATCTTCAAAGCAAAGATAATAGCAGCTAGCTCTAAATCATGTACTGGGTAATTCTTCTCATGCTCCTTCAACTGACAAGAAGCATAGGAGACTACCCTGCTGTTGGGGTTCAATCAAAGTCCCACATTGGAAAGATTTGGTAAAGATCATGGGGTTAAAAGGATACAAGATATCTCCATTGGCATGAGGCCTTTTGGATAGAGCCCAAGAGCAAAGCCATGAGGGCCTAGGTCCAAAGTGGACAATATCATGCCATTGTGGAGATATGTGGGCATCCTTTGGGTGCAACAACTAGTATCAGAGCTACGGTTTGCCTCTGTGTGTTTGATTTTCAGTTTAAATATGCACATGTAATACATAATTTAGGCAAGATAATAGTAGGATGTGCTAACTTTGTGGTTGCAGGCTTCAACTATTATGGCTTATAGATATTGTGTGTGAATGGACCCTTGGATATGTCAAGGGTATTTTATGTGTGCGCATGATTTTATGTATTAAATACAGCAGGACCTGTATTAGTTTTAGGATTTTACATTTTTATTTCGATCTAGATTACATGTACATTCCTTTGTCGAATATAGGATCGATAAATGTAAAATTATATTTTTGTCGCAGATCGTATCCTTGCGAGGCGTGGTACTTTTTGAGGACTAGAGATGCAGCGAAAAAAGAAGCAAGATGGATGAGGTGACTAGACCCGATTGCGGTGGCTAAAGAAGGCAGCAGCTAGGGTTGGCAGCACACAGAGGACAGTGATGGAAAAGGCCATAATAGTTGGAAAATTAATTTCCATATTTATTGCTTTTATTTACTGTGATGTGTGTGATGCATGCTTGCATAGTTAAAATTCCTCACCTTAAATAACTAAGTGGGAGAGGGATTAGTAAATAAATTCCACGGTCTCCATTACTGGTTTGTAAGTGATGCGACAAACTTACGTGTTGGCTTTGAGTGCCTCCCTCCCCATCGGATGAGTTTGTTTGCAGATCACTAGATCAAACTTCCATTTTGAATGATTATAGGAAATTAATTAGGAGCGTGTGATCTTCCCCA
This sequence comes from Zingiber officinale, assembly GCF_018446385.1. Classification (NCBI taxonomy): domain Eukaryota; kingdom Viridiplantae; phylum Streptophyta; class Magnoliopsida; order Zingiberales; family Zingiberaceae; genus Zingiber; species Zingiber officinale. The sequence continues at coordinate 55,127,591 of NC_055994.1, forward strand.
TCGGAAGGTGCACAATCTTATTTAATATACTAAGTATCAAGTAATGGTATACACTTAGGCACATTTAATAGTATCCTCCCCATCGGAGTCACTGCTATTAGTTGTGTGACCGAAGGAAAACCAACTATTAATTTGTCATAAAGATAGGCTGACAAGATAATAAAATTAAAACCCCCTCTTATAAATGTTTTGAATTTGTATACATCCACACTATCGTGGCATTTAAAATTCACGGTGTTTGAGGTAATTTTATTTGTCAGGTTGACAAGATAATAAAATTAATGGGTAAAGCCCCTCTTACAAATGTATGAATTTTGTGTTTAAAATTTTTCTTGCTTGGATGATTAAGAGGTGGCCGGCCACATTGAGTTTGAAAGGGAAATTTTTTATTAAACTTTCCTTTCATTGGATAAGAGAATAAGGAAGGTTTTTATAAAATTTTCCTTATTTGCCAAGACCAAGGAATATAAAAGAGAGGGTAGAGGTGCCTCACCTCATAACTTATGTTCTAGTTTTCCTCTCTTCTATTTTCCTTGGTTGGTGGCCGGCCTTTCACATCCTCTCCCTCTCCTATTCTTCTTCCTTGGCCGGTGGCATCTTCATCTCAAGGAGCTTGGTTGGTGGCCAGATCCTTGCTTAAGGAAGAATGATAGATAGGATGTCTTGTTTCTTAGCATCCCTTGGAGCTTGGTGGTGGCCGAACCTCATCTTCTCTTGGAGTTCTTGTGGTGGCCGAAACTTGCTTGGAGAAGAAGGTAGCTTGGGTGGTTCTCGTCTCGGTAGATCGTCACCCACACGATGTCCGTGATAAGAAGAGGAATACGATAGAAGATCAAAAGGTTGTTGTGTACAAAGAAAGGTATAACTAGTAATTATTTTCCGCATCATACTAGTTTTCTTTGTATAGTTTTTGAAATACCAAACACAAGAGGCATATGATTCTAGGTTTCAAATTTGTGATTCAAGTTTGGGTTTTTTATGTTTTTCAAATTTGTGATTCGATTATTCCTTTTGGTTAAACCTAAGTTTATATAAGGAAATTAAATATTAAATTTCGTTAAGAGGTTTTGTCGAGGCAGTGGTGGATGTTCCCATACCCAAGAAGGCTAAGTGCCTCGCCATGTTTGACCTGGGAACCGATTTCCAAAATTAATATTTAATTGAATTTGTAACATGGGTGGATTGGATCAATAATGTTAAACATCATTTGAGATCCAAGTCTAAACCTAAAAGAACAAATAATTTAAACTTGGAATCAATAATGTTAAGTTCCGTTTGCGATTCAAGTTTAATTTCTAAAGAACACAATAGGTTGTTAGGAAAGGTTTGACACTTGTATAAAATTTTTGTACAGTGGAACCGGTACGATCTTCCGAGTAGCAACCAACACCTGTCGTTCTGCATTAGAACAGTGCCCAACCCTTGTAGAGATGCGTCTGTGTAAAGTACAAATCTGTCCTCTTCAGAAGGTAATACTAAAACTAGTGCCGATACTAATCTCCGCTTCAGCTCCTGAAAGCTAGCCTCGCAGGCTGACCAAGTGAATTTCACTCCTTTCCTAGACAGACGTGTCAACAGCATAGCAATGCAAGAAAAACCCTCAACAAATCGTCTGTAATATCCAGCCAATCCAAATAAACTATGGATCTCCTGGACTGACTTCGGCTGCTCCCAGCTGGTGATAGCCTCGATCTTCTGAGGATCTACCGAAATACTTCGGCTTGAAACCACATGTCCCAGGAAACCAACTGAGGATAGCCAAAAAGCACACTTGCTGAACATCGCATATAGATGATGTTGTGGTAGAGTCTCCAAGACTATGCGAAGATGTTGCACATGTTCCTCCTCGGAACGCGAATAGATCAATATGTCATCAATAATCATGATAACAAACTGATCTAGATACTCTAGAAAGATACGGTTCATCAGATCCATAAATACTGCGGGAGCATTGGTAAGCCCAAATGGCATTACAAAAAACTCGTAATGTCCGTATCTGGTGTCGAATGCTATCTTCTGAATATCAGAATCTTTGACTCTCAACTGATGATTTCCGGACCGCAGATCAATCTTAGAATACACTGATGTATCTCTGAGCTGATCAAACAAATCATCAATCCATGGCAAGGGGTACTTATTTCTGACAGTTACTGCATTCAGCTGCCTATAATCGATGCACAACCTCAGAGTACCATCCTTTTTCTTGACGAATAATACCGGAGAACCCCACGGAGATACACTAGAGCGAATAAATCCCCTATCCAATAACTCCTGGAGTTGAACCTTTAATTCGTCCAATTCTTTCAGTGGTATACGATAAGAAGCTTTCGATGTTCGCGCAGTTCTCAGAATCAACTCTGGGACTTCATAAGGGCACCAGAATGCTCCTGCCCGTGCATGACATATGCAGCTGCTGCAGGGAGAGTTGTCCTCTGCTGACGATATGAAGATTGAGCTTTCGGCCCACCTTGTTGAGTCCCGGACTGACCAAACTGTCCTCCTAGAACAGAAACTCCGGAAGCTACATGTTGAACCTTCAGCGAACAGTCTTGACTCATGTGCCCAAGCAGTTTGCAATAATAGCAAACTGACTGTCTCATGGTGCATGCCGAGGTGATGTGATCTCAGGATCCGCATCAAGTGTAGTAAGGGTCACCAGTGGACTGTTTTCGGTTCTGTTGAGCAGACCGGGAACATCCATATGAAGATCGTCCTGACTTCTGGTGTCGGCCAGATGCCCCAGAAGTACCCTGACCCGTCTGAGTGTGACTGCTCCGCTGCTGTCCGATAGCCTGTGGCTACTGGATCTGTCCGGAAGTCCGATTAGTCATCTTTCTCTTCTTGTCTGCATTCACTCTCTGCTGAGCAGACTCAATCATAAGAGCTCTATCCAGTGCCTCTGTGTATGATGAATGACCAAAATCGACAATCTTCACCTGAAGATGCCTGTCCAATCCCTGGACAAACTGAAGCATACAAGATCTATCCTCGGCAACTAACTCAGGACAGAATCTGGCTAGTCGATTAAATTCAGCATTATATTCCATAACTGAGCGGTTATTCTACCAAAGACTCAGAAAATCCTACCGACATGTCATCTGATAAGCACGGGGAAAATACTGACTCTCAAATGCTTCCCTAAATCTCGCCCATGTAATATGCTACTCACTTATAATCGAGTGTTGCGTGTCCCACCAGATTTCTTCCCCAACTCGTAGGTGGAAAGCAGCCAGCTCAGCCTTCTTCCACTTGGAGCAAGTCATATAAAAGAATGTCCGCTCCATAGTCTCTATCTAGGACTGAGCTATACTCGGATCAGTCTCCCCATAGAACAATGTGAATCGGCTTTTCACCGACTCTGCCAAGGCTGGGATCCGTGCTCGTGCCGCAACCATATCAGTAGGGTTTGCCGTGGAACCAGGCAGAACCACTGGGGTTGATCCTATGGGTGGTACTGCTGAATAGGTCGGAAGAGGTACCACTAGTGTCGTCGCATAAACCGGGTTAGGTACCGCTGGTTGCACTACAGAGTAGACATAAGTAGGGGCGACTGTAGGTACAGTGGGCAGTACCGGGTAAGAAACAATCGATACTGCTGGTGTGGGTGCCGAGTATATAGTAACTGGCACAGGTATCTGTGGTACCGAGTACGCAGTAGCAGACACAGCTAGAGGGAGTGCAGGGTATGCTGCAGATACTACTAATAGGGGAGACACCGGATATGCCGACGGTGGTACCACGGTGGTACTGTCGAGGTAGGTACCTCTGAAGTCAAAACTGTCGGGGTCTAATAACCTGACGTACTCATAATACCCTGAGGAGCTTGTCCCTGACAGATAGGCTTGACCTCAGTAGATCTCTCTGGAGTCTCTGTCTCCGGAGAATCTATTGCCCTCTTACGTGGTCGGCCAAGTCTCAATACTGGAATACGTGTATGTGTCATATCTGTAAACAAAATGTTACCCAAATATCACTACAGGTTTGAGAACTATAAAAATTCTTAAATTTACCTATTTGTCATCTGGAGATGTCCTATCGCTGCTTAGTCCCCCAAATAGAACCTCGTCAAAATATACGTCGAAATTCCGAATCAAAAAATCGACGAAAATCCGTACAATATGAAAATACCCAGATACGCTCACAAACACCAGAACACAAAAATTCGAAATCAAAACCTAGCATCTGATACTAAAAATATTGGTATCAGATTAACTTGAAAATCCATAACACATCAAACAGGCATCGTAAACCTACTCTGATACCAAATAAATTGTCACGCCCCAAGTAGTCCCTGTCGATAAAATTTCGGTAGCATCTCCCCTGTACGGATGACAATATGAATCCTGAGATACATATATCCATACCTCGGCCCACACGACCGGAACAATACAATATTAATAATAGACAAACCACACAGTTTATATAATCAATTCACACAGTTTAATATACTGCCTCTGGCTGACAACAACAATTACTAAAAGGAAAGACGATAAAGGAATCATCGCAGATATATGTAAATCCTACTTCACTATAATGAAGAAATGAAATCTACAAAGTAATGAAAACATTCGCAGCGAAAAACAAGAGTAGCAAACCCAAAAGTTCATCATAAAGTCCATAATACAAGAACCCACATCACAAGTGTATAAAGATTTAGTAACGAAAACAAAACTCGACAACTGAAAGTCCTCGCAACAAGGGGGCTAGCGACTGGAATCTCCCGACGGCCTCAACCTGAAAAGTAGTAATATAACGGTGTGAGTCCAAAGAACTCAGTAAGTAACCAATAGATATGTACAGTAATATATAACTACCAGCAATAACCTATAGTACAGTCTCCTAAACAATATAGAAAGTATTCATAACTGAATAAACTGCAGTAACCAACAATAGGCATGTAATACAGTCTACTACAAGAATAATAATAAATGCATAACTGAAATAAACTGTACTCACTTTTGAGTCTTGAGCAAATGACTGTGAACACACACACATAAGATAGTCAGAGCAAATAAGTATGCATCCTGTATGCATGTCAATCATATGCAGTCACCAAAATGCATCATCCAATATGCAACAATCACAATAAATGCAAATCTGTGCATATGATGCAATATGACATGGTCACCCCTGACGTCAGTCAGCCATCTCACACGCGATGGTGAGACCGAGTGGGTAGGGCTATGACAACCATGCACTCTGTCATCACTACTTCTGAAGAGTGATCGAGTGGACGGGATGTTGTCGGAGTACACCTATTCTCCTACCTCAAACTGTTGGTTGGTCCTAGGAAGATCGTACCGGTTCCACTGTACAAAAATTGTGTACAAGTGTCGAATCTTTCCTAAACAACCTATTGTGTTCTTTAGAAGTTAAATTAGGAATCGCAAACGGAACTTAACATTATTGATTCCAAATTTAACTTATCTGTTCTTAATGGTTTAGACTTAGATCGCAAGCGGAACTTAACACTATTGATCCAAGTCCAACCTATGTTACAAAGTTAATTAAATATTTATTTCTAAAATTGGCTCCCAGGTCAAACATGGCGAGGCACAAGGCCTTCTTGGGTATGGGATCATCCACCACTGCCTCGACAAAGCCTTTAATAGAAATTCAATATTTAATTTCCTAAAATAACATTAGGTTTAACCAAAAAGAACAATTGAATCACAAATTCGAAAAACAAAACAAAAACATAAACTCGAATAACAAATTCGAAACTCTAGAATCATATACCTCTTGTGTTTGGTATTTCCAAAAATAACTATACAAAGAAAACTAGTATGATGCGGAAAACAATTACTAGTTATACCTTTCTTTGTAAGAAAATAACCTCTTGATCTTCTACCGTATTCCTCTTCTTATCCCGGACGTTGTGTGGGCAACGATCTACCGAGATGAGAACCACCCAAGCCTTCACCTTTCTTCCAAGTTTTGGCCACCTTCTTTTATTCAAGGGATGAAGAACTTAGACCACCAACCAATCTCCAAGGGATGCTAGGAAACAAAGCCTCCTTCTTCTTCTTCTTCCTCAAGTAAAATCCGGCCACCAACCAAGCTCCTAGAGAAGTTGCCACCGGCCAAAAGAAGAAGAGAAGAGGGAGAAGCTAGGGCCGGCCACCAAGGAGGAAAAGAGAGGAAGAATAGAATAGAGTCGTTACCCATGAAGGCACCTCTACCCCCTCTTTTATAATCCTTGGTCTTGGCAAATAAGGAAATTTAAATAAAAACTTCTTTAATTCTTTTGCCATGAAAAGGAAAATTTATTTAACTAAAAATAATTTCCTCTTCTCATATTACATGTCCGGCCACATCTATATGCTATAAACAAGGAGAGTTTTAATTATAATAAGAATTAAAACTTCCTAATTTATCTCCAGAAATTTATAAAAAATTTCTCTAATAATTTTTCCCTTCATGGTGGTTTGTAAAAAGGAAATTTTATAAATTAAATTCTTTCTTTTAAACATGTGGATGATTTCCAAAAAGGAAAGTTATCTCTAAAAATTAAAATCTCCTTTCAATTTACAAATAAGGAAAGATATCAAATCTTTTCTTAATCTTTTGTAGAAACTTATAAAAGAGAATATTTAATTTTTAAACTCTCTTTTAAATCATGAACATGGTTAAAAAAGGAAAGTTTTCTCAAAATTAAAATCTACCTTTCAATCTACAAATAAGGAAAGATTTTAAATCTTTTCTTAATCTTTTGTAGAAAGCTATAAAAGGAAATATTTAAATTTTAAACTCTCTTTTAAAACCATGATATCCACATAAGAAATAATTTTAATAAAAATTTCTTTTTATTTTCTAGTGGTCGGCCACCTAAGCTTGGGACCCAAGCTTTGGCCGGCAACCTAAATTTAGCTTCACCATTAGCTTTGGTCGGCCCTAGCTTGGGCTCCAAGCTAGCTTGGCCGACCACCTTAAGGTGGGTAGAAAGGTGGGTATAGGTGGGTATAATTCTCTATATACAAGAGGCTATGATAGGGACCAAGAGGATGAATTGGTTTTGATCTCCCGATGAAATTAAGCTTCCCGTGTTCACCCCGAACACACAACTTAACTTCATCAATAATAATTCATACCACTAAAGAATTATTATTGAACTACCGCACCAATCCCAAATTATATTTTGGGCTCCTTCTTATTATGAGTGTGTTAGTCTCCCTGTGTTTAAGATGTCAGATGTCCACTAATTAATTGAGTTACTGACAACTCATTTTAATTAATATCTCAGTCCAAGAGTAGTACCACTCAACCTTATCGTCATATCGGACTAAGTCCACCTGCAGGGTTTAACATGACAATCTTTATGATCTCCTCTTGGGGACATTATCAACCTCAATTTCTAGGACACAGTTTCCTTCTATAATCAACAAGACACACTATAAGTAACATCATTTCCCAACTTATCGGGCATTTTGATTTATCGAGCTAAATCTCACCCTTTGATAAGTCAAATAAATAAATATTAAATATATATGCTTGTTATTATATTAGGATTAAGAGCACACACTTCCATAATAACTAAGGACTTGTTCTTTTATTAAATCAGTATAAAAAGAACTTTCCTTAAATGGTCCTGCTCAATACACTTAGAGTGTACTAGTGTAATCTATTAGTCACGATAAACTAATACCTAATTACACTACGACTATTCCAATGGTTTGTTCCTTTTCATCTTAGTCGTGAACTACTGTTTATAATTTATAAAGAACCGATAGCACGATCTTCTGTGTGTGACACCACACACTATGTGATCTACAATATAAATTAATTGAACATCTACATTTGGTATATATAAATGTAGACACTTGACCAATGTGATTCTTATAAATGTTTATACAAAAGATAGGCTTTTAGTATACACTCCAACACCAACATAGTGAGAGAGCGCAATGCTCTCATCTTCCGGTACGCGATGACGGGGAGGGATCCCTGCCGGCTACCACGCTGCAGTCACACTACCCATGAGTGGACCAGCGAATCCTAACAAAGCAATTGTCATACACACCCTGGGTGTTGTGCCACTACCAATGTAGTGGTCATGTTGTGTACAGGTCCATGTAGCCGGCTGATGAGCTCAACAATAATGGAGTCGTCAATCGTCTAGTATGCAATCATGCAGGATGGTGCATGATGCTACAATATGTAATACCTGAACATATCCTCATCCATATATATGTGCCAGAAAGATAAACGCATATATAACAATGATATAAGCAACATGAATCCAAGATCACATATCCAATATGTCTAGCAATTAATCCAGTATACAGAAGCACTAAATAAATCTATCTCTACGAACATAGATACACATGATAGAAAATAAGAGCATACAAGTCTAATGTATAGCAGCTAACAATAGAAGCATGTAACAGGTATCGAATAAACTATAACCAGGGAAGTGATAAATCTACCAATTACCACTAGTTATATATGTAATACACATATCATAAGACAATATCAAAAAGATAAGTCAAAGGGTACCCGCCTCAAATAGAAGGTGGTATCAAGCTAAATCTGACGTCGGGACGCTGATCTCAAATCAGGGTCCTGTATTAATCAATATATATATATTATTTAGCTAAATTCATATGAATAGCTAAATAAAATCCTTAAAACTAAATTTGGGTAAAATCCTAATCAACATAACTATTAACCTACCTAAATTAAATCCAACAATTGACTAGGGTTAATTGTCATAACCCTAATCATTCCATTAGATTAATCTAAACTAATAAATCTAAGCACAATCAACTACTAAAATGATCTACCACAAAGATCCAATACCTAAATTCAACTAATCAATCATACTAACCATCTAGTAATCCCAATTTCACTATGATCTACAACATGTATCAATTACCCTACTCACCTCAAATCTCAACTGATGTTGCTGCTGGAACAAGGTGTTGCTACCGGAACCAAGAACACCCCACAGAATAGAACCTCACTGCTGGAATCTACCTCATTGATCAGATCAAGTAGGGGGGACCAAGAAATCAACAAGATAGCCTCTCTCTATCTAATTTCCAGAAATAATTCTGCACATTACCTCTTCCCTTCCAAGATCCGGTGATGCAGGATGCTTGCTGATAGTGATATGGCGGCCGAAAACAAGCAATCTTCCACGTTCAAACACAACAGTCCCAAATCAACACCCGGATCAATTAAGGCAGCGCACCTACCTCCCAAATCGTCGACAACCAGAGGGAATGAGAGAGTAAGAATTGGTGATACCTTACCTTCAAGATCACTCCTCGCCGATGGCGTCGCTCAGTCCGATCCGGCCATTGAAGGGGGGGGGGGATCGCTCTGTGAGAAGCGCAAGGAGAGGAAAGGGAAGGTCGATTGGCTGGAAGACGTCTCGAATCAAGCCTCTGACATGCCCTAGCCGCCGTATCACTGACGATCGATCACAGAATTGGTAGGAAGGCTCGGGGAAAGGTTGAGAAGAGGAGATCAAGATGATTCAGCCTCCTTGTTCAATTTTTGGCAAGCTCCGACGACGAGCTCCTCAATCACCGTCGACGGTCACTGAAAGTTCACCTGCTTCGATTTGTCCGCGAGAGAACAGCGAGAGGAAAAGAAAGGAAGGAGCTCGGGATCGAGGAAACGACGTTTGGGGGAGAAGGAAATAAAAGAAAAGGAATTTATATGATCAAACATTTCCTCTCCTAAATGGGTATCCCAAATAGGCTTAATCCGCGCCCGCCGAATGATCCCATTAAAACCCTCCGTACGAGCTCCAAAAAATTTCCAAAAAATTTCTAAAAATTTTCGAAAATTCTAAAGGCTATTTCCCAAATAACCTTATTAATTAAATTTTTCGATATCTTACAGGGCTACTGAGTTGGGAGAATATGACTTACAGTACCAACCCCGAACCGTGATTAAAGCGCAGGCTCTGGCAGATTTCCTAATAGAGTTTCATCAACCTGACTCCGAAGAAACTTAGAAGATCTATGTAGATGGGTCATCTACCCAGCAAGGAAGCGTAGTTGGGGTCCTCCTAATCTCCCCTTAGGAAGGCATCTTGCAGCTGGCTGTTAGATTAAATTTTAGAGCCACGAATAATGAGGCAGAATATGAATTACTATTGGCAGGGCTACAAGAAGCTCAGCATGTCAGAGCCGCCCGTGTGATAGTTTATTCAGACTCTCAGCTTGTAGCTTAGCAAGTAGCAGGCAACTTCGAAGTTAACAGTGACAAGCTGCAGGTATACCGGGAGGCATATGAGAGGATGAAAGAAGATTTCAAAGAGGTCATAGTGACTAAGATTCCCCGAGTAGATAATCAGAGAGCTAATGAATTAGCTAAAATGGTCATCTCTTTGACCACTTGGGTGTTGGATAGGTCGATAGCCTAGACATTCCTAATAGCTCAAATAGACCTGCAGAACAATATTGAGGAACCAATCGACTGGAGGGCCCCGATGATCATTTATCTTTGGCAGGGCATCTTACCTATTGATCCAGAAGAGGCCAGGTTGATTAGGAAAAGAGCTCATATATATACCCTGATCGGAGACCAGCTGTACAAGCGAGCATTCTCTAGACCGCTACTCAAATGCTTAGGAATGGAAGAGGTGGAGTATGCTTTGTAGGAAGTACATCAGGGATATTGTGGCAACCATGCGAGAGGAAGGACACTGGCCCGAAAAGTACTACTGGTCGAGTATTTCTGGCTCACTCTGTAGAAAGATGCTCAAAGACTAGTGAACACTTGCTTATCCTGCCAAAAGCATCAGAACCTGACCCATCGGCCAACCGACATGTTGAAAACCTTAATAGTTTCATGCCCCTTCGACCAATGGGACATGGATATTATGGGACCATTCCCGATGGCACCAGGTCAAAAACGGTTCTTGCCCTTAGCAGTGGATTACTTTTCTAAATGGGTGGAAGCAAAAGCTCTGGCTAGGATTACGAAAGGAGCTATTATTCAATTCTTATGGAAGAACATCTTCTTCCAATTTGGAATACCACACAAATTAGTTTCAGATAACGGAAGACAATTCCAAGGCTGTAAGATCCAGGTCTGGTGTTAGGGGTTCGACATAACTCAGGCCTTCACATTCATAGCTTACCGTCAGAGCAATGGACAGACCGAGATTACCAATCGAGAGATAGTTCAAGGATTGAAAGTCAAGTTGGATCATGTTGGAGGCAATTGGGTAGAGGAGTTGCCCAATATCCTCTGGGCTTACCGTACAACCCCTTGAGAGAGCACGAGACTCACCCCCTTTCACCTAGTTTACGACAGTGAGGTTGTGGTGCCTATAGAGGTCAGGGTGCCCTCAGTCCGAAGAGTGCTATATGACAAAGGAAATATCGAGCGGCGATTTTCAGAGTTGGATTTGATCAGCGAAATTCTTGAACGGGCGGTTGTCCGATTAATGGCATATCGACAAAGGATACGACAGAACTACGACAGAAGAGTGATTCCCCAGTTCTTCGGAGAGGGAGACTTAGTATGGAAGAGGACAAAGCCCGTAGGGGTGATAACCAAGTTGGCACCTGAGTGGTACGGCCCATACAAAGTTGTCAAAAGGTTAGCTTCAGGTGCCTATTATCTGCAGGACGCTCAGGGTAGGAAGCTAGATGGTCCCTAGAGTGCTAACTATCTCTAACCCTACGTACTTAAGATTAGTACTTTGTAAGACTTTATTAGATCGGGAGATATTACCGGTCGGGTGTGAAATACTAGGTCGGGGAACCTTAGTTCAGAACACTCCGACATCTTTTTTAATACCAGATCAGGACCCCACACTAAGGTTAAAGTAGCTCAGGTCCCATTGAGTCAAAACTAAGGAGAAGATATGACATTTAAAAAAGAAGAGTAGAATAAAATATTCATACAGTTCATACATAAGTTATTTGAATTCCGTGAATACATCGTCGGGCATCTCTCTTAGGATGTGATGATGATCCAAAAAATCTTCTGGAGGGACAGAAGGCAAATACCCTTTCTCCTTAAGTTGCTGAAGTGCCTGTTGGGATTTTCGGGCCGCAAAAACCGCCTTTTTGCATTGTGGAAACCCCGAATCTCCCATGCCACCGGATCCATACGAAGATTAAAATTTCAAAAACATTGCAAGTACGAGTTGCTTACACTAGTTCTAAAATAGATCTACAAGGAGAAAGAATTTACCCTTGATGCGAAGACCTTCGCAATCCCGCTTGTCCTCGGTTCGCCGGATCTCGAAAGTGTCAAAGTAGACACTTCTCTATGTGTATTCACACAAGCAAGAGATGGAGAAGAACCTCTAAGGATGTGCTAGCAACCTTAGAGATTAGTAATGGAGGAGAGGGAGAGCAAGAAGAAAAACTAGAGAAGAAGAAGATGATGGAGTTACTCACACAAGCACACAAAATGCACTAACTCCTCATCAAAAGTGGCCGGCCACTTTAAGGGGAATTGTAACCTCCAAGGGATGCCAAGAGTCACAACTCTTGGTAACTCCCATGAGGTGGCATTCCACTTAAGCAACCAAGATGATGTGGAGGATCATCATTGGACCACTTAATGCCAACTCACCAATGAGGTGGCAAATGGTTAAGTCAAAATTGACCCTTCATCTTCCTCTCAAGTCAATTCAAACTTGACCACTTCTCTCCCTTGGTTGATCTAATCTAACCATTGGTTCAAGTCCATTTTAATTTAATGAATCTCTATTCATTGAATTAAATTGATTAAATGAGTCTAAGTCAAAATTAGACTCACTTAACACATGAACCAAATTGAGTCCAACTCAATTAGCCTACTATGGATTACTTTTAATCCAATTAGGTTCATCATATGAACCTAATCATTTAGGTTCATCAAATGAACCTAATCTCCATCTAATTGCCCTTTGTGTGTGACCCTATTGGTTCTTGTAATGTTGGCAATGCTCCTAAACCGATTTAGAAGCATAAGTAATGAGCGGTATCTAGCGACACATCATTACTACCCAAGTTACAAGAAGGTTGAGATCCAACATCACCTTGTGACTACTAATTGTGACTCCTCACAATATATGACAAGTGTCCTTCTATCCTAAACATCTAGATTGATCAATGTAAGGCATAGACCGTGTCATCCTCTAATCAATCTAAATCTTGAACTCCAAGTAGACTCACTCGATCAAATGAGCTCAATATCTTATATTGACTCATTTGGGCATGGCCATGCACTTAGTGGTCTCACTCTATCAAGAATATCGATGTCTCTCCCGTCATATAGGAGGGATAGATCCCATCTATATCACTCACATCCCTCCACATAATTTGTTACATACTCAATAATCGCCTTTATAGTCCACCCAGTTACGGGTGACGTTTGACGAAGCCAAAGTACGTAACTCCTTATGTAGGGAACCATGGTGACTTCAGGTCCAAGGACTAGTAGTTATACTAATAGCCACATGAGAAACTATATGACACTCATATAACGATCCATGATACTTTCTCATGGCGGGTCATTCAGTATACATTCTCCAATGCATACTCATGTGTCAACTTGATGTCTCCATATCCATGACTTGTGAGATCAAGTCATCTAGTTGACCTATATGCAAGTCTCGTCGTATTAACATTGTCCCTGAATGTTAATACTCGACTAGGAATGATTAAGACTAGTGTTCCCTATATCATCTCACTATCGATTCAACTAACTGATTGATATAAGTAAGAATGCTCTACTCAAGGACGCTATTATACTTAATTATTTGGCACCAATACAAGTAAGTATAATAACCAAAACAAATGCCTTTATTTATATACAAGAATATGATACAATGAGTCCATACAACAATCATCAAATGATTGGCTCTAGGGCTCTAACTAACAATCTCCCACTAGCACTAGTGCCAATCAGTGTAGGCTCTAAGGCCTAATGGCCTAGTGTGATCATCATGCTTTCTCTGTACCAAAGCCTTGGTCAAGGGATCTACAATGTTAGCCTCTGTGGGTACTCTGAAAATCTTCACATCTCCTCTCTCGATAATCTCTCGAATGAGATGGAAGCGTCGTAGTATGTGTTTGGTCCGCTGGTATGAGCGCGGTTCCTTAGCCTGCGCAATTGCTCCATTATTGTCACAATAGAGCTCAATAGGGTCAGCAATGCTAGGAACCACTCCAAGTTCAGTGATGAACTTGTGGATCCAAACTGCCTCCTTTACTGCTTCTGATGCAGCAATATACTCGGCCTCTGTCGAAGAATCAACTACTGTGTTATGCTTCGAACTCTTTCAACTCACAACACCACCATTAATGCAAAACATGAACCCTGACTGCGATCGATAATCATCCTGGTCGGTCTGGAAGCTGGCATCACTGTAACCCTTTACTTCTAGCTCGTCATCGCCTCCATATATAAAGAAATATTCTTTAGTCCTTCTTAAGTACTTAATAATATTCTTGACTGCTATCCAGTGACTTTCACCTGGATCTGACTGGAATCTGCTCGTCATGCTCAAAGCATACGAGACATCAGGGCGAGTACATAACATGGCGTACATGATAGATCCTATGGCTGAGGCATAAGGGATCTGATCCATGCGGTCTCTCTCCTCTCTAGAAGAGGGAACTTGAGTCTTCGAAAGACTCACGACATGTGACATCGGCAAAAATCCCTTCTTGGAGTTCTGCATGGCAAACCGTAGGAGTACCTTGTCAATATATGTACTCTGACTTAGGCCAAGCAACCTCTTAGATCTATCTCTATAGATCTGTATGCCTAGAATGTGGGATGCTTCACCTAAGTCCTTCATTGAGAAACAAGTCCCTAGCCAAGTCTTGACAGACTGTAGCAAAGGGATGTCTTTCCCAATGAGTAGTATGTCATCCACATACAATATGAGGAAGACAACTATGTCCCCTACAACCTTCTTGTAGACACAAGGTTCATCTTCATTCTTGATGAAACCAAACTGTTTGATTGCATCATCGAATCGAAGATTCCAGCTCCGAGAACCTTTCTTTAGTCCATAAATAGACCTATACAGCTTGCATACTCTGCTAGTATGCTGTGGATCTTCAAAACCCTCAGGTTGTGTCATGTACACATCCTCGAGCAGTTTTTCATTCAGAAACGCGGTTTTGATATCCATCTGTCATATCTCATAGTCATGGTATGCTGCAATAGCAAGCATGATCCGAATGGACTTAAACATCGCTACTGGAGAAAAGGTTTCATCATAGTCAATACCATGAATATGCTTGAAACCTTTAGCTACCAAGTGACCCTTATAGATAAGTCCATCCATGTCAGTCTTTCTCTTAAAGACCCACTTACACCCTATGGGTTTTACGCCCTCAGGTGGATCAACCAAAGTCCATACTTGGCTAGTGTACATGGATTCCATCTCGGATCTCATGGCCTCTAGCCATTTCTCGGAATCTGGTCTCATCACAGCTTCCTGATAGGAGGTGGGCTCATCCTCTATGAGCACAATGTCATCATGGTCAGACAAGAGAAATGAGTATCTCTCAGGCTGACGATGTACCCTATCAAACCTGCGAGGTATGTCTACTTGAACTGGTTGTTGTTCCTCAACTCCTTGTGGAACAACATCATCCACAACACTTTGTGGTTCCAGTTCAACTTCAATCGAGGCTTCAGTGCTATTGTTCGCATCTTGAACTTCTTCAAGATCAAACGTACTCCCACCAGTCTTTCTAGAAATAAAGTCCCTTTCTAGAAATACCCCAGTCTTAGCCACAACTATCTTGTGTTGACCAGGAATGTAGAAGTAATATCCCTTTGTTTCCTTGGGATATCCAATGAAAAAACACTTGTCAGATTTGGGTCTTAATTTTTCTGAGACTTGACGTCTAACGTAAGTCTCACAACCCCAAATCCTCATAAAAGACACCTGGGCATCTCTCCCAGTCCATATCCTATATGGTGTCATTATTACAGCCTTAGATGGAACTCAGTTGAGAATAGCTGTGTCTAGAGCATAGCCCCAAAGAGATGTAGGAAGATCTGTGTGACTCATCATAGACCGTACCATATCTAATAGGGTACGATTCCTCCTTTCAGATACACCATTCCACTATTGTGTTCTAGGAGGAGTGAGTTGGGATAGAATCTCACACTCAGCTAGATAGTCACAAAACTCATGGCTAAGGTATTCCCCACCTCGATCTAATCGAAGTATCTTAATACTCTTGCCAAGCTGGTTTTGTACTTCATTCTTAAATTCTTTAAACTTTTCAAAGGATTCAGACTTATGTGTCATCAAGTACATATAATCATATCTACTGAAGTCATCAGTAAATATAATGAAGTACCTATAACCACCTCTAGCAGTGACATTGAAAGGGCCACATACATCACTATGTATAAGACCTAACAAATTAGTCGCTCTTTCACTGTATCCACTAAAGGGAGTCTTGGTCATCTTGCCTAGAAGGCATAACTCGCATGTCTCATATGATTCAAAATCAAATGAGTCCAGCAAACCATTTTTGTGGAGCTGGGATAAGCGTTTGTCATTTATATGACCTAAGCGACAGTGCTAGAGATAGGTTGGGTTCATGTCATTTGACTTGAACCTCTTGGTACTTATGTTATAGATAGGGCTCTCAAGGTCTAGAATATAGAGTCCGTTCATCAGAGGTGCACTGGTATGCGAAGTCTGTCACACCCGCTAATCAAATTGTACAAATGTATATTCACTGAACCCCTTAATTTTATAATAACGTTGTAGTAATGAGACCAGAATCGATCTCTCGAGGAACAACGGTAGGATGTAATCTTAGGATCGTATTTTATTCCTATTTTTGGGGTTTTCGATATAAAAATGGGGTTTAAACTTTGAATCTAATTCTAACAAAGGACAAGCACAGCAAATAAAGAAATTAATCTGATGCATAAAGAAAATCTACTAAGTGTCAACGATCAATCCAAGACGCATTGTCACACTACGTAGTGAATTCATCTTTAACACAATTAACTACAAATGAAATAGCAAGACTTAAATAAAATCTAATCTAAGCATTGAATTAAATTGGGAATGAAATAACATGAAGCATTTAAATCTGATCTAAACAGAAATTAAACTCTAGCTTAAAACTTAAACACTAAACAATTAACCAAACATCAAATAAACACAAATTAAGCTTCAACTATGAAATGAAATGCTAGATTACTTGCTAAACCATAACAAACATAAAGGAATATGTTCTAAGCTATAAAAACAATAACAAAATGAAATAAAAAGGTAAACCAATCCATTCTCACAACTAATCTATCAATCCTCACACTCTTGCCGTCACACAAGAGTGCCAAAGTCGAGACCACCCAACTCTGGACCTCAGCGAAGAATATCAGTGGCGTATCAGCTCCAAGTATGCTCAGCAACGCCGACGGACCACCCCCGACGAGCTAGAACAACCCGGAACCCCATGAATGGCCGGAAATCTGGATTTCTGCTGCCCGGAGCTCTCTGGATCTGGGATGATGTTGCGGACTGCGGATGGGCATCGGATGAAGCTCAATAACGCCGGCGGACCACCTCCAGGTGTCACTGATGGGAATCGGAACCTCAGATTGGAAGACCACCTCCAAATCTGAGGTGAAACAGAGAAACGCCGCAAGTAGAAAACGCGCCGGAAAGAACACTCTCCGATGGCTCCAGAAGATCGGGATGATGCCGCCGAGAAGTCCTCTACTAAGTTTGAAGCTCGGGAAATGGATTGGAGAAGGAAAGGGATCGAAATCCCGACAAAAGCTCGCCGCGGGACGCGCAGCTGCGTGAGGAGATCGACACTGGAAAACACTGTAGCTTCTGTGTTTTGAATCTGTTCCAGATCTGAACCGACGGCTGGGATTGTTTTGGAGCTAAATCAACGGTGAAAGTTTGCCCAAAATCCGATCTGAAGGTACTGATCTTGATTTAGGGTCTGGATCTACTCTTCCTTAGGTCGGATCGACCAGATCATCACTGGATGGTCCAGATCTGCCCTGTATTCAATGAACGGTCCAGATTAATTCGGCTGGATCAATGGCTAAATGAATTCAGATATGGATCAAAACTTCTGGATCTTCATCAATGGCTCAGATCTGCTCCCCATTAGGTTGGATCGGCCAGATCTTCAACGGATGGTTCAGATCTCACCTATTCTTGATAAACGACCCATAATGCTTCAAAGTTTGATCTTCTCGTTTGAACTCCAATTTGAGTCCAATTTCGGTCCAAATAGATCCAAATCCAAGATCCTTTGATGCCTACAAAATAAGAATCAAATATTAACATCAAATAACACAAAAATACAATAATTTGCAATTAGGTCCAAAATAGATACAATGCACAAAATATGATGTAACCATGATTTAAACCTATAGAATCAACATCAAACCATGCATATATGAATCAAAATAATGCAATGAAATCATGGTTATCAAATCCCCCACACTTAATCTTGAACGTCCCGTGAAAGTAAAGAAAACTATAAATCATCTCCACAAAAATTCCCTAGCAATACCTAGAAGATAGTAAAAAGAATTTAACTAAGACCATCTAAAGATCACAAACAATCATGAATACAATTCAAATAATAATCAGTAGGTATGATAGTTTCAATCCAATTGAAAAATTAAGCAAGTTGCACTCTCACAAGGGATTTACCTATTCTAACTCTCACACTCAAGAATGTGTATAAGTGGAGCTCACTCAATGCAACTCACAATATTTCACTACCATAAGCTTGCTTATTTTCTAATTCTCCACCACTATAAACATAGCATACATGAATCAAAAGGATTTATCATGAAGAATTGAAATGGAATCAAAAAGAACAAGTGAAAGTGAATGAAAATGGCAAAAGAAAAGTATTTAATGAAGAAAATGAGAAAATGAGAGTATTGGAGGAATATACTTGATGAGTTGACCATTTTGATGTGAAAATAGATGAATATCATTTGTCATTACCAATTCAAAGTATCAAGCTAACCTCCCCTTCAATTTGATGGCTATCAAAAAATTTTAATACTCTATCTCCACACTTGATACTCTTTTGTTTGCCTTTTTTTTTTTACTTCACTGTTTTTCCACTTCAATTCTAGCATTTGGAAGCTCAAATAATCAATCAACTAACAAAGAACTCACTCCCCCACACTTAAAGTATTGGCTATCTCGGACAATAAAAAAAAACATCATGCTCCTTCAATCAATGAATTCATCTTGGTCCTGATCAGTAAATGGGTTGAAAGATTGCTTTGTGTATGGCTGTTGTCACTGCCCTCCTTGCTTATGAATTGACCTCAAGTTTCTAGCATTGAACAGCTTTTCTTAGCAGCAACTAACATGTCTTGTACATTTCAACACTTAAGTTTCATAGTTAGTAGGTTTCCCAGTTGAATTTGAGAAATTGCAAAACTTCTATGATGCTGCCAATGTCAATGACGAAACTTCTAAGACAGAACACAATCCCCATGATTTCTGAATTTTATAGCACAGTTTACAGCCCTCCATGGGTTTATCATTCACCTTTTCTATTGTCAACAAAATGTAGTCCTTCTATGAAGAGTTGTAACCTTAATTGACAAAAAAAGATAAGCACTCCGAATTAGTTCAGTAACCGTCAAAGCTTCCATCAATATCTTGGCACAAACAATTCCCAAATGGCACAAAATCTATTACTGCTTAATCTGTAAACACAGTTCCTCTTTATTTTTCTGTAAAACAATTCCTATCTTTCCAATTCTTGATACTTAATTGCTTCACTTACACTTCTACTGATTGGCAACTTGCACTTAAGATTGGCACACAACCTATAATAATCGACATATCAATTCCAGGTCTCATTTCTACAGATTTCACAAAGTTGCAGCCATTTTAGCAATTTACAGCTTATTGCAGCTACCAGCTTGCAGCTTTAGAAATCCATAATTCTGGCCTTAAGTTTCGGAATTAGGATTCCAAGGTAGCTTCAGTTTAAATTATACAGAATTCAGCTTGGACAAGGATAGTATTTGATACTAGGCTAACATGATTCAAACTTGAAGTTGTTGCTGTGCAGAATTCAGTTTCTCCAGCAGAATACATTTCCAGCAATTTGAGAATTTCAGAGAACACAAATTAACATCATCAAAATTATAAAAGTCCTAGGAATAGATGAACTCCATTTGTTGTTGAAAAATATGTGATCTTCACTTGGCTCTAACTGATTTGAATACTGCTAATACGATTTAGGTACAACTTGATACATCATAATCAAATTCCAGCAGCTACTCTCACTTGTTATATAGTTTACACATTTTGTGCAGCTATCTTGACTTCTTGTATCATCCTTGAACTTGTATAGACCCCATTGAAAATGAGTGTTCTTATTCTCCTAAAGTTGAAGTAGCAAATTGCATTTCCGAGATTAGAATTCAACTGCAGAAATACAAGAACCAAGAAGAAATCTAGAAATTGAATTCTGAATTCTAAATTTAGAATTTTAGAAATCAAATTATAGTTTAAGGTTCTATAGCTAAAAGGGTTTCTGCATTGTTGGCTTCCTTCTTTAATAGGTCCTGCAGAATTCTGCATTTCCAAGTTCAGTCTTCAATTTTCAGAAATCATCCCATTCAAGATTTTCCAATTCACTGTAAATGGTAGATAATTTTCACTGATAACACATCAACTCTACTTGAGTTTCACATTGGCTTTAAAGCTACTCCTTAATTCTAGCACAAAAAATTTGTAGATTTCTGCAGAATTTAGCAAAGCAACTGCTCCCTTGCTTCCACTCTCCTATCTTAGTTGAGGATTACTACCAAAAGCTATAGCAATGTTCCTAATCAGCCACTCCAAATGTAAGTTAATATTTCAGCATTTCCAAACCTTCTTGCCACATAGTTTTGAATGTATCAACATAGTATCAAGTCTTAAAATTCAAAGCAATTGGAGCTTACTCTTGATATGATAAAACTCAAGATGTGGCTACATTTAGCATACAATCCTAAACATACTTCATTCACAACAGCAATAAAAGATTGATGCATCAAATATAGCTTCCTCGAGCAGATTTTTGAATTTGGACTTCTAGTAATTTCTAGCTTAAATCATAGAGAATCAGACCCACTCATAGATACCATTTAGGATTGAAATGATGGAAGCTTGTATTCTAAATATTGCTGTTCAGAAATAGCATGTTAAGTTGGCTCCAAGATTCAAACCCTTGTTTCTTTCTTGCCCATTAGGAATTTAGTTTAAGATTCAGATCAATTTCTGGAATTCCTTAACATTAGCATTCCACACTTTTCTCTTGAAATAACTACTAAAAAAATTGTTTCATATTCAAAAATCAGAGGCAGCAACACCAACAAAATGCTCAGAATTCATCATTTTCAAAACCTTCTCCTTTCATTGACTTCCTTCTGCAATTTCTGAATTTGGTGTTTCTTCATGTTTAAAGGACTGGCCAAAGAATTAGGCACTCCACAAATTGAACTTGGCACAAACAATTTGCAACTCCAATTTACAGCTAAAATTAAATTCAGCATTTTCTTGAATTTTCCTGCATTTCAGCATTTAGACTAGCATAGTTCAGTAGGCTTCAGATTTTCAAATATCTGAACAAAGAAATCAGATTCGGAGACACTCAGGAATTAACTTCAGAAGTTCATATTCAAAGCAATCAGCTACTCATTAGTATTCACAGTAACTCTTTTCAGCCTCTCTCAAAAATCTGTTGTTCATAGATTCAGTAACAGCCCACTTGCTTCAATTCCTGCATTTCTTAAATTTCAGGATTTGGAGCTAATTTTTGATTTAAACTTAGGGATCTGCTTGTCCATTTCACTTCAGAATCAAGCATCCAAAAATTCAGAGTCTCAATCATGGAAGTGTTAAATAGAAAATAAAACCAAGTGGACATGAATTTCCAGCAACTTCAACTCCAGAACTGCATCAGTACTTCAGTAGCCATGTCCAATTCTGCAACTCCTCTCCTCCATTGGCTCCATACTTAACCCACAGATTCTGCATTGACAGATTTCATTAAAGCTGATTTCTGTCAAGCTTCAAATTGAGGCTTTTGATTTAATGAAACCTGAACTCAATCTCAACTACTAAATCCTTCAGCAACCCAACCTTCAATTATGATCCGCACTCCAAGCTTCACAATTGTTACTCTTTCAATTATGAACAGTTGATCACAACTAACAGAAATTTTAGTAATTGAGCAGAAGCAAGGCAATTCCATAGACTTGTCAAATAATCACTCCTTCCCCCACACTTAAAATCTTGGACATCCTTACTCATCAAGCAATTCATCCATAACTCTCAATGAAATAGAGCAAGCAAAGGTAATTAAGGTTAGAATACTAGAGGAAAATGTTTAAGAAAATTATGGGAGGAAAGAATTAGAAATTATGAAATAGACAAAAGTAAAGAGTTCAATGAAAATTATCCTTCCTTTCCATGCATCCTTATGCTATTGTGACTTTGAAAAGAAATCAAGCAAGTTCTAGAGTTCAATTGTTATGAGTACATGCCACACAAAGAAAATAATAGTGATTAGGCATAAAGTGGTCCTCTCTAGGTATTTTCATACAATCAAGCTAAATCGATCAACATGGAATCCACTACCATTTTAACCAAAATCATGTAAATAGAGTATTCAATCATGTCAAATGACCTAAAATTGATGATCAAATTTAAGAGACTTTTACCATCTTAAAAATATTACTAGAAAATTCCCATGGAGGCTTTTATTAAAAATGACATGCTATGTAACTAAACAAAATGCAAAGTATGAAAAGAAAATGCAAATGCAAAGTATGAAACTTAAGAAACTTATAAAGAATTTATTAGACACAAAGCATGAATTAAAAAGCAAAAGAAAGCTAAATTAGAACCAACTCCCCTTTCATTTCCCGGTGGTTGAAGAAGGTTTAGAAGAAGAAGCCACCCCGGAAGTAGAGTATTTGTGTTTCCATTCAAATTCTTCTTGTTACTAATTTTTCCCTTCTTAGCTTTTTCTGGAGGTCTAAGTCGGTTTAGTTTAAGTACCCACTCCGGAAGCTTAATTTCTCCTACAACTTCAATAAAAGAAAACACCTCCCACACGCATGTGGGATAAAAAGAAAATAGGAGAAAATTAGTGTGGGTAAAAGATATTTCAATAAATGATTCACATCTAATAAAATCAATAAATGGTACCTCTATGAAATTTTCTGAAAAATCACAAAGAATACTCACCTTGTCATCTTGAAAGGTACCTGGAGTGGTGATTGTTACCTCCTTATCATCAACTAATGGCTCAAACTCCAATTCTGGTGAATGTTCAACCTCATGTAGTGATTTTTGGGTGCTTGGCTCCATAGCACAAGTCCCTACACTTACATCTTCATCATCATCATCAAAGTCAGGTGATCCTTGAGGTAATGCTTCCAGTAAGCACTCTCCTACACTTAAATCATCTTCTGCAACAATACCTGCATCACTCACAACATCTAAAGCAACACTATTAGTAAAATCAAAAGTTTGAACAACTACATCATCATCACAAATTAAACTAGAAAATTCTTGGGAAGAAATAGATGCAGTGTCAGGCCTGACAAGAGCTCCATAATCCATCTCTTCACTGGCTCTTTGTTTTTGTAACTGGTTGATGGATGCTGCAATTTTATTTAACTGAATCTGTATGTTCTGTATCCTTGCAAATTGTTGCTCTTGATGCTCTCTCATTTGATGCATAACTTCATTACATTTCCAAACTGACTCTATAAATTTTTCTTGTACTTCCTCATACCTATTCCGTTGCTCCATAGGTGGGTAGTACTGTCTCTCCCTCCAATCTCCAAAATACTGATAATATGGACCCATGATAAAAAGAATTTCCTGTTCATACACAACAACTAGCAAATAAAATCAGAAGACTTAGGAACAAATAAAATCAAACACATGGATATAAAATCATGAAAGTAATCAAACAACAAGATTTCTAGGTTTTCCAAAATAAAAACAATCCTAAAATTACTAAACATTGCAAATCATATTTCCCCGGCAACGGCGCCAAAATTTGGTATGCGAAGTCTGTCACACCCGCTAATCAAATTGTACAAATGTATATTCACTGAACCCCTTAATTTTACAATAACGTTGTAGTAATGAGCCCAGGATCGATCTCTCGAGGAACAATGGTAGGATGTAATCTTATGATCGTATTTTATTCCTATTTTTGGGGTTTTCGATATAAAAATGGGGTTTAAACTTTGAATCTAATTCTAAAAAAGGACAAGCACAGCAAATAAAGAAATTAATCTGATGCATAAAGAAAATCTACTAAGTGTCAACGATCAATCCAAGACGCATTGTCACACTATGTAGTGAATTCATCTTTAACACAATTAACTACAAATGAAATAGCAAGACTTAAATAAAATCTAATCTAATCATTGAATTAAATTGGGAATGAAAGAACACGAAGCATTTAAATATGATCTAAACAGAAATTAAACCCTAGCTTAAAACTTAAACACTAAACAATTAACCAAACATCAAATAAACACAAATTAAGCTTCAACTATGAAATGAAATGCTAGATTACTTGCTAAACCATAACAAACATAAAGGAATATGTTCTAAGCTGTAAAAACAATAACAAAATGAAATAAAAAGGTAAACCAATCCATTCTCACAATCAATCTATCAATCCTCACACTCTTGCCGTCACACAAGAGTGTCAAAGTCGAGACCACCCAACTCTGGACCTCAGCGAAGAATATCAGTGGCGTATCAGCTCCAAGTATGCTCAGCAACGCCGACGGACCACCCCCGACGAGCTAGAACAACCCGGAACCCCATGAATGGCCGAAAATCTGGATTTCTACTACCCGGAGCTCTCTAGATTTGGGATGATGTTGTGGACTGTGGATGGGCATCGGATGAAGCTCAATAACGCCGGCGGACCACCTCCAAGTGTCACTGATGGGAATCGGAACCTCAGATTGGAAGACCACCTCCAAATCTGAGGTGAAACAGAGAAACGCCACAAGTAGAAAACGCGCCAGAAAGAACACTCTCCGATGGCTCCAGAAGATCGGGATGATGCCACCGAGAAGTCCTCCACTAAGTTTGAAGCTCGGGAAATGGATTGGAGAAGGAAAGGGATCGAAATCCCGGCAAAAGCTCACCGCGGGACGCTCAGCTGCGTGAGGAGATCGACACTGGAAAACACTGTAGCTTCTGTGTTTTGAATCTGTTCCAGATCTGAACCGACGGCTGGGATTGATTTGGAGCTAAATCAACGATGAAAGTTTGCCCAAAATCCGATCTGAAGGTACTGATCTTGATCTAGGTTCTGGATCTACTCTCCCTTAGGTCGGATCGACCAGATCATCACTGAATGGCCCAGATCTGCCCTTTCTTCAATGAACGGTCCAGATTAATTTGGCTGGATTAATGGCTAGATGAATTCAGATCTGGATCAAAACTTCTGGATCTTCATCAATGGCTCAGATCTGCTCCCTATTAGGTTGGATTGGCCAGATCTTCTACGGATGGTTCAGATCTCTCCTATTCTTGATAAACGACCCATAATGCTTCAAAGCTTGATCTTCTCGTTTGAACTCCGATTTGAGTCCAATTTCGGTCCAAATAGATTCAAATCCAAGATCCTTTGATGCCTACAAAATAAGAATCAAATATTAACTTCAAATAACACAAAAATACAATAATTTGCAATTAGGTCCAAAATAGATACAATGCTCAAAATATGATGTAACAATGATTTAAACTTATAAAATCAACATCAAACCATGCATATATGAATCAAAATAATGCAATGAAATCATGGTTATCATGCACTACAATAGAACATTTCATTTAAATAAACTGAACAACATTTGTTCTTTATAATAAATGAAAAACCTTTCTTGTCCAAACAAGAAACTGAAATTATATTCTTAGTTAAATAAGACACATAACAACAATCATCCAACTCTAGTACAAGCCCAGAAGGTAGAGATAGAAAATAAGTCCCTACAGCAACAGCAGCAACCCGTGCTCCATTGCCTACTCGTAGGTCCACCTCGCCCTTCGTCAATGCCCTGCTATTTCTCAGCGCCTGCACATTAGTAAAAATGTGAGAAGCATATCCGGTATCTAATACCCATGATACCTGAAGTGGAAGTCTCACTTCTCTTCTTCTTAAGATCTTCCAGGTAGACTTTGCAGTTCCTCTTCCAGTGCCCGGTCTGACCGCAGTGGAAGCAGGTAGCATCCTTGGCGACCCCTCCTTTAGGCTTCAATGCCTTGCCTTTGCCCTTGGCTTGGGACTTTCCCTTGCCTTTAGGCTTGCCCTTGCCCTTGTATTTCTGAACCATCAGAATAGAGTTGGGCTTAACCTTCTTAAGGTTGAGCTCAGCAGTTCGTAACATACTAAGCAGTTCGGGCAGTGGCTTGTCAATTTCGTTCATGTTGTAGTTCATGACAAATTGACTGTAGCTCTCTGGCAAAGACTGCAAGATCAGGTCAGTGACCAGCTCTTGGCCAAGTGGGAATCCCAACCTATGTAGATTCTCTATGTACCCAATCATCTTGAGTACATATGGACCTACGGGAGCCCCATCTGACATTTGCACTGAAATAGTGCCCTTGAGATCTCAAATCTCTCGTGTCGTGCTTGTCCCTGATATAGTTGACGAAGATGTTCAACCATATCATAAGCACCCATTAACTCATGTTGCTTCTGAAGCTCAGAGTTCATGGTCACGAGCATTAGACATGATACATCTAATGCGTCATCTTGATGCTTTTTATAAGCATCTTTGTCTGCTCGTGTGGCATTGGCAAGAGCAGCCTCCGGAATGGGCTACTCTAGAACGTACAGTTTACGTTCTTGGGTGAGAACTATTCTCAGATTCCTGTACCAGTCCAGGAAATTTGCTCCGTTGAGCTTGTCCTTGTCAAGGACAGAACGCAGAGAGAAGGTGTTCGTGTTTAACGTGATAGTTATCTACAACAGAAAAATGCAGAAAAATAAATAAATATCATATTCTATTAATCATTTAATTAGGCCTTTAACTAAATGATGCTCCCACTGAATTCTATAATTCATGTGGGACAAGATCCACATCATACTATGCCTTGAGTTAGCTTTGGCTAAATCGCCCAAGACTTAGTATGATCGGTAGGTAACTAATTTACCAATTACATCTCTATGCAACTCTTGTTTATAGGATCAAGATCCGCATTTATATTAAAACTCGAGTTAGCTTTGGCTAATACACCCAAGAGTTAATATAAACGTGATTGTGACCTATATACCAACCACTGGAAAATGCCTATAGTTAAACTCGATCCAATTGAGTTAACTAGTTACTCAATCTAATTGAGTTGTACTCACCCATGCGTTGATAGGCGGGACCAAGATTGTCCCTCCGCACCCTACTAAGATAGTATGCGTTGCTCTGCTTTGGCAGATTCAACAACAACATGCGATCGAGGTAGTGATGGGTATCACGGCATGGTAGGCATTTTAGAGTCGACGTGATTTAGATCTAATCTAATCGATGATGTACGCGATTTAGATCTAATCTAATCGTTAAGGGTGCATCTTGTACACGATTTAGATCTAATCTAACCGTTAAGGCACTAATTAATTACTTAATCTAGCATGCATCACATATACACACACAAGCAAATAATTAAATATTTTATGATTAGTCATGGCCCTACTACGATCTTCTCAAGCCAATGAGAAGATCAGATGGTCAACCTAAGGTCAACAGCTTCTCAAGCTCCTTCCTTTGACCACCTTGTGTTGCTCGCGCCCTCCTCGTAACTCCGTCTCGAGTGGACCTTCCACCGCTCCAATTTTGTACATTACAATGGTGAAACTCGAGTTACATTCGAGTCTAAACTAATTTACAATAAGAATTAATAGAGAAAGGCACGACGCGCAGGCCGTGAATCAAGTACAACACGCACAAACACACAAAATGGCACGCAGGCCATATTATGAATTACAACACAATCTTTCCAATTAAATTGGGTCTTTTGGGCCATGACTATCATAAAATAACACATAATTATAAATTATGTAATTTCTAAAATTTTATATAATTTTTACTACTATTTTACAATTTTTATAAGTAAAAAATTCCCGGCGGTCCCGTTTAGCGGTTTTCTGGTGCAATCGCAGAACGAAGCCCCTTGCGGGGTCAGGGGCAGTACCCCTACCCACGATATAACCATCGTGAGTGTACCTAAGCGATCCTACAGTGCCTTAGTCCACTATCCCAAAACGATTTGGGGTGAAACCTTGCCGTTTTGGAAAAATCTTCTCGGTAGTCGAAGCCTACAAGTGTCTAAACACTTGTGCTTCGCTTCTACGAGAAAATTTCCAATAAAAACTATAAAATTAGAAAATTCACAGAAACTTACAGATCTGCTATTTTTCATAAAAATACAAAATAAACTCGTACAAGACTTCGCACGTGGCTCTGATACCACTGTTGGGATTTTCGAGCCGCAAAAACTGCCTTTTTGCGTTGCGAAAACCCCGAATCTCCCATGCCACCGGATCCGTGCGAAAATTAAAATTTTGAAAACATTACGAGTACGAGTTTCTTACACTAGTTCTAAACTAGATCTACAAGGAGAAAGAATTTACCCTTGATGTGAAGCCCTTCGCAATCCCGCTCGTCCTCGGTTCGCCGGATCTCGAAAGTGTCAAAGTAGATACTTCTCTATGTGTATCCACACAAGCAAGAGATGGAGAAGAACCTCTAAGGATGTGCTAGCAACCTTAGAGATCAGTAATGGAGGAGAGGGAGAGCAAGAAGAAAAACTAGAGAGGAAGAAGATGATGGAGTTACTCACACAAGCACACAAAATGCACTAACTCCTCATCAAAAGTGGTCAGCCACTTTAAGGGGAATTGTAACCTCCATGGGATGCCAAGAGTCACAACTCTTGGTAACTCCCATGAGGTGGCATTCCACTTAATCAACCATGATGATGTGGAGCATCATCATTGGACCACTTAATGCCAACTCACCAATGAGGTGGAAAATGGTCAAGTCAATATTGACCCTTCATCTTCCTCTCAAGTCAAGTCAAACTTGATCACTTCTTTCCCTTAGTTGATCTAATCTAACCATTGGTTCAAGTCAATTTTAATTTAATGAATCTCTATTCATTGAATTAAATTGATTAAATGAGTCTAAGTCCAAATTAGACTCACTTAACACATGAACCAAATTGAGTCCAACTCAATTAGCCTACTATGGATTACTCTTAATCCAATTTGGTTCATCATATGAACCTAATCATTTAGGTTCATCAAATGAACCTAATCTCCATCTAATTTCCCTTTGTGTGTGACCCTATAGGTTCTTGTAACGTTGGCAATGCTCCTAAACCCATTTAGAAGCATAAGTAATGAGCGGTATCTAGCAACACATCATTACTACCCAAGTTACAAGAATGTTGAGATCCAACATCACCTTGTGACTACTAATTGTGACTCCTCACAATATATGACAAGTGACCTTCTATCATAGACATCTAGATTGATCAATGTGAGGCATAGACCGTGTCATCCTATAATCAATCTAAATCTTGAACTCTAAGTAGACTCACTCGATCAAATGAGCTCAATATCTTATATTAACTCATTTGGGCATGGTCATGCACTTAGTGGTCTCACTCTATCAAGAATATCAATGTTTCTCCCGTCATATAGGAGGGATAAATCCCATCTACATCACTCACATCCCTCCGCATAATTTGTTACATACCCAGTAATCGCCTTTATAGTCCACCCAGTTACGGGTGACGTTTGACGAAGCTAAAGTACGTAACTCCTTATGTAGGGAACCATGGTGACTTCAGGTCCAAGGACTAGTAGTCATACTAATAGCCACATGATAAAGTATATGACACTCATATAACGATCCATGATACTTTCCCATGGCGGGTCATTCAGTATACATTCTCCAATGCATACTCATGTGTCAACTTGATATCTCCATATCCATGACTTGTGAGATCAAGTCATCTAGTTGACCTACATGCTAGTCTCGTCGCATTAATAATGTCCCTGAATGTTAATACTTGACTAGGAATGATTAAGAGTAGTGTTCCCTATATCATCTCACTATCGGTTCAACTAACTGATTGATATAGGTAAGAACGCTCTACTCAAGGACGCTATTATACTTAATTATTTGACACCAATACAAGTAAGTATAATAACCAAAACAAATGCCTTTATTTATATACAAGAATATGATACAATGAGTCCATACAACAATCATCAAATGATTGGCTCTAGGGCTCTAACTAACAGTGCCCCCACTGCACCATAGGCCATGGATGCGACAAAGTGATCCTCCACCTATGCTCCAAACTCTTAAGAGTGTAGATATTTTTCTCGGCTCGCTTGTAAGAGGTTGCATTCCCTAGATTTATAGGTCTCCAAGGTGCTAACAAAGCTTGATAAAGCAGACTGAGCCTGGGACAGCTCTGCCTGCACAGAACACATCTATGTTGGTTGGGACTCCAAATCCCTCCTCTGGTCCATGATCAGCAAGTCTCGGTAACTCAACTCCTGGGCCATACGCTCCGTCCCCTGCTTATATGTACGCTTGAAGTCCTCTGGAGCTGCAGATCGCTGAGTTAGTTCTGATTAAGTCTCTTGACATTTAGCCTCAAACGCTTGCAAGAGAGGTTCAAGCTTGCTCTTATCATTTCGGAGACGACTGATCTCTGCTTGGGCCTCTTCCATGGTCTGTTCTCGGGAGGTGCTTGCTTTCTTCAAGGCCGCCACTTCCGCCCTAAGTTCGGACATGACTGCATCAGGGTCAGAGATTTGAGACTTCAGATCTTCAACTTGGTTCTTTAAGATCTTATTAAGCCGGTATATGTGTAGGATTGTCTAGTTCAAGCGAAGTGACTGGGCAAACATCTGTTCATAATCACGGAGGAGTGAGAACAGAAAGACAAAGTAGGAGGAGCGTAACCGCAAGAGATAGCGGAATCTTACCATAGTGGCGGTTTTAGTGGACAAGTCCACCAAACCAGGAAAAGTGTGCCTGCATGGTGTGCTCCCACTGAGATGCTAGGCGGCCCCACAATAGGATATTGCGAGTGGAAGCAGCGAGAGAGCGACACATTCCCCACTCCGTGGGTAGAGTGGCTCAGTAGCAGAGATACCGAGGCTTGCAAGAGTTTGGAGTAGTCCCGCTTAGGCCATGTTGGGTGGGAGCGGACCCTGGTTGAGTGGATGGACCAGGTGGGGTAGGAATAGACCCTGGCGGAGCAGAAGGGCCAGATGAAGAAGGTGTCGGCTCAAGATGAGTAGAAGGATCAGGGTGAGAGGAAGAGGTCGGTCGAGGAGAAGGTCTAGCCGAGGCGCGGGATTTATGTTGCCGCCCCGAGTCAATTTCTTCTTTAATAGCTAGAGTCTTCCCTCGTTCAGCTTCAGCCCTAGGTAGAGGTGGTCTGACAGGATCGCTTGGGGGCTGTGGATCTGGAACAGATGTAGAGGCAGGTCGGGATGATGGAGTGGCAGTCGGTGCCTCGGACGCCAGGCCGGGTCCCACTGGTTGGCGTCTGGTCCGTTGTCCAAGTGGTTACTCATTCGAATCCGACTCTTCCGATGAAGCTCAAGGGCGACGAACAGGAGGCACAGGTGGAGCATGCCTTGAAGACTCAGTAGCAAAGCGAACGCGTGGGGTTGCTCGAGCGGCCGATGGAGAAGCAGTTGAGGCGGTTGCCCCTAAGGGAAGGGGAGCAAGGTGCGATAGACCCCTCCTATCCAGTTTCATGCTGCCCCGGCATTATATTTCAATGTCGCTCAAGGGAAGAGGCTTGATTGGGGACCCCCGGGCTAGAGTCTCGATTGTAAAAAGAGCATCAAAATCAGAATAGGGAAACGAAGGGCAGGCGAGGTAGGGCAAGTCGTACCTAAGGAATATGGTAGCTCTAAAGAAATACGACTCAGCTTGAACAGAAATAAGACATCCATGGTCAACATTCTAAGTAGGTCCAAGTGTCAGCATCCCAGTTGTGCGAAGGCCTCTATGAAATCAGGGACTGTTTGAAAATCCCCTAGATGTGGTGCCGGAGGAAGAGTTGAGCACCATTGAGTAGATCATTCCACGGCTCGGGGAAAACTCAGGAAATAATATTTTTCCTTCCACTCCGAATCAGAGGATGGGAGGGGAATAAAAAAGGTAGTCCGAGTGCGAGCCTGGAGACGGAAAAGACCCTCACTGTTGCGGAGGGGAGTAAAGAAGAAGTGGAATAAGCGGGGAGTCCAGGGTATGTCACACACTTCGCAGAGGAGAACGAAGCCAGACAAGATCCTTATGGAATTAGGGGTAAGTTGACAAAAGGGAATACAGAAATAGTGACTCACTTGGGAAAAGAAAGGATGAAGGAGAAGGCGGAGACCGGCAACAAACTGTTCTTTAAAGAAGGTCACATATCCAGCCGGAGGCGAAGAGACCCGGTAGACCTCAGAAGGTATGATGATGTGCATAGCCCTGGAGATTTCATATGTGAAGCGAAGATCGTCCAAATCCATGTCAGTAAAGGTCGAAACTCTGGGAGCATAGGTAGGTGCAGGGGAATCCATGGGTGATACGAATGTAAAACGCAAGGGACAGAGCACAATCGACACCGAAGACAAGAGGAAGGCTTACTCTTGAGATGAAAAGTTTAGAAAAGTGGAGGGGGAAGGATATTTATATTTGCCAAGGGGGGCATAAAGGACCTCGTCATCAGCGCCCATCAAGCGGTCTGTATTTAAAGTAGCTGGCGTCAGCCATAAATGTAGGAGCAACGTCAGCCGTAGGATCATCCTAGAAAACTGTGCCGCGAGGGAATGTTGGAAAAAGCGAAGATGATAGGCATGCTGGGGATAGAGGTTTGCTGGGACCTTGGGAATAGGCGACGCTACAGTAGCTCTCTCTCAGAACTCGCGAGTACCGGATGGGTAGCTCGTTCACGCGAAACTCTGTCGGGCGCCCTAAAATAGATTGATCAGATAAAGCGACTGATCGAGTCACCTAATCACCAATCCCGATCAATACATTAAACAGACTAGTTAGATTAGATGCTCAGTCGAGTAACAAAAGCTTGACCGGTCACGTGCCTTAACGCCTACACGGAGGCTAAGTCGACGAACCCTCTGCAGGAAGGATGCGTAGTGAACAAACTACTTGAATGTAGCAAACGGGGGATAGCGGGGGATATATGTCAATATACTCAGTAAACAATACATGACACTAGGATCATCCGCCCAGACATATGCCTATAATAATTTCCAAAGTCTAAATACACATTCATGAAAGAGAAGGATACAAGGCAAGCCCCAGTTAATCATCAAAAGATGGGAAGGCATTGTCGGGAAGCTCTCGTAGAAGGTGACCCCTGTCCAAGAAATCCTCAAGAGGAGCTGACCGAAGGTAGCCTTTCTCACAAAACTGCAGCCGGGCTCCCACGTCACCGTAGTAGACCATCCGATCGATGAGACTACCTATCTTTGCTCCAAAGACTCCGGAAGTAAGGTAAGTGGCCTTATAAGCTTCCAGACAAGCAGCTTCACAGGCCTGGTAATCTTTTAGCTCGTCCTTTGCCTTGTCCGCATCAACTCGGACCAGGACCAGCTCTTAGTGTGTGGTGGCAGCTTCGTTCTTGGCCTTGGATAGGTCTGCTTAGAGGGACTTCAGGGTAGCGAGTCTATCTCCCATAGCTTTCAAAGAGCAGCTTCTCGGTCAGTACTAGCGGTCAGGTCTACCTTCTTTGCCTCCAGGTCTCTTGATAGAGCGGTGTGCACTTCTTGCAATTCCTTCAGCCACGAAGAGAGGGTCGCCATCTCAGTTTCCTTCTCCTCTAAATTAGTTAAAATTTGAGTGTGCCTCAACCCTTTAGACTTGATCTTGGACTCACTGGTCTTCAGGGCTGACTGCAAGGTCTGCACCTTTGATTCTGCCTGAGCCAGGTCTTGGGCAGTTTGGGCTTTTTCCCCAACTGTATGAGGACAAGATTGTATCGGGTTATCAGAGGCGGTCAAGTAAAAAATGTGGTCGGTGGTAGTAGGGGATTCCAACTCCCGAAGGCGAGCCCTCAAGGACTCGTTCTCTCGTTACAGGCCGACCACGTACTAGGATATACTTAGACCCATAGCGCAGGCCTGTCGGGAACATGGAAAGATTAGTCTTATCTCAAGGATTTGAGAAAGAGACAGAGATAACTCACCGATACTAGCCGATTGGAAAGTAGGTCAGCTAGCTGCAGAGGGGGGCCTTCCAAAGTCTGGCCGACAGCGCTCTTCCTGGACTCGGCCAGGGCCCCATGAAATTTCACCTGGCCACAGTGTGGAGTGGCGCTGGCCGATGTGATAAGGCCCCGCACCTGCAGAGAAGGCAGCTGGAAGGAAGAGGTGAAGGCATACATGCCCTTGGTGCGCTCCTTGGTGTGTGAAGAAGAGGCGAGGGCCGAAGGAGGAGTAGGGGTGGAAGAGACGAGGTCGCAAAATCATCGGGCTGGTCTCTCGCCCCGGGAGATGGTTTGCTCCGGGACCAAAATGGGGACAAGAGAAGGCACAACCTCTGTTATTGGAGAAGGAGTTACCCGAGCAGGGGTTTTCACCTTGGCCTTGGAGGAGAGAGGAGGCCTCAATGGAGAAGATTGAATTGATGGGATGGCTCGTTTCCTTTTACTCTGGAGGCACAAACGCCTCTCTGGAGGAGGTGAGGGGGCCCTCTCCTCCACGGTCGCTTTGTTTCTAAGGGTCTCGGTGTTGGGTTTTTCGGGCCGCGAAAACCGCGTTTTCGCGTCGCGGAAACCCCGAAAGCCCCAGCCACCGGATCCGTGCAAAGAAAAATAAAATAAAATACGAGTACGAGTTTACAAACTTCGATCTACAGTAGATCTACAAAGGGGAAACCTTTTATACCTTCGATGCGTGCCCTTTTCGTATCCCGCTCGTCCAAAGAGATGTCGGATCTCTAGTTGTCAAGGTAGACAACTCTCTATGTGTATCCACACGAACACACTAGATGGAGAAGACCAAACAAAGGTGTGCTAGCACCTAGGATGTTTGGCCAAGAAGGAGGAGAGGGAGAGGAGAAGGAGAGGAAGAAGATGATGGAGTTACCAAATGACTTGAATGAAAAAATCAATTTTTCATCCACACTAAAGTGGTCGGCCACCCATGGAGAAGTGTAACCCCCTTTCACATTTAATGTAGCCATTAAAAGGGAATTTGTAACCTCCATGAGGTGGCACACACATGTACTAGTCTTGATGATGTGGCACATCATCATTGGCCACTTAATGCCTAGTCACAAATGATGTGACATAAAGTCAAGTCAAACTTGACTCTTCATCTTCCTCTCAAGTCAAGTCAAACTTGACTCTTCATCTTCCTCTCAAGTCAAGTCAAACTTGACTTAATCTCTCTCATGGTTGATCTAATACAACCATTTAATTCAAGCCAATATAATATAATGAATCTAATTCATTTAATTAAATTGATTCAATGAGTCATAATCTAAATTAGACTCATTAAACACATGAATCAACTTGAGTCCAACTCAATTAGCCCAATTAGGATTACTCTTAATCCAATTTGATTGATCAAATGAATCTAATCCTCTTGGTTCATCATATGAACCTAATCTCCATCTAATTGTCCTTAGTGTGTGACCCTATAGGTTCTTGTAACGTTGGCAATGCCCCTAAACCCATTTAGGAGCATAAGTAATGAGCGGTATCTAGCAACACATCATTACTACCCAAGTTACAAGAATGTTGAAATCCAATATCACCTTGTGACTACTAATTGTGACTCCTCACAATATATGACAAGTGTCCTTCTATCCTAGACATCTAGATTGATCAATGTGGGGCATAGACCGTGTCATCCTCTGACCAATCTAAATCTTGATCTCCAAGTAGACTCACTCGGTCAAATGAGCTCAATATCTCATATTGACTCATTTGGGCATGGCCATGCACTTCGTGGTCTCACTCTATCAAGAATATCGATGTCGCTCCCGTCATATAGGAGGGATAGATACCATCTACATCACTCACATCCCTCTGCAAAATTCGTTACATACCCAGTAATCGCCTTTATAGTCCACCCAGTTACGGGTGACGTTTGACGAAACCAAAGTACATAACTCCTTATGTAGGGATCCATGGTGACTTCAGGTCTAAGGACTAGTAGTCATACTAATAGTCATATGAGAAAGTATATGACACTCATATAATGATCCATGATACTTTCTCACGGCGGGTCATTCAGTATACATTCTCCAATGCATACCCATGTGCTAACTTGATATCTTTATATCCATGACTTGTGAGATCAAGTCATCGAGTTGACCTACATGCTAGTCTTATTGCATTAACATTGCCCCTGAATGTTAATACTCGACTAGGAATGATTAAGAGTAGTGTTCCCTATATCATCTCACTATCGGTTCAACTAACCGATTGATATAGGTGAGAACCTTCTACTCAATGACGTTATTATACTTAGTTTATTTGGCACCAATACAAGTAAGTATAATAACCAAAACAAAATGCCTTTATTTATATATGAATATGATACAATGAGTCCATAATACAATCATCAAATGATTGGCTCTAGGGCTCTAACTAACTCCCACTAGCACTAGTGCCAATCAGTGTAGGCTCTAAGCCCCAATGACCTAGTGTGACCATCATGCTTCCTCTATGCCAAAGCCTTGGTCAAGGGATCTGCGATGTTAGCCTCTGTAGGTACTCTGCATATCTTCACATCTCCTCTCTCGATAATCTCTCGAATGATATGGAAGCGCCGTAGTATGTGTTTGGTCCGCTGGTGTGAGCGAGGTTCCTTCGCCTGTGCTATAGCTCCATTGTTGTCACAATAGAGCTCAATAGGGTCAGCGATACTGGGAACCACCCCAAGTTCAGTGATGAACTTGCGGATCCAAACTGCCTTCTTTGCTGCCTCTGATGCAGCAATGTACTCGACCTCTGTCATAGAATCAGCTATTGTGTCCTGCTTCGAACTCTTCCAGCTCACAGCACCACCATTAATGCAAAACACGAACCCTAACTGCGATCGATAGTCATCCTGGTCGGTCTAGAAGCTGGCATCACTGTAACCCTTTACAGCTAGCCATCATTACCTCCATATATCAAGAAATATTCTTTAGTCCTTCTTAAGTACTTAAGAATATTCTTGACCGCTATCCAGTGACTTTCACCTGGATCTAACTGATATCTGCTCGTCATGCTCAAAGCATACGAGACATCAGGTCGAGTACATAGCATGGCATACATGATAGATCCTATGGTTGAGGCATAAGGGATCTGATCCATGCGGTCTCTCTCCTCTCTAGAAGAGGGACCTTGAGTCTTCGAAAGACTCACGCCATGTGACATCGGCAGAAATCCCTTCTTGGAGTTCTGCATGGCAAACTGAAGGAGTACCTTGTCAATATATGTACTCTGACTTAGGCCAAGCAATCTCTTAGATCTATCTCTATAGATCTGTATCCCTAGAATGCGAGATGCCTCACCTAAGTCCTTCATTGAGAAGCAACTCCCTAGCCAGGTCTTGACAGACTGAAGCATAGGGATGTCCTTCCCAATGAGTAGTATGTCATCCACATACAATAAGAGGAAGACAACTATATCCCCTACAACCTTCTTGTAGACACAAGGCTCATCTTCATTCTTGATGAAACCAAACTGTTTGATTGCATCATCAAATCGAAGATTCCAGCTCCGAGAAGCTTGCTTTAGTCCATAAATGGACCTATGCAGCTTGCATACTCTGCTAGTATGCTGTGGATCTACAAAACCCTCAGGTTATGTCATGTACACATCCTCGAGTAGCTTTCCATTCAGACACACGATTTTGACATCCATCTGCCATATCTCATAGTAATGGTAAGCTGCAATAGCAAGCATGATCCGAATAGACTTAAACATCGCTACTGGAGAAAAGGTTTCATCATAGTCAATACCATGAATCTCCTTGAAACCTTTAGCTACCAAGCGACCCTTATAGATAAGTCCATCCATGTCAGTTTTTCTCTTAAAGAC
Organism: Zingiber officinale; assembly: GCF_018446385.1. NCBI lineage: Eukaryota > Viridiplantae > Streptophyta > Magnoliopsida > Zingiberales > Zingiberaceae > Zingiber > Zingiber officinale. The sequence continues at coordinate 55,165,650 of NC_055994.1, forward strand.
CCACTTACACCCAATGGGTTTTACCCCTTCAAGTGGATCAACCAAAGTCCATACTTGGTTTGTGTACATGGATTCCATCTCGGATCTCATGGACTCTATCCATTTCTCGGAATCTGGTCTTATCATAGCTTCCTGATAGGTGGTAGGCTCATCATCTATGAGCACAACATCATCATGGTCAGACAAGAGAAATGAGTATCTCTCAGGCTGACGACGTACCCTATCAGACCTGCGAAGAGGTATGTCTACTTGAATTGGTTGTTGTTCCTCAACTCTTTGTGGAACAACATCATCCACAACACTTTGTGGTTCCAGTTCAACTTCCATCGAGGCTTCAGTGCTATGGTCCGCATCTTGAACTTCTTCAAGATCGAACGTACTCCCACTAGTCTTTCTAGAAACAAAGTTCCTTTCTAGAAAGACCCCAGTCTTTGCCACAACTACCTTGTGCTGACTGGGAATGTAGAAGTAATATCCCTTAGTTTCCTTGGGATATCCAATAAAGTAGCACTTGTCGGATTTGGGTCCTAACTTGTCTGAGACTTGACATCGAACGTAAGCCTCACACCCCCAATCCTCATGAAAGACACCTGGGCATCTCTCCCAGTCCATATCCTATATGGTGTCTTTATCACGGCCTTGGATGGAACTCGGATGAGTATAAAAGCTTCCGTGTCTAGAGCATAGCCCCAAAGATATATCGGAAGATCTGTGTGACTCATCATAGATCGTACCATATTTAATAGGGTACAATTCCTCCTTTCGGATACACCATTCCACTGTGGTGTTCCAGGAGGAGTGAGTTGAGATAGAATCTCACACTCAGCTAGGTAGTCACGAAACTCATGGCTAAGGTATTCTCCACCTCGATCTGATCGAAGTATCTTAATACTCTTGCCAAGCTAGTTCTGTACTTCATTCTTGAATTCTTTGAACTTTTCAAAGGATTATGACTTATGTGTCATCAAGTACGCATAACCATATCTATTGAAGTCATCAGTAAATGTGATGAAGTACCTATAACCGCCTCTAGCAGCGACATTGAAAGGGCCACATACATCACTATGTATAAGTCCTAACAAATCAGTCGTTCTTTCGCTGTGCCCACTAAAGGGAGTCTTGGTCATCTTGCCTAGTAGGCATGACTCACACGTCTCATAAGATTCAAAATCAAATGAGTCCAGCAAACCATCCTTATGAAGCTGGGATAAGCGCTTGTCATTTATATGACCTAAGCGACAGTGCTAGAGATAGCTTTGGTTCAGGTCATTTGACTTGAACCTCTTGGTATTTATGTTATAGATGGGGCTTTCAAGATCTAGAATGTAGATTCCGTTCATCAGAGGTGCACTACAATAGAACATATCTTTTAAATAAACAGAACAGCATTTGTCCTTTATAATAAAAGAGAAACCTTTCTTGTCCAAACAAGAAACTGAAATTATGTTCTTTGTTAATGCAGGCACATAACAACATTCATCTAATTCTAATACAAGCCCAGAGGGCAGAGATAGATGATAAGTCCCTATAGCAATAGCAGCAACCCGTGCTCCATTGCCTACGCGCAGGTCCACCTCGCCATTCGCCAATGCCCTGCTATTTCTCAGCGCCTGCACATTAGCACTAATGTGAGATGCACATCCGGTATCTAATACCCATGATGAAGAAATAGATAGATTGACTTCTATAACATATATACCTGAAGTGAAAGTCTCACTTCGCTTCTTCTTAAGATCTACCAGGTACACCTTGCAGTTCCTCTTCCAGTGATGGAAGCAGGTAGCATCCTTGGCGACCCCTCCTTTTGGCTTCAGTGCCTTGCCTTTGCCCTTGGCTTGGGATTTTCCCTTGCCTTTGGGCTTGCCCTTTCCCTTGTGTTTCTGAACCATCAGAACAGAGTGGGGCTTAGCCTTCTTAAGGTTCAGCTCAGCAGTTCTTAACATGCTAAGCAGCTCGTTCATATTGTAGTTTAGAACGAACTGACTATAGCTATCCGGCAAGGATTGCAAGATCAAGTCAGTGGCCAGCTCTTGGCCAAGCGGGAATCCCAACCTCTGTAGGTTTTCTATGTACCCAATCAGTTTGAGTACATATGGGCCTACGGGAGCCCCATCTGACATCTTGCACTGAAACAGTGCCCTTGAGATCTCAAATCTCTCATGCCTCGCTTGTCCTTGATACAGTTGACGAAGATGTTCAACCATAACATAAGCGCCCATTAACTCGTGTTGCTTCTGAAGCTCAGAGTTCATGGTCACGAGCATTAGACAGGACACATCTAATGCGTCATCTTGATGCTTCTTGTAAGCATCTTTGTCTGCTCGCGTGGCATTGGCAGGAGGAGCCTCAGGAATGGGCTGCTCCAGAACGTACAGTTTACGTTCCTGGGTGAGAACTATTCTCATGTTCCTGTACCAGTCCAGGAAATTTGCTCCGTTGAGCTTGTCCTTCTCAAGGACAGAACGCAGAGAGAAGGTGTTCGTATTCGACGTCATGGTTTATCTACAACAGAAAAATGTAGAAAATAAATATCATATTCTTTAAATCATTTAATTAGGCCTTTAACTAAATGATGCTCCCACTGAATTCTATAATTCATGTGGGACAAGATCCGCATCATACAAACCCTTGAGTTAGCTTTGGCTAATACGCCCAAGACTTAGTATGATCGGTAGGTAATGATTTACCAATTACATCTCTATGCAACTCTTGTTTATAGGATCATTATCCACAGTTATATTAAAACTTGAGTTAGCTTTGGCTAATACGCCCAAGAATTAATATAAATGTGATTTATGTCCTATCTTTCTAACCATTGGAAGAATGCCTATAGTTGTACTTGATCCAACCGAGTTAACTAGGAATACTCAATCTAATTGAGTTTGTATTCGCCCATGCGTTGATAAGCGGGACCAAGATTGTCCCTCTGTACCCTACCAAGATAATATGTGTTGCTCTGCTTTGGCAGATTCAACAACACATGTGATCGAGGTAGTGATAGATATCACGACACGGTAGGCATTAGAGTTGACATGATTTAGATCTAATCTAAATGATGATGCATATCATATACTCGATAGATCTAATCTAATCGAAGGGTGCATCATGTGCACGACTTAGATCTAATCTAATCGTTAGGCACTAATTAATTACTTAATCATGCATCACATATACACAAGCAATTAATTAATTAATTCATGATTAGTCATGGCCCTACTACGATCTTCTCAAGCCAATGAGAAGATCGGATGGTCAACCTAGGGTCAACAGCTTCTCAAGCTCCTCCCTTTGACCACCTTGTGTTGCTCGCGCCCTCCTCGTAACTCCGTCTCGAGTGGACCTTCCACCACTCCAATTTTGTACATTACAATTTTGAAACTCGAGTTACATTCGAGTCTAAACTAATTTACAACAAGAATATAAAATAGAGAAAGGCACGACGCGCAGGTCGCGAATAAAATACAATACGCACATCACATCACGGCACGCAGGTCGTATTATGAATTACAACACATTTATTCCAATCCAATTGGGTCTTTTGGGCCATGACTATCAAAAATTATACATAATTATAAATTATATAATTTCCATAATTTTCTGTAATTTTAATACCAATTTTTACAATTTTTACGAGTAAAAATTCCCGGCGATCCCGTTTAGCAGTTTTCCGGCGCAATCGCGGAACGAATCCCCTTGCGGGGCCAGGGGCAGCGCCCCTACCCGCGATCTAACCATCGCGAGGGTTCCTTAGCGATCCTATAGCGCCTTATCCTGCTGTCCCAAAAGGATTTGGGGCGAAACCAAGCCGTTTTGGAAAAATCTTCCCGGTAGCGGAAGCCTACAAGTGCCGAAACACTTGTACTTCGCTTCTACGAGAAAATTACCCATAAAAACTATAAAAAAAACCTAAATTTATAGAAAATCATAGAAGCTATATTTTTCATAAAAATCAAAAATAAACTCGTACAAGTCTTTGCACGTGGCTCTGATACCACTGTTGGATTTTTCGGGCCGCGAAAACCGCGTTTTCACATCGCGGAAACCTCGAAAGCCCCAGCCACCGGATCCGTGCAAAGAAAAATAAAATAAAATACGAGTATGAGTTTACAAACTTCGATCTACAGTAGATCTACAAAGGGAAAACCTTTTATACCTTCGATGCGTGCCCTTTTCGTATCCCGCTCGTCCAAAGAGATGTCGGATCTCTAGTTGTCAAGGTAGACAACTCTCTATGTGTATCCACACGAACACACTAGATGGAGAAGACCAAACAAAGGTGTGCTAGCACCTAGGATGTTTGGCCAAGAAGGAGGAGAGGGAGAGGAGAAGGAGAGGAAGAAGATGATGGAGTTACCAAATGACTTGAATGAAAAAATCAATTTTTCATCCACACTAAAGTGGTCGGCCACCCATGGAGAAGTGTAACCCCCTTTCACATTTAATGTAGCCATTAAAAGAGAATTTGTAACCTCCATGAGGTGGCACACACATGTGCTAGTCTTGATGATGTGGCACATCATCATTGGCCACTTAATGCCTAGTCACAAATGATGTGACATAAAGTCAAGTCAAACTTGACTCTTCATCTTCCTCTCAAATCAAGTCAAACTTGACTTAATCTATCTCATGGTTGATCTAATCCAACCATTTAATTCAAACCAATTTAATATAATGAATCTAATTCATTTAATTAAATTGATTCAATGAGTCATAATCTAAATTAGACTCATTAAACACATGAATTAACTTGAGTCCAACTCTATTAGCCCAATTAGGATTACTCTTAACCCAATTTGATTCATCAAATGAAACTAATCCTCTTGGTTCATCATATGAACCTAATCTCCATCTAATTGTCCTTAGTGTGTGACCCTATAGGTTCTTGTAACGTTGGCAATGCCCCTAAACCCATTTAGGAGCATAAGTAATGAGCGGTATCTAGCAACACATCATTACTACCCAAGTTACAAGAATGTTGAGATCCAACATCACCTTGTGACTACTAATTGTGACTCCTCACAATATATGACAAGTGTCCTTCTATCCTAGACATCTAGATTGATCAATGTGAGGCATAGACCGTGTCATCCTCTGACCAATCTAAATCTTGATCTCCAAGTAGACTCACTCGATCAAATGAGCTCAATATCTCATATTGACTCATTTGGGCATGGCCATGCACTTCGTGGTCTCACTCTATCAAGAATATCGATATCGCTTTCGTCATATAGGAGGGATAGATCTCATCTACATCACTCACATCCCTCTGCATAATTCGTTACATACCCAGTAATCACCTTTATAGTCCACCCAGTTACGGGTGACGTTTGACGAAACCAAAGTACATAACTCCTTATGTAGGGATCCATGGTGACTTCAGGTCCAAGGACTAGTAGTCATACTAATAGTCATATGAGAAAGTATATGACACTCATATAATGATTCATGATACTTTCTCATGGCGGGTCATTCAGTATACATTCTCCAATGCATACCCATGTGTCAACTTGATATCTCTATATCCATGACTTGTGAGATCAAGTCATCGAGTTGACCTACATGCTAGTCTTATTGCATTAACATTGTCCCTGAATGTTAATACTCGTCTAGGAATGATTAAAAGTAGTGTTCCCTATATCATCTCACTATCGGTTCAACTAACCGATTGATATAATTGAGAACCTTCTACTCAAGGACGTTATTATACTTAGTTTATTTGGCACCAATACAAGTAAGTATAATAACCAAAACAAAATGTCTTTATTTATATATGAATATGATACAATGAGTCCATAATACAATCATCAAATGATTGGCTCTAGAGCTCTAACTAACACTCAGGGTCCTAGGACGGTTGAGAGGAGGCGTCTGTCGAGGTGCTGGCCTGTGGGGCATAAGGAGCCTCATGTTCCTCCAAAATATCTAGGTCCAATTTCTTCAGAATATCGCTGGGCAGCCTGGATGAATCAATGGTATAGGTGTGAAACATGGTTACTTCTGCAAAACCAAAAGAAAATACCTCAGTTAGCGAAGACCGGGAAGTGGAGACATTGGATCTTACTAAAAGGGGCACCCAAAGGCGTCTGGATGGTGCTGAGCCCAAAAGTGTATAGCATGCTCTCTCACAGTAGAAAGGGGGTCGTAGTTGCACGCCCTCCAACTTTTCGGAAGCTGTGTGGCAGGGTGGTTGGTGTTGCTTATCGTGTAACTCAAAGGGAGTGGGCAGATTATAGTGCCACTCAGCTGCCCAGGATGCTGGCTCGGGAAATTGGACATAAAAAAATATAGACTTTCAACTTTTGTTGGAAGAAGGCATCCCCGCAAAATACTTATTTCCGACCCTGGACTGCACCATGAAAACACCAGGCTCCGAGCATTTGAGGGTGTAAAAATGGTGAAAAAGCTGCGGGGCCAGGTGTATTCGATATAGGTGACAAAGGATTATCATTCCGCACATGGCGCAGAAGGCGTTAGGGGCGAATTGGGATAATGAAACACCAAAATACTTGCTCAAAGAGGAGAAGAACGGATGGATAGGAAATCGAAGATAGCCAAGGAGCTGGTCCTTAAAAAAGGTCACAAAAACGGTAGGAGGGGATGAAGGATGGTCATCCGACCCCCGAGGACGGAGCTTGTAGGTCTCAGAAAGTTCCAGACTCAACTGAATTGCCCTAAGATAACTATTATCTATGTCGGAGCGGAAATATGCATACTAGGGCACCTCCAATTCACCGGTCATTACAAGATCAAAAGGAGTGGGAGAGGAAGAAGGAAGAGAACTTATGGAGGACAAAGGAAATGCACGAAGGAGAAGGCTAGCAAGTGAAAGCAAGAAGGAAAAGGAAACTCGAAGGAAGTTGAAGTGATAAGGAATGACGACGAGCAACCTTTAGGGTTTTTAAACCAAAACCCTTAGGAAGGATCGGAAAGTGAGCTGGACAACTGAAATGGCCTAGCACACATCAGCCGTCAGATCGAGAAGCGGAAGCTATTTGGGGTCGCGTGCAAAAAGCGTGCGTCATACATTATGGTGAGTTAAGTTAGTGGGGCACGTGTCATCTCCTGAGGAATGTGCATTTATGATGGGAGTGACAGGAAAATCATGAAGGAGGATATGCGAACAGGAATGCCTTACCTTGTGAAGACCATGCCTCAGAGACTGAAAATTCCATGCGGCTGCCTCGGGAAACGAAGAAGAAGGTGGCGGGAAGTGTTTCTCCAAATTCGGTACCTTTATGCCTCCTCGAAATCAGAGTAAAGTTTAAATTTAACTAAACCCTTATGAATTACACTTTGTGGTCATAGGAGTTATAAGAGTAAAGTAAAGCTTGCTCTCACGCCTCCAGACTCTCGCTCCAGCGCAAATTATAAGTGAGCATGCTCTCATGACCAATGACTTCGCAGTCAGGATTCCAGACTTTCGCCCCAACGTGAGTTATAAGTGAGCTTGCTCTCACGCCTCGAGACTCTCGCCCCAGCGCAAGTTATAAGTGAGCTTGATCTCACACCTCCAGACTCTCGCCCCAGCGCGAGTTATAAGTGAGCATGCTCTCATGACCAACAACCTCGCGGTCGGGATTCCAGACTCTCGCCCCAACGCGAGTTATAAGTGAGCTTGCTCTCACGCCTCAAGACTCTCGCCCTAGCATGAGTTATAAGTGAGGTTACTCTCACGCCTCCAGACTCTCGCCCCAACATAATTTATAAGTGAGCATGCTCTCACGACCAACGACCTCGCGGTCGGGATTCCAAACTCTCGCCCCAGCGCGAGTTATAAGTGAACTTGCTCTCACGCCTCCAGACTCTCGCCCCAATTATAAGTGAGCTTGCTCTCACGCCTCCAAACTCTCACCCCAGCGCGAGTTATAAGTGAGCTTACTCTCACGACCAACGACCTCTCGGTCAGGATTTCAGACTCTTGCCTCAGCAGGAATTATAAGTGAGAATGCTCTCACGCCTCCAAACTCTCGCCCCGGCGCGAGTTATAAGTGAGTTTACTCTCACGCCTCCAAACTCTCGCCCCAGCGCGAGTTATAAGTGAGTTTACTCTCACGCCTCCAAACTCTCGCCCCAGCGCGAGTTATAAGTGAGCTTGTTCTCACGACCAACGACCGCTCGGTTGGGATTCCAAACTCTCACCCCAACGCAAGTTATAAGTGAGTCTGCTCTCACGCCTCCAGACTCTCGCACTAGTGCGAGTTATAAGTGAGCTTGCTCTCCGACTAATGATCCCTCGGGCAAGATTTCAAACTCTCATCCTGCATCTTAGCACGCGCTATAAGCAAGCACACTACTGCGCCTAGTAACTCACAGGTCAGCCTTTTCTCGAGCAGGTTATCAGCCAACAAAGATGTGCTAGGAAAAAGGAAAAAGAAATAAAGACTAAAGCCGAACCATATTTGCATTTATTTAATGAAGTATAGGGAACACTTCTCGAAATCTCATTTCCCCATTCGGGACATCTAAGTAATCAGAGGTCTTTTTCGATACCAGTCGTCGATCAGCACCTCGAGCAAAGGTGTTCTGCAGGACCTGCCTGCCCCGAATAAGATCGCGCCTGAACCAGCTCCGCCTTGGTGAATTGAATAATGCGACGCTGCTGAGCAATAGTTTCATCTTTGATCTAGTTCTCTTCTTGAAGAAGGGTTATGGAAGCGACATGTTTCTCTTTTAGATAAAGCAGAAATTGGGTCTGGCTCTCTAGATCTGCATATGGTTTCTACTTCAACGCTACTTTTGCCCGGGCCCGAGACTTTGCAGCTAACCAAAGTTCCTCAATGTTTCGACGGAGAGAAGACTAAAGTGTTGGTGCAATATTCCCTAGGTCGAGGTTGACCTGTTTGACTGGGCTTGAAGTGAGTCAAGCTCGAGTCTTGATGATTTGGTTTCGATGTTTGACAATACTTGTAGACAACACATGAACATTGCAGGTGCAATTGTTCATGTGGGGAGATTGTGAAGGGGAGTCAAGTAGGTCAAGGTTGACTGGATACTTGACTGAAAATCCTAGTGAGTGAAGCTAGGCGAAAGTCCTGGTGAGTGAAGCAGGAAGAAGGAAACCCTAGTGAGTGAAGTTAGGTGAAAGTCCTGATGAGTGAAGCCAGGCAGATGAGAAGACCTAGTGAGTGAAGCTAGGTGAAAGTCCTGGTGAGTGAAGCTAGGCAGAAGGGAAATCCTAGTAAGTGAAGCCAGGTGAAAGTCCTAGTGAGTGAAGCTAGGCGAAAGTCCTGGTGAGTAAAGCCAGGAAGAAGGAAACCCTAGTGAGTGAAGCTAGGTGAAAGTCCTGGTGAGTGAAGTCAGGCAGATGAGAAGACCTAGTGAGTGAAGCTAGGTGAAAGTCTTGGTGAGTAAAGCTAGGCAGAAGGGAAATCCTGGTCAGTGAAGCCAGGTGAAAGTCCTAGTGAGTGAAGCTAGGCAGAAGGGAAGTCCTGGTGAGTGAAGCCAGGCACAAGGAAATCCAGATGGGTCAAGGTTGACCAGACATCTGGTGAAAGTCCAAGTAGGTCAAAGGGATTGACCGGATACTTGGCAAGAGGAGAAAAGTCCAAGTGGGTCAAAGGGATTGACCAGACACTTGGTGAGAGAGTCATAGCTGGTCAAGGGTGACCGGATGCTATGTTTTATGTACCAACAAGTCATGGTTGACTGGATGTTGGTTTAGGGGACTTTGGACTTGCTTTTGGGCAAAAACCAAGATCTGGATTGATCAGTCGATCGATTGGATCATGCCCAATCGATCAGCTGATCGATCGAGTGAGTCCCCACTAACATAACCCCTTTGGATCGATCCGTGGATCGATCCAGAGGTCCCAATCGATTAGTGGATCGATTGGGAGTTGCTGTTTGTGCGCGATAAGACCTGGATTGATCATCCGATCGATCCAGGCTATTCCAGAGAGCACAGAGGCACTCTAGATCGATCGGTTGATCGATCCAAAGCCTCCCCGATCGATTGGGAGCAATCCAATCGATCGGGATCCGACCATTGGCGTCGTATTTAGCTACAGGCGAGCGTTTCCTTCAGCAGTGCTTACACGATTCATCTCCGATCTTCACCAGCGACTCCACAGCTCTCTCTCAAGTTCAGATCGCCAGTTCTTGAAGATTCTTGGAGGTTCTTCCAAGTCAAGAGGCGAATCAAAAGCAAGAAGAGAAGTTAGGGTTAGGGTTTATTGTAAGCTTTTGCTTGTATTTCATATCCTTTCCTTTCTTCTTGTATTGAGAGTTTGTAAAGGTTTCTCCGTCTTCGGTAGTTACCGTAGAGGAGTGTGTTTCATAGTGGAGGGTGTGTGAGTGTGTGGATCCTTGGATTAGTCACCTCTTGTGAGGTGGATACCAAGTAAAATCTATTTGTTAGCGTTGTATTTTGTTTCTTGTACATTTCCGCTGCACATCTTTGAAGAAACAAACAACGCCAACCACGAAGCACGTGACGAGCTATTCACCCCCCCCCCTCTAGCTACTTTTCGGTCCCAACATAAAGATCTCTGTCATGTGTCATCTCGGCTAAAGCAGTATCCTTTGGAGCAAGTAGCTGAGTCAGATGGGCTAGCTGTTGGTGCAGGGGTGACACCTCGTCAGACTTAGAGGTAGATTTCATGGTCAGAGGAAGTCAACAGTAAAAGTACAATAGTGTAGGGGGACTCAGCCCTTTTTAAAGAGGGAGATGTGAAGAGTCAGCTTTGAAGGGTTGGTGAGGTCCTTCTCCCGAGGTGGATTGGGTGATTAAACAGGTTACATATCCAAGGATCTGGGAAAGGAGCAACATTAAGGACGTTATGGTGGAACAAGTAAATTAAAGCCTGAGTCTAATTAGTCGAACGTGAGCCTCCTTCGACTAGACTTGGGGGAGGCTTGTGTTACGGTACATGATGGTGGGGTCCGATAAAGTTGGGCAGTCATAAGTCAAGGGGGCGTGGCAGTCAGAAGTCAAGGGAGGGTGGCAATCAGAAGTCAAGGGGTCGTGACAGTCAGAAGCCAAATGGACGGGGCAGTCAACAGTATGAAAAGAGGAAGTAAGACCGGGTGATGACGTCGACAACCTGATTCTCGATCAGGTTCTCACAGACCGGAACTCCATATCTGAGACACCTGGGTAGACAGTCGGGGTGATGCCTGACCTGGATTTGATGGGCTGGGCTCTCATTGCCTGGTTGTACTTAGGCCTAGTGCTCTCAGTAAGCTAAACGTCCGGTCAGCTAACTCCCGGTGAGCTCTTAGACGATCTCTCCACGGCTCTTGGCCCCCCAAGGTTTGGGTCAGGTGTTATACCCGACTGATCATCACGAACTGCCCTATTCAGGCCCGGTTAGGACAAAAGGCGCTACATGACAACAAGGTTAGAGAATCACAACCGCCTGTTAGAGAATCACTACTAAGTGTCAGGAAATATTCCAATGGTCTACAGTCACCTGCAAATGGAGCTTTCCTTCAGTTTATAGAAGGATGTCACATGTCCTCCATCACTCGATAAGTCCTGACACTCCGACATTCTCTGACATCAGTCAGGCTCTAGAAGGTATGCACTGTCATAAAAGAGAGGTCCTCTCCCTCATATAGGTACGCTCTCTCGCACATTCGCACTTGTCTTCTACTTTCATTCTCCTTCGTATACTGTTCTTCTGGGGAAAAAGTACTTTACTTGAACGTCGAAAAATCTGCTCTGAGGACTTTTTCCCTGATTTCTAACCTCTAACGCTCGTATGCTTAATTGAATGTGTGCAGAGCTCAGGTACCGTCAATTCAATCATCGTCGCCCATCAACATCACATGGAAGACCATTTTTGAAAACGCATACGAGAAAAATATCTCAATCGCCCCTCCATCAACGCCAACAACAACTCACCTAACTTTCATCTAACTTAGATTCCAAACAGGATCAATTAGATATTGCATTCCGTTTCTTCTTTAAAAAAAGAGCTTTCTGAACTTGCAAGTTTGAGAAATCAATTGGCCATTTCATTGAATTAGTGAAAAAAAAAAAGAGCAGAATCACCGACACTGAATTAAAGCGAGCATTACATTTTGATGACTATGATACTTAATGGTTCTTTCATAACAGTGAGAGAAATGGAATGGCAGGCTTCTAACTCTGCACCCTCGCAGAGTTTAACCACAGAAAATTGCCTGAGGCATAAAAGTTTCGGTCTAAATACAAAACACAGCATTTCTTTCAGTCCAACCAACTTTTCAGTTGTGTGAACATCAACTGAGAACCCAACTAACTTTTCGACAATGCAGGAGTAACAGCAGCTTGGTCCAAGTTCTAGGGAGCAGAAGTAAATTATCAGTTGGGAAAAATAATGGTAGCGCAACCAAGGATTAAGATAGGAAACCTAACCGACCTGATTTGAGACATTAGACTTCATGACATGAATAAAGGTGATCTGGATCACAAACAGCATGCTTACAAAGGCCCTTTTGCAGCTGAGGCTGGATACTGTTTCTGTGGATGGTAAAAGGCGGCATTTGGGGTGGTTGACATAGAGCTTGCCCATGCATCCAATTGCTCGAAGTGTTTGCCATAGGCATTAAGTGATGCTCGGTACTGACATGGCCAGCATCAACAAAGTTAACGATGGAAGAAGTGTGTCTAGGGTCGGGAGAAACCCAAGAAGTGGCTGACAGAAGAGAGAGAGCACGTCCAACGCCCGGTGCTCCATCCAAGTTCGAAGCTCCTGCAGATGCCTCTGAACCTGCTTAACAATTCAGCAGCTATAATGTGACCATATCCACAACTTGGGCAGAATAAATAGCAACCTTAGTTGTATAAATGCTGTGCGACACACCTCTACACCAAAAATCAGCTGTTTAGAGATGTAAATTAAATGCAAATTTCCTTTTGTACACCTCAAAAACTAACATCTTTGCCATTATTTATTGTTATTCCAGTTATGTATCTCAGTAAGCTATGTATCTCGCTGTGGACATTTCCTTGTTAAACAAGTTCATTCATTAAATTATTTAAGAAAGAAAATTTACAAGTGTAAACAAGTGGAGTTACAGATACCACCGCGTCAAACTTTGGTTTATGATAGAGATTGTGGACTCTGAACAACGTGGTCAGCAATATGGAAAGTAGCCAACCTCATGGATGAATAAATCATCCAAGAATCTAATTAGCAAGATCAATCAAACAGGGGAAGTAGGATATCACTCCAGATTCCACTTAAACATGAACATTTATATACGCTTGCATCAAGTAGGCAGCTGGTTTTCCTTAAAATAAATTTAGTTTAAACTGAGAAATATATCTAGGATATAAGACTTTAATTATAGTAAAGCAAACTAGAACAAAAATACCTCATAAACCACAGCGCAAATACATAATACAAATGAGAGCTTCAAAATTATTTACTTATACGATACACACCTTGATTGAGAACTTCAGCGGCAGTGCCACGACATGGCAAGAGTTTGTCACCATCATGGTACAGGGAAGAAAAGCCATTTAAGATATGAGAGCTTGGCAAATTCAGATGCCCATCTATGTTGCATTCTTTAGTCGGTTTTATCCATGGTCCCTTCATTTGTGTGAACTTGAAGTTTTGAGAATCCTGAATGGCAGTACTTACCATTGTTCTCCCATGATCAAAAGCAGCTAGATTCCATAGAAAGTTCAAATGATGTTTGCCATTTATGAAAACAATGTATCCTTTAGCAACAAGAAACAGCACCACTAGTCAAAGTAATTATCAATAGTTCGCCAGTTAATTGGGTAAAATAATGCTAAATTTAACCAGAAAATAACAGTACATTTTCCCAAAAGTACACAACACAACAAAAAGCACAGACCAGGTAATACGCATTACTCTGCTGCTTAGTCATAGCTAATTTGTTTACAACTTCAATATGACACCCTTCAAAAATTAACACAAGATTGACTTAATCTTATAGAACTATTCTGGAAAGAAACAAATAAATTTTGTCAACAGTTATCAAACACTACAGCAGAAAAAGTAAAGTTTCTTCACCACAAATCGATTAAACATGTTGTATCTTCCTATGTCTTCTCCAAATAGGATATCTGGATCTCGTATGTCAGTATCAGAATACATGAACTTATATACAAGGACTTGAGATGAGCCGGTGTTAATGTCATGTCTCGTATATCTGATTATCAAGTCAGATAGATTTAATCTTACTTTCTAAGTGAATCTACTAATTTTTAACTTAATTTAAAATTCAACTATTATCTTGGATAAGGTTATGTGTAAAAAAGTTCATTTAACATGCAACTTGTGAGTTTGTAGCCTTTCAAACAGACAAACTTAATTGCTCTACCAGTTACCATCTACGTGATGCCCATGTGGATGTACAAAAAAAAAACTCATCGCCAAAGTAATATTGAGTAGTTTTGGTCTTTAGATACAAGGAATCATAAGCTTATTAGTATTAAGAGGATCGTATAAACCATAAAGAGGGAAACTGTTAGAGATTATGTTTTGATCTAGTCAGGGTACAGAAGCAATTGTGTTGGTAGGCCAAAAAGAACTAATGATGATAAATTAAAACAAAAAATAATTAAGTCCAGGCAGATAATCTGTCGTTTTAAATGGTAAGATATTTTGATCATAAACAAGACAATAGAACACTGTTATGAACAGAACATAGATAACACGGCACTAGACCACTTACACCTTGTGCAAATCTTTATGTAAAAAAAAAAGGAATGATTATCGTACTTTTACTGTCAACGATTCAAAACTGAACGAACAAAGTAACCGCAATTCAAAACTGAAAGAAGAAAAGGAATAAAAAAGCCTTTATACCATAAAATGGAGTGTGAGTTGAACTGAAAGAAATTATGTTTGGGCGTGGCTTGCGGCGTCGTGCATTGTGATCAGACAAACGCCTACGACAGCTTCTTTTTTTCTGATCAAACTCGGACAAATCATGGAACCTTTTACAAATCAAAAAGGACAAAAACATAAAAAAAAATGGGAATTGATCCAGTAACTTAGACATAACTAATCTCAGAACTCGTTGTATAATCAAAATTGATTTCACTTGTAAGAAGAGAAGGCAAATTGTTTAGTATCAACTAACCTGCTGCATTGCTGACAGAACCGACGCTCCTGACCGCCGACAACGACCTTGGGGCATTTAGAATGGGTTTCACAGACCCTGTGCTTCCGGTGGTAATCTTTGGCTCCATTAAGATCAACACTGCAACCTTGAACCTGGCAATAGGTGCTCTGTGCGCTCTGATGACACGCCTTTGATTTCTTGGCGAGGGAACCTGATGCAGCAACAGAATCCAATGCAGACAATGGGTTCTTTCCGCTGCTCTCTGCTGAAACATTCTCAAAGTAGGTTCTTTTACCAAGTTTCAGCCCTATCTGTGATTCTTCCAACCCAGCGGCCTGCGCCGCAGCTGGTGAAGAACCATTCTCCAGCGAAAGTATGTTATTGTCATAGTTCTTAGGGTTCGCTTCCCAATCGGAACTCTTTGCGGTCTTAGAGGAAGCAGTAGAAGCAGAGATGGTGCTCTTGGATGAAGAACCGTTCCCCAAATCTGAGCCGTAAGAGCCGCCATCGCCACCGCCAGCGGCGACGGCGGCAGAGGATGACAGCTTGTAAACCCCGCCCACGTGCTCGTGGTTATCCCAATCCCAAAGCAAGGAAGAGTTGGCATTCCAATCCATCATCAAATCGACTGCCCTATGGCACAAATAGGTAATCAATAAAATAAAATAAAAGCAGCAATCAAATTACAAGCAGCAAAGCCCAAAAACCGAATTAAGATTCAAGATTTCGTACACTATCCGTGCCCACTCTATGCCCTAGAAGCAAGACCAACATCTGTCTAACGAAGAGGAAGAGAATGCAAGAGAGGAATGCCACCCTGTAGGCTCAAGCAGGAATCATACCTTGGTCGACGTCGCTGGGGCTCGCAACACCTACAAGATTCCAAGAACACAACTTGGGGAGACTTCAATCATGGATGAGATGAGTGTATGCCTATGGCACCAAAGACAGTAACAGGCAGAGAGTGAGCAGGGTCAAGAATATGAATATCCACCCCCTCCACCACCACCACCACCTCAGTGTCCTCACTCGCCCATCTCTCGACAACACCGAATCGATTGTTGCTGTGGCAAATGAGCCATTGCTATCTTTTAAACGACCCTGCTGCAGTTCGTGTCCCTGGCCAATGGCATTGTGCCACAGTAATCACCAAACGAGCCTGGCTTCAGATTTCTCATTTTTCCTTTTACTCTCTCACCTGCCTCACTGCCACGATAACATAGGGCAAAAAGACGAAATCATTCGCCCCCAATGTTTCTGTTGCACCCGACCTAAGGTCATCATGAAAGAGATAAATCATAATATCCTGAGCTAACATGTGGTAGATGGGATAAGTTGTACAAAGACCGAAGATTTATACCCCGACTATTCTAAATTTCGATCCCATAATCTTATATATTTATCATATATCAACTCGGATCACCTATAAAGTCTCATTGCCACGACAACATGCAGCAGGGAAAAGTGGGTAGATTTTGTGGCGAATCAAACACAGCAATTAAACGTTGTCAACAAAGATACAGTGCACCTCTGGCTGGATTTTGTGCAGATCCTCCCCTGGTACACAACTGACCACATGCATTTCCTGACACACAGCACTAGCAGAACTTATTGGAGGAAGTGAGACCCCATTAATTATTATTTCCACGTCTCGTCCAAATGAAGCAGCTCATTTTTTTTTTTAAGAATTTTAAACTTCACTTTCTCAGGTCGCGTTATTTCCTTCTCCATACACGTGCTTTCTCTCAATTATCAGTAACATGCTCCTTCTGTAGTGTACAAGATGTTCAGACCCATAAAACCTGCATGACTTGTTAACATGTAGCCAAAGAATAAATAAAAATGCCTTTTTTATGTTTTGACCTGAAGAGGCAAGAAAATATGTGACCATAAATGTAACAATATGCCATTTCCTGTAACCTTCGATTCATTCTCCATGTCCAGTTCCTTCCTATCGAAACTTTCTGATGAACAATATAACTTAACCAGAGTTTTTTGCCGAGCAATATGAAGAGTATCACAATCTGAATCAAATCCTGTTGGAGTTAACTGTCTGTATATACTTTGGTAGGTGTGAAAATGATAATGATGATGGCCAAGGACAGGGAATGAAAATGAATGGACGCCAGAAACAGGATTGCGTTTGGACATTAGAACTCAAAGTAGGAACTCGAGTAGGAACTCGAGTAGATAAATTTTGTGCTCAAGGTCTGGGAATTCCGGTGCTTCGGTTAAGGATAATATTAGTATTAGTCCTAAAAATTAATTATGAGATAATTTGATTTTTTAAGTTATTCATTGAGTTAGATTCAAATGAATTCACTCATTAGATTGAGCATTTATTGGATTGAGTTCATGCTCAATCCAAATTAGATACATTGGATTAATATGATAGACTCATTGAATTATTGAATTAATGGATTAGACTCATTGGGTTATTTGATTATGAATAATCCAACATAATAATCTAATCTATTAAGAAGAACATAAAGAGATAAAAATCCTTGCTATTCATTGGATGAATATAAATAGATTTTTATTAGATTTTTCATAACAAATAAAAAGGGTGTCTTTTGAGCTTCTCCTTCCTCTTTCTCCTTCTTCATGCTTGGACGAATCTCCATGTGTGGCTAGCACCATAGTGGTGGTTCTTTTCCAAATCATAAGTTCGTGAGACGGACGGAGCATGTTCATGTGGATATCATAGAGGCGTGAACACTTGATCACACTGAGATCTGCATCCAAAGAAAAGTTGTTTTCGAGATTGCGAAGGGCACGCAACAAAGGTATAAATCTCATCAAACTTAGTATATGTATTTTTCTCCTTCACATGGATCTTTTGGAGAGAATCTAGTTATATTTCTGCTACGCTTTCTACGTGTTTAAAGCACTAGATCCCAACAGTGGTATCATAGCCACTTGCGAAGGCATATACTAAGTTGTTAGATTTTATATGTGATATAGAAATTACATGAAATGTTTACTATAATTTGCATAATTATCAGTCTTAGTTTTGTTGGGATCGAAACACTATTGTGAACAGTTAGATTTCGGCCAAAGGTTTTGTGGGTAGCAAGGTCTTGGATATGGCAGCAACTCATACAATGGGTACCGGGATCGCCATGGCGTTGCGGCTCATAAGTATTTGTTGAAATCATAGTAGATTTTATGTCATAAGGATATTGTGAATATATATGACATGATGTATGGTTATGACCCTCTATCCCAATATGATTGGATGTGTGTGTGTGATGTTGTAATTCATAATACGGCCTGCGTGCCGTGCTTTCATCTTTTATCACTCTTGTTGTAACTTTAGACTACCCTCGAATGTAACTCGAGATTTCTTTAAGTTGTATAATGTACAAATTAGAGAGAATTAGTCTACTGGACGATGGTGAAAAAGGAAGAAGGACAACAACACATGATAACCAAGGAAGCACTTGGAGAAGATACTTTGACTTAAGTTGACTTTTTGATCTTCTCATTAGCTTAAGAAGAGCATAGATAATAGAGTCATAACCATGTCACGTTTATTTAGCATATATGTTGATGCATGTCATGATATGCTATGATTGTATGAGATGCATGTATAGTTTAATCATAATTAGGTCTCTTTTCATATGACTACCAAAGTTTGATACTCACTACTACTTCGATCATTTGTGGTCAGGTTTTGCCAAAGTAAAGTGACTCATTTTATCTTGGTAGAGTGCGACAGGACAATTGTGATGTCCGACTATTGGACTTTGGGTGTAACTTAACTAAGTTATCTCAATTGGATTGAAAACTTAGAAGCATATCCCATGCGATGTAATTCAAATTATACTAGTCTCGTGTGATTAGCCAAAGCTAACTCAAGATAAGTTATAATATGGATTTCATAAGATGGACAAATGAACAAATAGTTTTATTCACCCAATGATACAAGAGTTACATAGAATGTAATTGGTAAATATTGTTTACCTAAGTTATACAAATCTTGGGTGATTAGCCAAAGCTAACTCAAGATATGATATAATATAGACCTTGTCCAATTGGTATATGTTGCCTACCTAAGTTATACAAGTCTTGGGCGATTAGCCAAAGCAAACTCAAGATGATGTATAATATGGATCTTATCTCACTTGAATGTCTTTATTCCTAGGTTTAGAGCTAGTAGTGACATGCTCCTCCTACCAAGCTTTAGAATTCAGTAGGAGAATCATTTAATTAAAGACCTAATTAAATGATCTGAATATGATACTTTTTTTTTTTGCATTTTATTATTGTAAACCACCATGTTGTCTAGTACGTCAAATACACTTTCTCTACGATCTATCCTTGATAAGGACAAGCTCAATGGAGCTAATTTCATAGACTGATACAGGAACTTGAGAATAGTTCTCAAGCAAGAAAAAAAATTGTACGACATAGAGCAACTCATTCCTAAAACACCCCCACTACTGCCACTAGAGCTTATAAGGATGCTTATAAGAAGCATCAAGATGATGCATTAGATGTATCATGTCTTATACTTGCCACCATGAACTCTAAACTTTAGAAGTAATATGAGAACATGGATGCTTATGATCTGGTTGAACATCTTCGACAACTATATTATGGATAAGCAAGACATGAGAGATTTGAAATCTCTAAGACTTTATTTCAATGCAAGATGCAAGATGGCAGTCTGATAGGACCAAATGTATTCAAATTGATTAGGTATGTGGAGAATCTACAAAGGTTGGGATTTCCACTAGGCCAAAAATTGCCCGAGAGCTACAATTAATTTGTTATGATTATAACATAAATGAAATAGGCAAGTAATTACCTAAGATGTTGAGCATGTTGAGAACTACTGAACCCAACCTTAAGAAGGCAAAACCTAGTGCCATTTTGATGGTGCCGAACGACAAAGGCAAATGGAAGCTCAAAGGTAAGTATAGGACCCAAGCCAAAGGCAAGGCCAAGACTCATGCATTAAAACCCAAAGGTGGTGTTGTTAAGAAAGGAACCTGCTTCCACTATGGTGTGATTGGACACTGGAAGAGGAACAGTAAGTTGTACCTAGAGGAATTTAAAAGGAAGAGAAGTGAGACCTTTACCCTAGGTATATATGTTATAGAAGTTAATCTATCTATTTTTTATTCATGGTATTAGATACTGGGTGTGCATCTCACATTTGTACTAATGTGCAGGGGCTAAGAAATATTAGAACATTAACAAAGGGAAAAATAGACCTATGAGTAGGCAATGGCGCAAGAGTTGATGTTTTAGAACCTATGAGTAGGCAATAGATATAGGAACATATCCCTTATCTTTGCCCACTGGACTTGTTTTAGAACTTGAAGAGAACTGTTATGTGTCTGTGTTGACTAAGAACATTATCTCTATTTCTTGTTTAGACAAAAAAGGTTTTTCATTTGTAATAATTAAAGGACAAATTTTTTTCTATTTATTTCAATGAAATGTTCTATTGTAGAGTATATCTTGTGAATGAACTCTATATTCTAGACTTTGACAACCCAATCTATAACATAAATATCAAACGGTTCAAGTCTAATGATTTGAACCAAATATATCTATGGCATTGTCGCTTAGGTCATATAAATGAGAGTCGCATATCCCAACTCTATAAGGATGGACTTTTGGACTCATTTGATTTTTAATCATATGAGGTATACAAATCTTATCTTCAAGGCAAGATGACAAAGACTCCATTTAGTGGACATAGCGAAAGAGCTAATGACCTGTTAGGACTCATACATACATATTTGTGACCCTTTCAGAATAGCAGCTAGAGGAGGCTATCATTACTTATTATGTTTACTGATAATTTCAGTAGATATGACTATGTGTATCTGATGAGATACAAGTCAGAATCCTTTGAAAAGTTCAAAGAATTCAAGAATGAATTACAAAACTAACTTAGTAAGCGTATTAAGATGCTTCGATCTGATCGAGGTGGGGAATACCTTAGCCAAGAGTTTCATGACCATCTCATTGAGTATGTGATCATATCTCAAATCACTCCACTTGAAACACCACAATGGAATAGTGTATCAAAAAGGAGAAATCATACTTTATTAGATATGGTATGATCGATGATGAGTCAAACAGATCTTCCTACTTCCTTTTGGAGTCATGCTCTAGAAATAACTGCTTTCACACTTAATTGCATTCCATCTAAGGTTGTCATAAAGATACCATATATAATATAGACTAGGAATTGTCCCAAGATGTCTTTCATGAATATTTAGGGATGTGAGGCTTATGTTCGACGTTAAGTCTCAGATAAACTAGGACCCAAATCGAACAAGTGCTATTTTGTAGGATATACCAAGGAAATAGAGGGATATTACTTTTATAATCTCATATAAGGCAAAGTGTTTGTTGATAGAAATGATGTCTTTCTAGAAAGGGAGTTTATTTCTAGGAAAACTAATGGTAGTAAAATCAATCTTGAAGAAATTCAAGATACACAAACTAGCACCGAAGCCTTGATGGAAATTGAACAGGTACCACAAGATGTTGTAGATCATGATTTTATTACACCGCAAGAAGTTGTGGAACAACAACCTATTCAACTAGCACAAGCTCTACGTAGATTTGATAGGACACGTCGTCAACCAGAGAGATATTCTTTTCTCTTGTCTGACCATAGTGATGTAGTGCTTGTTGGTCTCAACGAGTTTACATCTTATCAGGAAGTTGTACAAGACCCAGATTATGAGAAATGGCTAGAGGCCATGAGATCTGAAATGGAATCTATGTACACTAGCCAAGTATGAACTTTGGTTGATCCACCTGAAGGGATCAAACCCATTAGGTGTAAGTGGGTCTTCAAACTATAAACTGACATGGATGGTCATCTGCATACCTATAAAGGGCGATTGGTAACTAAAGAATTCAAACAGATTCATGGTATAGACTTTGATGAAGCTTTTCACCAGTTGCGATGCTAAAGTCCATTCGGATCATGCTTGCTATTACAGCTTACTATGATTATGAGATCTGACATATGGATGTCAAAATTACATTTCTCAATGAAAATCTACTTGAGGATGTGTACATGACATAACCTGAGGGTTTGGTCAATCCAGAGCATGTTGGAAAGGTATGCAAGTTGCAATGATCCATTTATGGATTAAATGAAGTTTCTAGAAGCTGGAATCTTTGATTTGATGATGCAATCAAAGCGTTTGGTTTCATCAATAATGAAGATGAACCTTATATCTACAAGAAGGTTAGTGGGAGCACAGTCATTTTTCTCATATTATATGTGGACGATATACTTCTCATTGGAAATGATATCCCTACTCTTCAATCAGTGAAGACGTGGCTTAGGAATTGTCTCTCAATGAAGGACTTAAGTGAAGCAGTCTATATCTTTGGCATCAAGATCTATAGAGATAGATCTAAGAGATTGCTTGGTCTACATCAGTGTACATACATGGACAAGGTGTTTAATCATTTCTCTATGCAGAATTCCAAGAAGAGATTCCTGCCAATGCCACATGGTGTGAATCTTTTGAAGACTCAATTCCCCTTTTCTAAGGAAGAAAGGGACCGCATAGATCAGAATCCTTAAGCATCTGCTATAGGGTCTATCATGTATTTCATGCTTTATACTCACCCAAATGTCTCGTATGTATTAAGCATGACAAGCAAATGGCAGTCAGATCCAGATGAAGGTCACTAGACAGCTATCAAGAATATTCTTAAATACTTGAGAAGAACTCAAGATTATTTCTTAATCTTTGGAGGCAATGAAGAGCTTGTTGTAAAGGGTTACACCGATGCGAGCTTCTAAACTGACAAGAATGATTCTAGATCACAGTCAGGGTATGTATTTTACATAAATGATAATGTTAGGTATTATATATTACAGCGGTTTCATCTCATTCAAGAGATCATCGATAGATGAGATGTGAGACTATGCATAATATTGACCGATACTAACGTTACGGATCCTTTAACTAATGTTTTGGCACAGAGAAAGTATGATGGTCACACTAGGTCAATGTATATTAGATATTTCAGTGATTGACACTAGTGACATAAGGAGATTGTTAGTGTAAGTCTTAAGAGTCAATCAAAAGTTGATTGATATAGGATATATTGTATCATATTTTATTGATTAATAAAAAATAAAGTTGGTTATTATATTTATTTCAGTTTAGTGTCGAATGAATAAGTATAATAATATCCCAGGGTAGTAGGTTCTAGTCTACATCATATCAATTAGTTGAATTGATAGTGAGAGTCTGTAGATACATATAGACACTACTCTTAACTATTCTAGTCAAGTATTAATATACAAAGGACAATATTAATACGTTAAGACTAGCATGTAGGTCAATGGATGACTTAATCTCACAAGTCATGGATATGAGATATCAAGTTGACACATGAGTATATATTAGAGAATATGTACTAAATTGACCTTTTATAAGATATTTCATGGATCATTATACGAGTATAATAAACATTCTTATAGTGATAGTTGGTATGAATAGTCGTTAGACCTGAATGCACTACGATTCCCTACATAAGGAGTTGTATACTTTGGTATCGTCAAACATCACCTATAACAAGGTGGGCTATAAAGTTGATCACTGAGTATGTAATAAGTTATGTTGAGGGATGTGAGTAATGTAGATGAGATCTATCCCTTTCATATGACGAAAGTAATATCTGTGGGCCCCTTGATTAAGTAGGACATAAGAATGCATGACCATACTCAAATTAGTCAATATGAGATATTGAGCTTATTTGATTGAGTGTATCTACTTACAAATAAAGAAACATAAAAATTGATAAAAGGATGACACGGTCTATGCCTCATTGATCAATCTAGATATCAAGGATAGAAAGACCAAGTCATACAAGATAATATACATGGAAAGGTTAGGTCGGATCTCGACATTCTTGTCACTTGGGTAGCAATAATGCCTTGATAGATGTCACTCATTGCTTATGTATCTAAAGTAGTTTTAGATACATTACCAATGTTAGGAGAGCCTATTAGGTCACACACAAAGAACATGTTAGTTTGGAGATAGGTATTTTAGTTTGACTAAAATACTGAGGATCTAAAAATAATAGGTTAATCCAAAGTGTTAGTGTCATTTTTGTAGTGATTGTCACTGGTGCTAGTGGGAGATTGTTGATATTAGCCCTAAGAGTCAATTATGGGATGATTAGGCTTTTTGGGTTACTCATTGAGTTAGACTTAAATGAATCCACTCATTGGATTGAGCACTCATTGGATTGAGTCCAATCTGAATTAGACACATTAGATTAATGGGTTAGACTCATTGGGTTATTGGATTAAAGGGTTAGACTAATTGGGTTATTGGATTAATAGTTAATCTAATATAAATAATCCAACCCATTGAGAGGAATATAAAGAGTTAAAAACCCTTTCTATTCATTGGATGAATATAAATAGATTTTTTATTGGATTTTTCATAAGAGATGAAAAAGGGTGACTCTTGAGCTTCTCATTCTTCTTCCTCCTCCTCCTTCATGCTTGGCCGAACCTCCATGTGTGGCTAGCACTATAGTGGTGGTTCTTCTCCAAATCGTGAGTTCGTGAGACAGACGAAATATTTTCATGTGGATACCATAGAGGTGCGAACACTTAATCGCGCTGAGATTTGCATCCAAAGAAAAGTTGTTGTTGGGATTGTGAAGCGCATGCAACAAAAGTATAAATCTCATCAAACTTAGTATATATATTTTTTTTCCTTCACATGGATCTTCTGGGGAGGATCTAGTTATTTTTTCGCTACACTTTCTGCGTGTTTAACACACTAGATCCTAACAGATAGTTTGTATAAAAAGTGCAGAGCTAATTTGTGAACCTTTCTTTGCTTTTAACCTTTTAACAAAAAAAGATCTTGGTGATCATGGCTGATGTGGTAGAGACGGTCCATCTCTAGGTGGCTAAGTTGGATCAAAAGTCAAGTTGAGTTTTAAGTTAAAGTTAAGACAAATAGGGACCAAATCAAGACACAGCTGAATCAAGACCAACAGAGACTAGGACAAAATACATCCCAATCAAGACAAATAGAGTTTAAGCCGAGTCTAAGAAAGCTTGGGTCCGAATCAAACCTTAGTTCAAAGATGTTACTCAGGAATTGCGAGCTCAAATCCTTGACACTTGGGCGCTCCTGACTCCATGACACTCATCTGCTCCGATCCTGACTCTGTAACACTTAGTCGCTCCCTACTCTTCGACACTCGGTTGCTCTTAACTCCATGACACACAACCACTCCCAAGTCATCATATTTGACCATTCCTGACCCTTTTACGTGTCACTCCTACTTCCTTAAACACTTGACTCGATTCCTCGTTGATCGAGGATCTCAAGTGCCTCCACCTCACTCACCCAAGTGTAGATGATGTGGCTAGCGAAGGATGCGGAGAAACTGTGATCACGAGGTGTCTGAAAGTGAGTAATGGAAGAAGTGGGGAATGTGGGGCGATGATGTGTACCCACAACTATATGATTATATCGTTAAGTAATAAAAATATCGATCCACAAAGACTGTTGATTAAGCACTAGCTGAATTTGCAAAATAAGTTATCTAGATGATTGAAGTTATGTGAAGTCAAGTGCACTAAAAAAAAATGAAAATGATTAACCAGATTGGGTAATGTCAAGCCTAGGGTGACCAACCTAGCCTCACGGAAGTTTCTCATTGGCCAACATAGTAAATTGGAAAACACATGCGGCAGACGATCGAGAAACCCAACATCCCTTAGTTGTAAGTTTCATTTGGAGGAAAAATCCTTATAAATACGTCATACCTGGGAATCAAAAGTTAAGTGTGCTCAAGAGAATAAGAGAGTGAGAGAGAAAGAGAGAGATTTAGTGAGAGTAAATGATCGTAAAAGGAGGATTTGTTATAGGGAAATGATTCTAGAATTTTAGTTTTACTACAATACTAGTTGATGCTCTATGTATTATTTATCTCCTTACCTCCATGTTTATGCTCTTGTAGGGATTCTAACTAAATTATCGGTGTGACCCCATGAAGGTTACACTGGAATATTTATCTCATTGAGTTTAAATGTTATTAAGTTAAGAGGTAACATAAAAAGTCTGGTTAAAGGAATACTCCCTGTCACATAAGGACTCCCAGTCATACAATCTAGATTACTCAAGTCACTTCCTAACATTAAATTGGGAAAACCCTTTAAACTCTAATTAGCTAATTCCTTGTAGAGAATTAGCCTCCATTTTAATGTGATATTCTAGAAAGTCCGATTAAAGGGATACCTTCTATTACTAATGTTGGTTAGTCCTAGGAAAATGTACTGGTTCCACTGTATAAAAAAAATTTATTCAAGTGTCGAACCTTTCCTTAAATAACCTATTGTGTTTTTTAGAAGTTAAATTAGGAATCGCATACGGAACTTAACATCATTTATTCCAAATTTAACTTATCTATTCTTACTGATTTAGATTTGAATCGCAAGCGGAATTTAATACTATTGATACAAATCCACCTATGTTATTAATTCTATTAAATATTAATTTCCAAAATTGACTTCCAGGACTGCATGGCGAGGCACATGACCTTCTTGGATATGGGAGCAACCACCACCGCCTAGACAAAGCCTTTTAAGGAAAGCTAATATTTAATTTCCTTAAATAACTCTAGGTTAACCAAAAAGAACAATCGAATCACAAATTCAAAAAAGAAGAAAACACAAACTCGAAACATTAATTCGAAAAACTAGATCTAATTTCTCTTACAAAAAGAAATAACTAGCATAATGCGGAAAATAATTGCTAATTATACCTTCTCTTTGTAAACTAATGACCTCGAGATCTTCTGCCGTATTCCTCGCCTTGCCTTGGACGTCGTGTAGGCGACGATCTTCCAAGATGAACACCACCCAAAAGCTTTCTTCCTCTTCCTCTAAAATCCGGCCACCACCACCACCAAGGAGAAGAGAGCAAGGGAAAAGAGAAGAAGAAGGGGCCGACCACACCAAGATCTCCAAGCAAGAGAATAAGAATTGTTGTGTCTCATGAAGCCTCCTCACCTCTTCTTTTATAATACTTGCCCAAGGCAAATAAGGGAAGAATTTTTACAAAAATTAAAATCTTCCTCTAGCTTTTCTTTTTCTCTTTTAATTTTCCTTTTCTTTCCTCTTGATTGAATCAATCACCAAAAATAAATTTGATGATTTTATTTTTTTAAACATGGCCGGCCACATTGCATGGGCACCAAGCAAGGGTGGTCGACCACTATAATAGGAAGGAAATAATTTTTTATAAAATTTTACAAGAAGAAAAACTCTTATAAAATTTTACAAGCTCTCTTTCCTAAAGTAAGAGTTAAAAAGGAAAGTTCTAAAAATTAAAACCATGTTTTAAAATTTAAAACTTCTCTTCAAAAATTTCCTTTTTTAACATGAATAGAATTTTTTTTTTTTTTAAAACTTCTCTTCCTTTTTTCTAAAACCATGAGGATGGTTAAAAAAGGAAAACTTTAAAACTTTTAAAACTCTCTATTAAAACATGTGACCTAATTCAAATAAGGAAAGTTTTAAAAATTAAAATCTCTCTTTTAAAACTTATAGTTTTCTACAAAGAGAAGATTTTAAAAATTCAAAACACCCCTCCTTATTTGAATTATTGTGGCCGACCCCTACATGTTTGGTCACCAAGCAAAGGGCCGACCCCTATAGAAGAGGATGTGGTCGGTCCTTGCTTGGTCACCAAGCAATGGACCGGCCCCTTCTTATACACTAAGAAGAGCCTTACATTTGGATGGACTTGAGGCTATAATGAGGCTACGACAGGGACCTAGAGGAGAAATTGGTTTTGGCCTTCCGTTAAGCTTGAGTATCCCGTGTTCGCCCCGAACACACAGCTCAAATTCATCGATAATAACTCATTCCACTAGAGAGTTATTATCGTACTACCGCACCAATCCCAAATTACATTATAGGCTCCTTCTTATCATGAGTGTGTTAGCCTCCCTGTGTTTAAGATAACAAATGTCCACTAATTAAGTAAGTTACTAACATCTCACTTAATTAATATCTAGTTCTAAGAGTAGTACCACTCAACTTCATTGTCATGTCGGACTAAGTCCACCTGCAGGGTTTAACATGACAATCCTTATGAGCTCCTCTTGGGGACATTCTCAACCTAGATAACTAGGACACAGATTCCTTCTATAATCAACAACACACACTATAAGTAATATCATTTCCCAACTTATCGGGCATATTGATTTATCGAGGTAAACCTCACCCTTTGATAAGTCAAAGAAATAAATATTAAATATATGTGCTTGTTGTTATATTAGGATTAAGAGCACACACTTCCATAATAACTAAGGTCTAGTTATTTTATTAAGTTAGTACAAAAAGAACTTACCTTAATGGTCCTACTCAATACACTTAGAGTGTACCAGTGTAATTAATTAATCAAGATAAACTAATACTTAATTACACTACGACTATTCCGATGGTTTGTTCCTTTCTATCTTAGTCGTGAGCAACTGTTTATAATTTATAAAGAGTCGTCAACATGATCTTCTATGCGTGACACCACACACCATGTTATTTACTATATAAATTAATTGAACAATTACATTTAACAAATAAATGTAGATATTGATCAATGTGATTCTTTTATTTCAAAAATAAATGTTTGCAAAAGCTAGGCTTTTAATATACACTCCAACAATCTCGCACTTATATTAAAAGACTAAGCTGCCATATATGTTGCCATACATCTGATTCTCATCCCCTCCACATGCTGATCAAAAGCTTTCGCCGGAAGGGCCTCAGTGAAAGGATCTACCAGGTTATCCGCTGATGCAATCTTGGCGATGACAACTTCTCCTCGCTTGACGATGTCTCGTATCAGGTGGTACTTGCACTCTATATGTTTACTTGCCTTATGAGTTCGTGGTTTCTTCGAGTTTGCAACCGCACCGCTATTGTCACAATAAATTGTGATGATCTTGGGCAAACCAGGAATCACATCTAAGTCTATTAGAAAGTTCCTGAGCCATACAACTTCTTTGGCTTCCTCAGAGGCTGTCACATACTCAGCTTCCATGGTTGAGTCCGAGACGCATTTCTGCTTAACACTCCTCCATGCAATGTCTCCACCTCCTAGAGTAAACACATAGCCTGACGTAGACTTATTGTTGTCCCTATCTGATTGGAAGTTTGAATCCGTATAACCCATAGGGAGCAAATCGTCTGCTTGGTAAACTAGCATATAATCTCTAGTCCTTCTCAGGTATTTCAATATATGCTTTACAGCAGTCCAATGTCCTTGTCCAGGGTTACTCTGATATCTGCTGACCATGCCTACGGCAAAATAGATATCAGGTCTCGTACACAGCATCGCATACATAAGGCTTCCTACAGCCGAAGCATAAGGGACTACCTTCATTTCCTTCATCTCCTTTGATGTCTTCGGAGACATCTCTTTAGATAAGGCTACTCCATGCCTAAAAGGTAAGAAACCTTTCTTGGAGTTCTGCATGCTAAAACGAGCAAGGATCATATCTATATATGAAGCTTGAGATAGACACAACATTCTTTTCTTGCGATCCCTTATAACTTTGATCCCAAGAATGTGTGCACATTCTCCTAAGTCATTCATATCAAATTGTTTGGACAACCATACCCTTACGCCCGATAATACTTTGACATTGTTGTCAATTAACAAAATATCATCTACATATAGTATAAGAAATACCACCACGTTTCCGTTACACTTCTTGTATACATAAGACTCATCCAGACACTGAATAAATCCATATGACTGGATTACTTCATTAAACCAGATGTTCCAAGATCTTGAAGCTTGCTTTAGTTTATAAATAGACCGATTTAGCTTGCATACTAGATGCTTTTTGTCTTTTTCAATGAATCCTTCTGGTTGTTTCATATGGATGTTTTCTTCAAGACTTCCGTTAAGGAAAGCTGTCTTGACATCCATTTGCCAAATATCATAATCTATATGAGCGACAATGGATAAGAGTATCTGGATAGACTTAAGCATAGCTACCGGCGAAAAAGTCTCCTCATAATCAATTCCCTCTTTCTAAGTATACCCTTTCGTAACAAGCCTTACTTTGAAGGTTTCTACCTTCCCGTCTGTCCCTCTTTTCCTTTTGTAGATCCAATTGCATCTAACGGCTTTTACACCACCCAGACCTTATTAGAATACATAGATTCTATTTCTGAATTCATTGTCTTTTGCCAAGATACTGCATCTATATCTTGGAGTGCTTCGTCATATGTCCGGGGATCAGGTTCATGTTTGCCCGGGATCAAATCTGAAGACTCTCCCAAAAACATGAATCTCTCAGGTTGCCTCACAACCCTCCCACTATGACGAGGCACTGTCGGTGGTTGTGTATCATGTGTGACACGTGTTGCAGTCTCTTATGGTACTTCATCTTGTATTGTTGGTACTAAAGTAGACGTGTCCTCTCTAAGTTCTTCTAGAACAATTTTGCTACTGGGCTTGTGGTCCATTATATAGTCTTCTTCTAAAAACTGGGCATTAGTGCTAACAATGATCTTCTAATCTTTAGGACTATAAAATAAATCACCTTTCGTTCCTCTGGGATAACCCACAAACACGCACACTTCTGTATGAGATTCTAACTTATCAGCATCCGGATTTAGCACATGTGCTGGACTACCCCAAATCCAAATATGTCTTAGACTGGGCTTTCGCCCATTCCACAATTCTGTGGGAGTAGAGGATACTGATTTAGAAGGTACTAAGTTCAGAATGTGTGCTGCTGTTTCCAGAGTATATCCCCAAAACGAATTTGGTAATTCTAAATAACTCATCATCGATCTAACTATCTCCATAAGAGTCCTATTCCTTCGTTCTGCTACACCATTCTGTTGGGGTGTACCAGGTACGAACAACTGGGATTGAATCTCGGCCTCTGATAAGTAATTCCTAAATTCTTCTAAGAGGTATTCGCCACCACGATCAAACCGTAGTGTCTTAATACTTTTACCAAGACGTTTCTCCACATCAGCCTTGTAATCTTTGAATTTATCAAAGCACTCAAACTTACGACACATCAGGTAAATGTATCCGTATCTTGAATAATCGTCTATAAAAGAGAAAAAATATTCAAAACCACCTCTTGCCTGGATAGACATAGGACCACATAGGTCAGAATGAACCAGTTCTAACGCTTCTTTAGCTCTATACCCCTTGGCCTTAAAAGGTCTCTTGGTCATCTTACCTTCCAAGCAAGATTAACAGGTTGGAAAATTTTCCAACTCTAATGAACCCAAGAGTCCATCGGCTACAAGCCTTTGAGTCCTACTTAAGTTAATATGACCAAGCCTTAGATGCCAAAGATACGTTTGGTTCATTTTCGAAGGTTATTTTCTCTTATTAGAGTTAGAAGATGTGTTATTAATTTTCATATTTTGCTTTGTGGGAGAAATTGGATTTAAAGTATATAAATTGCCAACCAATGCACCAGAACAGATAATCACCTTATTTCTCTTTATAACCACATTGTTACTAAAAGAAACTGAATATCCATCCAAATACAGTTTAGAAACTGAAATTAAATTCTTTCTAAAACTGGGTACATAAAGATAATTTCTTAAAACCAAATATCTATTTCTATCAAAAGATAAGTAGACGTCTCCCACTGCAACAGCCGCCACCTTAGTAGCATTGCCCATGTAGACGGTTATCTCTCCATCAAATAGTCGTCGGGTTTCCTAGAACCCCTACAAAGAATTACAGACATGATTAGTGGCTCCCGTATCTACACACCAGGTGCTGGTAGATAACACCGCCAAACATGTTTCAACTACTAGAGCATAAGATATACCTTTATTGTTCTGATTCCTACGAGGACAGTCCACCTTCCAATGTCCTGACTGCTTGCAGATGAAGCACTTGCCCTTTGGCTTCTTCATTCCAGCTTTTTATCCCTGAGGTTTATTCACTCTCTTTGCTGAAAAGACCTGTTTCTTCTTCTTCTTGCCTTTCAGCTTAGAAGTAGAACCATTTTCAGCATAGTGAATCTGAGAACTTTGATGAAATATACCTTCTACTGCCTGTAGTTCTGTCAGAAATTCCGCCAACGTATACTCTCTTTTGTTCATGTTATAGTTCAGACGGAACTGCTTAAAACTTCTGGGTAGCATTTGGAGAATTATATCGACCTGGGTTTCCCCATTGATTTCTCCTCCAAGAACTTGTATTTCGTTCAGATAGGCCATCATTTTGAGGATATGATCCATTACGAGTGTTCCCTCAGACATAGTGGCCGTCATTAACTTTCTCATTGCCTCTTGCCTAGCAGTCCGACTCTGGTGCCCAAAGAGTTCTTTGAGATTGTTCATTATATCATAAGCTGTTGGTAAATCTTGATGCTGATGTTGCAATACATTTGACATTGATGCCAAAATATAACACCGCACCATCTTATCAACTTTTACCAATTTCTTATGATACTCAATCTCCTCTGGGGTAGAGTCACCGTCAGGTGCATCAGGGCAAGCCTCAGTCAGTACAAACTTATAGCTTTCAGTAGTAAGAACAATGTCCAGGTTCCTTTTCCAATCAATATAGTTGAGACCAGTAAGTTTGTTTTCTTTCAGTATAATGGCCAGTGGGTTGAAAGTCATCCTAAGAATTACAAAAAAACTTTGGTCAGGACTCTAAATTTAGAATAATATTGATTTCTCAAACAATACTATTTTAAATTAATCAACACCTCAAATCACCGTGAATTTTGCGTGCCGCGATAGTGTGGACGTATACAAAATCAAACATTTGTAAGAGGAGATTTTACCCATTAATTTTATTCTTGTCAACCTAACTTTATGACAAATAAAATTAATAGTTGATTTTCCTTCGATCATACAAATAATAGCACTGACTCCGATGGGAAGGATACTATTAGACGTACCTAAGTGTATACCATTACTTAACACTTAGTCCATTAATAATATTATGCCCCTTTCGATGGGGAAGATCACACGCTCTTAATTAATTTCCTATAGTTATCCAAAATGGAAGTTTGATCTAGTGATCCGCAAACGAACTCATCTGATATAGAGGAAGGCACTCAGAGCCAACGCGCAAGTTTGTTTGCATCACTTACAAACCAGTAATGGAGACCGTGAAATTTATTAAAATAAATTCCTCTCCTACTTAGTTATTTAAAGTGAGGAATTTTAAACTATCCTATCATACATCACATGCATACACACACATCACAGTAAATAAAAGCAATAAATATGGAAATTTATTTTCGAACTATTATGGCATTTTTCCATCACTGTCTTCAGTATGCTCCAACCCTAGCTACTGCCATCTTTAGCTACTGCCATCGGGTCGAGTTGTCGCATCTATCTTGCCTCTTATTCTGCTGTGTCTTTGGCCCTCCAATAGCACCAGGCCTCACAAAGATATGATCCGCGACAAATATAGAATTTTACATAACATGACCGTTAGTATTAATGAAATTCCTTCTAATATGAACTGAAATTTAACAAATGCAAGCTAACATAACATGGCAATTAATACTATAAGAAAAATCATACTGTACAGGAGCTAAATTCCAAAAGTAGAAACTACATAACTATGTATCTGCTACTAAAAGGATATAAAAACGAGCTAGATAGTTCTATCAGTACTAACATTCCAATTGGTACAAAGGAAATATAGGTGAAACAATTAACAATTCATTCTAACAATATTAGAAATCCTTCTTCCTACATAAGCAACCGTTCATCAATAACAGAAGTTGGCATAACTCTTCTATAGGTATAAGTACCAAAACATCATTTATTGAACCTAACCTAGCATTCAAATAGATCACATTAACTGTATTGTTTAATAGCACCAGAGCAACTCTCCCTTTGCACATCCTACTTCATTCATTAAGGTACATATTGCCATATACATTAGAAATCGGGAAAGAACAATTCCAATCAACAAAGAAAAGAATCAATCCATTAACCATATCCCTAGTAACAAAAGACTCCTAGCTAGCTTACTACCATCCACCTATTCACAGTTAACCACTTAAGCCAAGAACATCATCAATAAATAGTTAAGAAAACAAATCCTCTGAAATCGATCAGCAAAAGCATCAAAGTAAGACACCTAAACCAAAATCGATCAAGGAATCCGATCAATAAAGAGATCCATAAGTAGAAAAGGTAAGATCTCAAAACAGGAACCCGATTCAACAAGGCGCAATAGAGCCATCTTGCAATCCTACCTTCAGTTATCCAAAACCACATTCATTTGTGTACCGATTGACACACTAAAACTCTGAAATCCACAGACACACGTAGGAGCAGAGAACCATTGCAGTAAATCCAACAAACCCTTCGCAACTTATTGAACAATAGTTACAAGAACTCAAATCAACCCAAAGAACCCCATAGAGTAGACATTCTTGCGAAACTTTCGAAATCTATTGCAGAAATCCAAGAGAAAAGGGGTGAAACACAAGAACAAACAAGATTGAACAAGAACACCTCAAAATCCCCAAATCACAGCTCAATAAATCTGATCATCCTCCGAATAAACCCTAGAACAAATCTCTCCTATCGCCTAGCCATTCCATCTGAATCTCATACCCTCATAAATAGAATGTACTTGCCTTTCTCCTTCGATGCCTCTACTGGTCTTAACCGCGCGACGCCTGGCCGGAGCTCGAACACAGTGGATTTGTCGCTCCGTCATGCTGGCAAAAGTGGCGAGGCAGAGGCGGCGACTTCTTCGAAGGAACGACGCGTAAAGGGGAGAAGAGTGAATCGACAAAATAACCTAGGGATTTTTATACTTAGGTTTTGATTGTTTTAACTTAGGCTAACTAAGATTAATCATCACTAACTTAAATAAGGTATTTCCCTTATGCTTCCATTAAATCCCATAACTCTATTTTATTGTAACGTGTGGTACGAATTATTTACAAAAATTTAGGTAGAACTTTCTTCAATTTTGTAAAAAAAAATTATATAACTTCAATTCCTTATTTAGCGCTCATGTGTCCTTAATTTATTTTATAAATAAATTCCTCAGTTACGCTCCTGAGGCCTTACAATTCTTCCCCCCTTAAAAAAAATTTCATCCTCGAAATTTGACTTACCGAATAACTCGGGGTAGCGGTTGCGCATATCCAATTCAGATTCCCACATTGCCTCCTCCGTCAGCTGGTTTCCCCATAGAACTTTTACCATCCTGATCTCCTTGTTCCTCAACTTCTGGACTTGGTGATCAAGTATTTGCTTCGGCACTTCCTCATAGGACAAATCTGGTGTCCACTGCACGGATGTGTGACCAATCATGTGAAAGGGATTGGGTACGTATCCTCGAATCATGGATATGTGGAACATATTATGAACTCCGGACAGACTCGGTGGTAGAGCAAGCCGATAAGCCCGAGTCCCAATTCATTCCAAGACCTCAAAAGGCCCAATGTACCTTGGACTGAGCTTTCCCTTCTTACCGAACCTCAGTACCCCTTTCATCGGTGACACTTTGAGAAATACAAGATCCCCTACTGCAAATTCCAAATCCGTCTGTTTCAGATCAGCATAACTCTTCTGTCGGCTTTGTGCTGATAGCATCCTGTTCCGAATCTTAGCAACTAGATCGACTGTATTGACCACAATGTCTGGACCCAACACGGCTCTATCTCCTACCTCATCCCAATGCAATGGTGTCCTGCACTTCCATCCATACAGCGCCTTATACGAAGCCATACCTATTGTACCTTGGTAACTGTTGTTGTATGTAAACTCTACCAGTGGTAACTTCGATTCCCAGCTTCCTTTAAAATCTATCATACAGGCTCGTAGTAGATCCTCCAAAACCTGAATCACCCGTTCTGATTGACCATCGATCTACGGATGGAAAGCGGTACTAAAAGTG
Source organism: Zingiber officinale (assembly GCF_018446385.1). NCBI lineage: Eukaryota > Viridiplantae > Streptophyta > Magnoliopsida > Zingiberales > Zingiberaceae > Zingiber > Zingiber officinale. The sequence goes on from NC_055994.1 coordinate 55,201,604, forward strand.
AGCTGTGTACCTAATCCGCGGTGCAAGCTTTCCCAGAATCCGGATGTAAACTTTGGATCCCTATCCAACACAATCCGAGCTGGAATCCCATGTAGTCGTACTATCTCTCGTATGTACAATTCTGCATATTGTGTCATGGTGAACGTAGTTTTTACCAGTAAGAAATGTGCTGACTTCGTCAATCGGTCCACGATAACCCACATTGCATTAGACCCCCTAGGAGAGGTTGGTAACTCCACCACAAAGTCTATAGCCACGTCCTCCCACTTCCATATAGGAATCGGAAGTAGTTCTAGTAGTCCTGCTGGTCTCTGATGTTCTGCCTTCACCTGCTGACAAGTAAGGCAGTCGTGGACTACTTTGATTATGCCCCTCTTCATGCCCAGCCACCAATACAGCAACTGCATATCCTTGTACATCTTTGTACTCCCTGGGTGAGCGGAGTACGTAGTGGTATGTGCTTCGATCATGAGGTCCTCTCTGAGTGAGTCAACCTTGGGCACCCATATACGTCCCTTATACCGCACAATTCCTTCAACCATTGAGTAGATATTACTACCCTTTGCTTCATCCCTTCATTTCCATTCCGTTAATTGCTGATCTAAGGCTTGGCCTATCCGGATTCGTTCTAGTAAGTTGGATTTAACGGTCAGTGTTGACAAACTATTCTGCTCATTTGGTGCTATCACTTCCAATCTCATTTGCTGGAATTATGATATTAGCCGTTACTGGGTGGTTAACTGTGTCAATGTTGCATACTTGCGACTCAGAGCATCTGCCACCACATTGGCCTTACCGGGATGATAATTGATATTGCAGTCGTAATCCTTCACCAATTCCAACCACCGTCTCTACCTCATATTCAATTCTTTCTGTGTAAAGAAATACTTCAAACTTTTGTGGTTTGTAAAGATCTCACAACGTTCCCTATAAAGATAATACCTCCAAATCTTTAATGCAAAAATGACCGCAGCCAATTCAAGGTCATGGTGGGATAATTATATTCATGCATTTTCAATTGCCGCGAGACATAAGCAATTACCTTCCCATTCTGCATCAGCACAACCCCTAATCCATTCTTAGACGCGTCCGTGTACACCACAAATTGTCCAGAACCTCCTAGAATTGTGAGTACTGGTGCAGTCGTCAATCTTTCTATCAGTTCCTCAAAACTCCTCTCACACTGTTCCGTCCATTCATATTTTACCCCCTTCTTGGTCAGCGTGGTCAGGAGTAAAGCGATCCGGGAAAAATTCTGAATGAACCTTCGGTAATAGCCGGCTAGCCCTAGGAAACTCCGAATTTCGGTAGCATTCCTCGGTGTAGCCCAATTCCGGACTGCCTCTACTTTAGTTGAATCGACCTCTATACCTCTCTCTAAGATTATGTGCCCCAGAAATGGAATATGTCCTAGCCAAAAATCACATTTGCTGTATTTTGCATACAACTGTCCATCCTTCATAGTTTGCAACATGATGGATGTAACGCCCCGCCCCTCCTGCTAAGGAGACGGGGGTTACTTACACATACATATACATACCTACTTACTACAGCGGAAGTCTTATTTATAAAACTTAGAAACATTTCTTCTTTTTTTTTCCTATATGAATCAACGTGACTAATCACCTGGACATATAGAAATCACATAGCATACTTAACATGATTTGTAAGTCATAATGCCCAAACACAAAATTAAATGTCATGGAGTCATAAAGCAGTAACATAACTAGGCATGGTTCTTATTAAACAAAAAGCAGGTCTTTCTCCTTTAGCCAGGACACTACCACGCACATCCTTCCAGCCCCTCCTGCTGCTCCCCTAGTTCATCCATTCCTTGCCTTTATCTGTAGTACAAGAAAGTAAGTTGTGAGCACTCATGGCTCAGTAAGTTCCTTTCCTACTCACAAAAACCGTATGACATATATCAAAATCACAAGACATAACACATGAAGGCAATTCATTATATCATGCAGCATATCATAGCATATCATAACATAAGCGTAAAGTAGCATGGCATAACATAACAAAATTATCAATTTCACCCTGACATATCATAACATCATCATAAATATCATGACATAATCATAAGGTATATGCAAGGTAAATTCCTAACCATGTATCATGAAAACATATGCAATATGTCCTTTGAAAACTTATAATATACATACTTAAACATAATCTTAACATGATTAGGGCCCTGACTTGTACCACATACATAAATGCGCGCGTCCTATGTAGGTCCAAGGTAGCAAGTCTTGAACCCTACAAGGCATACATACTAGGCCCGTTTCTTAGTCCATCGACCTAGGGGCACTTAGGAGCCCATCCCTAACGAGGCCCGTTTCTTAGTTCATCGACCCCGGGGCGCTTATGGAGCCCACCCTTGGTACAAGACATACATAAAGTAAAATAGCATGTTCTTACATATCATGGTTCTTATCTCTTCTTGCACATCGTGTCACTTATCATATCATACCATATAGACTTTTGGGCACACAGCTCATCATAATGGTATGTAAAGATTTGGGCACACAGCAGATCATATATTTTATGCATAAATTGGGCACACAGCACATCATATATTTCATGCAAAAATTGGGCACACAGCACATCATATATTTCATGCATAAATTTGCACATAGCTTCATCATAAATAATACACACCATAGCATAAGGGTTTCCATCTTATATAGATCATAAGTGTGCATAATTAAACACAGAAGCATGGAAATCTTACAATCATGGCATATAAGATACATGGAAAATATAATTCGATCTCTAACCCTAATATCTCTTTGTGGCCGAACCATATAGGTTAGGGTTTATGGTGAAAACTTCATCCCAACATGTGAACCCTAAGCAAGCATCACTTCTTATACCATAAGAACTATCATGAGCAAGTTTAGGTAGAGTTCTAGGTTACTTAGACTTACAACTTATCATGGCCGAACCTTATCAAGCATGCATTGGGTTAAAGACTATCATTCAAGCTTGTGAACCCTAAACAACTTTCATAGCAAACATTTCAATAAATAATATGAGCATGGTTGAGTTAGGTTCTAAGTTTCCTAAGTCCTTCATCATGTATTGGCCGAAACTTGTAGGGTTTGAAATTAGGGTTCAAGTGCCCTAAAAACATGAGAACCTTAAACAACCTTCATAGCAAATATATCAAGGAATAACATGAGCATAGTTGAGTTAGGTTCTAAGTTCCCTAAGCCCTAGATCTTGATGTGGCCGAAACATGTAGGGTTTAGAATTAGGGTTCAAGTGCCCTAAAAACATGAGAATCTTAAATAACTTTCATAGCAAAAATATCAAGAAATAACATGAGCATAGTTGAGTTAGGTTGTAGGTTCCCTAAGTCTTTCATCATGACATGGCCGAATACTATAGGACTAAAAATTTAGGTTCAAGAGTCCTAAAAGCATGGAAACCTTTAACAACTTTCATATCATATATATCAAGGAATAACATGAGCATAGTTGGGTTAGGTTCTAAGTTCCCTAAGCCCTAGGTCTTGATGTGGCCGAAACATGTAGGGTTTAAAATTAGGGTTCAAGTGCCCTAAAAACATGGGAACCTTAAACAACTTTCATAGCAAAAATATTAAGGAATAACATGAGCATAATTGAGTTAGGTTCTAGGTTTCCTAATTTATACATCATGTAATGGCCGAATACTATAGGACTAAAAATTTAGGTTCAAGTGTCCTAAAAACATGGAAATCTTAAACAACTTTCATAGCATATATATCAAGGAGTTACATGAGCATAGTTGAGTTAGGTTCTAAGTTCCCTAAGTCCTAAATCATGAAGTGGCCGAATGATATAGAGCATGAATTTAAATTTCCTTACAACAATAAACATGAGCCCACTAGATTAGCTACATGCCATTTCATCAAGGAGATCATGAGCATCTTAGATTTTGCTTTAAATTCTCCTAGGCTTTTAAAAAAAATCCAACATAACCGAACCTCCATGGACATGAATAGAGTTTAACTAAACATATAATCATGGCATATCATAATAGTTTCATGACTTATCTTAAGGAGATCTTGGCATACTTAGTTTTAACTTAAAGCTCTCCTAGGCCCTTAGTTTTTACCATGGCCGAATACTCATGGATCTAGATTTTACCAAACATTTTTAACATAGATAAATCCTTACCATAAAATACATGCTACAAGAGAAATATTCAAACATATTAAATCTAGATCCTTTCATTCTCTATATCCTTCCTTTGATCTTATCTTGGTTAGAATTCCTTCATGATGTTTTCTTAGCTTTCTCTTTCTTTTTTTTATATGCAACCGAATCTTCATAGCAAAATAAGAGCTATTGTACCACAGGTGAGGGGAACTTACATCCTTTCGCTTGTGGTTTTCCTTAGAGAAAAAAGGTGTTCTAGTGATAAGGAAAGTGGAAGCTTCTTCTTATTGTATCTTCTCTTGTTTCCTTTGCTTGTAAGGGCTAGAACTTAAAGTTTCCTTCTCGGTAATTTGCTTTCTTGGAGAATAACTTAACTTAGAAATTGGTATGAGGAGGGGAAAGGAGTTTCTTGGTTCGGTGAGAATGGAGAAGGAAGAAGGAGGAAGAAGAAAATGAATTAAATCCCTTTGTTTTCTTCTCTAATCCTATTTATCCCTTGCCAATGAGACATGTCCCCAACTCCTCTTTACCCTCACTCCATTAATTCCCACGAAAATAGAGAGGGGAAGGGAAGTAGTCAATCCTTCTTTTGCTTGCTCCCTTTTCTTAACCAAGAGGGAAAAGGAGGTAAGAAACTTGGTTTTCTCTTGCTCTTTTGCTTAGTTTTCTTTTCTCCTTTAACTAAATTTTTCATTCCTTTCATTCCAATTATTTCTTCTTATCCTAATGGTTATCATTCATAAATCTATCTCCATCATTTGTGAGAGGTTAAAGGTTCAATCCTTGACCTCACCTCTTCTTATTCTATATTTCTTCTTTTTGTTTTTATTTCCCTTTTTCTCTTATTCTTTTCATTTCTATGCTCTAAGGAAAAATAATATTCATACACCTATCTTATAATTTTCGTGGGTGTTACAATGGACAGATGCAACCGATGCTCTTCATGATTATGAGAGTAGATCAATATATCATCAATAAAGACAATGACAAATTGGTCCAAATATGGCTGAAAAATCTGATTCATCAGATCCATGAAAACTATAGGGGCGTTAGTAAGTCCAAATGGCATGACCAGAAACTCATAGTGACCGTAACGAGTTCTGAATGCGTTTTGTGGACATCCTCCTCGTTTACCTTCAGTTGATGGTATCCAGATCTCAAGTCGATCTTTGAAAATATCGTTGCCCCCCTTAGTTGATCAAAAAGATCATCAATCCTGGGCAGAGGGTACTTGTTCTTGACTGTAACTCGATTTAGCTCTCGGTAATCTATGCATAGTCGCATTGTCCCATCCTTCTTACTCACAAACAACACTGGAGCTCCCCATGGTGATACGCTTGGTCGGATAAAACCTTTGTCTAGTAGCTCCTGCAGTTGTTCTTTCAATTCTTCCATTTCTGTGGGTGCTAGTCTGTATGATGCTTTAGACATGGGTGTGGTTCCAGGTATCAATTCTATCCCAAATTCCACCACTCTAACTGGCGACAGTCCTATGATATCATCCGAAAATACCTCTGGAAAATCTTGTACCAGCTCCACCTCCTCCAGCCTCGGTCTACACCTTTTAGACTGGACTATGATATTAACCAAAATCCATCACACCCCTTTCTCATCATTCGTTGCGCTCTGCATGCTGTGATGACATGCAGACATCTCCTATCGGAAATTGCGTTGAACACGTAATACTCATCATTAGGTAGTTTCAACTTAACTGTCTGTTGTTTGCAATCAATGATAGCTTCGTATTGTGTCAACCAGTCCATCCCCAGTATCACATCAAAGTTTGGCATTTCTAACACGATGAGTTCAACATTCACTGCCTAATGTTGCATCATCATCCAAAAATTCCTTACTATACTATTACTATGTAATTCGTCTCCCGATGGTAAGGCAACACTGTATCCTATAGTCATTCGATCGGGTAATATGCCCAGTTTTGTGATATATGCCACAGATATAAAAGAGTGGGTAGCTCTAGAATCAATCAATGCATGAGCAGGTAAGTTGGTGACCGAGATCATACCTGTGATGATAGCCGAATCCAGATCCACCTGCTCTTGTGTCATATCAAACACTCTCCCTTTGGTTGGCTCCTTGAGCTGTGGGCATTCTATAGCAAAATGCCCCATCTTCTTGCACATGAAACAAACATCTAAACCCATCAGACATTGTCCTGCATGTACTTTCTCACACTTGGGGCACTGAACTTTATCTTCAGTCTTGGAAGTTGTACCGTCCGCTGGTCAGGGTCCCCGGGGTCGCTGTCGTGTCTGGTTCTGTTTCTGTGGCTGCTTGCCTTGAGTTGGAACTGTAACAGGCTTCTTACCACTTGGTCCCTGCTGATCTCTTCCCAGATATCCCACCCTTTTATTATGTGCTTCTTTGATCATATCATTTCGATCTCTCTTGGACATCAACGCTTGATCCACAGCCTCCCTGTAAGTGGTAACTCGACTTAATCTGACATCATGTCTAATTGCAGCTCTTAACCCCTCTATGAAATGCTTCAGTTCTTCAGTCGGTTTCCCTGCAAACATGGGCACGAAGTATCGCCCCTTTCAAATTTCTTGACATACTCAGCTACTGGCATATCTTCTTGTCAGAGCTCCAGAAATTCCCTTGCTAATCGTGACCTTCTATCGGTGGTAAAGTACTTCCCATAGAATATTTCTTTGAAGCCATCCCATGTCATGGTATTCAGGTCTATCGAAGAGTGAGTACCTTCCCACCATATGCATGCATCGCCTCGCAACATGAATATGGCACACCTGACTTTATCAGTATATGTGAATTGCATGAAGTCGTAGATCGTCTCTAGTGATCATATCCACTCCTCAACAACCAGCGGGTCTGTGGTGCCCTTAAACTCCGTCGGCCCAACCTCCTTAAACTGCCTATACACCGGGTTCGCACTGACTGTTGAGCAACTAGGTGCGTGTCCATCCTCTCTATCTCTCAATAACTGCTGGATTTGTTCTCCATGAACACGATTCTACTCTTGTAGAAGCGTTGTCAACCCTATCAATAGTTGACTATTCTGACCACCCACCTCACCATTGTTTCTTCTAGCCGCCATGCCCTGAATCACCCATCACAAATTCATCATTACTTTTATTTACCATTCCTATTATAGTCAGGTTCTCAGTCAAATTCAGAACTGTAGTATAATAAATCTTACAAACTTAAGGTTGAAGTAGTCGAGTTCCTGACGAGATGACATATGCACGATGTCCTTCGGAAGTGATCAGGAGTGACCAACTTTGATACCAACTCAAACATCCCTAGAATTTAGGCAAATTTTATTTTTTTTATTACGACCGGTATACTTGAAATTTTGAAACAAATCCCTCATAGCAAGATATATCATGCTCACTGTAAATGAAACATCACCATCGGTCAATACAAAAAAAATAAGTGAATCACACATAAGACCATGAACTCCAGTAACAATTTTATTTTAACAGACCCAAAACTACACGGCACTCCTGGAACTTCTGGACAGTATCATGCATCCATCTAGTTTCCTCGACTACCCCATCTACGTTCCCTCCCTTCCATCCTGGGTCACATCTTCCTCACCTGTAAGTAGGAATCATGCGTCTACAGTCCAGCAATTACAAACTGATATGAAGAGTAGGACATTCAGGACCAGTAAACAATCCAAAGCAGTACTGTATCAAATTATCTAAGTTGATTACATTATAAAGAAGAAAGATGTATCACACAGAAGAAATAAAAACCTCCTTAGTTAACTAGGGTGTATATTCCACACTGTTCTAATCACAATTAGAGCCAGTCTATTAGTCCAGTCCATGACCCTAGAAGTACCTCTTAGGTGAAAGTGCAGTCATAGGGCCGAAGCCCACATGAGTTATAGTATCTGTCATAGCATACAATTCCAGTCACTTTTGGAAGGGCCCTCCCCGGAGCTCATCCCGGGGCACCCAACCCGTACTGTCACCACATGTGTTCATATACATCCAGTTAACCTCTTAATCCCTTTTATTGTATATATATATACCAATAACTTCAAGATCTAAAAAAAATAAGAAAGCATCAGATAGTTTCAAGCTGTGAAAGAACTAAACTTCCGGATCAAAGGCTAATATAACAAAATAACCAGCACTAACGAAACTCCTATTACAGAGAACTAACAATTTAAACATGGAAGCTAGCATAGCATGACAATTTATCATTAATGAAATTCCTACTATACTATACTACAATTCAAAGGTAAAAGTTAACATAACATGGCTGTTAGTATTAATGAAATTTCTTCTAATATGAACTGAAATTTAAAAAATGCAAGCTAACATAACATGGCAATTAATAATAGAAGAAAAATCATACTGTACAGGAGCTAAATTCCAAAAGTAGAAACTACATAGCTTTGTATCTGCTACTAAAAGGATCTAAAAGTGAGCTAGATAGTTCTATCAGTACTAACATTCCAATTGGTACAAAGGAAATATAGGTGAAACAATTAACAATTCATTCTAACAATATTAGAAATCCTTCTTCCTGCATAAGCAACCGTTCATCAATAACAGAAGTTGGCATAACTCTTCTATAGGTATAAGTACCAAAACATCATTTATTGAACCTAACCTAGCATTCAAATAGATCACATTAACTGTATTGTTTAATAGCACTAGAGCAACTCTCCCTTTGCACATCCTACTTCATTCATTAAGGTACATATTGCCATATACATTAGAAATCAGGAAAGAACAATTCCAATTAACAAAGAAAAGAATCAATCCATTAACCATATCCCTAGTAACAAAAGACTCCTAGCTAGCTTACTACCATCCACCTATTCACAGTTAACCACTTAAGCCAAGAACATCATCAATAAATAGTTAAGAAAACAAATCCTCTGAAATCGATCGCAAATCTTTAGCACCCAGTAAGGCAAAAGCATCAAAGTAAGCCACCTAAACCAAAATCGATCAAGGAATCCGATCAATAAAGAGATTCATAAGCGAAAAAGGTAAGATCTCAAAACAGAAACCCGATTCAACAAGACGCAACAGAGCCATCTTGCAATCCTACCTTCAGTTATCCAAAACCACATTCATTTGTGTACCGATTGACACACTAAAACACTGAAATCCATAGACTTGCGTAGGAGCAGAGAATCATTGCAGTAAATCCAACAAACCCTTCGCAACCAACTGAACAATTGTTACAAGAACTTAAATTAACCCAAGAACCCCATAGAGCAAACATTCTTGAGAAACTTTCGAAATCTACTGCAGAAATCTGAGAGAAAATGGGTGAAACACAAGAACAAACAAGATCTAACAAGAACACCTCAAAATCCCCAAATCGCAGCTCAATAAATCTGATCATCCTCTGAATAAACCCTAGAACAAATCTCTCCTATTGCTTATCCATTCCATCTGAATCTCATACCCTCATAAACAGAATGTACTTGCCTTTCTCCTTCAATGCCTCTACCGGTCTGCACCGTGCGACGCCCGACCGAAGCTCGGACACAACGGATTTGTCGCTCCGTCACGCTGGCGAAAGTGGCGAGGCAGGCGGCGACTTCTTTGGAGGAAACAGCGCGTGAAGGGGAGAAGAGTGAATCGGCACAGTAACCTAGGGATTTTTATACTTAGGTTTTGATTGTTTTAACTTAGGCTAACTAAGATTAATCATCACTAACTTAAATAAGGTATTTCCCTTATGTTTCCATTAAATCCCATAATTCTATTTTATTGTAACGTGCGGTATGAATTATTTACAAAAATTCAGGTAGAGCTCTCTTCAATTTTGTAAAAAAAAATTATATAACTTCAATCCCTTATTTAGGGCTCATGTGTCCTTAATTTATTTTATAAATAAATTCCTCAGTTACACTCCTGAGGCCTTACAGAAGAAATTTAGATATCTCTATAATAGTATTATATTGTCCACTTTGAACCTTAGTCCTCATGATTTTATTTTTGGATTTTATCCAAAATGTCTCTTACAAATAGAGATATCTTTTCCTTATAAGTCTATAATCTTACCTATGTATTTTCAATGTGGGACTTTATTTGCAACCTTGCAATCCTAACAATCTCCCCTCAAACGAAGGACCACATGCTCCCCCTCAAGTGAAAAGTCTATCCATTTGACGTCCAATTCTTGATCCACTAGGTCTTTCTTTGTAATACCCACTAATCTTGTAAGATAAATATATGAATGTGGGATTTTTCCTTAGAAAAATAATAGGAAGTGAGTTTAAGCAAAAAGAAATAAAATGAAATAAAAAGAAGAGGAGGTCAAGGATTAAAAACCATGAACCTCTTATATTATATTTCATAGGATTAATTAGTGGAAACCAATTGGGATAGAGAGAAGATATTGATAGCAAAGGAGAGAAACTCATGATAAAGGTAAGAGTAAAAGCTAGCCAAAAGAAAACAAGAAAAGAGCAAGAGAAAGGCAACTTGCCTTCCTCCCTTTCTCTCCCTCTTTCTCTCTTCTCTTGCCGAAAATAAAAGAGGCTAATTAAGGGGATTCATTCCCCCTTATTTCACCATGAATGATGAGGATAAGTAAATAAATAAAAATAAAAATAAAATAGAAAAAATGGCTAAGGGAGAAGGAAAGCAAAAACTAAGTTTGCTACCTCTTCCCCCTTAACATAAAAGAGAGCAAGAAAAGAGAAAATTATTTTTCTCTCATTTTCTCTCATTCATCCTCTCCCTCACCGAGAACACCACAGTCCCCTCTCCTCCATCTTCAGCCCCAAAGCCAAGTTTTTCCCTAAGAAAGCCTAAGATTCAAGGAGGACTTAGCAAAGGAATCAAGGGAAAGGAACTAGAAGAAGATGCTACTTCTTCTCCACCATACCTTAGATCCACAAGAGAAAAGGATGTAAGCTTCCCCTCACCTGTGGTACAAGGTTCTTTTATGTGATTTTCGGATTCTATAAGGATTAGAAAACCTAGGAAAGAATTTAAGAAAATTCGGCTAAAGAAAGGGTTTTCAAATCTAGGATGATTTAAACAATTCCTTATTTCATGATATTCTTTCTATGCTATGTAGGAAGGATTTTCTTCATGTTTTTATACTTAAATGATGCTTGATCAGAGGAGTACCTAACCCTAGAATTTCGGCCAAAAATATGCTAAGGAGGTTAGGGAAAAATATTGTTTAACTAAACTAGTACAAAATTTCTCCCATGAAATACTAAGGGTTTTTATTGGTTTTCTTGCTTGAAAGTTACTTGAAACCAAAGAAATTCATTTATATGTTTCAGCCAAGAAAAGGGTTTAGGGTTAGGAAGACCTTTAAATTTAAATAACCATGTTTGTATGATAGAATATAGAGTTCTATTAAAGAATTGCATGTTGTACATTGCTAGAAATTCATGAACTCTTATTTTAGATTTTCGGCCATGATAAGATGGATAGTTTAGAAAAACTTAAACAAAATTCTAATATGCTCAAGACCTCTGTGATATTATGATATGAAAGTTGTTTAATGCTCTTATGTTTAAATTGAGTATAGAAAATTAGTTACATGATATATGACATGTAAGATCACAAGGGTCCTAGCTTGTTTATGAACCAACTTTGTATATGATGTTCTTAGTAATTTTTGCCATGAAACTTACTTAGGTTTTCCATGCTTTAGGCCACTTAAAACCTAGTTTAAAGATTGGTAGGTTTCGGCCATGAGGAAAAATAAAAGAAAAAGGGAAAGAAACCTAGGAAGCCTAAGACACAATTCACATGTATGTTTATTATGCTTGTCTTTATACATGCTATGAAACTTGTATGATTTCTTATGCTTTTAGGCTATTTGAAGCAAGTTTATATTCTGTGAGTTTCGGCCAAGTAGGGTTTAAAAGACCTAGAGGCCTTAGAAATGAAACCAAATGTGTTAAAAGTACTTCTTATGAAAATATGATAAGGTGTTGATTGTGTCACATATTTGTATAATTTTTCCATGACCTAAATGGATCATTGTGTGTTTCGTCCATGATGGAATAGATGCCCTAGAAACCCTAGAACAAGAATTAAATATGCTTATGTCACTCTACATGAAATATGATAAGTAGAAAACCAAAGTTCTCATACTATATGTTGTTTAGTGACCTAAATGAGGCTAGGGTAAGTTTCGGCCATACCAATTGTATGATGTCTTGTTATGAATTTATACATGATGTTAGTTCAAGTTCACATGCTTGTATGTTTGTTTTTAGCCCTAATGAACACTTGTTAAAAGTTTGACCAAGATATACGTTAAGGGCTTGAAGGACTTAAGAACTAGCTCAATATGCTTACTATGCTATTTGAAAAAAATGCTATAAATATGGTTTAAGGTTTCCATGCTTTCATGACATTTGGGACCTTGTTTATATACTAATAGGGTTCGGCCACATGAGTTTAAGGACTTGGAGAACTTAGAAACCAAGTTAATCATGCTTATAATGATTCCTATGAAATTTATGTGATGATGATTTAGGTTTCACATGCTTGGAGGTTGTTTTTACCTAAATTGAGACCTAAGGGGGTTCGGCCATGATAGGAACCCAAGGGTTTAGGAAGCTTAGAACCCAAGTTAACTATATTACCATGTTTTTATGATAGTATAATCACATGATATACCCTTATGCTTAACCATGTATGCTTGTGATTTATACCTTTTTATGATATGATATGTGGATAGAAATATGCATGTTTTAATGATATGTTATGTTCTTAGAAATATGCATGTTTTAATGATATGATATGTGCTTAGAATATACATGCTTGATGATATGCTATATGCTTAGAATATGCATGTTTTTTTTTTATGATATGCTATGTGGTGAAAATATGCATGTTCTTCTTTATGATATGATGTATGCCTAAGTGATGCATACTTTTATGACATGATGTATGCCTAAGTGATGCATACCTTTATGATATGATGTATGCCTAAGTGATGCATATTTTTATGACATGATGTATGCCTAAGTGATGCATACTTTTATGATATGATGTATGCCTAAGTGATGCATACTTTTATGACATGATGTATGCCTAAGTGATGCATACTTTTATGATATGATGTGTGCCTAAGTGATGCATGCTTTTATGAGGTATGATATGTATAAGTATGACATGTACTTTACTTTATGTGGCTTGTACCAAGGGTGGGCTCCATAAGCGCCCCAGGGTCGATGGAATAAGACTCGGGCCTCGTTAGGGATGAGCTCCTAAGTGCCCCTAGGTCGATGGAGTAAGACTCGGGCCTAGTATGTTTGCCTTGTAGGGTTCAAGACTTGCTACCTTGGACCTACATAGGTTGCACGCAATATGTAAGTGGTACATAGCCGGGATCCCCTTTAAGTTGAGATTATGTTCAAGTATATATGTAAGAAGAAATGGTTTTAAAGATCATGAGACATACACATGTTTTTCGGATACATGTTTTCAAAAATCATATTGCATATACTTTATGATCATGTTGTGATGATGCTATGATTTATGATATGCCATGATATGATTATGTTATGTTTCATGCTATGCTTGAAGAGATGATATGCCATGAGATGATTATGTTATGTTTCATGCTATGCTTTAAGAGATGATATGCCATGATATGATTATGTTATGTTTCATGCTATGCTTTAAGAGATGATATGCCATGATATGATTATGTTATGTTTCATGCTATGCTTTAAGAGATGATATGCCATGACTAGTTATGATGTTTGTTATGCTGCACGATATGCTTAAAGAATATGATATGTTATACCATGACTAGTTGAGATTATGTTAAGTTGAGACATTCTTTGATTATATGTTGATTTTGGTTTTAGTGAGTAGGAAAGGAACTTACTGAGCCATGAGTGCTCACAGCTTACTTTCCTTGTACCACAGATAAAGGAAAAAGCTGGATGAGCTAAAGGAGCAGCAGGAGGGGCAATGAAGATGTGTGTGGCGGTGGCTAGGCAACTAATTAAAGAACCTGCTTTAAAACCTTTAAGAACTATGCTTTGATTTTGTGAAATGTAATACAATATGGGTGACTTGATGTTAAGTTTTTATTTAACTTGTTATCATGTTATGGAAACCATATTAGTGTAGTTCGGTTTTTATTAAACCAAGAAAAAATAATTTTTAAGTCTTCCGCTGTAATATGTACGTAGAGTATCGTAACCCCGTCCCTTAGGGTTAGCAGGGAGGGCGGGCGCTACAGGTTGGTATCAGAGCCAGGTTATTGCCAGCTCACTACACACACATCAAACCTCCTATCTGCCGCTCCAAGTAAGAATGTTTATGCTAAATTGACTTGTTATATGCTTATGTTTAATTTTCTTGTTATATGTTTATGTTTGATTTTCTTGTCATATGCTTATGCTTAATTTTCATGATTATATAACTTATGCTTTATTTTCTTTCTTGTTATATTGCCCATGCTTTATTTTGTTTACTACATTGCTTATGCTTTATTTCCTTATGTTACATTGTTGTCATTATAATCCTTATTTTTCCTTATGATTGTTTATGCTTTAGTTTCATGTTCTACTTGCTTATGCTCTATTCTATACTTTTAGTTATAAATTAGATTAGGATTACATATTGGTAGGTTAGGAATAATACCATAACAAATAGATAGAAACAAACCAGTACGTTAGATTGGCTAAAATCGATAACCACTTACACTAGTCTATTTCTTTTAGATAAACATGGTTAGGACACGCAATGCCCGAACCGGAGGGATAGTGACTTCACCAGACCTGACACAGGTAGTCACAGACCTCCAACGTCAGATCACAGAACAACAACAGCTGATCAATACCTTAATGGGTCAGCTACTTATTTACAATCAGTATGCTATAGTATCATTTGATACTGGCGCAACACACTCGTTCGTCTCAACACCTTTCATGAAGAAGCTAGATATACCACTCCGAACTCTAGAGGACACATTCTTAACAACCTTACCATCCGGAGAGATTATGCCATCAGACCATATGCTGCAAGCAGTACTTATTCGGATCGCAAACAGAGAACTCTACTGCAATCTGATAGTACTTGATATGCAGGATTATGACATAATTTTGGGCATGGATTTCCTTAGCAAGTACGGCGCTTCAATCGAGTGCCGCAGAAGAAAAGTGATTTTTCCGACCCGAGAACGAACCAGAGTTTGAATTTTATGGGGAATCAAAAGGAACGGAGAAGTTATTGTCATCTATTAAAGCACAAAAGATGTTAGATAAGGGATGTATGGGGTTTCTAGCACACGTGGTTGATATCAATCAAGTCAAAGACCCGAAGTTAGAAGACGTCAGAGTAGTATGCAACTATCCAAAAGTATTTCCTGATGAACTACCAGGGTTGGCCCCTGACAGAGAGATAGAATTCGGAATCGAATTGATTCCTGGTACTCAGCCGATTTCAAAAGCACCTTACCGTATGGCTCCGGCTGAATTAAAGGAACTTCAGGAGCAGTTATCCGAATTACTCGACAAGGGACTTATTCGTCCTAGTCACTCTCCATGGGGAGCTCCAGTGTTGTTCGTAAAGAAGAAGGATGGGTCTATGCGAATGTGTATAGACTACCGAGCACTGAATAATGTGACGATCAAGAACCGGTACCCACTCCCACGAATCGATGACCTGTTCGATCAACTGAAGGGTGCGACCGTTTTCTCAAATATAGATCTACGATCCGGTTATCATCAAGTGAAGGTGAAACCAGATGATATACCAAAAACATCATTTCGAACCCGATATGGACACTATGAGTTCATAGTTATGCCTTTCGGATTAACCAACGCTCCTGCAGTATTTATGGACCTAATGAATCGGGTATTTTCGGCATATCTTGATAAGTTTGTAATCGTCTTTATTGACGATATACTTATCTACTCGAGAACCCCAGAAGAACATGCTGAACACCTGAATACTGTACTACAGATCCTTCAAGAGAAACAACTATATGCAAAATTCTCCAAATGTGAGTTTTGGCTTGACCGGGTAATATTTCTAGGTCATGTCATCTCCAAAGATGGAGTCATGGTGGATCCAAGTAAAATCGAAGCTGTGAATAGCTGGAATCGACCAAAGAATGCCAGCGAAGTCAGGAGTTTTCTCGGACTAGCAGGTTATTACAGGAAATTTGTAGAGAATTTCTCCAAAATCGCAGCCCCTATGACAGCTCTCACCAAGAAAAATACAAAGTATGAATGGACAGAAGCTTGCGAGAAGAGTTTCGCAGAATTAAGAAGGAGACTGACCAGTGCTCCGATTCTTACTCTTCCGAAAACCAACAGAGGCTTCGATATGTACAGCGATGCTTCCATCACAGGACTTGGAGCTGTACTCATGCAAGATGGCAAAGTCATTGCCTACGCTTCTAGACAACTTAAAGAACATGAGAAGAATTATCCCATTCACGACTTAAAACTAGCAGCCGTGGTCTTCGCTCTAAAAATATGGAGACATTATTTATATGGAGCTCAGTGTAAGATTTATACCGACCATCAGGGTCTGAAATATTTCTTCACACAAAAAGACCTAAATATGAGGCAACGCCGATGGCTCGAGTTAGTTAAAGATTACGACTGCGAGATTCTTTATCACCCAGGAAAGGCGAACAAAGTGGCCGATGCACTCAGCCGAAAGTTCAGTGCCACCAGATGCAACAATTTAAAAGTTCGAGGACGAACTTTTTATGAGGTACGGGGTACTGTAATACCCACTAAGCTTGTAAGATAAATATATGAATGTGGGATTTTTCCTTAGAAAAATAATAGGAAGTGAGTTTAAGCAAAAAGAAATAAAATGAAATAAAAAGAAGAGGAGGTCAAGGATTAAATCATGAACCTCTTATATTATATTTCATAGGATTAATTAGTGGAAACCAATTGGGATAGAGAGAAGATATTGATAGCAAAGGAGAGAAACTCATGATAAAGGTAAGAGTAAAATCTTGCCAAAAGAAAACAAGAAAAGAGCAAGAGAAAGGCAACTTGCCTTCCTCCCTTTCTCTCCCTCTTTCTCTCTTCTCTTGCCGAAAATAAAAGAGGCTAATTAAGGGGATTCATTCCCCCTTATTTCACCATGAATGATGAGGATAAGTAAATAAATAAAAATAAAAATAAAATAGAAAAAAGGGCTAAGGGAGAAGGAAAGTAAAAACTAAGTTTGCTACCTCTTCCCCCTTAACATAAAAGAGAGCAAGAAAAGAGAAAATTATTTTTCTCTCATTTTCTCTCATTCATCCTCTCCCTCACTGAGAACACCACAGTCCCCTCTCCTCCATCTTCAGCCCCAAAGCCAAGTTTTTCCCTAAGAAAGCCTAAGATTCAAGGAAGACTTAGCAAAGGAATCAAGGGAAAGGAACTAGAAGAAGAGGCTACTTCTTCTCCACCATTCCTTAGATCCACAAGCGAAAAGGATGTAAGCTTCCCCTCACCTGTGGTACAAGGTTCTTTTATGTGATTTTCGGATTCTATAAGGATTAGAAAACCTAGGAAAGAATTTAAGAAAATTCGGCTAAAGAAAGGGTTTTCAAATCTAGGATGATTTAAACAATTCCTTATTTCATGATATTCTTTCTATGCTATGTAGGAAGGATTTTCTTCATGTTTTTATACTTAAATGATGCTTGATCAGAGGAGTACCTAACCCTAGAATTTCGGCCAAAAATATGCTAAGGAGGTTAGGGAAAAATATTGTTTAACTAAACTAGTACAAAATTTCTCCCATGAAATACTAAGGGTTTTTATTGGTTTTCTTGCTTGAAAGTTACTTGAAACCAAAGAAATCCATTTATATGTTTCGGCCAAGAAAAGGGTTTAGGGTTAGGAAGACCTTTAAATTTAAATAACCATGTTTGTATGATAGAATATAGAGTTCTATTAAAGAATTGCATGTTGTACATTGCTAGAAATTCATGAACTCTTATTTTAGATTTTCGGCCATGATAAGATGGATAGTTTAGAAAAACTTAAACAAAATTCTAATATGCTCAAGACCTCTGTGATATTATGATATGAAAGTTGTTTAATGCTCTTATGTTTAAATTGAGTATAGAAAATTAGTTACATGATATATGACATGTAAGATCACAAGGGTCCTAGCTTGTTTATGAACCAACTTTGTATATGATGTTCTTAGTAATTTTTGCCATGAAACTTACTTAGGTTTTCCATGATTTAGGCCACTTAAAACCTAGTTTAAAGATTGGTAGGTTTCGGCCATGAGGAAAAATAAAAGAAAAAGGGAAAGAAACCTAGGAAGCCTAAGACACAATTCACATGTATGTTTATTATGCTTGTCTTTATACATGCTATGAAACTTGTATGATTTCTTATGCTTTTAGGCTATTTGAAGCAAGTTTATATTCTGTGAGTTTCGGCCAAGTAGGGTTTAAAAGACCTAGAGGCCTTAGAAATGAAACCAAATGTGTTAAAAGTACTTCTTATGAAAATATGATAAGGTGTTGATTGTGTCACATATTTGTATAATTTTTCCATGACCTAAATGGATCATTGTGTGTTTCGGCCATGATGGAATAGATGCCCTAGAAACCCTGTAACAAGAATTAAATATGCTTATGTCACTCTACATGAAATATGATAAGTAGAAAACCAAAGTTCTCATACTATATGTTGTTTAGTGACCTAAATGAGGCTAGGGTAAGTTTCGGCCATACCTATTGTATGATGTCTTGTTATGAATTTATACATGATGTTAGTTCAATTTCACATGCTTGTATGTTTGTTTTTAGCCCTAATGAACACTTGTTAAAAGTTTGACCAAGATATACGTTAAGGGCTTGAAGGACTTAAGAACTAGCTCAATATGCTTACTATGCTATTTGAAAAAAAATGCTATAAATATGGTTTAAGGTTTCCATGCTTTCATGACATTTGGGACCTTGTTTATATACTAATAGGGTTCGGCCACATGAGTTTAAGGACTTGGAGAACTTAGAAACCAAGTTAATCATGCTTATAATGATTCCTATGAAATTTATGTGATGATGATTTAGGTTTCACATGCTTGGAGGTTGTTTTTACCTAAATTGAGACCTAAGGGGGTTCGGCCATGATAGGAATCCAAGGGTTTAGGAAGCTTAGAACCCAAGTTAACTATATGACCATGTTTTTATGATAGTATAATCACATGATATACCCTTATGCTTAACCATGTATGCTTGTGATTTATACCTTTTTATGATATGATATGTGGATAGAAATATGCATGTTTTAATGATATGTTATGTGCTTAGAAATATGCATGTTTTAATGATATGATATGTGCTTAGAATATGCATGCTTGATGATATGCTATATGCTTAGAATATGCATGTTTTTTTTTATAATATGCTATGTGGTGAAAATATGCATGTTCTTCTTTATGATATGATGTATGCCTAAGTGATGCATACTTTTATGACATGATGTATGCCTTAGTGATGCATATTTTTATGACATGATGTATGCCTAAGTGATGCATATTTTTATGATATGATGTATGCCTAAGTGATGCATACTTTTATGACATGATGTATGCCTAAGTGATGCATACTTTTATGATATGATGTGTGCCTAAGTGATGCATGCTTTTATGAGGTATGATATGTATAAGTATGACATGTACTTTACTTTATGTGGCTTGTACCAAGGGTGGGCTCCATAAGCGCCCCGGGGTCGATGGAATAAGACTCGGGCCTCGTTAGGGATGAGCTCCTAAGTGCCCCTAGGTCGATGGAGTAAGACTCGGGCCTAGTATGTTTGCCTTGTAGGGTTCAAGACTTGCTACCTTGGACCTACATAGGTTGCGCGCAATATGTAAGTGGTACATAGCCGGGATCCCCTTTAAGTTGAGATTATGTTCAAGTATATATGTAAGAAGAAATGGTTTTAAAGATCATGAGACATACACATGTTTTTCGGATACATGTTTTCAAAAATCATATTGCATATACTTTATGATCATGTTGTGATGATGCTATGATTTATGATATGCCATGATATGATTATGTTATGTTTCATGCTATGCTTGAAGAGATGATATGCCATGAGATGATTATGTTATGTTTCATGCTATGCTTTAAGAGATGATATGCCATGATATGATTATGTTATGTTTCATGCTATGCTTTAAGAGATGATATGCCATGAGATGATTATGTTATGTTTCATGTTATGTTTTAAGAGATGATATGTCATGATATGATTATGTTATGTTTCATGCTATGCTTTAAGAGATGATATGCCATGACTAGTTATGATGTTTGTTATGCTGCACGATATGCTTAAAGAATATGATATGTTATACCATGACTAGTTGAGATTATGTTAAGTTGAGACATTCTTTGATTATATGTTGATTTTGGTTTTAGTGAGTAGGAAAGGAATTTACTGAGCCATGAGTGCTCACAGCTTACTTTCCTTGTACCACAGATAAAGGAAAAAGCTGGATGAGCTAAAGGAGCAGCAGGAGGGGCAATGAAGATGTGTGTGGCGGTGGCTAGGCAACTAATTAAAGAACCTGCTTTAAAACCTTTAAGAACTATGCTTTGGTTTTGTGAAATGTAATACAATATGGGTGACTTGATGTTAAGTTTTTATTTAACTTGTTATCATGTTATGGAAACCATATTAGTGTAGTTCGGTTTTTATTAAACCAAGAAAAATGATTTTTAAGTCTTCCGCTGTAATATGTACGTAGAGTATCGTAACCCCGTCCCTTAGGGTTAGCAGGGAGGGCGGGCGCTACATTCTTCCCCTCGGTACACCTGACCTACTAAGACTTCCTTGTCCCTCATCCCAACTAACTTACTAGGTCTTCCTTATCACAACTAGAGCTTCTCTACTTGGCTATCCACCAAAACTTCTTGTCTGGTGTCTGGTTCTCTTGATCTAAACACAAGAGCCCCTACTTCCTTTGTTCAAGGTCAATATTCTACTCACATGGCTCGATTAGACCATAGTTCTTATGAATAGTTAGTGGTTAGACCTTTTGGCAATCTAGGATTTGATACCAATTATTAGGACCGAAGGAATTTAGATATTTTTATAATGATGTGATATTATCCACTTTAGATCTAAAAGCTCATGGTTATATTTTTGGGCTTTACATAAAAGGTCTCTTACGAATAAAAATATCTTTTCCTTATAAGCTTATGATCTTACCAATGTATTTTTAATATGAGACTTTATTTACAACCTTGCAACCCCAACAGAAGGCACGGTCGTGCCTCTAGGGCACGACTAAACTGTGGAAGTCTACTCTTGGAAGAGGCACGATCATGTCTTTCTACATGGCCTCACCATGACATTCACTATAAGGAAGGCATGGCCGTGTCTTTTGACACATCTGAACCATAAGCCTGGTAGGGAGTGAGGCACGACCATACCCCAAGAGCATGACTGAACTGTGGCACAAGCTAGAGTCCTTTGAGAGATATGGTCATGCCTATGAGGCATGGCCATGTCTTGGCTGAATAAGATACGGTCATGCCTCTAAGGCATGTTTAGGCTTCTTTCTCTTCAAGCTCGCTCTAATGTCCAATAAGCTCTGCTTTTACTCCAAAATGTGTCATATGAATCAAAATGTAAAAAGAGCAGATCTCCAAATCAAAAGAATAAAAGTGTTGATATCATAATGAAATAGGGTGTAATAATATGTAGGACCCTTGGCGGATGGCTAAAGAGAGGTGAATAGCCCTATAAAAATAAAATACAAACCATTCTCAAGATTTACAGCTTAATTAACTAACACTTGCATAAAAAGAAACTAATTAATTAGAGAAAGAAAAAAAGAGGAAAAAAGAATTACTTGGTTGCAATAAGAGGATTGGTAATCCAAGGTAAGAGAAGCACACTATGAAGATCTTGTTGGGGTTTTCGGGCCGTAAAAATCGCTTTTTGCGTTGCGGAAACCTCGAAATTCCCATGCCACCGGATCCGTGCGAAGTTTATAAAACAAAATTTCGTGTACGAGTTTCTCTAACCTAGATCTACACTAGATCTACAAAAGAAAAGAGGTTACCCTTGATGCGAAGCCCTTCGCGTAATCCCGCTCGTCCAAGGTTCACCGGATCTCGAGAGTATCAAAGTAGATACTCCTTTATGTGTATCCACACAAGCAAGAGATGGAGAAAACCACACAAAAGGTGTGCTAGCACCTTTGATGGTCACGGCAAGGAGGAAGAGAGGGAGAAGATGAGAGGAGGAAGAAGATGGGAGTTACACCAAAAATGAAACTCACACACAATGACATAAGTGGCCGGCCACTTTTCAAGAAGGCTTTTAAACCTCCATGGAATATCAAGAGTCACAACTCTTGATCTCCCTCATGAGGTGGCACACACATGTGCTAGCCTTGATGATGTGGCACATCATAATTGGCCCACTTAATGCCAACTCACAAATGAGGTGGCAAATGGTCAAGTCAAACTTAACCCTTCAACACATGAACCTAATCCAATTTGGTTCATCACATGAACCTAATCCTTTAGGTACATCAAATGAACCTAATCTCCATCTATTTACCCTTTGTGTGTGACCCTATAGGTTCTTATAACGTTGACAATGCTCCTAAACCCTTTTAGAAGCATAAGTAACGAGCGGTATCTAGCAACTCATCATTACTACCCAAGTTATAAGAATGTTGAGATCCAATATCACCTTGTGACTACTAATTGTGACTCTTCACAATATATGACAAGTGCCCTTCTATCCTTGACATCTAGATTGATTAATATGAGACATAGACCGTGTCATCCTCTAATCAATCTAAATCTTGAACTCCAAGTAGACTCACTCAATCAAATGAGCTCAATATCTCATGTTGACTCATTTGGGTATGACCATGCACTTATTAGTCTCACTCTATCAAGAATATCGATGTCACTCTCGTCATATAGGAGGGATAGATCCCATCTACATCCCTCCGCATAATTTGTTACATACCTAGTAATCGCCTTTATAGTCCACCCAGTTATGGGTAACGTTTGACGATGCCAAAGTACGTAACTCATTATGTAGAGAACCATGGTGACTTCAGGTCCAAGGACTAGTAGTCATACTAATAGTCACATGAGAAAGTATATGACACTCATATAACGATCCATGATACTTTCTCATGATGGGTCATTCAGTATACATTCTCCAATGCATACCCATGTGTCAAGTTGATATCTCCATATCCATGACTTGTGAGATCAAGTCATCGAGTTGACCTACATGCTAGTCTCGTCGCATTAACATTGTCCTTGAATGCTAATACTTGACTAGGAATGATTAAGAGTAGTGTTCCCTATATCATCTCACTATCGATTTAACCAATCGATTGATATAGGTAAGAACCTTCTGTTGGAGCAATCTAGGTGCCCTAAGTTTTGATGTTTGGGCAAAGGTTTAAGTTAGGTTTATTGTTGTATTTGATATGCATTGTGAGTGTGCAGGATACAGGTACAACAAGGAAAGTCCAAGGGTGAGTCTTGGCGGTGTAAGTCCAAGCATGTTGTCTTGGCAACGTAAGTCCAAGTGTAATCTTGGCAAAGGAGGAAAGTCCAAGGATGAGTCTTGGCGGTGTAAGTCCAAACATGTAGTCTTGGCAACGTAAGTCCAAGTGTGACTTGGCAATGGATGAAGTCCCGGAGGCGCGACCTCTTGGCAAAGGAAGACCCGACAACAATGACAAGGCCGATGGAAGCTCCAGAAGGCAAGACGTGAAGGATGGGGAGGCATCCAAGGGACGCAAGGCTGATGGAGGAGGCTAGAAGGCTAGGTCTAGGTTGGTCGGGCGAGAACGAGTGCTGAGTGAATGTACTCGAGGTAAAATTCTAGAATTAGGGTTTACTGTAGCAGTACTGTAGCGTTACTATAGCAGTAATGTAGCGTTACTGTAGCAGTACTGTAGCAGTCGACTGGTGACTGTAGCAGTCGACTGGTGCACTGTAGAGAGCCATTGGGCTGACACCAGTCGACTGGTAACGGGCAAATCAGCTTACTGATTTGTTCCAAGCTCTATAAGAAGAAGCTTGGGATGGCCGGCCAAGGTGACGAAATTAGACTTGGTTAAAGCCTAATTAGTAGTCACCAAAGTGCTCAAGGATCTCTTGTGTCCAAGTGTTCTTGGTTGAAGTTGTGGTGAGGTTTCTCCACCCACAAGGAGCGGTTTGAGCTAGCCGGAGTTTCCGGGGACTAATCCACCGACGAATTGAGGGATCGTCCACCTTACGGACAGCCGTGGAGTAGGAGCATCATCTCCGAACCACGTTACATCGACGTGCATTGGTTTGCTTGTTCTTTACTTTATCTTTAGCTTTCGTATTCGTAATTTGTATTGTATTATTCCGCTTGCGCACTAACGAATACGTAGGAAGCCATCGATTTGGGTGAGACGCTATTCACCCCCCCTCTAGCGGCACATCGGTCCCAACAAGTGGTATCAGAGCGAGGTCGCTCTTCTACAGACTAACCGCCAAGAGAGCAAGAAGCTAGAGGAAGAAGAAGATGGAGTCCGAAGGACCGCTCGGATGGGATATCTGAATTCCACCTCCGTACGACAAAGAAGACTTCAATTATTGGAGGAAGCGATTGGAGACATGGTTCCAAATGGATTGGAACCAATGGATTTTCTTGAGTGACCCATTTGAAGCTCCTACGGACAAGAAGGGTAAACGCCTCCGACCTCGGCATTGGACCGAAGAGCAACGAGAGCAATCGGAGGCGGACAAGGAGGTAACGAGAATTTTGCATAATTTACTACCTTCTAATATCATTGTGAGTGTAGGTGAATGCACAAGTGCATGTGATCTTTGGAAAAAGATCATTGCCTATCATGAAGACCCGTCACAATTCCAAGGAGTAGAGGAGTCCAAGGAGAAGGGCTCATTGGTCCAAGAAGAGAAGGACCAATCTGATGTTGACATAAGGTCAACATCTGAGGAGGAGAAGGAAGATGAGGAGGTATCATCCACATCTTCAAGGGAGGAAGAAGTGGAATCATCGACATCTTCAAGTGAAGAGGAAGAAGAGCAATCCAAGGAAGAGGAGATCTTGGAAGCTCAACCCTCCACCTCAACTACCAAGAAGAGCACAAAGGACCACATCAAATGCTTTGAGTGTGGTAAGATGGGGCACTACAAGAGTAGGTGTCCTTCACTCAAGAAGGTAAAGGAGGTAAACCCTAAACTCACTAAAGTTAATTTAGAAACTAATGTGAGTTGTAGGAAGAAGAAGAAGGAGGAGAAGAAGCACATTAGGTGCTTTACATGTGGTGAGTGGGGTCACTACCACACAAAGTGCCCAAGGAGAGGAGAGCTCTAGAAATTGGTGCATTTGAAGAAGTGGGAGAAGAAGAGAGCTTCAAGGGTAAAGGAGGTAAACCCTAACTTGAATGCTTGTTCAAATTTAAATCGTTATAATGCTATTTATCATGAAAATAGAATGCATGATAAATCTAAGGATAAATATATCCCTCCTCATGCTAGATTTATCACACCTAAGGCTAGGAAGGTAAATAACAAGTTAGGCAATAACTCTAAGGATTATAGATATATGCCTAGATATAGAAATGCTCATAGGGGTCAAGAAAAATCCAAGTCTATGGATTCAATGACGGAAAACCAAGTCTTGAGGTCAAGACTTGATAATTTAGAAAGAACCCTAGCAATAATGGAAAATATTCTTAGGGGTCAAAATGAGCATAACCTAGGAAAAGTTAGACAAGAGCCATCCAATGGCTATATAGGTTTGGGATACAAACCTAAAGCCAAGAAGGATGTGACTTCCTTTCATAGGGTTCCATATAGTTATGGGACCAACCCTAGGTTTAGTGGTCAAGCTAAAAGTACAAGGGAAGTTGTCCCTAAGAGTACTTTTGCAAAGACCAATGTGACTAAGACTTCTAAGAAGTCTAATAATGTCACAAAGAAGGTCACAAGGGAGGTCATCCCTAGAGTTGACTTAGTAAAGGTGACTAAGGCTCCAAAAAGGCCAAACAAAGTCACAAATAAGGTTACAAGGGGAGTTAGCCCTAGAAGTGACCTAGTGGAAGTGACCAAGGCTTCTAAGAAGCCTAGAAAGATCCTTAGGAAGGTATCTATGGAAGTCATCCCTAGTGAGTACCTAGAGCATCCAAGGAGCACCAATAGGTTTTGGGTTCCTAGGAGCATATTCTCTACACTCTAGATAGGTTAGAGAGTGTCAACTCCAATTGGAAAGGTAGTTAACCCAACCTTTGTAAAGTTGACACTTGAGAGCATTTTCAAGGTTATTGTTAACCTTTGAAAATGAAAAGGATTATTAAGTGTACTCTTTAAGAAGAGTAAATTGTGTCAAAATTTGAGGATTTGAGTTTAACCTAAATTGACACAAATATGAAAATACAAGGAATACAAGTTGGGATCTTGGTCTCCTTTTGATGGGTTAAGGGAGATTTTTAACCTTAATCCAAAGTAATCACTATTTGGAAGAACAAAGTATGTCAAATCTTAAGGAATTGAAATACATGTAAATTGGCATACTTGAAAAGGATTAGAAATTGCTAGTTGAGATCTTAGCATGTTCTTAAAGGATTAAGAGCAAAATTAAGCCTCAATCTAAATGTTTGATCCTTAAAGAGAGTAATATGTGCCAAACAAATATTTGAGGATTGAATTCTTAATTTCAATTGGCACAAATAGAAAGGGATAAAAGAAATGCCAAGTTGGGTTTTGGCATTCCTTCAAGAGATAAGCAATCTAGGCTTAATTTTGAGGTTTTAGCTAAGGTTTAAGGATACTTAGATTATCTAGGTATATTTTATTTATGCTAAAATACCATGATTGATTGCATATTATATGTCATGACATCATGTGTTGCATTCATTTTATTATGAAAAATATAAAAATATCATGTCATGTCATACATATATCATGTAGCTATAGCATGCTTTGCTTTTGAAAATTGCTTATTTTGATGTATGCCATTAATCATCATGTAGTATGTCAATTTCCTTATAATTAAGGACAAAAGACATTTATTATGTATGGAAGTGCCCCAACAAGAGGGATCATATCAAGTGACATCCTAGATGGATGATCATGATTTTTACAATGCCTAGATAGAGATGCATGATCCCTTAGTTTAGGGCAAGACCAAATATACATCTCACAAAGAACTATAAGGTAACTTGTATGTGTTTTAATACACGTTATATACAAGTGAAATGTTAAGATGGTGAACTAAACTCAAGATGTTGATCTAGTGCATCTTGTTGAGTTTTAGGTTCATCAAAACACATAGTTATGTGTCTTCCAATCATTGGGAAAGCTGTAACGCCCGCCCTCCCTGCTACCCTAAAGGGACGGGGCTACGATACTCTACGTATAAATTTTTCTTTTTAAAACAGTGGAAGACTTAAAATAATTTTCATAGTTTTAATAAAACTTTTCTTTTAAATTTCTTTTGAACTATACTATCACATGGCATCAAAATCATAACATCAAATCCAGTGGAACCATAATGTCAAGCCACACATGTTTAGGTATCACAAGTCAAAAAATACCAATGCATAGTTCTTTAAAGAAACTTTAAGCAGGTTCTTATTTATTTGGTTGCCTAGCCACTGCCACACACATCTTCGTTGCTCCTCCTGCTGCTCCTCTAACTCATCCAGCTTTTTCCTTTATCTGTGGTACAAGGAAAGTAAGCTATGAGCACTCATGGCTCAGTAAGTTCCTTTCCTACTCACTAAAACCAACAATCAGCACATAATCAAGAATGCATCAACAAGTCATAATATCAACTAATCATGGCATAACATAGCATTCTATTCAAGCATATCATGCATCATAATATAATCACAACTAGTCATAGCATATCAAGCATCACCATGGCCGAAACATATACATAGTGCATTGTATAAAACATAGCTAGACATGGCATAACAAACAAGTATCATGGGATACCAAAGCATGGCCGAAACATGTATATCAAAGCATCATACTATGGCCGAAGCATGTACATCAAGGCATCATCATATCCATGGCCGAAATCTATATATCAAGCATCAACAAATCCATGGCCGAAACATGTCTATAAGGTATAGCATGAACATAACATAATCATACCTTATCATGGCATATCATAATCAAGAGCATAACATGAAACATAGCATAATCATAAGGTGCATGCAATATGATTTTAGAAAACATGTATCCGAAAAACATGTGTATGTCTCATGATCTTTAAAACCATTTTCTTTTACATATATACTTGAAAATAATCTCAACATAAGGGGGATCCCGGCTATGTACCACTTACATATTGCGCGCAACCTTGTAGGTCCAAGGTAGCAAGTCTTAAACCCTACGAGGCAAACATACTAGGCCCTTAGTCCTAGGGGCACTTAGGAGCCCATCCCTAACGAGGTCCTTAGTCCCCGGGGCGCTTATGGAGCCCACCCTTGGTACAAGCCACTCACATATAAAATAAAGTACATGTCATACATATCATGTATCATAAAAGCATGCATCACTTAGGCACACATCATATCATAAAAGTATGCATCACTTAAGCATACATCATGTCATATAAGTATGCATCACTTAGGCATACATCATATCATAAAGGTATGCATCACTTAGGCATACATCATGTCATAAAGGTATGCATCACTTGGCATACATCATATCATAAAGGTATGCATCACTTAGGCATACATCATGTCATAACAATATGCATCTCTTAGGCATAGATCATAAAAACATGCATATCTTAAGCATAAAGCATATCATCAAGCATGCATGATTTAACCACATAGCATATCATGAAAGCATGCATATTTTAAGCACTAAACATAGCATCAAAGCATGCCTAATTTAACCACATATCATAACATAAGCATGCATATTTTAAGCACAAAGCATATCATATCATAAAAGCATGCATATCATATCATAAGTCATAAATCACAAGCATATATATTAAGCATAAAGGTGTATCTTGTGATTATCCTATCATAGGAAACATGGTATCATATTTATTTTGGTTTTAAGCTTCCTAAAACCTTGTGGCCGAAACCCTTTAGAGCTCAATTTAGGTTAAACACAACATTCAAGCATGTGGCACCTAAATTATCATCATAACATTTTCATAGGAAGCATTATAAACATGATTAACTTAGTTTCTAAGTTCCTCAAGTCCCTAATTTCATATGGCCGAAACCTTAAGGTGTGAAACAAGGTTCCATATGACATAAAAGCATGGAAAACTTTAAATCATATTTATAACATTTTTACCAAGGAACAAGGTAAACACATTTGACACATTTGAATTAGTTCCTAAGTTCTTTAAGCCCTTAACATATGTCATGGCCGAAATTTAACAAGTTCTCATTAGGGCTTCAAACAAGCATACAAGCATGTGAACTTGGTCTAACATTATGTATAAATTCATACAAGGTATCATCCAATAGTTATGGCCGAAACATACCCTAACATCATTTTAGGTAATAAAGCAACATATAGCAATTGAACCTTGGCTTTCTACTTATCATTTTTCATGTAGAGTGACATGAGCATATTTAATTAAAGTCCTAGGGTTTCTAGGGCATCTAAACCTTCATGGCCGAGACTCACAATGGTCCATTTAGATCATAGAAAAATTATACAAGTATGTGACAAAATCAATACATTATCTTATTTCCATAAGAAGTACTTTTAACACATTTGGTTTCATTTCTAAGGCCTCTAGGTCTTTTAAACCCTACTTGGCCGAAACTCACAGAATATAAACTTGCTTCAAATAGCCTAAAAGCATGAGAATTTATACAAGTTTCATAGCATGTATAAAGACAAGCATAATGAGTATACATATGAATTGTGTCTTAGGCTTTCTAGGTTTCTTTTTCTCTTTTTCTTTTATTTTTTTTCTCATGGCTGAAACCTACCATTCTTTAGCTAGGTTTTTAAGTGGCCTAAAGCATGAAAAACCTAAGTAAGTTTCATGGAAAAAGTTACTAAGAAACATATATACAAATTGGTTCATGAATAAGCTAGGACCCCTTGTGGGCATACATGTTATATGTCATGCCACTAATTTTTCTACACCCTAATTAAGCATGAGGGCATTGAACAACTTTCATCTCTAAATAGCACTGAGGTCTTGAGCATATTAAAATTTTGTTTAAGCTTTTCTAAGCTATCCATCTCATCATGGCCGAAAAACCCTAAGAAGGAGTTCATGAAATTCTAGCAATATTCAAGCATACAAATCCTTTAAGATCTTTGTATTCTATCACATGAGCATGGTTATTTAAATTTAAAGGTCTTCCTAACCCTAAACCCTTTCTTGACCGAATCATATGAGTGGGTTTTCTTTTAGTTTCAAAATATCTTCTAAGGAAGAAAAACTAATACATGATCCTTAATATTTCATAGGGAGACCCTTGTACTAGTTGGGTAAAACAATAAATTTCCCTAGCCTCTTAAGAATGTTTTTGGCCAAAATTCTAGGGTTCAGTACTCCTCTGATCAAGCATCATATAGGTATAAAAACATGAAGAATAACCCCTCTACATAGCATAGAAAATCTATCATGTAGTGAAGACTAGTTTAAACATCATTAGATTTTTGAAAGCCCTTCTTGGCTGAATTTTCTCAAACTTGTTTCTAGGTTTTAAAATCTTCATAAAATTCGAAAAACACTTAAAACACCTTGTACCACAAGTGAGGGGAAGCTTACATCCTTTTTCGCTTGTGGATCTAAGGTATGGTGAAGAAGAAGTAGCCTCTTCTTCTAGTTCCTTTCCCTTGATTCCTTTGCTAAGTCCTCCTTGTATCTTAGGCTTTCTTAGGGAAAAATTTGGCTTTGGGGCTCAAGATGGAGGAGAGGGG
Organism: Zingiber officinale; assembly: GCF_018446385.1. Classification (NCBI taxonomy): domain Eukaryota; kingdom Viridiplantae; phylum Streptophyta; class Magnoliopsida; order Zingiberales; family Zingiberaceae; genus Zingiber; species Zingiber officinale. The sequence goes on from NC_055994.1 coordinate 55,232,602, forward strand.
ACTGTGGTGTTCTCGGTGAGGGAGAGGATGAATGAGAGAAAATGAGACAAAAATAATTTTTTCTTTTCTTGCTCTCTTTTATGTTAAGGGGGAAGAGGTAGCAAACTTAGTTTTTGCTTTCCTTCTCCCTTAGCCCCTTAATTTCTATTTTATTTTTATTTTTATTTGTTTATTTATCCTCATCATTCATGGTGAAATAAGGGGGAATGAATCCCCTTAATTAACCTCTTTTATTTTCGGCAAAATCAAAGAGGAAGAGGGAGAGGAAGGGAGGAAGGCAAGTTGCCTTTCTCTTGCTCTTTACTTGTTTCTTTTTGGCTAGCTTTTACTCTTACCTTTATCATGAGTTTCCCTCCTTTGCTATCAACATATTATTCCTATCCCAACTGGTTATTACCCATTAATTCTATGAAATATAATATAAGAGGTTCAAGGTTCAATCCTTGACATTCACTTCTTTTTATTTCATTTTATTTCTTTTTGCTTCAACTCACTTCCTATTATTTTTCTAAGGCAAAATCCCACCTTCATATATTTATCTTACAAGCTTAGTGGGTATTACAAAAGCTAATGTACAAGTCATGTGCATTGAGCCCAAAGAACGTGGTTGGATATTGGTTTTGAAGAAGATTTCAAAATACTTTTGAAAAATCTTGGTGAAGACTATCTTTTGATAGTAATCATCATTGGAAAGTTAGACACAAACTAGGAGAAAACATTGAAGTTTTCAAGAGTTTTCAAATTTGTGTCAATATTTGAAAATAGGAAGTATTTTCATATAAAATTATTTTTCCCTGATAAAGTATAACCTAAATAATGTTTCCATGAGTTTTCATGATGAAAACAAGTATGGATTGGTTAATAAAAACCAAAGTGAAGTTTCGGTTGAGGTTTAGTTTCATTATTGAATTTTGAACCTCAAAACTTCGAGTTTTGATTTTCCTAATTATTTAGAAATCCCAAGTCATTGTTGGTGCAATGATAGAAGTTTGACCATATTTTTAGGGGGAGTTACTCTTTGAAAACATAAAAATCTTTTCAAAGACCAAAAGGAGGTCAAGTGTTAAGGAAGCACATGATATTGGTATGGGAGGTGTTACCAAGAACAAGGGAGAGTTATCCAAGGCCAATCAGAAGGAATATGCTAGGGTAGCATATAATTATAGCAAGGATAAGGTGTCCAAGATTAGGACAAGAAAAAAAAAATTAACCAAAGACAAGGTGTCTAAGGTTAAGAAGGAGAGTTTTGTAGGCCAAGTGTCACCTGAAGTGCACCGAAGTGGCCTAGTCATAGTAAATGAGTCACCTAGGGAGGTGGCTAAGATTAAGAGCTCAAGGGAGAGATCAAAGAGTCTTTGGGGCATATGGTAAATGATCTTAAGTGAACCAAGATGTGCTAAAGGGATTAGAGATGGATTTGAGTCTCTATTATACTTGGTTGGCACAATTGGGTTGAGTTTCATGCATGAAAATATGACATTGGGGTTATATTATATGAAAATTAGTTTTTGATGTATAGATGCCATATAAACCAATGCTAGGGGTGCATTGTGGGTTGGTATGGGTAAATACATCAAGAGGAAGCCAAAACTAGGACTTTAGGTCAATGTTCAATTGAACCATTTAGCTAGTTTTGGATTTTGTGTCAATCTTAGAATTGGTGATAGATACATTTTTTAATATATTTTTCCCAGGTATATAAGGGTTCAATAGACCTCTCCACAAAATTTGGGAATTTTTAGAGGTCTAGGGAATTTCTGGTGTATTTCTGAAGTTGACCTGAAAAGGTTGATTTTTGCAGAAATAGGGTGCCAGTCGACTGGTGCAGATACCAGTTGACTGGTAACAGTGTTTTTGAGCACAGAATGTTTCTGTAAGCTCATTTTGTCGATACCAGTCGACTGGTGCCGATACTAGTCGACTGGTAACAGTATATTTCGACCACAGAATGCTTCTATAAGGTTCTGTCGAAGGGGGCAGTCGACTGGTACCTAGTTCAGTCGACTGATACCAGCCTAAAAATGTTTTTTAACGTTGTTCTTGATCGTGTCAACTCGTTTAAATGTATGAGATCCATGAGAGATAAATACATGAGTTTAGGGTCAATTTGGATGACATGTTTTCAACAATTGGGATATTGTTGGAGCTCTTTTTAATGTATGGCAAAGGGGGAGAAGTCTAGGTTTAAGTGGGAAACCTATACACCTTTACAAGAAATCCTAACTCGAGGGAGAGCTTAGGTGAAGGGGGAGCGATTGTTTAGGCAAAGGGGGAGAAGTTTACCTTTACGGGAAATCCTAGCTCAAGGGGGAGCTTAGGTGAAGGGGGAGCCTAGAGATTTAGGTTCCATTATTTATGCATGAGTTGCTTTACATATTTATTTGCATATGTATTGCATTTATGTTTCTCTAACTTAAACAGGTTGCCAAACATCAAAAAGGGGGAGATTGTTGGAGCAATCTAGGTGCCCTAAGTTTTGATGTTTGGGCAAAGGTTTAAGTTAGGTTTATTGTTGTATTTGATATGCATTGTGAGTGTACAGGATACAGGTACAACAAGGAAAGTCCAAGGGTGAGTCTTGGCGGTGTAAGTCCAAGCATGTTGTCTTGGCAACGTAAGTCCAAGTGTAATCTTGGCAAAGGAGGAAAGTCCAAGGATGAGTCTTGGCGGTGTAAGTCCAAGCATGTAGTCTTGGCAACGTAAGTCCAAGTGTGACTTGGCAATGGATGAAGTCCCGGAGGCGCGACCTCTTGGCAAACGAAGGCCCGACAACAATGACAAGGCCGATGGAAGCTCCAGAAGGCAAGACGTGAAGGATGGGGAGGCATCCGAGGGACGCAAGGCTGATGGAGGAGGCTAGAAGGCTAGGTCTAGGTTGGTCGGGCGAGAACGAGTGCTGAGTGAATGTACTCGAGGTAAAATCCTAGAATTAGGGTTTACTGTAGCAGTACTGTAGCGTTACTGTAGTAGTAATGTAGCGTTACTGTAGCAGTCGACTGGTGCACTGTAGAGAGTCGTTGAGAGAGCCGTTGGGCTGACACCAGTCGACTGGTGCAAGGACCAGTCGACTGGTAACGGGCAAATTAGCTTACTGATTTGTTCCAAGCTCTATAAGAAGGAGCTTGGGATGGCCGGCCAAGGTGACGAAATTAGACTTGGTTAAAGCCTAATTAGTAGTCACCAAAGTGCTCAAGGATCTCTTGTGTCCAAGTGTTCTTGGTTGAAGTTGTGGTGAGGTTTCTCCACCCACAAGGAGCGGTTTGAGCTAGCCGGAGTTTCCGGGGACTAATCCACCGACGGATTGAGGGATCGTCCACCTTACGGACAGCCGTGGAGTAGGAGCATCATCTCCGAACCACGTTACATCGGCGTGCATTGGTTTGCTTGTTCTTTTCTTTATCTTTAGCTTTCGTATTCGTAATTTGTATTGTATTATTCCTCTTGCGCACTAACGAATACGTAGGAAGCCAACGATTTGGGTGAGACGCTATTCACCCCCCCTCTAGCGGCACATCGGTCCCAACACCTTCTACTCAAGGACGCTATTATACTTAGTTATTTGGCACCAATACAAGTAAGTATAATAACCAAAAATAAATGCCTTTATTTATATACAAGAATATGATACAACGAGTCATACAACAATCATCAAATGATTGGCTCTAGGGCTCTAACTAACAATCTCCCACTAGCACTAGTGCCAATCAGTGTAGGCTTTAAGGCCTAATGACCTAGTGTAACCATCATGCTTTCTCTGTGCCAAAGCCTTGGTCAAGGGATCTGCGATGTTAGCCTCTGTGGGTAGTCTACAAATCTTCACATCTCCTCTCTCGATAATCTCTAAAATGAGATGGAAGCGCCGTAGTATGTGTTTGGTCTGCTGGTGTGAGCGAGGTTCCTTAGCCTGTGTTATTGCTCCATTGTTGTCACAATAGAGCTCTATGGGATCAGCTATGCTAGGAACCACCCCAAGCTCAGTAATGAACTTGCAGATCCAAACTGTCTCCTTTGCTGCTTCTGATGCAGCAATATACTCGGCCTCTGTTGTAGAATCAGCTACTGTGTCCTGCTTCGAACTCTTCCAGCTCACAGCACCACTATTTATGCAAAACACGAACCCTGACTGCGATCGATAATCATCCTGGTCGGTCTGGAAGTTGGCATCACTGTAACCCTTTATAGCTAGCTCGTCATCGCCTCCATATATCAAGAAATATTCTTTAGTCCTTCTCAAGTACTTAAGAATATTTTTGACCGCTATCCAGTGACTTTCTCCTGGATCTGACTGGTATCTTCTCGTCATGCTCAAAGCATACGAGACATTAGGACGAGTACATAGCATGGCGTACATGATAGATCATATGGCTGAAGCATAAGGAATCTGAACCATGCGGTCTCTCTCCTCTCTAGAAGAGGGACCTTGAGTCTTCGAAAGACTCACACCATGTGACATCGGCAGAAATCCCTTCTTGGAGTTCTGCATGGCAAACCAAAGTAATACTTTGTCAATGTATGTACTCTGACTTAGGCCAAGCAATCTCTTAGATCTATCTCTATAGATCTGTATTCCTAGAATGCGGGATGCTTCACCTAAGTCCTTCATTGAGAAACACAGACTGTAGTAAAGGGATGTCTTTCCCAATAAGTAGTATGTCATCCACATACAATATAAGGAAGACAACTGTGTTCCCTACAACCTTCTTGTAGACACAAGGTTCATTTTCATTCTTGATGAAACCAAACTATTTGATTGCATCATCGAATCGAAGATTCTAGCTCCGAGAAGCTTGCTTTAGTCCATAAATGGACCTATGCAGCTTGCATACTCTGCCAATATGCTGTGGATCTACAAAACCCTCAGGTTGTGTCATGTACACATCCTCGAGCAGGTTTCCATTCAGAAACGTGGTTTGACATCCATCTGCCAGATCTCATAATTGTGGTACGCTGCAATAGCAAGCATGATCCGAATGGATTTAAACATCGTTACTGGAGAAAAGATTTCATCATAGTCAATACCATGAATTTGCTTGAAACCTTTAGCTACCAAGCGACCCTTATAAATAAGTCCATCCATGTCGGTCTTTCTCTTAAAGACCCACTTACATCCAATGGGTTTGACCCCTTCAGGTGGATCAATCAAAGTCCATATTTGGTTAGTGTACATGGATTCCATCTCGGATCTCATGGCTTCTAGCCATTTCTCGGAATCTGGACTCATCACAGCTTCCTGATAGGAGGTAGGCTTATCCTCAATGAGCACAACGTCATCATGGTCAGACAAGAGAAATGAGTATCTCTCAGGCTGACGACGTACCCTATCAGATCTGCGAAGTGGTAGGTCTACTTGAACTGGTTGTGGTTCCTCAACTCCTTGTGGAACAACATCATCCACAACACTTTGTGGTTCCAGTTCAACTTCCATCGAGGCTTCAGTGCTATGGTCCATATCTTGAACTTCTTCAAGATCAAACGTACTCCCACTAGTCTTTCTAAAAACAAAGTCCCTTTCTAGAAATATCCCAGTCTTAGCCACAACTACCTTGTGTTGACTGGGAATGTAGAAGTAATATCCTTTCGTTTCCTTGGGATATCCAATGAAATAACACTTGTCGGATTTGGGTCCCAATTTGTCCAAGACTTGACGTCGAACGTAAGCCTTACAACCCCAAATCCTCATAAAAGACACCTGGGCATCTCTCCTAGTCCATATCCTAAATGGTATCTTTATTACCGCCTTAGATGGAACTCGGTTGAGAATGAAGGCCGTTGTGTCTAGAGCATAGCCCCAAAGATACATAGGAAGATCTGTGTGACTCATCATAGATCGTACCATATCTAATAAGGTACGATTCCTCCTTTCGGATACACCATTCCACTGTGGTGTTCCAAGAGGAGTGAGTTGAGATAGAATCCCACACTCAGCTAGATAGTCACGAAACTCATGGCTAAGGTATTCACCACCTCGATCTGATCGAAATATCTTAATACTTTTGCCAAGCTGGTTTTGTACTTTATTCTTGAATTCTTTGAACTTTTCAAAGGATTCTGACTTATGTGCCTTCAGGTACACATAACCATATCTTCTGAAGTCATCAGTAAATGTAATGAAGTACCTATAATCACCTAAAGTAGTGACATTAAAAGGGCCACATACATCACTATGTATAAGACCTAACAAGTCAGTCGCTCTCTCACTGTGTCCACTAAAGGGAGTCTTGGTCATCTTGCCTAGAAGGCATGACTCGCATGTCTCATATGATTCAAAATCAAATGAGTCCAGCAAACCATCTTTATGGAGCTGGGATAAGCGTTTGTCATTTATATGACCTAAGCGACAGTGCCAGAGATAGGTTTGGTTCATGTCATTTGACTTGAACCTCTTGGTACTAATGTTATAGATAGGGTTCTCAAGGTCTAGAATATAGAGTCCGTTTATTAGAGGTGCACTACAATAGAACATTTCATTTAAATAAACTAAACAACATTTGTTCTTTATAATAAATGAAAAACCTTTCTTGTCCAAACAAGAAACTGAAATTATGTTCTTAGTTAAAGAAGGCACATAACAACATTCGTCTAATTCTAATACAAGCCCAGAAGGTAGAGATAGATGATAAGTTCCTACAGCAATAGTAGCAATCCGTGCTCCATTGCCTATGCATAGGTCCACCTCGCCCTTGGTCAATGCCCTGCTATTTCTCAGCGCCTGCATATTAGTACAAATGTGAGAAGTACATCCGGTATCTAATACCCATGATGAAGAAATAGATAGATTGACTTCTATAATATAGATACCTGAAGTGGAAGTCTCACTTCTCTTCTTTTTAAGATCTTCCAGGTACACTTTGCAGTTCCTCTTCCTGTGCCCGGTCTGACCACAGTGGAAGCAGGTAGCATCCTTGGCGACCCCTCCTTTGGGTTTCAGTGCCTTGCCTTTGCCCTTGGCTTAGGACTTTCCCTTACCTTTAGTCTTGCCCTTGCCTTTGCCATTTTGCACCATCAAAATGGAGTTGGGCTTAACCTTCTTAAGGTTAATCTCAGCAGTTCTCAACATACTCAGAAGCTCGGGCAGTGGCTTGTCAATTTCATTCATGTTGTAGTTCATGACGAATTGACTGTAGCTCTCTGGAAAGGATTACAAGACCAAATCAGTGGCCAGCTCTTGGCCAAGGGGAAATCTCAACCTCTATAGGTTTTCTATGTACCCAATCATCTTGAGTACATATGGGCCTACGGGAGTCCCGTTTTGCATCTTGCACTGAAATAGTGTCTTAGAGATCTCGAATCTCTCGTGCCTCACTTGTCCTTGATATAGTTGACGAAGATGTTCAACCATATTATAAGCACCCATCAACTCGTGTTGCTTCTGAAGCTCAGAGTTCATGGTCGCGAGCATAAGACAGGACACATCTAATGCGTCATCTTGATGCTTCTTGTAAGCATCACGATCAGCTCGCGTGGTAGTGGCAGGAGGTGCCTCCGGAATGGGCTGCTCCAGAACGTACAGTTTACGTTCTTGTGTGAGAATGATTCTCAGGTTTCTGTACCAGTCCAGGAAATTTGCTCCGTTGAGCTTGTCCTTCTCAAGGATGGAACGCAGGGAGAAAGAGTTCGTATTTGACGTCATGGTTATCTACAACAAAAAAATACAGAAAAATAGATAAGTATCATATTCTATTAATCATTTAATTAGGCCTTTTAATTAAATGATGCTCCCACTGAATTCTATAATTCATGTGGGACAAGATCCACATCATACTACGCCTTGAGTTAGCTTTCGCTAAATCGCCCAAGACTTAGTATGATCAGTAGGTAACTAATTACCAATTACATCTCTATGCAACTCTTGTTTATAGGATCAAGATCTGCATTTATATTAAAACTCAAGTTAGCTTTGGCTAATACGCCCAAGAGTTAATATAAACGTGATTTTGACCTAACTACCAACAATTGGAAAATGCCTATAGTTAAACTCGATCCAATTGAGTTAACTAGTTGCTCAATCTAATTGAGTTGTACTCACCCATGCCTTGATAGGAGGGACCAAGATTGTCCCTCTGCACCCTACCAAGATAGTATGCGTTGCTCTGCTTTGGCAGATTCAACAACAACATGCGATCAAGGTAGTGATGGGTATCACGGCATGGTAGGCATTTCGAGTTGACACGATTGAGATCTAATCTAATCGACGATGCGTATCATATACTCAATTTAGATCTAATCTAGTCGTGAGGGCGCATCATATACGCGATTTAGATCTAATCTAATCATTAAGTCGCTAATTAATTACTATTCTAGCATGCATCACATATACACACACAAGCAATTAATTAAATATTTTTGTGATTAGTCATGGCCCTACTACGATCTTTTCAAGCCAATGAGAAGATCGGATGGTCAACCTAAGGTCAACAGCTTCTCAAGCTCCTTCCTTTGACCAACTTGTGTTGCTCGCGCCCTCCTCGTAACTCCGTCTCGAGTGAACCTTCCACCGCCTTGATTTTGTACATTACAAAGAGTGAAACTCGAGTTATATTTGAGTCTAAACTATTTACAACAGGAATATAAAAATAGGAAAGGCACGACGGGCAGGTCGCATATTATATACAACACGAACATCATAGAAAATGGCACGCAGGCCATAATATGAATTACAACACAAATTTCTAATCTTATTGGGTCTTTTGGGCCATGAACATCACAAAATAATACATAATTCTAAATTATGTAATTTCTATAAATTTCTGTAATTTTTCATACAATTTTTACAATTTTTATGAGTAAAAGTTCCCGGCGGTCCCGTTTAGCATTTTTCAAGCGCAATCGCGGAACGAAGCCCCTTGCGGGGTTAGGGGTAGCACCCCTACCCACGATATAACCATCACGAGTGTTCCTAAGCGATCCTACAGCGCCTTAGCCCACTGTCCCAAAATGATTTGGGGCGAAACCTTGCTGTTTCGGAAATATTTTCTCGTTAGTCGAAGCCTACAAGTGTCTAAACACTTGTGCTTCGCTTCTACGAGAAAATTACCCATAAAATCTATAGAAATCACAAACTTACAGAAATTCACAGATCTGTAATTTTCATAAAAATACAAATTAAAACTCGTACGCACTTCGCACGTGGCTCTGATACCACTGTTGGGTTTTTTGGGCCGCAAAAACCACTTTTTGCGTTGCGGAAACCCCGAAATCCCTATGCCACAGGATCCGTGCGAAGTTTATAAAAAAAAATTTCGTGTACAAGTTTCTCTAACCTAGATCTACAAAAGAAAAGAGGTTACCCTTGATGCGAAGCCCTTCGCGTAATCCTGCTCGTCCAAGGTTCGCCGGATCTCAAGAGTATCAAAGTAGATACTCCTCTATGTGTATCCACACAAGCAAGAGATGGAGAAAACCACACAAAAGGTGTGCTAGCACCTTTGATGGTCACGACAAGGAGGAAGAGAGGGAGAAGAAGATGAGAGGAGGAAGAAGATGGGCCATGCATTTAGTGGTCTCACTCTATCAAGAATATCGATGTCACTCCCATAATATAGGAGGGAAAAATCCCATCTACATCACTCACATCCCTCCGCATAATTTATTACATACCCAGTAATTGCCTTTATAGTCCACTCAGTTATGGGTGACGTTTGACGAAGCCAAAGTACGTAACTCTTTATGTAGGGAACCATGGTGACTTCAGGTCCAAGGACTAGTAGTCATACTAATAGCCACATGAGAAAGTATATGACACTCATATAACGATCCATGATACTTTCTCATGGTGGGTCATTCAGTATACATTCTCCAATGCATACCCATGTGTCAACTTGATATCTCCATATCCATGCCTTGTGAGATCAAGTCATCGAGTTGACCTACATGCTAGTCTCGTCGCATTAACATTGTCCTTGAATGCTAATACTTGACTAGGAATGATTAAGTGTAGTGTTCCCTATATCATCGTACTATCAATTCAACCAATCGATTGATATAGGTAAGAACCTTCTACTCAAGGACGTTATTATACTTAGTTATTTGGCACCAATACAAGTAAGTATAATAACCAAAAACAAATGCCTTTATTTATATACAAGAATATGATACAACGAGTCCATACAACAATCATCAAATGATTGGCTATAGGGCTCTATCTAACAGATCTCCTGTAGCTAGAGTAGCTTCTTACAATGTTTATGGCTAACAAATAATAGTAGAACAAGAAAGGAATGATTTACAAGTGTTGTTCTTCACTACTGGGACCAGGGAAGTATTTATAGCCCTGGTCGAGGCGTCTGGAAGGGTTTCATGTGCCTGGAGGGGGATAAAGTTTTGGATAAAACTCTGGTCTGGCCACCAGCAAGGGTTCTGGGTGCTTGGACCAATTGGTCCGGGTCTTCCGCTCTAGTTCCGTTCGCTTGCTCTAGGTCTTCCGCTCTAGCTCCACTCACTTGGGTGATTTCTTCCATCCAGAATAGGGCTCACTCAAATCCATTTTCTAGTCTTCGAGTAGTCTTCCACTCCAGCTTCTCATCCCTTAGAAAGTTGCACACCTCCTTCTCATCCTCCAGCATACTCTTCCACAGCACCTCGTCCCTCAGACGTACCAAGCCCGTCGGCTCTCTCCCATGCTATCTGTAAAATACAGTACCCAAATAATAATTAAATATTAAGGTTATTGGAGAAATGACGTTATTGGATTTTTTTCGAAATTTTTAGAGATTTTTCGGAATTTAAACGGAGTACCTATGACTCGTTTTGAGGGGATGAACCGGTGGGACTAGTTGGAGGCCGATTTTGAATACCCAAATAAGTAGGAGTTGATTAGGAATGGACTTAGGCTTTAATAAAGCTAACCTAAGTTAAGATTAAGGTTAGCCTTATAAACACTGAACTCCTCTTCTCTTCCCCCGATTCTCCCTTCTTCCCTTGTTCATCGCGTCCCGAGCCTCACCACCGGCGATTTCTCATCTCCACTTCTTGGTGTCGCCGACGCAGCTGATGGTGGAGCGTTGAGGAGGGAAGGCAAGCTACAAGCGTTCCTCTTCTTCCTCTTCCTCTCAATTTCTCTCTCACGGACGATCCGACGCCCCGACACCGACGGAGGGCGACTTCTTCCTCGACATTCTCGGCCTCACCGCGTCACTTGAGCGTCGCCTGAGGACCGTCGCCGGATTCTTGAAGGTGCTGATGTCGTCCAAGCCTTCCCCGGTGGAGCGATCGCCTTCTTGGCCATTCTTGCGCGCGATCGGTGGGATCCGATCTAGGGCACAGCGAGATTAGGATCACGTCACCCCCCTAGCAGATTGACCTCATTTAGTCCTCCTCCTGGATCTGATCACTGGTGTATGCTCTATGACTATCCATCAGATGGATTGAATAGGGAGAATGGGTTAGGTAAGCTTCCTCTGGACTCTAATGGATTTAAGGGTTTTGCTGCTTTGTGATGTTGTTTGTGTTCTTGATTGGAGGAAGGCATCGAATCAAGGTATTGGTGGATTTCTCTACTGCCGATCACTGCTTCTCCACTTCTTGAAGTTGTGGAGGTCACGGGTGAGGAGGTAAGGGACTATTGAGGTGAGTTTTGTATTGTGAATTGGGGTTTCAGCAAATTGCTTGCTATATGAATGGATTATGAATTGATTCTTGGAAGGATAGGTGTGTGTGTGCTCTTGTAGCTTATGGACAGGGATCATGGTGTTGTGAGCCACTAGATTGGATGCTTTATCTTAAGGTAAACATTTTTCCAGTGTATACTTTTGATTTCTGAGCAGTAAGCTATTTGATTAGCATTGCTAACGAGTTGTAGGGTTTTGTTTTGCTTAGATTTATGGATAGGTATTATTGTATTCCCTGTTGATATTAGATTAGGGATTTTGGATTGGAAACTAAGGAGATGGGTGAGAATTTAAAGGTGAATCATGTTGGAGTTTAATCTAATTGTTTATGGAATGTGAATGTTATTCCATTTTAGACAATTAGGAGAGGAGAAGTAGTTAATTTAATTGATAGGAGACACTAATAAGGTTTAGTAAATGTGTTAAGGATAATTAGTTCTGTTTGTACACGATTTATACATCGTAGTATATATATATATAATTTGATACATTATATATATATGACACAGGACTTTGATCTAGACGAGCAGCGTGACGTGGGGTGGTTCTGTTGGATACGAGACTTTTAAAGGCAAGTATTTCTTCCTTGGTCTCTTTATAGTTTCTTTGAAACTAAGTGCATGGTTATTATTGGAAGAATTAGGCTGCTTTATCTTATATCATGATCGGTTGTTGTTTTTCCTGCATGATACTTATGCTTGACCCTTGTGATGATCTATTTAATTCATATACAGTCTCCACTCTTGATATCTACTCTGTTGTGATTACACGTGTAGAGTATGTCTTGTAGGGATTGTCGGATTGTTGGTATTACCATGCTGATTGGGTATATGATGTGGACTGTACAAAGATGGGTATGTGTTATAGGAGTCATCTTGTTGACCGTGCATTTACATGTGGTGTGTACATACGTATTTATCATGTACTTTTAGAGGAGTTGTGTTGATTGTATGTTTGGGGTATATACACATGTCTGTTGTGTTTTTACTGGAGAATACATGTTGATTGTACTTATCTTTTGTGTACATGTGTCTGGTGGGATTATTGGAGATTTTTGGTTGATTATACATGTGTAGTGTATACATATGTTTGGTGGGATACGTGGAGGTATCATGACGATTATACTCATGTCGGTTGTCTCCCTTGTGGTTGAGAGAGTCATCAGTTGGTTTGGTTTAGTGCCGCACACTCGGCCACTCATGGGTAGTGATAGCTGGAGCAGTTGTCGCTTGTCCTGTTGTGCCACCCAGTCACGAGGTTTAGTGAGATCTGACGTTGTGAACAGTCAGGGACCCTGATGCTATGTAGCTAGATAACTACTAGCGGGCTGTCCGCCTCGACCACTCTATTGTGGGCTGGAGGGTAGTACAATCGTCACAGACCCAAGCCTCTCAGCCATACAAGGGCCGTGGTGTCTGGAGAGGTGGCGGGGGTGACCATGGAGCATGCATGCACTTTTGCATATAATGCGCGGTGCATCTATGGTGTTATATTTGCATACATGCCTAGTAGATACTAGTTGTATGTGATTTTGATATGTTGCACTTGTTTGAGATGTGATTGTTGCATATGGTTGTCATGCTGCATACATGTCATTTATTTTACATGTATATGCAGTTGTATTTATATTGCACAGGTGTCACGGGTATATCTGTTGCAGATCCGGTGAGTTTACTGATCATTGTACCATGTGTCGATTCCAGATTGGGTATGTATCTGTCATTATGTTAGTTGTGGTTTGTACAGTTTATATGTCAGGTTATTATGTTAGATATGTTTAGGTGCATTGATTATGATAGTATGATCATGTTCTTTATTCCCTACTGAGACTGTATACTTTTGATCTCTATGTTTTATTTGTAGACCGTGTACTATCTTTTCTATTACCCGCTGAGTTACCTATACTCACCACTGCATGTATACATTTATGTTTTCAGGTAGTTTGTAGATGGTTGGTGTGTCGCTTGGAGTATCCTGTCTGTCGGGCCCTACGTCACATCCGGCGACCGTTTTGGGTTTTGTGTATATGCTTTATTTGTATTGGGTATTTGTTATATTTGGTGTGTTGTTGTATTTGTAGTCGTGGTTGTTGTATTAAGCCTAGCCGGCTAGCAATGTGTTGATGTGTTTTGTATGGGCTTTCCGTTATCATTTTTTCGTTGTGTTTTTAGTACAGCCGTGTGGGCTGCTTTATATATAACTGCGTGGTTGTGATTGTTTCATTCCAGCCGAGTGGGCTATGATTATAACTGCGTGGTTGTGTATATATATTCCATCCGCATGTGGCTGATGTATATTTTGTTTGTAGTGATGCTTCATATTGTCACCGGTACAGGGGAGATGCTGTCGGAATTTTGTCTGGCAGGGACTCCCCAGGGGGCGTGACACTATCCTTCTGGCTTGCTGAATCTTCTGCTCTATTTCCTGTGCTCCTAAGTTTCTGCATACTTAGAAATATGACATCAAAATAACAACAAGACCTAACTTGACTTGGTTGATCACATTAAAACTATCATAGGGTATTTACAATCTCCCCCTTTTTGATGTAGATCAATCCAAGTTAAGTTAGGGTAAACAAAATATTAAATTAAAGACATTAAATTAAAGACATTGAATGAAATTGTAAGTTTTTTAATATTAAAGACATTAATAATGTTGGTTGCTACTCGGAATACCGTCCTAGTTCCCCTGTATAAAAATTTATATAAGCATAGAACTATCCTATCTACCCATGTGCTCTACTGAAGTTAAATTTGGATTGTAAACGATGCTTAACATTATTAATCCAAATTTTCCTTTAGAAGTTAAACTTGGATTGGAAACAATACTTAATATTTTTACTCCAAGTTTAACCGATGTGATCTTCCTAAGTTAAATCATATTACAGAAGTTATCAAATATCTATTTCAAAGATCGGCTTCCAGGTTAAACATGGCAAGACACTAGGCCTTCTTGGGTATGAGATCATTCACTACTTCCTAGAAAAAGCCTTTCAAAGAAATTGGATATTTAATTTCTTACAGTAAACTAGGTTTAACTATAGAGACCTCAATAGAAACATAATATCGAAACATGAAATCGAACAATAAAATCGATAACAAAAATGATAACCTAAAACCGTTAACCTCTTGTGTTTGTTTTTCCAAGATCTATACAAAAGATGAACTAGTCATGATGCGGAAACTAATAACTAGTTATACCTTTTGTAGCTTATAGACCTCTTGATCTTCTGCAGTATTCCTCTCCTCTTGGACATCGTGTGGGCGATGATCTTCCAAGATGAAATCCACCCAAGCTTCTTCCTTTGCTTCCATGTTTTGACCACCAACTAACCTCCAAGGGATGCTAGACAAGAAAGCTTCCTTCTCTTCTTCTTCTCCTTCAAGCAATCGGCTATTGAGAAATCTCCACACAAGATGTCGCCGGCCACCAAGAGAGAAAGCAGAAGGAGAAGAGAGAAGGACAAGGGTCGACCACCAAGGATTGGAAGAGAGGAATAGAAGATGTGTTAATCTCATGAGGCACCCCTCCATCTCTTTTATAATCCTTGGTCTTGGCAAAAAAGGAAAGTTTTAAACATAATTAAAACTTCATTATATTCCTTGCCAATGACTAAAAAGGCAAGTTTCAAAACAAAAAATTAAAACTTCCTTTTCTTCTTGTCATGGCCGACCACCTCCTTGTGGTCCAAACAAGGAAAGTTTTAAACACAAAATTAAAACTTCTTTATTTGTTTCCGGTAAGAAATTTTAATAGAAAAATTTCTCTTTTAAATCCATTGTTGGTTATAAAAGGAAAATTTTATAAATTAAAATCTCTCTTTTAAAACATGTGGATGGTTACCAAAAAGGAAAGTTTTATCAAAAATTAAAATATTTCTTTTAACTACAAATAAGGAAAGATATCAAACCTTTCTCTTAATCCTTTGTAGAAAACTATAAAAGGAAATATTTTAAAATTTAAAACTCTCTTTTAAAACCATGGCTTCCACAAAAGGAAAGATTTTAAAAAATTAAAATACCCTTTTAATATGATGTGGTTGGCCACCTAGCTTGGGCTCCAAGCTTGGCCGACCATATAGCATGGCTCCAATTCTTGGCTTGGCCGACCCTAGCTTGGGCTCCAAGCTTGACTTGGCCGACCACCATAAGATGGGTAAGAGGCTTGACTTTAAGTGGATATAAGACTTTATAAATAAGAGGATACAATAGGGACCGAGAGGAGGAATTGATTTTGGTCTCCCGATGGGTTTGAGCTTCCCATGTTCGCCCTGAACACCCAACTCAAGTTCATCAATAATATCTCATTCCACTAAAGAGTTATTATTACACTACCGCACCAATCCCATATTATAATATGAGCTCCTTCTTATCATGAGTGTGTTAGTCTCCCTGTGTTTAAAATATCGAATAGCCACTAATTAAACGAGTTACTGACAACTCACTTAATTAATATCTTAGCTCCAAGAGTAGTGTCACTCAACCTTATTGTCATGTCGGACTAAGTCCACCTGCTGGGTTTACATGACAATCCTTATGAGATCCTCAAGGTGACATTGTCAACCTAGATTACTAGGGCATAGTTTCACTCTATTATCAACAACACACCATATAAATAATATCATTTCCCAACTTATCAGGCATATTGATTTAATGAACTAAATCACACCCTTTGATAAATTAAAGAAATAAATATTAAGTATATGTGCTTGTTATCATATTATGATTAAGAGTACACACATCCATAATAACAGAGGGCTTGTTCTTTTTAACAGTCAGTATAAAAAGAACAACCTCAAATGGTCTTGCTTAATACACTCAGAGTATACTAGTGTAATTTATAGTCAAGATAAACTCATACCAAATTACACTACAACCATTCCAATGGTTGTCCCATTCCATCTTGGTTGTGAGCAATTATTTATAATTTATAAGGAACTGATAACATGATCTTCTGTGTGTCTTCTCACACAATGTTATCTACAATATAAATTAAATGGACATCTACACTTAGCATAAATGTAGACATTTGACCACTGTGATTCTTATTTCAAAAAGATTGTTTATACAAAAAAACTAGACTTTTAGTATACACTCTAACAATCTCCCACTTATACTAAAAGATTATGTTGCCATAAATGCTACTATACATCTGATTCTCATCCCCTCAACATGTCGATCAAAAGCTTTCTCCGAAAGGGCCTTAGTGAAAGGATCTGCTAGGTTATCTGCTATTGCAATCTTGGCGACAACAACTTCTCCTCGCTTTACGATGTCTCATATCAGGTGATACTTGCGCTCAATGTGTTTACTTGCCTTTTGAGCTTGTGGTTCCTTCGAGTTTGCTACTACACCGCTATTATCACAATAAATTGTGATGATTTTGGGCAAACCAGGAATCACATCTAAGTCCATCAAAAAGTTCCTGAGCCATACAGCTTCTTTGGCTGCCTCAGAGGCTGCCACATACTCAACTTCCATGGTTGAGTCTGAGGCGCATTTCTGCTTAACACTCCTCTATGCTATGGCTCCACCTCCTAAAGTAAACACATAGCCTGATGTAGACTTACTATTGTCCCTATCTGATTGGAAGTCAGAATTCGTGTAACCCACAGGAAGCAAATCATCTGATTGGTAAATAAGCATATAATCTCTAGTCCTTCTCGGGTACTTTAATATATGCTTTACGATAGTCCAATGTCCCTGTCCTAGATTACTTTGATATCTGCTAACCATGCCCATGGCAAAACAGATATCTGGTCTCGTGTATAACATTGCATACATTAGGCTTCCTACAGCTGAAGCATAAGAAACTGCCTTCATTTCTTCTATCTCTTTTGATGTCTTTGGAGACATCTCTTTAGATAAAGATACTCCATGCCGAAAAGGTAGAAAACCTTTCTTGGAGTCTTGCATTTTAAAACAAGCTAAGATAGTATCGATATCTGAAGTTTGGGATAAACACAATATTCTTTTCTTTCGATCCCTTATCACTTTGATCCCGAGAATATGTGTGCATTCTCCCAAGTCCTTCATATCAAATTACTTAGACAACCATACCCTTACTTCCGATAACACTTTGATATTGTTGCCTACTAACAAAATGTCATCTACGTATAGTACAAGAAATACCACCACATTTCCATCACACTTCTTGTATACACAAGACTCATCTGGACACTAAATAAATCCATAAGACTGGATTACTTCATTAAACCGGATGTTCCAAGATCTTGAAGCTTGCTTCAGTTCATAAATAAACCGATTGAGCTTATATACAAGATGCTCTTTGCTCTTTGCCCTTTGCAATAAACCCCTCTGGTTGCCTTATATGGATGTTTTATTCAAGACTTCCGTTAAGGAAAGCTGTCTTGACATTCATTTGCCAAACCTTATAATACATATGAGCAACAATAGATAAGAGTATCCGGATAGACTTAAGCATAGCTATTGGCGAAAAAGTTTCCTCATAATCGATTCTCTCTTTTTAAGTCTACCCCTTCGCAACAAGCCTTACTTTGAAGGTTTCCACCTTCCCGTCTGCCCCTCTTTTCCTTTTGTAGATCCATTTACATCCAATAGATTTTACACTATTTGATGGTTCTACTAGCTCCCAGACTTTGTTAGAATACATAGATTCTATTTCTGAATTCATTGCTCTTTGTCAAGATGTTGTATCTTTATCTTGAAGTGCTTCATCATATATTCGGGGATCAGGTTCATGTTTACCTGGGATCAAGTCCGAAGACTCTCCCAAAAATATGAATCTATCAGGTTGCCTCATAACTCTCCCACTACGATGATGCACTATCTGTAGTTGTGTATCATTTGTGATACATGTTGTAGTTTCTTATGATATTTCATTTTACACTATTGGTACTAAAGTAGGTGTGCCCTCTCTCATTTCTTCTAGAATAATTTGACTCATGGGCTTATGGTTCATTACATAGTCCTCTTCTAAAAATCGGGCATTTGTGCTAACAATAACCTTCTGATCTTTAGGACTATAAAACAAACCACCTTTTGTTCCTTTAGGATAACCTATAAAAAGGCGAACTTCTGTACGAGGTTCCAACTTATCAGCATCTCCCTTCAGCACATGTGCTAGAGTACCCCAAATCTGGACATGACTCAGACTAAGCTTACGCCCATTCCATTATTCTGTGGTAGTAGAGGGTACTGATTTAGAAGGTACTAAGTTCAGAATATATATTTCCATTTCTAAAGCATATCCCCAGAACGTACTTGGTAATTCTGAATAACTCATCATCGATCTAACCATTTCCATAAGAGTCCTAGTCCTTCGTTCTGCCACACCATTCTGTTGGGATGTAACAGGTGCAAATAATTGGGATTGAATCCCAACCTCTGATAAGTAATTCCTAAACTCTCTTGAGAGATACTCGCCCCCATGATCAGACCGTAGTGTCTTGATACTTTTACCATGACATTTCTCCACATCAGCCTTGTACTCTTTGAACTTATCAAAGCATTCAGACTTGCGGCGCATCAAGTAAATGTATCCATATCTAGAATAGCCATCTATAAAAGAGATAAAATATTCGAAACCACCTCTCGCCTGGATAGTCATAGGCCCACACAAATCAGAATGAACCAATTCTAACACATCTTTCGCTCTATACCCCTTGGCCTTAAAAGGTATCTTAGTCATTTTTCCTTCCAAGCATGATTCGCAGGTTGGAAAGTTTTCCAACACTAATAAACCCAAGATTCCATCAGCTGTAAGCCTTTGAATCCTACTCAAGTTAATATGACCAAGTCTTAGATGCCAAAGATATGTTTGGTTCATTTTTGAAGGTTCCTTTCTCTTATTAGAATTAGAGGATGTGTTATTAATTTCCATTTGTTGCTTTGCGGGAGTTATTGAATTTAGAGTATACAAATTGCCAACTAATGTACCAGAACAGATAATAACCCTATTTTTCTTGATAACCACTTTGTCATCAAAAGAAACAACATATCCATCAAAAAATAGTTTTGAAACTGAAATTAAATCATTTCTAAAACTTGGTACATAAAGATAATTTCTCAAAATCAAAGTTCTATTCTTATCAAATGATAAGTAGACATCTCCCACTACAAGAGTCACCACTTTTGTAGCATTGCCCATGTAGATGGTTATCTCTCCTTCATATAGTCGTCGGGTTTCCTGGAACCCCTGTAATGAATTACAGACATGTTCAGTGGCTCTCGTATCTACACACCAGGTACTGGTAGATAACAACGCTAAACATGTTTCAACTACTAGAGAATAAGATATACCTTTATTGTTCTCTTTCCTATGAGGACAGTCCGCCTTCCAATGTCCAGACTGCTTGCAAATGAAGCACTTGCCCTTTGGCTTCTTCACTCCTACTTTTAGTCCAGTACCTAGAGATCAATTCACTTTCTTTGCCAAGCCAGCTTGTTTCTTCTTCTTCTTCTTACCTTTCGACTTTGAAGTAGAAACATTTTCAGCAAAGTGAATTTGAGAATTATGACGAAATAACCCTTCTGTTGCCTGAAGTTCTGTCAGTAGTTCCACTAATGAATAAATCCTTTTATTCATATTGTAGTTCAGGTGGAATTGCTCAAAAGATTTGGGTAGCGTTTGGAGAATAATATCGACTTGGGTTTCCCCATCGATTTCAGCTCCAAGGATTTGTATCTCGTTCAAGTAAGCCATCATTTCGAGGATGTGATCCCTTACGGGTGTCCCCTCTGACATGGAGGCGACCATTAAGTTTCTCATAGCCTCTTGCCTAGCAGCCTGATTCAGGTGTCCGAAGAGTTCCTTGAGATTGTACATCATGTTATAGGTAGTGTGCATGGACTGATGCTGATGTTGCGGCACATTTGATATAGAAGCCAAAATGTAACATCGCACCATCTCATCTGCCTTAACCCATTTCTTATGATACTCAATCTCCTCTTCACTAGAATCACTATTAGGCTCATTAGGGCATACCTCTAACAGTATAAACTTATAGCCTTCAGCAGTTAGGATAATGTCCAGGTTTCTTTTCCAATATATGTAATTGGGACTAATAAGTTTGTTTTCTTTTAGAATAATAGCCAATGGGTTGAAAGTTATCCTAAGAATCACAAAATAAGTTTTGTTCAAAACTTTAGAATTTAGAATAATATTGAGTCCTCAAACAATATTATTTAAATTCACCAACACCTCAAAACACCGGGAATTTTGTATGCCACGATATTGTGGACGTATACAGATTTAAACATTTGTAAGAGGAGGTTTTACCCATTAATTTTATTCTTGTCAACCTAACTTTATGATAAATAAAACTAATAGTTGGTATTCCTTTGGTCACACATATAATAGTAGTGACTCCGATGGGGAGGATACTATTAAATGTTCCTAAGTGTATACCATTACTTGATACTTAGTCCATTAAATAGGATTGTGCCCCTTCAGATGGAGAAGATCATACACTCCTAAATAATTTCCTATAATCATCCATAAAGGAGGTTTGATCTAGCGATCTGCAAATGAACTCATCCGATGTGGAGGAAGGCACTTAGAGCCAACGCTCAAGTTTGTTTGCATCACTTACAAACCAGTAATGGAGATCGTGGAATTTATTTACAAATCCCTCCCCCCACTTAGTTAACTTCCTAGACAAAGCCTCACAAAGAAATTGAATATTTAACTTCTTACAGTAAAATAGGTTTAATTGTAGAGATCTCAATAGAAACATATTATCGAAACATGAAATCAAAAAGTAAAATCGATAACAAAAACGATAACTTAAATCGATTACCTCTTGTGTTTGGTTTTACAAGATCTATACAAAAGGATGAACTAGTCATGATGCGGAAACTAATAACTAGTTATACCTTTTGTAGATTATAGACCTCTTAATCTTCTGCAGTATTCCTCTCCTTCTCTTGGACGTCGTGTGAGCGATGATCTTCCAAGATAAAATCCACCCAAGCTTCTTCCTTTGCTTCCAAGTTTTGACCACCAACTAACCTCCAAGGGATGCTAGACAAGAGAGCTTCCTTCTCTTCTTCTTCTCCTTCAAGCAACTGGCCACCAAGAGATCACCAAACTTGATGCCGCAGGCCTCCAAGGAAGAAAACAAAAGGAGAAGAGAAAAGGCAGAGGGTCACCACCAATGGATTGGAAGAGAAGAATAGAAGATGTGTTATCTCATCAGGCACCCCCTCCATCTCTTTTATACTCCTTGGTCGTGGCAAAAAAGGAAAGTTTTAAACATAATTAAAATTTCCTTATATTCCTTGCCAATGACTAAAAAGGAAATTTTTAAAACAAAAAATTAAAACTTCCTTTTCTTCTTGTCATTGCCGGCCACCTCCTTGTGGTCCAAACAAGGAAAGTTTTAAACACAAAATTAAAACTTCTTTATTTGTTTCCGGTAAGAAATTTTAATAAAAAAATTTCTCTTTTAAATCCCTTGTTGGTTATAAAAGGAAAATTTTATAAATTAAAATCTCTCTTTTAAAACATGTGGATGGTTACCAAAAAGGAAAGTTTTATCAAAAATTAAAATATTTCTTTTAACTACAAATAAGGAAAGATATCAAACCTTTCTCTTAATCCATTGTAGAAAACTATAAAAGGAAATATTTTAAAATTTAAAACTCTCTTTTAAAACCATGACTTCCACAAAAGGAAAGATTTTAAAAAATTAAAATACCCTTTTAATATGATGTGGTCGGCCACCTAGCTTGGGCTCCAAGCTTGGCCGACCATATAGCATGGTTCTAATTCTTGGCTTGGCCGGCCCGAGCTTGGGCTCCAAGCTTGGCTTGGCCGACCACCATAAGATGGGTAAGAGGCTTGACTTTAAGTGGATATAAGACTTTATAAATAAGAGGATACAATAGGGACCGAGAGGAGGAATTGGTTTTGGTCTCCCGATGGGCTTGAGCTTCCCATGTTCACCCCGAACACCCAACTCAAGTTCATCAATAATATCTCATTCCACTAAAGAGTTATTATTGCACTACCGCACCAATCCCATATTATAATATGGGCTCCTTCTTATCATGAGTGTGTTAGTCTCCCTGTGTTTAAGATATTGAATAGCCACTAATTAAATGAGTTACTGACAACTCAGTTAATTAATATCTTAGCTCCAAGAGTAGTACCACTCAACCTTATTGTCATGTCAGAAAAAGTCCACCTGTAGGGTTTACATGACAATCCTTATGAACTCCTCAAGGGGACATCGCCAACCTAGATTACTAGGACACAGTTTCATTCTATAATCAACAACACACCATATAAATAATATCATTTTCCAACTTATCGGGCCTATTGATTTAACGAACTAAATCACATCCTTTGATAAATTAAAGAAATAAATATTAAGTATGTGTGCTTGTTATTATATCATGATTAAGAGTACACACTTCCATAATAACAGAGGTTTTGTTCTTTTTAACAGTCAGTATAAAAAGAACAACCTCAAATGGTCCTACTCAATATACTCAGAGTGTCCTAGTGTATTTATAGTTAAGATAAACTCATACCAAATTACACTACAACCATTCCAATGATTTGTCTCATTCCATCTTGGTTGTGAGTAACTATTTATAATTTATAAGGAACTAATAACATGATCTTCTGTGTGTCTCCTCACACCATGTTATCTACAAAATAAATTAAATGGACATCTACATTTAGCATAAATGTAGACATTTAACCATTGTGATTCTTATTTCAAAAAGATTGTTTATACAAAAAAAACTAGACTTTTAGTATACACTCTAACAAATATTAAATTACATGTTTTGAAAATCAGTAAATATGTAATATTTTTTGAAAATATATACCTCCCCCTTTAACTTAACTTCTAACTCTCCCTCTTTGATCACATTAAAAAATTAGGAGTAATTTAAAATGACTTTAATAAAATTCAAAACAAAATCTAAAGACAACACATTATAAATGATTTTCTAGGATTTCATTAAAGTTTAAGTTTAAAAAAAAATCTATTTTCATATTTGAAAAAGATTTTTAAGCATTGAAAAAATCTAAAAATTTTAATAGGGGTTGAACAGTTATTTATAAAGGAAAAATTTTAACTTAAGCAAGAAATTAAAAAAAAACTATGTTTTTGTGTAATATATTTTTTGTTTTTTTATAATAGTTAACTATTTAACAATTAGTCAATTAAACATTCATTTCAATAATTGACTTTCAGGCTGTGGCGAGAAACTAGGTCTTCTTGGATATTGGAATAACAACCGCTTCTAGACAAAGACTTTTAAAGGAATTAAATATTTAATCTTCTTTCTACAAATTTTAGCTTTAAAAAATATTTTAATTTATTTTAAGTAGGATTTGTGAACCCAATATAGGTTTCTACTTATTGGATTGATCAAGTATCTTTTAAGAACATATTTTGGCGATACCTTTCTAATTTGACCCTTATGGTATCTAAAATACCAATTAAGTCCTCGATGATATCTAGAATATAAGCATGCAGAATTTATTTAATTTTTCTATTTATTCCTTTAACTTAGCATTTTCAATTTTTAATTTTCAATTTTCAATTTATCAAGCTCCTCTATTCAGCATGATTTTGCTAAGATTCTTTTTATTTCTAAAATTTATTTTTTAACTTGTCTTTTTAAGTTTTCAATTTGCACATTAACTTAATGCTAAAGTAAAGTTGAACAGGTGATAAGAGCATACCTCACTTACCATGTCATATATGAAGCTTGATTCTCCCCTTGCTTCGCTGCATTCGTCTGAAGTCACCCCCCCTTCATCGATGTTGGCTTCTGAGATGTTATGTTTTTCATGGCTAGCCATCAGTGTTAGACCAGCGTATGCTTCTATTTCTGACTCGGATGTTGAGCTTTCGTCCCAAGTGGCCTTGAGATTCTTGTGCTTGTTTTGCTTGGACCTCTTGTCTTTTTTCCTTTTTGAGTTTCAAACAGTCCTCCTTTATGTATCCTTCTTTTTGACATTGGTAGCATCTAACTTTTCTTCTATTTCTCAAATTCTTTCTGTTCTACATTTCTTTAAATTTATTAGATCTAAAAAATTTCCTCAATTTCCTTACCATGTGTAGGATCGAACGATGCAATGCACTTTTAAAAACTTTTCTTTACTTGTTTAAAATAAAGTTGTGCAGCGAAAAAGTAGAGAACAAGTTCGATTACTTGGTTCAGAGCCTAGGCCGATTCCTACTCCAAGGCTCGCGATCCTTGATCGCACATATGGGCAAATCACTAAAACTCTTTTTTCCAAAAACCTCAGAATGAAGCAGTGCATATAAGAAAATGAGTAAGATAGTAACAGCCTACTATCTTACTTGAGTTAAGTACAATGCAAGCGATAGATTAAAAATATACCAACGGTATGTTAAAGTTGAAGCTTGATCGACACTTGAATGATGTAGTTGCTTGTGAGTTGCAGTAGACGTGACACGAGCAGTTTTTGCAGAGATGAT
Source organism: Zingiber officinale (assembly GCF_018446385.1). Lineage (NCBI taxonomy): Eukaryota > Viridiplantae > Streptophyta > Magnoliopsida > Zingiberales > Zingiberaceae > Zingiber > Zingiber officinale. The sequence goes on from NC_055994.1 coordinate 55,257,658, forward strand.
CTTCGAATCAACTAGAATCAGTTCTACCAGCCTCGGACCTTGAGCTCTCTTTTATAAGAATCATCGATGTTCGGTCGATCGATCCCTAGGTTCGATCGACCAAACCAGCTCCCTTCCATCTTCGCTGAGGTTTGACGCTAATTCGATCTTCGGCATTTACTGTCATTAAAGTGCTCGGTCGACCGATCACCTTTTTTCGATCAACCGAACAGATAATTTCCCTGTTCGCCGAGATTCACACTTAATGCTGCATTGATGAGGTATCATTCGGTCGACCAATCTGCTAGTTCGGTTAACCAATCAGCTTAGCTTCCTTCTCTACTTCTGATTGAGCTAATCTATGCCATATCATTAGGGTTCGGTGGACCGAACTTTTGGTTCGGTAGACCGATCAAGCTCTGATCGGATTCGCTCTGGTTTGGTCTGAACTTGTGTCTATTCTGAGTTATTCTAGTTTGGTCGATCGATCCTCCTATTTGGTCGATCGATCAGGCTGAACCTATAAAACATCGTTAAACAGTATTTTCTTGCAAAATAAAGATTAGCACAGTAATATATATAAAATGCATGAGTAATGATAATTGACAGTTCAACTGTCTTGATCTCAACTTCGAAGCCTTTCCGGTTTCTTCAGTTAGATCAGCGACCTTAGGTTGTTCCCTTCAGGAACACGACCTCACTTTCGCTCCTCCATTTGTTTACCTCAACCTACCTGGCAAACTTTGATCCTCCAGATCTGCTTAGACTTTTCACTTAGCCTTGATCGGATCGCCAGGACTTTCGCTCGATCTTCGGTCCTCTAGACCTCTTGATCTCACTGCCAAGTGTCGGGTCCTCTTGACCCACTTGGTCTTTCCACCTGGGTTGCACAATTTTCTAAGTCTTTTCCTGCCTAGCCTCCAACTTGGTCTTTCTCAGTTGAGTAAACAGTCTGCACACTTAATCAATTTGTTAGATCACAACAAGTGTAACGCCCGAAAATTTTTAAATTAATTTTAGAAATATTCTATTATTTTTTTTGGAATTTTATAATATTTTTATTGAATTTTTGGAGTAGCATAAGTAGCAAAATTAGATAAAAATGTAAAACAGCTTAGGCGGGAATCGAACCCGAGACCTATGGACTTCATGACATATTGGGTGATTCTAGTAACCATGGGGCCCAGCAGGGGTGTGCTGAAAGAAGAGGAGAACAATTATATTTAAGGCTTAGTTGGGGTGTATTAATTAATTAATATAAATAGGGAAATTAAGTGGAGAGTTGTTATTTTGGATCGGCAATTCTCTTCTCCCTCAAACCCTCACCGCCGAAACCCCTCTTCTCCTCACCCTCTCGGCGCCCAAGTCCAAGAAGCCTAGGGTTCCGCCCCTAGGATCATAGGAGCACTTTCCAGCGACAATTCCGGCACGAGGACGTTCCTCTCCGCGAGTAGAACGCATAGGCGTAAGAAGATCGTCGAAGAGATCCTCTTCTCAGGAAACCTAGCGATCAGATTGTAAGGAAAACTTGTGCAGGATGTGAGTAACCCCTTGCCTGCAGTATAAGTAGCTATTTGTATGTTCCTATGCTTTAGTTTTGTCATATGCAAATCCATCGGTACGTAGGGTGTAAATTAGTGCACACCAAGTGCTCGATGAAATGGTTAGCACAACTAAATGCCACAGTAGGCATTTTAATAGTTTAGTTAAATGTTGTAGATGCATTTAAATAAGTATACTTAGCCTTGCTTCAGCTTATATGGGACTATGATCCAATGGGTGGGCTCCCATAGTCGCCTCTAGGTTCAGATAACCTAGTTCTAGGTTCAGATAACCTAGTAAAAGAAAGTTAAGATAAATTAGTTTATAAACAGTATTTTATTTTATCAGAGGCTATGTATGTAACGCCCCGCCCCTCCTGCTAAGGTGACGGGGGTTACTTGGACACATACATGCTTAATACAGCGGAAGTCTTACTTAGAGAATTTAAAAAAAACTTTTCTTACTTTAACATTACCATAGACATAAAAGAACCACATAGCATACCCATCATAATTTTTAAGTCTCAATACCCAAACACATACTTAATGTCATGGAGTCATAAAATAAAAATATCAACATGGCATATTTCTTATTAAACAAAAGCAGGTATTTTCCTTTAGCCAATCCACTACCACACACCTCCTTCTAGCCCCTCCTACTGCTCCCCTAGTACATTCATTCCTTGCCTTTATCTGTGGTACAAGAAAGTAAGCTGTGAGCACTCATGGCTCAGTAAGTTCCTTTCCTACTCACAAAAACCGTAGAGCATATTAAAATCACAAGTCAAGAGGCACAAAGACAAATTTATCATATCAAGCAGCATATCATGGCATATCGTAACATAACATAAAGTAACATGGCATAATATAACGTGATCATCAAATGTATCCTGACATAGCATAACATCATCATAAATATCATGGCATAATCATAGAGTATAGCAAGGTAAATTCCTAAACATACATCATGCAACATATGCAACATGTCTTTTAAAAACTTATAATATACATACTTAAACATAATCTCAACATGATTAGGGCCCCGGCTTGTACCACATACATAAATACGCGCATCCTATGTAGGTTCAAGGTAGCAAGTCTTGAACCCTACAAGACATACATACTAGGCTCGTTTCTTAGTCCATCGACCTAGGGGCACTTAGGAGCTCATCCCTAACGAGACCCGTTTCTTAGTCCATCGACCCCGGGGCGCTTATGGAGCCCACCCTTGGTACAAGCCATACATAAAGTAAAGTAGCATGTCATACATATCATAGTTCTTATCATTTCATGCATATCATATTTCTTAACATATAATAAAACATGCATATTTGGGCATACAGCACATGCATGGATCATAAGCATACATAATGAACATGTCATTTATCATATCATAAAGCATGCATATTTGGGCACACAGCACATGCATGGATCATAAGCATACATAATGAACATGTCATTTATCATATCATAAAGCATGCATAATTGGGCACATAGCACATGCATGGATCATAAGCATACATAATGAACATATCACCTATCATAGAAAGTCATAATCATACATGAAATCATTAAATAACATCTCTTAATTCATAACATAGCATGTGAGGCACATCTAGGTCACTAAACCTATTATGGCCGAAAGTTCAAGAGTAGGGACATGAACCCTAGACAACATACAAACATAATAATCTCATGATAACTTCGCATCCTATCATAAGAAAGATCATAAGCATGTTAACCTAAATTTTTAAGCCCTCCTAGGTTTCTAATTCTTTCATGGCCGAAACCTTCATGAAGAGCAAACAAGTTCTAAGCAATATGCAAACATGTAAACCCTAAACTCATATCATATCATATTTCATAAGGAACAACTTGAGCATGTTTAGTTTGGGTTCTAAGTTCCCTAAGCTTCTAACCTTATCATGGCCGAACCCTAGCAAGCCTCATTCTAGGTTACAAGTAGCATGAAAGTGTTGAACCTTAAGCCAATATCCTACACATTTCTTGAGGAACATCATAAGCACATTTGGTTCAAGTTCCAAACATCCTAAGCCCATTAATTTAAGGTGGCCGAAACATGTTAAGCATGGAAACTAGGTTTCTAGTGGCATAAGAGCATGGAAACTACAAACACATTTCATAGCATTTATTAGAAGAAACATCATGAGCATATCTAAGTTGGGTTCTAAGTTTTCCTAGGCCTTTAACCCAAGGGTGGCCGAAACATGTGAGCTTGGTTTTGTTTTTTCATATGGCCTAAAAGCATGGAAACCCTACACAATTTTCATGGCAACATTACAAGGAACAACATGGGTAAACTTAGTTTAAAATCTAAGCAACCTAGCTTTAAAACTTAGTGTGGCCGAAAGTTACATGTAACCAATCTTCTATGTAACAAGCAACCATAAGAACATCAACTAATTTCATATCATTTTATCAAGAAGGTCATGAGCCTCCTAGACTTGGTTTAAACTTTCCTATACTTCAAATGTCATCATAACCGAATCTTCATAAGCATGTAATAGGATTCATAATCAACATACAATCATGGCATAACATTATAGCTTCATATCTTGTCTTAGGAAAAATCTTAGCATGCTTAGTTTTTAGGTTTAAAACTCTCCTAGGCCTTTAGTTCTTCCATGGCCGAACATTCATGAGCATGGAATTGGAGTTTCAAACAACATACAAGTAAGAGAAAAAGTTAACAATATCATTATCATAAGGTACATAACACAAGAATAAGGAAACATGCTTAGTTTGAGTCTTAAGCTTACCTAGTCCTCTTGTTCATGCTTGGCCGAGAGTTTAGGGTTCATGGATCTAAGTTTTCATTGTTCATTCTAGCATGGAAACCTTAGATTAACCTCTTATATAAGATACATGTCACAAAAATAAATAATAAGCATATCTAGTAACAATTTTCTTAAACACTTCCTCTTGTCTTGGCCGAAATTCTCATAAAGCAAACCTTAGGTTTTTAAGCGATCTACCTTCATGGAAAACCATATAAACTATTGTACCACAGGTGAGGGGAAGCTTACCTAGTGTTCCCTTATTAATCCTTAAAGAAATGGTACCCTTGGTGAAGAGGAAGGAGGCTAGCACTCCTTTTGATTTCTCTTGCTTGGAAGGGTGCACCTTGAAGGCTCCTTCTTGTAATTTAGTTTCCTCTTAGGGAGAAACCTAAACTTGGCTTGTGGAGATGAGGGAGGAGGACTTCTAGTTTCGGCAATGGTGAGGGAGAAGGAAGAAAAATGAAATCCTTTCCTTTCTTTCCTTTTTATGCTAGGTGGGTGGAAGATCCAAAGATGAACTTTGCTTCCCTTTTTCCTTAATTCATGCATGTATTTTTCTAATGAGAATATGTCCTCATTCCTTTCCCTTAATTCTTCTCTTCATTATTCTCTTTAAACTCCACGAAAATAGAGAAGGAAAAGGAAGAAAGACAACTTGTCTTTTGCTTACTTATTTTCTTAACCAAGAGGTAAACAAGAGGAATAAACCTACTTGATTTTCTCTTGTTCCCTCACTTAATCATATCCTCACTTTTAACTACAATTCCCATCATTTTCCATTCATATGTTATTCATTATCCTAGTGGTTATCATACATAACTTTATTTCTATTCTTTGTGAGAGGTTCAAGGTTCAAACCTTCACCTCTTCTTTTTATTTCTCTTATTTCTTTTTCTTTTGATTCTTCTTTTATGATCTAAAGAAAATAACACCCATATACTTATCTTATAATTTTGTGGGTATTACAGTACCCCATACCTCATAGAAAGTTCATCCTCGAACTTAAAATAGCTCCGGATACTTTTGTTTCATATCATCTTCTCGTTCCCACGTGGCTTCTTCGTACTGTTGATTTTGCCATAGTACCTTCACTAAGGGTACTTCTTTGTTCCTTAGCCTTTTGACGTCTCGATCCAATATCTGAATTGGTCGGCTTTCGTAGGTTAGGTCCTCTTACACTTGTACTGTCTGGGGTTCGATCACTTGGCTCGTATTCGGAATACATTTCTTTAGCATCGAAACGTGGAACACGTTGTGAATGGCTGGCATCTCTTGAGGCAGCTCTATTTCATACGCTACCTTGCCGACTCTTTTCAGAACCTGATATGGTCCCACATAGCGCGGGCTTAGCTTTCCCTTCTTACCGAACCTCATCACTCCCTTCATAGGAGCTACCTTGAGGAATACTGAGTCTCCGATACTGAGTTCCAATGGCCTTCGTCGCTTATCCGCAAAATTCTTCTGTCGACTCTGAGCGGTTTCTATTCTTTGGCGGATATTATGTATAACACGGGTGGTGTTATCGATAAGCTCTGTTTGCAATCCCATCTCTTTTTTTTCCCCGCCTTCATACCAACATATAGGTGATCTGCATTTCCTACCATACAGAGCCTCGTAGGGTGTCATTCGGTAAGGCGCTTTAGAAATTGGTTTAGTTCCCGGAACTAATTCAATCGTAAATTCTATTTCTCTATCGGGTGCTAATCCCGGTAGTTCATCAGGAAATACTTCCGGATAGTTGCATACTACTCTGACCTCTTCTAGCTTCTGGCTTCCGGTTAGTCTTGTATCAACCACGTGCACTTAGAAATCTGTTACAACCTTTGTCTACCATACTTCGTGCCTTTACTGCTGATAAGAATCTTTCAGTTTCTTTCCCAGATTCCCCAACAAATTCAAACATCGGTTCAGCTTCAGGTCGGAAGACTACCTTCTTATTACGGCACTCGATTGAGGTGCCGTACTTGCTCAAGAAGTCCATGCCCAGTATAATGTCAAAATCCCGCATGTCAAGTACTATCAGATTGCAGTAGAGTTCTCTGTCTGCGATTCGGATAGGTACGACCCGCAGCATTTGATCCGATGGCATAACTTCCCCGGATGGTAGGGTTGTTAAGAACGTACCATTTAGTGTTTGAGGTGGTATGTCTAATTTCTTTGCAAATGGTGTTGAGACGAACGAGTGTGTTGCCCCAGTATCAAACAATACTAAAGCATGCTGATTAAAAATAGGCAGCTGACCTGTAACGACAGTAGAGGCGTTCGCTACATCCTCATTAGTAATCGCGAACACCCTGGCATTCGTCGTCGCTGACGGGGCTTCCAATCTCCCTTGGCTGATCGAAGTCCCTTCTATAGCGGTTTGCATCTGGTGTAGCTGTGAAGGGGCACCCCTGTTCTGGTTGTTCTGTTGGAATGGTGCCTGCAACTGAGTAGGACAGTCTCTGGCCAAATGTCCTTCCTGTCCGTAATTATAGCACTTTCTTGTACCTTTGTGACACAATCCAGAATGTAGCTTCCCACAAATAGAACACTGGGGGTATCTCGGTTGCTTATTTACTGACCCACTTTTTGCATTGTCCCACTGCTTTCTTTTTCCGGTAGAAGTTCCTTTCCAGCCTGGTTTGGTACTCTGGGATTTCTGTCCTTCAGCTCGGGTCTGACCTTTATTCTCATTCATTGCTTTCTGATAATGTTCCGTAATCAGTGCGCTGCTGACTAATTCCTCTGTAGTCTGAGGTCTATTAACTCCGCCGGCCACATTCAGTGCTATCTCGGGTCGAAGCATCTTCAGCATCAGTCGGAACCTTTCTCTTTCTGTACGGACTAATTCGGGACAAAGGCGTGCTAATCGGTTGAAGCGCTTTACTGCTTCGTTCACTGATAAATCACCTTGTCGGAACTCGGTGAACTCGTCGTAATGCCGGTTCGTCACTTGCGTATGGAAGAACTCTTCGAAGAACTCTATCTCGAAGTCCGTCCAATTCATCAGATTAACTTGCCTCTTAGTTTTAACTCTTTCCCACCACATTCTCGCATCTCCGGAGAAGCAGAAAGATACGCATTTGATCTTCTCTGATTCAGGCCAGTCCAGAAGTTCCACTGTACTTTCCACTGTCTTGAACCAGGCCTGGACTTCAGTTGTCCTTGGGTTGAGCTCCCACAGTCGTCCCTAGGTTTAGATAACCTAGTAAACCCTACTAAATTCGGGTCTTGCAACCCCGGGTCTTGTTAGAGATGTGCGCATAGCAAGTACAGTTGTCAGGCCCATCAACAGCATGATTAGTATTTTTATCTACTTATGAAAATAGTTTTTCAAACTTCACGAAATAGATAAATGAATTCAGCTTAGCTTCAGTTCAGTTTTCTATAGATATAGTAGATAGTTTTATGTTTAGTTCTTGATTGCCATGATTTATATGTTCATGTGCCATGTTCTAGTATTTCTAGTATGATTCTCAGCTTGCATATCAGCATAGCATCTTTTAAAAAGCATGATTTCTCAAATGCATGTTTTTGTGAGGTAGATGGTTTCTTACTAAGCTCCCAAGCTTATAGTTGCATTTTCCTTATACTGCAGATAAAGGTAAAGGAAAGACGGATTAGTGGAGGCTGGAGGACAATGCTACCAGATGTGTGTGAAAGAGAAACTTGGAATGAAGATTTTTGAGAACTAGCCCACCTTAGAACTTAGCATTTCCGTTATGTTATTCCTTTTTGCACTTTAGTTATTTAACTATCTTGACTTATGAAACTTATGCATAGATTGTTAGTTGATATGATATTAGATAGCTAATCATGAGTAATAACATGTCTAATAGTAGTGTGGTGGTTGTAGTTGAGTTACTGAAGATTCTGTACGAGGTCGGGACTGATTTCTGCAGAAATCAGAAACCCAATCGATCAGCCGATCGATTGAGCAGTCCTCAATCGATCAGCCGATCGATTGGAAGAAGTCCCCGCGTACAGAAGGCTAGTGAGTCGATTAGCTGATCGATTGGGAAGCTCCGATCGATCAGCCGATCGATCGAGGCGCGATCTGTCGAGTACAGAGAGTTGATGAGTCGATCAGCTGATCGATCGGCCATGGATCGATCAGCCGATCGATCGGGAATTAATCCCGCAAACAGAGAGCTTCTGAATCGATCTCGGGATCGATTGCCCAGATTGGATCGATCAGCCGATCGATCCAGTTTTGACCCCGTGCACAGTAGCGAGTTGAGTCGATCAATGGATCGATCAGACAACTCCAATTAATCAGCCGATCGATTGGAATGTCTGATTTCAGCTAGAAGTGCCAAAATTCAGATTTTGACCAAATAGAAAGTTAAGTTCCCTTCTGTAGCATTTGTACAACCTCAGAGGTGTACTCTAAGAATAATCTCCAGAGTTCATAGTAAATAGTAGACACTTTTAATTAGTGTAGTCTTTTTCTTTCCGCACAAGAATAGTTAGCATAATGTAACCCCCGGCCTTACAGTGTAGCCAGTAGGTGGTCAATCGTTACAACAAGACTTAACTTGAACCTTTGACAACATTAAAACTTAGGTTTGATTCTGGTGTAACTTGCATCAACAATCTCCCCCTTTTTGATATTTGGCAAATAAGGTTCAAAGTTAAGTTCAAATATACAAAAATAAATAAGTAAGAACTTTAACTCTCCCCCTGAGTTAAACATCTCCCCCTGAATTCACTATCTCTCCCCCTTTGACACACATCAAAAATAGGGAAAATGAGCACACATAAGTAAAACTTGATTTAAAAAATTTTAAAGGCAAAATTATAAAATACATTTGAAATTTTAGCAAAGTAAAGTTTTCAAAATGAGGAACAATTTGAGTATTTGAAAATATTAAGTAAAGGTAAAAAAATTTTGTAAAGTAAACTTCCAAAGTGTAAAATTTGGAAAATTTTAGCAAGATTAAAATTATGATTTATATTATTGAAAAGTGTAAAGTAAATAGAAAAATTTTAAAAAAAATTTAGGGAGAAAATTTTGAAAGTTGATAGTATAGTATAAAATTTTTAGAAATTATATTAAAAAATTATTTGAAAACTATAGAGAAAATTTTGAAATGTTTTTAAAAAATAAATAATTTTCAAAAGAAAAGAAAGAGTTTTGAAAGTTAAGTGTGAAGCTCCCCCTAAAACCGATAATTTCCTAAAAGTCCAAGCATGGTTTTAAAAACTAAAAAAAATGTCCTTATGATGAAATGCCCAACCTTTGTACTAAGTCAAACTACCACAAGATAGTAGCTATGGACTCGGGTTGGTCAATTTGAGCATTTGGAACTAACTAGGTAGTTACTAGCTCGTAAACTCAAATTGATCAATGTATGTTGTTTAAAGCCTAGATTTATAGCGATGAACAGACATAAGCATCTGAAATGTTAGGCTAAGTCCTAAGCATCTCACCATTCTAAGTTTTACAAGTAAGGGATCCTATTGTGCTTGTGAGATGTTGGCTCCTAAAACTATAGGATCATGCAATTTTATGAGATGACCTAAACTATTCTTGAAAAAATTTTGAATGGGAAAATTTTACAAAATAATTTTGAAAAACTACTAAGTACTAGTTTGAAAAACATGTTAAAAGAAACCTATTCTATAAAGCACATGTAAAGAATAACCAAAAAATACTGAAGGAATGTCATAATAGAAAAGTACCCAAAAACATACATAGTCATAATGCAAAGTATCCCATAAGTACAATAAGTCAAAAGTAATAGTTCCTAGGGGTCACTCATCCTCATCCACATCATCAGCTCGAAGAAAATCAAACATCCTCTGCTGCTCCCTCTCTAATGCATCAGTACGGTATGTCATATCCTGATGAAAGTCCGCAATTTGTCCTTGGAGAGAATTGTATTAAACATGCATCTGTTAGAGTGTATACTAAAAGCCTAGCTTTTGGTATAAACATTTATCTAGAAATAAGAATCACATTGGTCAAATGTCTACATTTATGATAAATGAAGTTGTTCAATTAATTTATATTGTAGATAACATGGTGTGTGGTGTCACACACAGAGGATCATGTTATCAGTATCTTATAAATTATAAACAGTAGCTCACGACCATAATGAAAAGGAACAAACCATTGGAAGGTCGTAGTGTAATTAGGTATTAGTTTATCTTAACTATATAATTACACTAGTACACTTAGAGTGTATTGAGTAGGACCATTAGAGGTCGTTTCTTTTATACTGACTTTATAAAGAAACAAAGACCTCAGTTATTATGGAAGTGTGAGCTCTTAATCCTAATATAATAACAAGCACATATATTTGATATTTATTTCTTTAATTTATCAATGGGTGAGATTTAGTTCGATGAATCAAAAAGCCCGATAAGTTGGGAAATGATATCACTTATAGTGTGTGTTGTTGATTATAGAAGGAAACTGTGTCCTAGTGATCTAGGTTGAGAATATCCCCAAGAAGAGCTCATAAGGATTGTCATGTTAAACCCTGCAGGTGGACATAGTCCGACATGACGATGAAGTTGAGTGGTACTACTCTTGGAGCTAGATATTAATTAAGTGAGTTGTCAGTAACTTACTTAATTAGTGGACATTTGTTATCTTAAACACAGGGAGACTAACACACTCATAATAAGAAGGAGCCCAAAATGTAATTTGGGATTGGTGCGGTAGTTCAATAATAGTTCTTTAGTGGAATGAATTATTATTGATGAAATTAAGTTGTGTGTTCGAGGCGAACACGGGATGCTTAATTTCATCGGGAGACCAAAACCAATTCCTCCTCTCGGTCCCTATCGTAGCCTCTAGTATATAGAGATTTATACCCACCACATACCCACCTTCTTACCCATCCAATGGGGCCGGCCAAGCTAGCTTGGAACCCAAGCTAGGGCCGGCCAAGACCAAGTGGATGAGCCATGTAGGTGGCCGGCCAAAGCTTGGGTCCCAAGTTTAGGTGGCCGACCACTACAATATTAAAAAGGATTTTTATTAAAATTATTTCTTATATGGATATCATGATTTTAAAAGAGAGTTTAAAAATTAAAAATTTCCTTTTATAGCTTTCTACAAAAGATTAAGAGAAGAGATTAATCTCTTTCCTTATTTGTAGATTAAAAGGATGGTTTTAATTTTTGGTAAAAACTTTCCTTATTTGTAAATCATCTACATGTTTAAAAGAGAGTTTAAAATTTGAAATCTTTCCTTATTTGTTGATTAAAGGAGGATTTTAAATTTTAAGAAAACTTTCCTTTTTAACCATGTTCATGATTTAAAAGAAAGTTTAAAAATTAATAATTCTCTTTTATTAGTTTCTACAAAAGATTGAGAAAAGATTTGATATCTTTCCTTATTTGTAGATTAAAAGAGATTTTAATTTTTAGAGATAACTTTCTTTTTATCCACATGTTTAAAAGAAAGATTTTAATTTATTAAATTTTCTTTTTATAAATCAATCATGAAGGGATTAAATTATTGGAGAAATTTTATAAATTTCTGGAGACAAATTAGGAAGTTTTAATTAATTAAAACTCTCCTTGTTTATAGCTTGATGGTGGCCGGCCATGTAAATTGAGAAAAGGAAAATTGTTTTTAATTAAATAAATTTTTCCTTTTCATGGCAAAAGAATTAAGGAAGTTTTTAATTAAATTTCCTTATTTGCCAAGACCAAGGATTATAAAAGAGGGGGTAGAGAAGGCTTCATGGAGAACAACCTCTATTATTTCTCTCCCTCTTTTCCTTGGTGTTGTGGCCGGCCAACCTCTCTTCCTTTCTTCCTCTTGGTGGTGGCCGAACCTTCTCTATTGGCTTGGAGCTCTTGTGGTGGCCGGATACTACTTGGAGAAGAAGAAGAAGAAGGAGAGAAATCTTGTATCCCTTGGAGCTTGGTTGGTGTTTTGTTCTTTGTCCTTGGTGAAGCTTCTTTGTGTTGGCCGAACCTAGCTAGGAGGAGAAGAAGGTGCTTGGTTGTTTCTCATCTCGGAAGATCGTTGCCCACACAACGTCCGAGGTTAGAAGAGGAATACGGTAGAAGATCAAGAGGTCTTTCTAAAAGGTATAACTAGTAATTTTTCTTTCCGCATCATGCTAGTTATTTATGGAAATAATACCAAATACAAGAGGCTTACGATTCTAGTATTTCGAATATGTTTTTCGAAGTTGTGTTCTTTTGTTTTATTTTTCCTTGTGATTTGATTGTTCTTTTCAGTTAACCTAAAGTTATTTTAGGAAATTAAATATTAGATTTCTATAAAAGGTTTTGTCTAGTCGGTGGTGGTTGCTCCCATATCCAAGAAGGCCATGTGCCTCGCCACGTCAGTACTGGGAACCAATTATGGAAATTAATATTTAATGGAATTAATAACTTAAGGTGATTTGGGTCGAACGTGTTAAGTTCCGCAGGAGATCCAAGTCAAAACCTAAAAGAACAAATAGATTAAGTTTTGGATCAAACGTGTTAAGTTCCGCAGGCGATCCAAAATTTAATTTAAAAGAACACATGGTAGCTAGGAAAAGGTTCAGACCTTTGTACAAAATTTTTGTACAGTGGAACCTCTAGGCTTTCCGAGTAGCAACCAACAGCATCTTAGTCTCTAAAGAGTAAAAACGACTAAAAATGTCATCTCAAAGTCAGCTAAAGAAATCACTGGGAGGAGGCGCATAGGAACTGCTTTGAGCATTATCAAAATAAGGCGTTAAGGTATATCATGGATCAACAATTGGTGGAAGAGGTACTTCAACTGGAATCGAATCATCCTCAGTAATGGCTTCCTTGGATGCCGGTGGAATATACTGTGGATGTGTCCGTTTATACACAAGTCCCTCGGTGCTAGTCCTAATTCCAGCCAAAGACAACTGCCTAATTCTGACAAGATCAAAATCAGACAACTCAATCAACTCACCACGATGAACTCCTACACTTAAAGAAGTAATGTATGCTGTGAGAATATAGCACTGAATCATGTGAACTTTATTCGAGGTGTTGTACACCGAATAGTAGATGATAGATCTGAACACCTAGTATCCTAAGTCAAAGTCTAGCCTGTGTCTCAGTGCATACATTAGAAAAAGATGGACCGGACGTAAAATTCCCTAATCTCTAGATGATAAGGGATGAATGCAAGACACAATCATCTTATAAAATGCGTTGTCATTTGGACTGAGTGGTATAGTGGACATCTTTTTGGGATGAGGTCCCTCAAAGAAATCAGCATACATATGGTCAAGAGTCAAATGAGCGAAAGGAGCAGGCAGGATGTCAGGAATTGAGGCATTGAAAAAGAAGCGATTAACAGAAGGTCAAATTCGTAAAAACCGGAGAACCATATTAAGATCAAACAACATATCTCGGGTTACAACTCTAGTCTTAAGTGATGGGGGTCAAGTTCACACAAGTTGTGATAAAATCAGAACATAGAATTGGATTGTATGCATGCCGACAAAAGACAATGCTATCAAGTTGAAAATGTTGTGTGATATCTATAACCTCTGGACAGTATGTTTGATAGAATTGAATATCAAGACAATGAGTCCCTATCACCTTAAACTTTTTATTAAGAAAAGATTGACATAGTTCTTCGAAGAAAAACCTAAGATCTTGGCTGGGATTTAAGGAGCTAGCCTCCCTTTGTGCAGAGGAACGACTCTTTTCACTAATATTAAGGAAATAAAATAAATAAATTATAAATAAAAGTAGAAGAAAAGAGGCAGAAGGTGATTACTGAGGCATTCTTGTGTCAAGGAAGGTTGTACGAGGGAAAATTGGCAAAGAGGGTGGAGAAGAAGAAGAGGAGGATGAAGTGGAATGGGATTCGACTTCTGCCCAAGGGGCAGTTTTATAGCCCCCGATCGGTCGACCGATAAGGGGTTCGGTTGACTAATCCCTTAAAATCGCTATGTTTTTGACCAATCAAAAAGAGGGTGTTGGTTTTTGGTCGACCGAACTAGGTTTTCGGTCGACTGATAAATTTATCATGGAGAGATCGGATGGGTGTGCCTTTAAGCTTTCGGTCGACTGAACCATTGTTCGGTCGACTGAACAATTGAAGAGTTCTTGACTACGATGTCTGTTGCGGTTAATTGCTGAATCAGTCGACCGAATAATATCATTCGGTCAACAGAACATTTTTTTAATTAAGTTAAAATAATTTTAATTAAGTTTTAAAATAATTTTAATAAGTTTAAAAATAATTAAGTTTGAAAATAATTTAATTAAGCTTTAAAAATAATTTTATTAAGTTTTTAAAATATAATTTTAAATAAATTTTAATATAATTTTAATTAATTTTTAAAATAATTTAATTAAGTTTTAAAATAATTTAGTTAAGTTTTAAAATAATTTAAATTAAGTTTTAAAATAATTTTAATTAAGTTTTACAATAATTTTAATTAAGTTTTAAAATAATTTTAAAATAATAATTAATTAGGTTTAAAATAATTAAGTTTTAAAATAACTTTAGTTAAGTATTAAAATAATTAGGTTTTAAAATAATTAATTTTAAAATTAAGTATTAAAATAATTTAATTAAGTTTTAAAATAATTTTAATTAAGTTTTAATATAATTTTAATTAAGTTTTAATATAATTTTAATTAAGTTCTAATATATTTTTAATTAAGTTTTAATATATTTTTAATTATGTTTTAATATAATTTTAATTAATTTTTATAATAATTTTAATTAAGTTTTAATATAATTTTAGTTAAGTTTTAAAATAATTTTAGTTAAGTTTTAAAATAATTAGGTTTTAAAATAATAATTTTAATTATGTTTTAAAATAATTTTATTTATGTTTTAAAATAATTTTAGTTAAGTTTTAAAATAATTTTAGTTAAGTTTTTTTTATTTTTATTACTATTTAAAGTTAAATTTGATTTTTAATTTAAGTTTTAAATTTGAATTTTAAAAAGGTTATTAAACTCATGTTAGATTCAAACTTAGCTTTAGGTTAATCAAGCAAGCTTCCTAAGGATAAGTTTTTAGTTCAGTGGCGAGACATATGACCTTCTTGTGTATCAACAGTGGACCACTTGCTGAACACTTTCCAAAATAGTCCTGCCCAAAAAACTTAGTAATAGGTTTTGGTCTAATTAGCCCATATTTGACTAGGGTAGCTTCGGTCAGATCCACTAAGTCTAGTGCACTAGGTAGAATACACAAGATTCAGCCTAGACATGCCTTCGACAAAGCTTCCTCGACATACTATCATCCCAATCCATTCCGGTGCTATGTTATATAGGGTTTGGTAAACCTTTTTAACTAACCGTTCTAAACTAGATAAAAAAACTAAACCTACTCCTAATCATGCATAATAGATTGATCAGGTTGGTTGAACCATCTTTCTAATTACTCCCCCTGAGTCATAGCTTAGATATGGTCTATCTAAGTAGTGAATCTGACTCTTAGGGATCAAATAGAGATTTGATTTAGTTGGTTTGGTTATATGTTTTATTGGAACCCATGCTTGGACTTGACTTTTGATATTTTGACTAATTAAGGAAAAATATGGTTTGTTTGTTTCATTTGGTTTATAGCCAAGTCCTGATTTGTTGTACACGGCTCGTTGCGATTCAAGTATCATGTTTAGACACTTGGATCCTAGTTTGAACTTTTCCAACATTTTCTTAAGTCTCTCGACTTGACCTTTCAAGTTGGAATTTTCTTCCTCAAGTTTTACAACTTGAGTTGAAGTTCTGACTTGAACTTGGTTAGTCGAGTCACTCAAGTTAACTTGCTTCTTAAGGTGGTCTATTTCCTTAAGTAGCAAGTTATTTTACTTTTCAAATTTTGATAATTTTTAACTAAACATTTAACTACTTTAAGCAAATTTAACTTTAAATAAATCGTTACCATATTTGGACCTTCAGAGAAGGATGCGGATCCGTGGCTTCTCTCAGACTCGACGTCGAACTCGGATTCAGTGTCAGTTTCGAACTCGTAATCTTCCTCGGGTTCAGAGTCTTTGTTTCTTGCCATAAATGCAAGATGGTTGGAGTACTTCGGTTTTTCTGTATCAGATTCGTCGGAGGATGTCTTGGAGGGCTTTCTTCTTTCTTGTCGACTTGGGCCTTTCTTCCTTCTAGCTTGGGCAATCATTTTTGAAATGCCCCTTCTTGTTGCATCCGTAACAAATCATTTCTGATTTATTTTGCATTTGGTTTATTGGTGTCCTTTTTGAGCTTCTTTTAAATTTCTTCTTTATTAGCAATCTCCGGACCAGATTGACTAATTCTTCTTCATTTGTTGAACCAGAATTTGACTCACTTTTTGATTCAATTTTTGTTCTGGATTTGATTTCCTTGCTTGGACCTGCATACAAAGCAACTCCTTTCTCGACTTGGCTCACGTTAGATTTTTCGTGTAATTCTAATTCGTAGAATAACTCA
Organism: Zingiber officinale; assembly: GCF_018446385.1. Taxonomy (NCBI): domain Eukaryota; kingdom Viridiplantae; phylum Streptophyta; class Magnoliopsida; order Zingiberales; family Zingiberaceae; genus Zingiber; species Zingiber officinale. The sequence goes on from NC_055994.1 coordinate 55,274,345, forward strand.
TCTAGTTTAAGAATTGAAAGATCCTTAGAAACTTTGTAAGCATCTACTATTGATACCCACAAAGTATTCCGTGGAAAGGCATTTAGTGCATACCTTATTATATCGTGGTTCTCCAGGTTGTGTCTGATCAGATGGAGGCCATTGAGGATATCCTTTAGTCGACCATGTAGTTGCGACGCTATTTCTCCGGGAAGGATTTTAATATTAAATAAGTTATTTAGAAGTAAGTCTCTTTTATTTACCTTGGACTCATCGGTTCCTTCATGTAGCTTTACCAGGTAGTCCCACAATTCTTTAGCGTTGTCGTAGGGGTCAACTCGGTTCAACTCCTCCATTGCGAGTCCGCACAGAATGGTGTTGATCGCCTTGTAGTTTAGTTGTGCCTTTTTTATCATTGGGGGAGTCCAGTCTTCTGGTTATAGTGGCACTCCATCTTTTGTTGAAGGTGTGTAGCCTTTCAGTATTGTGAACCAAAGCTCGATGTCAGACTTCAGATAACATTCCATTTTGTTCTTCCAATAGCTGAAGTTTTCTCCTTTAAATAGTGGAGGTTGGATGGTACGGTACCCTTCTTGATAAGAGTTTGTCATCCTTGTATCAACAAAAAAAAACAAACAAATTTCCAAGACTCTCATCTTGGGATTAGTAGTGTTGGAAAGAAAAATAAGGAAAAAGAAAATTTTTTAAAGGTGCTCGAAGAATGATTAAGCACTTTCAAAGCTACAGGGTTCAGATACCAATTATAGCATCGAACGAGTGTGATAGAGGAGGGGGTGAATATCGTGCTTTTCAAAACTTTTTTTTTACTTGTTTAAAATAGAGTCATGTAGCGAAAAAGTAGAGAATAAGTTCGTGTACTTGGTTTGGAACCTAGGTTGACTCCTACTCCAAAGCCCGTGATCCTTGATCACACCGATGGGAAAATCATTAAAACTCTTCTTTACAAAAACCTTGGAACGAAGCAGTGCGTACAAGAAAATGAGTAAGATAGTAACAGCCTACTATTTTACTTGAGTTAAGTATAATGCATGCGATAAATTAAAAATATACCGATGATATGTTAAAGTTGAAGGTCGATCGACACTTGAATGCTGTAGTTACTTACGAGTTGTAGTAGCAGTGACACGAGCAGCTTTTGCAGAGATAATCTTCGAATCAACCAGAATCAGTTCTACCAGCCTCGGACCTTGAGCTCTCCTTTATAAGAATCATCGATGTTTGGTCGACTGATCCCCAAGTTTGGTCGACCGAACCAGCTCCCTTCTATCTTCGTTGAGGTCTGACGCTAATTCAATCTTCGACATTTACTGTCATTAAAGTGTTCGGTTGATCGATCACCTTTTTCGATCGGTCGAACAAATAATTTCCCTATTTGCCGAGATTCTCACTTAATGCTGCATTGATGAGGTATCGTTCGATCGACCAATCTGCTGGTTTGGTTAACCGATCAGCTTAGCTTCCTTCTCTGCTTCTGACCGAGATGATCTGTTCCATATCGTCAGCGTTCGGTCGACCAATCCTTTGGTTTGGTTAACCGATCAAGCTCTGATCGAATTCTCTCTTGTTTGGTCTAAACTTGTGTCTGTTCTGAGTTAGTCTAGTTCGGTCGACCAATCCTCCTGTTCGATCGATCGATCAGGCTGAACCTGCAAAATAACATTAAATAGTATTTTCCTGCAAAACAGAGATTAGCACAGTAATATATATAAAATGCATGAGTAATGATAATTGACAGTTTAACTATCTTGATCTCAACTTGGAAACCATTCTGGTTTCTTCAGTTGGATCAGCGACATTAGGTTGTTCCCTTCAGGAACACATCCTCACCGTCGCTTTTCTATTTGTTTACCTCAACCTACCTGCCAAACTTTGATCATCTAGATCTATTTGGACTTTTCACTTAGCGTTGATCGACTCGCCAGGGCAATCTCTCGATCTTCAGTCCTCTAGACCTCTCGATTTCACTGCCAAGTGTCGGGTCCTCTCTACCCACTTGGTCTTTTCACTTGGGTTCCACGATCTGCTAAGACTTTTTCTACCTAGCCTCCAACTAGGTCTTTTTCGATTGAGTAAACAGCTTGCACACTTAATCAACTTGTTAGATCACAACAAGACTTAACTTGAACCTTTCACAACATCAAAACTTAGGTTTGATTCTGGTGCAACTTGCACCAACACCATGTAGGCTTCTTGGTCTCCTTCTGGATCTGAGTCTGATTCAGGTTCATCCTTCTTTGTAGCTCTGAGTGCTAGGTTCTGTCTTAACTCTTTACTTGATCCTACACATCTGGATTCGTGTAATTCCAAAGTTGAAAACAACTCTTTTAGTGTACTTACCTCCAAGTCCTTCAAGATATAGTAGACATCGATTATCAAAGTCCATTCTAGAGTCCTGGGAAAGGCATTGAGTGCATAGCGTTCCAAGTCCCGGTTTGATATCGTTTCATAGAGGTTGACCAATCCGGCGATCAATTCCTTAAACTTTGAATGTAGTTGGGCTACCTTCTCACCTTTTTCCAAACGTACATTTGTTAGTTGATTTGGAAGAAGGTCTCGTTATGTAAGCTTCATTTCGGATGTGCCTTCATGGAGTTCCAGGAATTTCTCCCAGAGGTCTTTGGTCGACAAGTAGCTTCCGATATAGTTGACTTCTTGAGGCAGTAACACATTCAGCAGGTGATATTCTGCTTTGCTGTTGGCAACGAAATCACTTTGTTCCTTCTTTATCCAAGGATACTCATCTTTCTCTATGCCTTGTTAATCTTTTGGAACTACAAAACCATATTCAATAATTAAAAGAATTTCAAAATCAAATTTTAGAAATACCTCTATCGTTGTTTCCAGTGTGCGAACTCCCTCTCGAATTTTGGTGGGACAAGGCTTGGTCTGGCCATTGCTTTTGCTTTTATCGATGTTTAGTCCTTCTGAAGTGAACCTTCCTCTGATATCACTTGTAGGATTCTTGGTGGTCGGCTAGAGAGGGGTAAATAGCCCTGCAAAAATAAAATGCAACCCCTTCTGGGGCTTTACAACTTAATTAACTAACACTTGCATAAAAAGAAACTAATTAATTAGAGAAAGAAAAAAAAAAGAGGCAAAAAGAATTACTTGGTTGCAATTAGAGGATTGCAAATCCAAGGTAAGAGAAGCACATTATGAAGATCTCCTTTGGGTGGAGTAGCCTCTTACAATGTTGATGGGTCACAAACAGTAGTAGACCAAGAAAGGAATGATTTACAAGTGTTGTTCTTCACTACTGGGACTGTTAGAGTGTATACTAAAAGCCTAGTTTTTTGTAAACATTTACTTTGAAATAAATAATTACATTGGTCAAATGTCTACATTTATATGCTAAGTGTAGTTGTTTAATTAATTTATATTGTAGATAATATGGTGTGTGGTGTCACACACAGAAAATCATGTTATCAGTTCCTTATAAGTTATAAATAGTGGCTCACGACTAAGATGGATAGGAACAAACCATTGGAATAGTCGTAGTTAATTTGGTATTAGTTTATCTTGATTATAAAATTACACTAGTACACTCTGAGTGTATTGAGCAGGACCATTTAAGGTAGTTTCTTTTTATACTGACTGCATAAAAGAACAAGCCCTTTGTTATTATAGAAGTGTGTGCTCTTAATCCTAATATAATAACAAGCAAATATATTTAGTATTTATTTCTTTAATTTATTAGTGGGTGAGATTTAGTTCGGAAATAATATTATAGTGTGTGTTGTTAATTATAGAAGGAAACTGTGTCCTAGTGATCTAGGTTGATGATGTCCCCAAGAGGAGCTCAAAAGGATTGTCATGTAAACCCTACAGGTGGACTTAGTCCGACATGACAATAAGGTTGAGTGGTACTACTCTTGGAAGTAGATATTAATTAAGTGAGTTGTTAGTAACTCATTTAATTAGTGGACATTTAATATTATAAACACAGGGAGATTAACACACTCATGATAAGAAGGAGCCCATATAGTAATATGAGATTGGTGCGGTAGTTCAATAATAACTCTGTAGTGGTATGAGTTATTATTGATGAACTTGAGTTGGGTGTTCAGGGCGAACACGGGAAGCTCAAGTTCATCGGGAGACCAAAACCAATTCCTCCTCTCGGTCCCTGTCGTAGCCTCTTATTAATAAAGTCTTATATCCACCTAAACCCAACTTCTTACCCACCTTAAGGTGGTCGACCAAGCCTAGCTTGGAGCCCAAGCTAGGGCCGGCCAAACCAAGGCTAGATGGGCTCAAGTGGTGGCTGGCCCTAGCATGGAACCCAAGCTTAGGTGGTCGGCCACAATAAATTAAAAGGAGATTTTAATTTTAAAATCTTTCCTTATGTGGAAGCCATGATTTTAAAAGAGAGTTTTAAATTAAATCTTTCCTTTTATAGTTTCTAGAAAGGATTAAGAGAAAGGTTTGATATCTTTCCTTATTTGTAGTTAAAAGGAAGATTTTAATTTTGGAGAAAACTTTCCTTAATTGTAATCATCCACATGTTTTAAAAGAGAGATTTTAATTTATAAAAGTTTCCTTTTATAACCAACCATGAAGGGAATTTTAAAAGAGAAATTTTTATTTTAAAAATTTTTTGAAACAAATTAGAAAGTTTTAATTTTGTGTTTAAAACTTTCCTTATTTAGAGGACATGTAGGGGTCGGCCATTGAAACAATAAAAGGAAATTTTAATTAAAATTTTCTTTTAAATCATTGGCAAGGAAAATAAGGAAGTTTTAATTATGTCTAAAACTTTCCTTATTTGCCAAGACTAGGGAATATAAAAGATAGGGTAGAGGTGCCTCACCTCAGAACACACATCTATTATTCCTCTCTTCTCTTCCTTGGTGTGGCTGGCCCTCTTCCATTGCTTTTCCTCTTCTCTTCTTCTTTGGTGGCCAGTGGCATCTAGTCTTGGAGAGATTTTTGGTGGCCAAATTTTGCTTGGAGAAGAAGGAGAGATAGGAGGCATTGTTTCTTATCATCCCTTGGAGCTTGGTTGGTGGGCAAAGTTCTTCATCTCTAGGAGATTGTTGGTGGCCGAAACTTGCAAGGAAGAAGGAGGCTTGGGTGGATTCTCATCTCTCTTTTAAAATCCCTTTTGTGGATAGTTATAAAAGGAATGTTTTATAAATTAAAATCTCTCTCTTTTAAATCCTTTTATGGATATCTATAAAAGATCAGATTTAAAATAAAACATGGTCACAAAAGGAAAGTTTTATCAAAAATTAAAATCTTTCTTTCACATTATAGATAACTACAAATAAGGAAAGATTTCAAATCTCTCTTTTATTCCTTTGTAGAAATTTATAAAAGGAAAGATTTTAAAATTTAAAACTCTCTTTTAAAACCAACATAAAAGGAAAGTTTTTAACAAAATACAAACTCCCTTTTATGATCGATCTAAAAAAGGAAACTTTTATATTAAAATCATCTTTTTAAATCCTTTTTATGGATCTCTATAAAAGGAAAGATTTTATAAAATAAAACTTCCTTCTCTTCATGATGTGGCCGGCCACTTGCTTGGCCACCAAGCAAGGCTTGGCCGGCTCTAGCTTGGGCTCCAAGCTTAGCTTGGCCTGCCCCTTACTTGGTCTCCAAGCAAGGCTTAGCTGGCCCTAACTTGGGCCTTAAGAAGCTAGGCTTTGGGAGGATATAAGGCTTTATATAAGAGGCTACAATAGGGACCGAGAGGAGGAATTGGTTTTGGTCTCTAGACGAGCTTGAGCTTCCCGTGTTCACCCCGAACACCCAACTCAAGTTCATCAATAATATCTCATTCCACTAAAGAGTTATTATTGCACTACGTCACCAATCCCATATTACAATATGAGCTCCTTCTTATCATTAGTGTGTTACTCTCCCTGTGTTTAAGATATTGAATTTTCACTAATTAAGTGAGTTACTGGCAACTCACTTAATTAATATCTACCTCCAAGAGTAGTACCACTCAACCTTATTGTCATGTCGGACTAAGTCCACCTGCAGGGTTTATATGACAATCCTTATGAGCTCTTCAAGGGGACATCATCAACCTAGATTACTAGGACACAGTTTCATTCTATAATCAACAACACACCATATAAATAATATCATTTCCAACTTATCGGGCCTATTGATTTAACGAGCTAAATCGCACCCTTTGATAAATTAAAGAAATAAATATTAAATATACGTGTTTGTTATTATATTATGATTAAGAGTACACTCATCCATAATAACAGAGGTTTTGTTCTTTTATATAGTCAATATAAAAAGAAACTACCTCAAATAGTCCTGCTCAATACACTCATAGTGTACTAGCGTAATTTATTAGTCAAGATAAACTAATACCTAATTACACTACAACCATTCCAATGGTTTGCCCCATTGCATCTTGGTTGTGAGCAACTGTTTATAATTTATAAGGAACTGATAACATGAACTTTTGTGTGTCTCCTCACACCATGTTATCTACAATATAAATTAAACGGACAACTACACTTAGCATAAATGTAGACATTTGACCAATGTGAATCTTATTTCAAAATAATTGTTTACAAAAAGCTAGACTTTTAGTATACACTCTAACAATCTCCCACTTATACTAAAAGACTATGCTGCCATAAACGCTGCCATACATCTGATTCCCATCTCCTCAACATGCCGATTAAAAGCTCTTGCCTTAAGGGCCTTGGTGAAAGGATTCAGGCTATCTCTTGATGCAATCTAGGCGATAACAACTTCTCTTCGTTATACGATGTCTCGTATTGGGTGGTACTTGCACTCTATGTGTTTACTTGCCTTATGGACTTATGGTTTCTTCGAGTTTGCTACTGCACTAAATAATTTTGGGCAAACCAGATATCACATCTAAGTCCATCATGAAGTTACTGAGTCATACAGCTTCAGAGGCTGTCACATACTTAGTTTCCATGGTGGAGTCTAAAATGCATCTCTACTTAACACTCCTCCATTGTTATAGCTCCATCTCCTAAAGAAAACACAAAACCACTAGGGAGCAAATTATCTGCCTTACGGCAATCCAATGTCCCGTCCTAGGTTACTTTGATATCTACTAACCATGACCACGGTAAAACAGATATCTGGTCTCGTGCATAACATAGCATACATTAGGCTTCATACAGCTGAAGCATAAGGAACTGCCTTCATTTATTCTATCTCTTTTAATGTCTTCGGAGACATCTATTTAGATAAAGATACTCCATGCCTAAACGGTAGAAAACCTTTCTTGGAGTCTTGCATGCTAAATCGAGCTAGGATTGTATCGATATATGAAGCTTGGGATAAGCACAACATTCTTTTCTTGCGATCCCTTATTACTTTGATCCCGAGAATATGTGTGTATTCTCCCAAGTCCTTCATATCGAATTCCTTGGACAACCATACCCTTACTTCCGACAACACTTTGATATTGTTTCCAACAAAATGTCATCTACGTATAGTACAAGAAATACCACCACGTTTCCATCAGACTTCTTGTATACACAAGACTCATCTGGACACCGAATAAATCCATACGACTGGATTACTTCATTAAATCAGATGTTCCAAGACCTTGAAGCTTGCTTCAGTCCATAAATAGACCGATTGAACTTACATACTAGATGCTCTTTGCCCTTTGCAATAAACCCTTTGGTTGCTTCATATGGATGTTTTCATCAAGACTTCTGTTAAGGAAAACTGTCTTAACATCCATTTTCCAAACCTCATAATCCATATGAGCGGCAATAGATAAGAGTATCCGGATAGATTTAAGCATAGCTATTGGCGAAAATGTTTCCTCATAATCGATTCCCTCTTTCTGAGTATACCCCTTCGCAACAAGCCTTGCTTTGAAGGTTTCCACCTTCCCGTCTATCCCTCTTTTCCTTTTGTAGATTCATTTACATCCAATAGCTTTTACACTATTTGATGGTTCTACTAGCTCCCAGATTTTGTTAGAATACATAGATTCTATTTCTGAATTCATTGCTCTTTGCTAAGATGTTGCATCTTTATCTTGGAGTGCTTCGTCATATGTTCAGGGATCAGGTTCATGTATACCTGGTATCAAGTCCAAAGACTCACCCAAAAACATGAATCTTTCAGGTTACCTCACAACCCTCCCACTACGATGAGGTACTATATGTAGTTGTGTATCATTTGTGATACGTGTTGCAGTTTCTTGTGATATTTCATCTTGCACTGTTGGTACTAAAGTAGACGTGTCCTCTCTCATTTCTTCTAGAACAATTTCACTCATGGGCTTGTGATTTATTACATAGTCTTCTTCTAAAAATCGAGCATTCATGCTAACAATGACCTCCTGATCTTTATGACTATAAAACAAACCACCTTTCGTTCTATTGGGATAACCTATAAATAGGTGAACTTCTGTACGAGATTCTAACTTATCAGTATCTCCCTTCAACACATGTGTTGGACTACCCCATATCCGAATATGACTCAGATTAGGCTTGCACCCATTCCACAATTCTGTGGGAGTAGAGGATACTGATTTAGAAGGTACCAAGTTCAGAATGTATACTGCTATTTATAAAGCATATCCCCAGAATGAATTTGGTAATTCAGAATAACTCATCATCGATCTAACCATTTCCATAAGAGTCCTATTCCTTCGTTCTTTCACACCATTCTATTGGGGTGTACCAGGTGCAGACAATTGGGATTGAATCCCAACCTCTGATAAGTAACTCCTAAACTCTCCTGAGAGGTACTCACCACCACGATCAGATCGTAGTGTCTTAATACTTTTACCGTGACTCCACATCAACCTTGTACTATTTGAACTTATCAAAGCATTCAAACTTATGGCGTAACAAGTAAATGTACCCATATCTCGAATAGTCATCTATGAAGGAGACAAAATATTCGAAACCACCTCTCGCCTGGATAGTCATAGGTCCACACAAATCTGAATGAATCAATTCCAACACATCTTTTGCTCTATACCCCTTGGCCTTAAAAGGTCTCTTGGTCATTTTTCCTTCCAAGCATGATTCGCAAGTTGGAAAGTTTTCAACACTAATGGACCCAAGAGTCCATCGGCTATTAGCCTTTGAATCCTACTCAAGTTAATATGACCAAGTCTTAGATGCCAAAGATATGTTTGGTTCATATTTAAAGGTTCCTTTCTCTTATTAGAATTAGAAGATGTGTTATTAATTTTAATTTGTTGCTTTTAGAGTATACTGTTGGTGCAAGTTACACCAGAATCAAACCTAAGTTTTGATGTTGTTAAAAGTTCAAGTTAAGTCTTGTTATGATCTAACAAGTTGACTGAGTGTGTAGGATGTTTGCTCAATCAGGAAAGACCTAGTTGGAGGCTAGGCAGGAGAAATCTTAACAGATCGTGGAATCCAGGTGCAAGTCCAAGTAAGTCAAGGAGACCCGAAGCTTGGCAGTGTGATCGAGAGGTCTGGAGGACCGAAGATCAAGAGAAAAGTCCTGGGGAGCTGATCAAGGCTGAGTGAAAAGTCCAAACTAGATTTGGAGGATCAAAGTTTGGCAGGTAGGTTGAGGTAAACAAACTGGAGGAGCAACAGTGAGGTCGGGTTCCCGAAGGGAACAACCTTAGGTCACTGATCCAACTGAAGAAACCGGGAAGGTTTCCAAGTTGAGATCAAGACAGTTCTACTGTCTTTCATATTACTCTTTCTTTATAATATTATTGTTCTAGCATCTGTTTTGCAGGAGATGTTTTTGTCTTAATACTATTTTGTAGGTCTTAATACTGTTTGTTCTGGGCTAGGTCCTAAGCATCTCACCCATTTTAAGTTATCAAACAAGGGATCCTATTGTGCTTGTAGAACTATAGGAATATGCAGTTCTACGGTAGAACCTAGGCTACTCTAGAAAATCAAACATATTTTGATGGAGTTTTGAAAGCCAAAATTTTGAAAGAGGGATTTTTACAAAAATAATTTTGAAAAATAAACTAAGTAATAATTTTTAAAAATAAGAGAACCTACTCTATAAAATATATTCCTAATTGTCTTCTTAAGTTACTAAATTCTGCTTCAGGTAATGGTTTAGTGAAGATATCTGCTAGGTTAGATTTAGATTGAATATAGTTAAGTTCAATGTCCCCTTTTGAAACATGATCCCTAATGAAATGATGTTTTACTTCTATATGTTTTGTTCTAGAGTGATGAACTGGGTTTTTAGTTAGATTTATAGAGCTAATATTATCAATGTAAGTTTTTACATTTTTATAATTTAGATTAAAATCTTTTAAGGTATGTGACATCCATAACAATTGGGCTATGCATTCGCCCATTGCAATGTATTTGGCTTCGTTGGTTGATAATGCAACACATTGTTGCTTGCGACTAAACCAACTAACTAAAGATGATCCTAGAAATTGACATCCTCCACTAGTACCCTTTCTATCTAACTTACACTCAGCATAATCAGAATCAGAATATCTGATCAAGTCAAATTATGAAGTTCTAGGATACCATATTCCTACATTAATAGTCCACTTTAAATATTTAATAATTCTTTTAACTAATGATAAATGAGACTCTTTCGCACAAGTTTGGTATCGGGCACACATACTAACGGCAAATAAAATGTCGAGTCGGCTTGCTGTTAGATAAAGTAGACTACCTATCATGCTTCTGTACAATTTTAAGTCAACATATTTTCCATTTTCGTCACTATCAAGATTTATGTTACTTGCCATAGGTGTTTTAATTTCTTTGGAATTTTCTATATCAAATTTCTTAATAAGGTCTTTTGTGTATTTTGTTTGATGTACATAGTTACCATCTTTAGTCTGTATTATTTGAAGACCTAAAAAATAGTTTAATTCACCAACCAGACTCATTTCAAATTCATTTTCCATTAAAGTTACAAATTCGTGTAAAAATTTTGAGTAGGTTGAACTAAATACAATATCGTCAATTTAAACTTGAGCTATGAAAATGTCTGAATTAAAGATTTTAATAAAAAGTGTAGGATCAATTTGTCCTTCTTTAAACTCTTTAGATTTTAAAAAACTAGATAGTCTTTAGTACCAAGCCCTAGGTGCTTGTTTTAGTCCATATAATGCCTTTTTTAGCTTAAAAACATATGTAGGGTATTCTGTATCCTCAAAACCAGATGGTTGTCTCACATAGACTTCTTCCTTAATATATCCATTTTAAAAAGCGGATTTAACATCCATTTGATATAACTTGAAACCTTTGAATGTTGCATAGGCAAGTAGCATTCTAATTGATTCAAGTCTGGCTACCGGGGCATGTGTCTCGTCGTAATCTAGTCCTTCGACTTGACTAAACCCCTTTGCTACTAGACGAGCTTTATTCCTTAGGATTTCACCTTGATCATCTAATTTGTTCCTAAATACCCAGTTGGTATCTATAATTGTCTTACCTTTTGGTGGAGGTACTAAATCCCAAACTTGGTTTCTTTCGAATTGATTTAACTCTTCTTGCATTGCAATTATCCAGTCAGGTTTTGTTAATGCATCACTTATGTGTTTAGGTTCAATTTTAGATATTACTTCTATTTGACTTAAATTTCTAAAGGCAGATCTTGTTTGAACCCTTAATTCAGGATTTCCTATGATTTGGTTAACTGGATGATTAAGGTTAGATTTTACTATTCTTGGATTAGAATTCTCAAATTCTTTAGGTTGTATTAAGTCTTCTTCTTCTTCTAGATTAACTGGATGATTAGAATCATTTTGAGTAATAGAAATATGATCATTTTCATTAAAGGTTACATTAGTGGTTTCCTCAATTTTCAAAGTAGATTTATTGTAAATTCTAAAGGCCCTACTTGTAGATGAATATCCAAGAAAGATTCCTTGGTTAGTTTTTGAAGTAAATTTGCCTAAGTGATCTTTAAGATTTAAAATGTGAACATTACAACCAAATACTTTAAAATATTTTATGTTAGGAATTTTGTTAAAATAAATTTCATAAGATTTTTATTTTGATCTTTATTAATTATAATTCGATTTTGGACATAACAAGCTGTATTAACAGCTTCAGCCCAAAAATATTTTGGTATATCATATTCATTTAACATTGTTCGTGCAGCTTCTTGTAAGGTTCTATTCTTACGTTCTACTAAGCCATTTTGTTGCAAAGTTTTAGGGCACGAAAACTCATGATGATAACCATTTTCTAAACAAAAATTATTAAAGTTTTGATTTTTGAATTCACCTCCATTATCACTTCTTATTTACTTAATCTTTATCTCTTTTTCATTTTCTACTTGTTTACAGAAATTTTTAAATATTTCAAAGGTTTCATTTTTAGTAGATAAGAATTTAACCCAAGTATATTTAGAGTAGTCATCAATGATTACTAAGCAATAAAGATTACCATTCAAAGATTTTATTCCATGAGAATCAAATAAATCTAAATGTATTAGGTCAAGTATTTTATTTGTTCTATTTTGATTGGTAAGTTTATGAGTTGATTTAATTTATTTTCCTTGTTGACAAGAATTACAAAATTTATTTATAGGATTCCCTAACTTTCGCAAACCTTTTACTAAACCATTTTTGCTTAATTTCAGTAAATTTCTAAAGTGAGTGTGAGCTAATCTCCTATGTCATAACCAAGTTTCATCATCATTTGCAAGAAAACATTTGGGTATTGTTTTAGGTAGATGAATAGAGTATATATTTTTATCTCTAAAACCTTTTAGTAATATATTAGTTGAATCATTATAGCTTATCAAGCATTCAAAAGACAAAAATCTAACCCTAAATCTTGAATCACAGAGTTGACTTATACTAAGCAAATTATAATTAAAATGTTCAACAAGTAAAACCTTTTTAATTGAAATGTTGTATTGTAATTGAATTTCACCTGTACCAATTACCTTTAGCTTGCCATTGTTTCCAAAGACAACTGATCCTAAATTTATGAATTCAATGTTGGTAAATTTGTGCTGATCCCCAGTCATGTGTCTGGAGCAGCCGCTGTCCAAGATCCATTAATCCAGAGCTTTGGATTCCTATAAAACGTAAGATTTGAACCAAAGTTTAGTTAAAGGATGAAATTGAGTGGGTAAGTTTTTGGATTTAATTTAGTTGAATTGCATTTAATATTTATGGTGTAATGAGTTAAGTTTTAAGGTTAAGATAATTTTTAATTAAATGTTAAATAATTTTTAATTAAGTTTTAAAAATAATTTTTAATTAAGTTTTGAAAATAATTTTTAATTATGTTTTAAAATAATTTTTAATTAAGCTTTTAAAATAATTTTTAATTGAGTTTTTAAAATAATTTTTAATTAAGTTTTAAAATAATTTTTAATTAAGTTTTAAAATAATTTTTAATTAAGTTTTAAAATAATTTTTAATTAAGTTTTAAAATAATTTTTAATTAAGTTTTAAAATAATTTTTAATTAAGTTTTAAAAATGATTATTAATTAAGTTTTAAAAATAATTTTTAATTAAGTTTTAAAAATAATTTTTAATTAAGTTTTAATTTAGTTTTAAAATAATTTTTAATCAAGTTTTTAGTTTTTAATTAAGTTTTTAAAATGCTATTTAATTAAGTTTTAAAATAATTTTTAAAATAATTTTTAATTAATTTTTAAAAATAATTTTTAATTAAGTTTTAAAATAATTTTTAATTAAGTTTTACTTTAGTTTTAAAATAATTTTTAATTAAGTTTTTAGTTTTTAATTAAGTTTTTAAAATGATTTTTAATTAAGTTTTAAAATAATTTTTAATTAAGTTTTAAATTAATTTTTAATTAAAATTTTTAAATGATTTTTTAATTAAGTTTTAAAATAATTTTTAATGATGTTTTTAAAATGATTTTTTAATTATGTTTTAAAATAATTTTTAATTAAGTTTTAAAATAATTTTTAATTAAGTTTTAAAATAATTTGGTTTAGAATTTAATTAGGTTTAGAATTTAATTAAGTTTGAAAAAGGTTATTGAACCCATGTTAGATTCAAACTTAGCTTTGGATTAATCAAGCAGGCTTCATAAGGATAAGCTTTCAGTTCAGTGGCGAGGCATATGGCCTTCTTGTGTATCAACGGTGGACCACTTGCTGAAGACTTTCCAAACTGTTCTCGTCCAAAAAATATAATACTAAATTTTAGTCTAACTAGCCCATGTTTGACTGGGATAGCTTCGGTCAGATCCACTAAGTCTAGTGCACCAGGTAGAATTCCATATTCAGCCTAGACATGCCTTCGACAAAGTTTCCTTGACATACTATCATCCCAATTCATTTCGATGCTATGTTGTAGGGTTTGGTAAACCTTTTTCATCTAACCTTTCTAAGCAGAAAGTAAACTTAATCCTAAGTGTATGAGTTTGGTTAATCAAATTGGTTGAATTGTTTTTCTAATTGCTCCCCCTGAGTCATAGCTTAGATAAAGTCTATCTAAGTAATGGATTTGACTCTTAGGGACCAAGTAGAGGTTTGGTTTAATTGATTTGATTAAATGTTTTGTTTGGACCCATGCTTGGACTTGACTTCTAACTTTTTGACTAATTAAAGACAAATATGATTTGTTTGTTTGCTTAGGGTTGTAGCCAAGTCCTGATTTGTTGTACACGGCTCGTTGCGACCCAAGTACAATATTTAGACACTTGGATCTCAGTTTGAACCTTTCCAACGTTTTCTTGAGTCTCTCGACTTGTCCTTTCAAGTCGGAATTTTCTTTCTCAAGTTTTTCAACTTGAGTTGAAGTTCCGACTTGAACTTGGTTAGTCGAGGCACTCAAGTTAACTTGTTGCTTAAGGTGGTCTATTTCCTTAAGTAACAAGTCATTTTGTTTTTCTGATTTTGATAATTTTTTAAACAAACACTTAACTACTTTAAGTAAATTAGATTTAGAATAAATCATTACCATATTTGGAACTTCCGATCTGGGGCTTCTCTCAGAATCGAGGTCAATCTCGGACTCGTACTCTTCATCAGACTCGGAATCGGAATCTTTGTTTCTTGCCATAAATGCAAGATGGCTCGAGTGCTTCGTTTGCTCCGTGTCGGATTCGTCGGAAGAAGTCTCGTCCCAAGTTGCTTGAAGAGTCTTCTTTCGTCTTGTCGATTTGGGCTTTTCTTCCTTCCGGTTCGGGAAATCGATTTTGAAATGTCCCTTTTTGTTGCACCCGTAACAAATCACTTCTGATTTGTTTTGGGTCTGGTTGAGCAGAGTCTTCTTGACATTTCTTCTGAACTTCTTCTTCGTCAGAAGTCTCCGCACCATGTTGACCAACTGTTCTTCATTTGTTGAGTAAGAGTCTGACTCGCCTTCAGACTCGATCTTGGTTTTTGATTTTGTCTCCTTGCTTGGACCTGCATACAGAGCTACACCTTTCTCAACATGACTTATATTAGATTGTTTGTGTAATTCCAATTCACAGAATAACTTGTCTAACTTAAGAATTGAAAGATTCTTGGAGACTTTGTACACATCTATAATTGATGCCCACAAAGCATTCCTCGGAAAGCCATTTAAGGCGTACCTTATCGTGTCACGGTTTTCCAAGTTGTGTCTGACCAGGTGGAGGCCATTAAGTATGTCCTTCAGTCGGGCGTGTAGTTGTGAGGCCGTCTCTCCGGGAAACATTTTTATATTAAATAAATTATTTAAAAGTAAGTCCCGTTTAGTTACCTTCGAGTCGTCGGTTCTTTCGTGTAGTTTGACTAGAGAGTCCCACAATTCTTTAGCATTGTCGTAGGGGCCGACTCGATTCAATTCTTCCATTGTAAGCCCGCATTGAATGGTGTTGATTGCCTTGTAGTTCAGTTGTGCCTTCTTGATCATTGGGGGAGTCCAATCTTCAGGTTCAAGAAGTGTCCCATCTTTCGTCGGGGGAGTGTAGCCTTTCAAGATTGTGAACTAGAGCTCAATGTCGGACTTCAAATAGCACTCCATTCTATTCTTCCAATAACTGAAATTTTCTCCTTTGAATAGTGGAGGTCGGATAGTACTATATTCTTCTTGATACGAGTTCGACATCCTTGCAAGACAAAAAATTAAAAGTAAAGCATTTCCAAGACTTTTCGTCTTAGGATTAGCAGTGCTTAAGAAAAACAAAAAATATTCTAAATTAAAGAAAAGAGAAAGTTTTGAAAAAATGCTTTGAAAAATGGTTAAGTTATTTCAGAGCTAACGAGGCTCTGATATCAATTGATAGATCGGATGCAAGCGATAGAGGGGGGTGAATATCATTTCTTTTAAAACTTTTCTTTTACTTTTTAAATCAGAATCGTGCAGCGGAAATAAGAAAAGAGACAAAGCCGTTTACTTCGTTCGAAGCCTAGCTCGACTCCTACTCGAAGGCCCGCGGTCCTAGACCGCACCGATGGGCAAAGCACTAAAACCCTTCTTTCCGAAATCTTCGGAAAGAAGCAGATCATACAAGTACAATGAAATAAGATAGAAACACTCCTACTATCTTATTTTAATTTAAGTGCAATATGAAAATAAATATACCAACAATCGTATACGTAGGATGTAGCTTGGTCGGTACTTCCAGACGGAGTGACTTGTTGAGCTGTTGAAGATGTGTAGCACAATCCGTACGCGAAAAAGAGCTTTATAGATGATCAGAAGAGTTGTTCTGGCATCAAACTTCGAGCCTCATTTTATAGGTGTCTTGGGCGTTCGGTCGACCGATCCCTCTGTTCGGTCGACCGAACCCGGCCCTTCCTTCCTGGCTAGAGTCTGATGCTGGCTCGATCTCCGACAATCAATGCTCTTTAAGGGTTCGGTCGTCCGATCATGCCTTTCGGTCGACCGAACAGGATCTTTTCCTTGTTCGTCACAATTAGCTGAGATCTTCTTTTAATGCTGTATGGATCGGTCGACCGGTCCTCTGGTTCGGTCGACCGATCAGCCTTTTTCCTTTTCCTGCTGATCGGTGCTAATGAGCTGGCCAGTGCTAAGTCACCATGGATCGGTCGACCGATATTACTATTCGATCGGACTCTGATTTGTTCTGGTCTAATCTGAATGTTGTTCTGATTTTGCCTGGTCTGAGCTTTAAACAATACACATGAATCAATTTGGGTTGACTAGCAAGTAAAAATCTGGTTAGTTCTAAATACTCAAATTGACCAACCTAAGTCTATTGCTACTATCTTATGGTAGTTAGCTTTGTACAAAGGTTGGACATTTCAACATAAGGATATTTTTCCTTAGTTTTTTTGCCCATGCTTGGACTTTTAGGTTGTAATCAATTCTAGGGGGAACCTTGAACTATGCATTTTTCACATTTTTATACTAATTTCAAAATTTTTAAATCCTAATTTTTATTTTTCATAATATTTATATTTTTACACTTAGTAAAATTCTTTCATATTTTTCGACTTTTAAAAATGTTCAAAATTATTTTTGAAACATCTTTTTATGTTTAAATTTTTTTAAAAAAAACTTTTTAAATTTTTTTACAAAATTCTTATTTTTCATATTTTTAGACTTTTAAATTTTTTATCAGGTAAAATATTTTTCTGAAAACTTTTTAAGGTGTTAATATTTTCAAACATTTGAACCAAAACGTTTTACTTATTTGCTTTTAGAAATTCTAACTTAGTAAAAATTTTGCTATTTTTCAAAATAATATTTTTCAAAATAACTATTTAACTTAGGAAAATTATTCTTTTCAAAATTATTTTAACTTAGTAAAAAAAATTTTCAAATTTTTTTTTTCCTTTTAACTTAGTTAAAAATATTTTTGAATATCATAATTATTTTTTTTTCATTTCAAGTAATTTTTGAACACTTAGTTAAAATTGTTATACATTTCAACCCTTTTGGTTTGTTGGTCTTCCCCTATTTTTGATGTGTGTCAAAGGGGGAGAGATAGTGAATTCAGGCGGAGTATTAAAAGTTAAAAGTTAAATTGCTTGTTTATTTAATTGTTGATTGTTGCATATTTTTAACTTAACTTTGAACCTTGGTTGTCAAACATCAACAAGGGGAAGATTGTTGGTGCAAGTTGCACTAGAATCAAACCTAAGTTTTGATGTTGTCAAAGGTTCAAGTTAAGTCTTGTTATGATCTAACAAGTTGATTGAGTGTGCAGGATGTTTACTCAACTGGGAAAGACCTAGTTGGAGGCTAGGCAGGAGAAATCTTAGCAGATCGTGGAACCCAGGTGCAAGTCCAAGTAGGTCGAGGAGACCCAAAGCTTGGCAGTGTGATCGAGAGGTTTGGAG
The DNA here is from genome assembly GCF_018446385.1 of Zingiber officinale. Classification (NCBI taxonomy): domain Eukaryota; kingdom Viridiplantae; phylum Streptophyta; class Magnoliopsida; order Zingiberales; family Zingiberaceae; genus Zingiber; species Zingiber officinale. Next base: position 55,292,509 of record NC_055994.1, read on the forward strand.
GACCGAAGATCAAGAGAAAAGTCTTTGGGAGCCGATTAAGGCTGAATGAAAAGTCCAAACTAGATATGGAGGATCTAAGTTTGGCAGGTAGGTTGAGGTAAACAAACTGGAGGAGCGACAGTGAGGTCGGGTTCTCGAAGGGAACAACCTTAGGTCGCTGATCCAACTGAAGAAACCGGGAAGGTTTCCAAGTTGAGATCAAGATAGTTCTATTGTCTTTCATATTACTCTTGCTTTATAATATTATTGTTCTAACATCTGTTTTGCAGGAGATGTTTTTGTCTTAATACTGTTTTGCAGGTCCGGCTGGATCGATGGATCGAACAGTAGAATTGGTCGACCAGACCAGGCAAAATCAGAACAACATTCAGATTAGACCAGAACATATCAGAGTCCGATCAAAGTTTGATCGGTCGACCGAATAGTAATATCGGTCGACCGATCCATGGTGACTCAGCACTGACCAGCTCATTAGCACCGATCAGCAGGAAAAGGAAAAAGCCTGATCGGTCGACCAAATCGTAGGACCGGTCGACCGATCTAATCAGCATTAAATACAGCATTAAAAGAAGATCTCAGCTAATTGTGATGAACAGGGAAAAGATCTTGTTCGGTCGACCGAAAGGCATGATCGGTCGACCGAACCCTTAAAGAGCATTGATTGCCAGAGATCGAGCCCGCATCAGACTCCATCCAGGAAAGAAGGGAGTGGGTTCGGTCGACCGAATAGAGGGATCGGTCGACCGAACGGCCAAGGCACCTATAAAATGAGGCTCGAAGTCTGAGGCCAGAATTACTCTTATGATCATCTAAAAAGCTCTTCTTCGAGTACGGATTATGCTACACATCTTCAACAGCTCAGCAAGTCACTCCGTCCGAAAGTACCGACCAAGCTACATCTACGTATACAATTGTCGGTATATTTATTTTCATATTGCACTTAAATTAAAATAAGATAGTAGGAGTGTTACTATCTTATTTCATTGTACTTGTACGATCTGCTTCTTTTCAAAGATTTTGGAAAGAAGGGTTTTAGTGCTTTGCCCATCGGTGCGGTCGAGGACCACGGGCCTTCGAGTAGGAGTCGAGCTTGGCTCCGAACGAAATAAACGACTTTGTCTCTTTTCTTATTTCCGCTTCACGATTCTGATTTAAAAAGTAAAAGAAGAGTTTTAAAAGAAGCAATATTCACCCCCCTCTATCGCTCGCATCCGATCTATCATATACAAATTACCAACTAATGTACCAGAACAGATAATTACCCTATTTTTCTTGACAACCACTTTGTCATCAAAAGAAATAGTATATCCATCCAAAAATAGTTTAGAAACCAAAATTAAATTCTTTCTAAAACTTGGTACATAAAGATAATTTCTCAAAATCAAAATTCTATTTCTATCAAATGATAAGTAGACATCTCCCACTGCAACAGCCACCACTTTCATAGCATTTCTCATGTAGACAGTTATCTTTCCTTCATATAGTCGACGGGTTTCCTGGAACCCCTACAATGGATTGCAGACATGATTAGTGGCTCTTGTATCTACACACCAGGTACTAGTAGATAACACCGCTAAATATGTTTCAACTACTAGAGAATAAGATATACCTTTATTGTTCTTTTTCCTACGAGGACAGTCAGCCTTCAAATGTCCAGACTGCTTGCAAATGAAGCACTTGGCCTTCGACTTCTTCACTCCTGCTTTTAGTCCAGTACCTAGAGATCGATTCACTTTCTTTGCCAAGCCAGCTTGTGTCTTATTCTTCTTCTTGCCTTTCGACATAGAAGTAGAAACATTTTCAGCAAAGTGAATTTGAGAACTATGATGAAATAGCCCTTCTGCATCTTGTAGTTTTGTCAGTAGTTCCGCTAATAAATAAATTCTTTTATTCATATTGTAGTTCAGGCGGAACTACTCAAAACTTTTGGGTAGTGTTTGAAGAATAATATAGACCTGGTTTCCCCATCGATTTCAGCTCCAAGGATTTGTATCCCGTTCAAGTAAGCCATCATCTTGAGGATATGATCTCTTACGGGTGTCCCCTCTGACATGGTGGTTGTCATTAATTTTATCATTGCCTCTTGCCTAGCAGCCCGATTTTGGTGTCCGAAGAGTTCCTTGAGATTACTCATCATGTCATAGGCAGTTGGCATGTCATGATGCTGATGTTGCAGCGCATTTGACATTGAAGCCAAAATGTAACACCGCGCCATGTCATCTGCCTTTACCCATTTCTTATGATACTCAATCTCCTCTTCACTAGAATCACTATTAGGCACATCAGGGCAGACCTCTAATAGTACAAACTTATATCTTTCAGCAGTTAGGACAATGTCCAGGTTTCTTTTCCAATCTATATAATTGGGACAAGTAAGTTTGTTCTCTTTCAGAATAATAGTCAGTGGGTTGAAAGTCATCCTAAGAATGACAAAATAATTTTTGGTCAAGACTTTAGAATTTAGAATAATATTGAGTCCTCAAACAATAATATTTAAATTCATCAACACCTCAAAACATCGTGAATTTTGTATGCCACGTTAGTGTGGACGTATACAAATTCAAACATTTGTAAGAGGAGGTTTTACCCATTAATTTTATTCTTGTCATCCTTGTAACGCCCCGCCCCTTCCTGCTTAAGCTGACGGGGGTTACATATCTTTTCTTCTTAAAACAGCGGAAGTCTTATCTATAGTATAATTTTTTTCTTTAAAACTTTTTCTTTACTTTTCAAATCATCATCACTAACTACCTATCACATGAGTCACATAACATGCTTAACATAACTTTAAACCATAATACTAAAGAGCATGATGAAATGTCATGGAGTCATTGATCCTGTCCGAAAGTTGAATCAAAGGATGCTGGGCACGTGGTACTCTCCAAGCTGCTGATGTAGATCTCCGGTTGATCGCAAGGTGCTCCGGCGAACCAGCACAGAAGTCAAGCCGGGAAGGGGTTCCCGGTGACGACCCTCCGACGCTCAAGTTAGGCAGGCGAAAAGCAAGAAGGCGGCTTTCAAGATCAGAGATTTTTCATCATACCTCCGGTGAAGTCTAAGTGCTCTTATATAAAGCTATGGGAGCTTAGTGCACACAAACCGAGGTGTACACGTGTCCTATACCATGCCGCAGTATGGTCTTGTCAGAAGAGCATGTCTGACGCCATACTGCTACAATCTGAGCGTCTCTGTGATGGGACAGCAGAACCCTTTGTCGTACGATATTGAGTATGGCCTGGTCCTCAAACGTGCCTATTGTCAGCAACAGGGGTTACTAAGATGATGTACCCACTGTCCCATACTTTTTGCCTTCCGCTTCCCGGATAGGTCATCAAACCGCTCGGCCAAACTATTCGCCTTTGGTCCGGCGTTGATGGTTGTCCGTCTGGGATAGTTTAGAGTCGTCGCCCGCTCGGCTCTCATAGCCTGACACCTGGTCGAGCGGGCAGCCGCTCGGCCTTTACTCCTGATTTGCAATGCGGCCGAGCGGACTATCCGCTCGGCCATATGCTCTTTTTCCCTTCATTGGAAATTTGGGCTCACGGCCAAATGGTTGTTCTCTCGGATGAAGATCATTGCCTAGTACTCGGCCTGTCCCACCCGTTCATCGAGCCCATGGGGTTGACCTCCCTTTGACTGCTGACCTCCAAGTATCGTTGACCTTGCCCTCATGAGGGCCCCCCGGACTTATCACCGGATCACTTGCCTCCCCTTTAAGTCCAGTCGAAAGAGGCGTCAAAGTCCGACTGACTAGACTGCCGGTCTGACTGAGTGATGGCCACTATACTGGGACTGGGAAGGTTCCTCCGCTCGACTTACCTTCTTCTTCATGCCCGTTCGGCGCTATCAAGCTGACGCCTTCAGTATCCCCTCGGAATTCATGCCGAATCTTCTCCATTAACGCCAAGCACGCGCGCTGTGCGCGGTAAGGGGCGTTCATTAAATGCGCCCTATGTCCTGCTGACTCGTGGCGCTCCCGCTGTTGTCAGTGTACGGCGATGGCGTTACCTACGATGGGACAGCCGCCGTTTGAAATGAACAACCCGATAACAGCTTCGTTTTTTGCGACCTGGATCTGACGGCTGAGGCTATTCGGGGCCAACACTATAAAGCTCTTGATTTCTCCTCTCCGCCGCACTTCTGCTCCTTAGCGCTCCGAAGCCTTGTTGCTCTTTCTGCTCCGGCGACTTCATCTTTCGGCTCTTCAGTGACTTCACAGCCTCCTTCTACGATCATCCTTTCGCTCGTAAGCCTCCCTCACCCTTCATTCCATCATTCTCTTGCACTTTTCCTTAGCTATCCTTTCCATATTATCACCATATTTCTTCGCTCGCTCTCTTCTTTCCTTTCCGCCTTGCATTTCTTCCTTACTTTCGACCATGGCTAGCACTTCTCAACTGACCGCCGGCACTCCTGGTCTTTGGTACATGACCATGGAGAGCCGGTTTGATGAGGAGGACGCCCTGCGCCTCACTCGGACATATGAACTCACTGCTGACCACCATATAGTATTAGCCACCCCCACCGACCGGCCTCATGGTCCGCCGCCCGGCACCGTTCTCTTTTTCCGGGATCAATTTTTGGCCGGGCTGCGATTTCCTCCGCACCGGTTCCTTGTACAAGTGTGCAATTATTTCCGCATCCCGCTCGGCCAACTAGTTCCGAACTCCATTAGGCTGCTGAGCGAGGTGGTAATTCTTTATAAACTGAACGGCATCCCACTGGACCCCCAAGTTTTCCACTACTTCTACTATCCGAAACAATCCGAGTGGGGCACTTTCATTTTCCAATCTAGGATAGGTTTTGTTCTTTTCGATAACATGCCAAGCTCCAACAAGCACTAGAAGGAACATTTCTTCTACTTGCGTTTTCCCGCGCTACCGGCTTTCCGTACCAAATGGCAGACGGCGGTACCAACACAACCGGAGCTCGGCAATTTAAAAGTGATCCGGCCTATCTTTATGCAGCCAATCGGCTGGTCGGCCAGCGCTACCATATCGATAAGCTGCTCCTTCCGGGAGTGCTATATATATTTGGCTTGTCCCCTGTCCAAGCCGACCTGCCTTGCAGCATGAGTAAGCATTCTTCTCGCCCTTTTTCCTTAGTTCTAACTGATTTATTCTTCGTTTCTGCAGCTGAAGTCATGTGGTGCGCCAAGGCTACTGAGCGGCTTAAGTTGAGAGCTGCTGAGGTTGAGGCGGCGAAGAATAACGAGGTCGTCGAACGGGGGTTGGTCTTGACGGACTCGGCACCTGGAGGGGATAAGGGGACTCAGATTGCCCCTGAAGCCCTAACCGCTTCTGCCTCTCTCAATGAGGCAGGGGGCGATATCGCATCCTCTGCTCAAGCCGAAGTAGAGGGCCGCTTGGTGGACGAGGCTCCTCTAGCGACTTGGAAACGCAGACGGCAAGAGCAAGCCTCTCAGCCGACCCCATTCGATGAGCAGCGTTCCGAGCGGGGTGATGATGCTCCCGTGATCTCCGGGGCGGTTTCCACAGAGAGCACCCCTACGCTGCTCGGCTCTCCCCGGGCTGCCTCCGAGGTGCCGCCTACTAGTCCTCCTCGGACCCTGCCTCGCCTTAGACGATTGGGCGACCGTCCCTCCGCAATTTGCGAGCCGTCTGGCACAGCAGCTGCGCCTCAAGATGATCCGAATGGCCCGCGGGTGATAAAAATTGTTCTGCGATTTCCGTCGGAGGAATATTTATTGGCTGCTGATCGGCCAATGGTTCCCGAACAGCAAATCACTCTCACAGGTCCCCTCGCCAAAGCCTGGGAGGGTGCCCGGCTCCGCATCGCTCTTATGACCCCCAGCCAACTAGGCGACAACAATTTGCAACAGGCGACTGGGGTATATCCTTTGTCTTGTTGGTTAATTTAGTTTAGCTTTTAACTTGATCACATTCGTTCACAAAACTGGGTGGAGCAGATCGCCATCAGCAACCGCCTAGACGAGCTGGAGGACGAGCTGAAAAAGCTCAAAACCTCGGGGGAAAGCAGACAGTCTACGGCTGTTTTGGAGAAAGCCAAGAAGCTCTTGGAAGCCGAACGGAATAGTTCTTCTGACTTGGCAGGTGAAGTGGCTCGGCTCGAGGCTCTGGTTAAGCAGCGTGATAAGGAAATAAAGCTCGCGACCAGCCGGAAGCTCAAGGTCATCGACGATATGGACTTGATGAAGGTGGAAAACCGGGGGCTGGAACAACGCATGAAGGACTTGAACGGCCTACTGACCACCGAACGGGAGAGTCGCTCGGTTGAAAAGGTCAAATCTGAAGGGGATTTGAAAGATCTCCAGGCTGCCCTTGACGCTTCCCGAGCCACGCTCAAAGAATATCGAGATGGGGAACCCGGCCGGTCGGCTGAAATGCGAAAAGCTTTCGTCCGCTCGGACGAATTTGGTGAAAAGTTCAGCGACAAGCTGTCTCTAAATTTTGAAGAGGCTATCAAAGTGGCGGTTGATTATTTCAAGACTAAAGGCCACCTACCAGCCGAGCTGTCCGTCCCCCAATGATCTAGCTGCCATGATGGGCTCTATCCCTGACGCCCTTTTTAATTTCGATGAGTGAGGAGTATTTAAACCATTTTTTGTACGCCCGCCGTTTGAAGCGAACACCTTTATTATTACTCTTTTGTCTGGCCGCCGTTCGGCGTGAATGAACTCTGTTTTTGCTTGTTATTTGCTTGCTAGACCGATATTCATCCTTAGCCTTTGTTCCGATCATAATAATTTTTTCACAAGTATTCTTTATAAGGGAGCCGCTCGGCCGTACGACGGCCTTACTCTTGCCTTAATAGTAGGACCGATTATGGATCGGCGCCTACGACCGGGTCGTACCATGCGAACAGCTATCCGTCCGGAAGCTTTTTAAATGGCGGTTCATCGCTCGAATTTTAATGTCGGGGCTAGACGGTCTTCCGGCCGGCGGGTTTATAGACGCCGATTCGTCTCTCGATGTTTAACGTCGGAGCTCGACGGTCTTCCGGCCGGCGGGTTTATAGACGCCGGTTCGTCTCTCGATTTTTAACGTCGGAGCTCGACGGCCTTCCGGCCGGCCGGTTTATAGACGTCGGTTCGTCTCTCGATATTTAACGTCGGAGCTCGACGGTCTTCCGGCCGGCGGGTTTATAGACGCCGGTTCGTCTCTCGATTTTTAACGTCGGAGCTCGACGGTCTTCCGGCCGGCGGGTTTATAGACACCAGTTCGTCTCTCGATTTTTAACGTCCGAGCTCGACGGTCTTCCGGCAAACGGGTTTATAGACGCCGGTTCGTCTCTCGAGTTTTAACGTCGGAGCTCGACGGTTTTCCGGCCGACGGGTTTATAGACGTCGGTTCGTCTCTTGATTTTTAACGTCGGAACTCGACGGTCTTCCGGCCGGCGAGTTTATAGACTCCGGTTCGTCTCTCGATTTTTAACGTCGGAGCTCGACGGTCTTCCGGCCGGCGGGTTTATAGACGCCGGTTCGTCTCTCGATTTTTAACGTCGAAGCTCGACGGTCTTCCGGCCGGCGGGTTTATAGACGCCAGTTCGTCTCTCGATTTTTAACGTCGGATCTCGACGGTCTTCCGGCCGACGGGTTTATAGACGCCGGTTCGTCTCTCGATTTTTAACGTCAGAGCTCGACGGTCTTCCGGCCGGCGGGTTTATAGACGCCGGTTCGTCTCTCAATTTTTAACGTCGGAGCTCGACGGTCTTCCAGCCGGCGGGTTTATTCCTGTCGAAGTCGACGTCGAGTCCGTTCGGATCCAGAACTATGATGATGGCAACGCCGAGCGGAGGAACATGGAGCTGGATTTGGTCACGAGGAGCGAGCCAAGGCGTCCGTCCGGCTGATGGCGTACCGGCAAAGAATGAAGCAGAACTATAACCGGCGCATGATCCCTAGAGCGTTCCAAGTCGGCAACCTCGTCTGGAAAAAAGTAAAGCCGGTCGGCGATGTCGGCAAACTGGAGGCTCCTTGGGCGGGCCCCTTTAAAGTCATCGAAAAGCTCCGCTCGGATGCTTATTATTTGGAAGATGAAGACGAGCGGCGGCTAGATCGACCCTGGAGCGCAAATCATCTCCAGCCGTACCGAGCTGGGTGAGAGGTGCGCTGATGTAATTTTATATATGTTTTGGTCACCTATGTCCTTGTAACGCAGGAAGCAGAAATGATAAAAGGATGGCAAATAGCTTCGCCGAACGGCGGTGTTAAAATTAGCCTTAAAGGTCGTCGAGCTCCGACGTTAAAAATCGAGAGACGAGCCGGCGTCTATAAATCTTCCGAGCGGAAGATTGTCGAGCTCCGATGTTAAAAATCGAGAGACGAACCGGCGTCTATAAACCCGCCGGCCGGAAGACCGTCGAGCTCCGACGTTAAAAATCGAGAGACGAACCGGTGTCTATAAACCCGCCGTTCGGAAGACCGTCGAGCTCCGACATTAAAAATCGAGAGACGAACCGGCGTCTATAAACCCGTCGGCCGGAAGACCGTCGAGCTCCGACGTTAAAAATCGAGAGATGAACTGGCGTCTATAAACCCGGCGGGTGGAAGACCGTCGAGCTTCGACGTTAAAAATCGAGAGACGAACCGGCGTCTATAAACCCGCCGGCCGGAAGACCGTCGAGCTCCGACGTTAAAAATCGAGAGACGAATCGGCATCTCCTGCGGAAGACCGTCGAGTTCGACGATATCGAGAGACGAACCGGCGTCTATAAACCCGCCGGCCGGAAGACCGTCGAGCTCCGACGTTAAAAATCGAGAGACGAACCGGCGTCTATAAACCCGTCGACCGAAAGACCGTCGAGCCCCAACGTTAAAAATCGAGAGATGAACCAGCGTCTATAAACCCGCCGGCCGGAAGACCGTCGAGCTCTGACGTTAAAAATCGAGAGACGAACCGGCGTATATAAACCCGCCGACCGGAAGACCGTCGAGCTCCGACGTTAAAAATCGAGAGACAAACCGGCGTCTATAAACCCGCCGGCCGGAAGACCGTCGAGCTCCGACGTTAAAAATCGAGAGACGAACCGGCGTCTATAAACCCGCCGGCCGGAAGACCGTCGAGCTCCGACGTTAAACATCGAGAGACGAACCGGCGTCTATAAACCCGCCGGCCGGAAGACCGTCTAGCACCGACGTTAAAATTCGAGCGATGAACCACCATTTAAAAAGCCTCCAGACGGATAGTTGTTTGCATGGTACGACCCGGTCGTAGGCGCTGATCCATAACCAGTCCTACTATTAAGGCAAGAGTAAGGTCGTCGTATGGCCGAGCGGCTCCCTTATAAAGAATACTTGTGAAAAAATTATTATGATCGGAACAAAGGCTAAGGATGAATATCGGCCTAGCAAGCAAATAACAAGCAAAAACAGAGTTCATTCACGCCGAACGGCGGCCAGACAAAAGAGTAATAATAAAGGTGTTCGCGCCAAACGGCGGGCGTACAAAAATTGGTTTAAATACTCCTCACTCATCGAAATTAAAAAGGGCGTCAGGGATAGAGCCCATCATGGCAGCCAGATCTTCGGGGGGGACGGACAACTCGGCTGGTAGGTGCCCTTTAGTCTTGAAATAATCAACTGCCACTTTGATAGCCTCTTCAAAAGTTAGAGACAGCTTGTCGCTGAACTATTCACCAAATTCGTCCGAGCGGACGAAAGCTTTTCGCACTTCAGCCGATCGGCCGGGTTCCCCATCTCGATATTCTTTGAGTGTGGCTCGGGAAGCGTCAAGGGTAACCTGGAGATCTTTCAAATCCCCTTCAGATTTGGCCTGTTCAGCCGAGCGGCTCTCCTGTTCGGTAGTCAGTAGGCCGTTCAAGTCCTTCACGCGTTGTTCCAGCCCCCGGTTTTCCACCTTCATCAAGTCCATATCGTCGATGGCCTTGAGCTTCCGGCTGGTCGTGAGCTTTATTTCCTTATCACGCTGCTTAACTAGAGCCTCGAGCTGAGCCACTTCACTCGCCAAGTCAGAAGATCTATTCCGTTCGGCTTCCAAGAGCTTCTTGGCTTTCTCCAAAGCAACCGTAGACTGTCTGCTTTCCCCCGAGGTTTTGAGCTTTTTCAGCTCGTCCTCCAGCTCGGCTAGGCGGTTGCTGATGGCAATCTGCTCCACCCAGTTCTGTGAACGAATGTGATCAAGTTAAAAGCTAAACTAAATTAACCAACAAGACAAAGGATATACCCCAGTCGCCTGCTGCAAATTGCTGTCGCCTAGTTGGCTGGGGGTCATAAGAGCGATGCGGAGCCGGGCGTCCTCCCAAGCTTTGGCGAGGGGACCTATGAGAGTGATTTGCTGTTGGGGAACCATTGGCCGATCAGCAGCCAATAAATATTCCTCCGACGGAAATCGCAGAAAAGTTTTTATCACCCGCGGGCCGCTCGGATCATCTTGAGGCGCAGCTGCTGTGCCAGACGGCTCGCCAATTGCGGAGGGACGGTCGCCCAATCGTCTAAGGCGACGCAGGGTCCGAGGAGGACTAGTAGGCGGCACCTCGGAGGCAGCCCGGGGAGAGCCGAGCGGCGTAGGGGTGCTCTCTGTAGAAACCGCCCCGGAGATCACGGGAGCATCATCACCCCGCTCGGAACGCTGCTCATCGGATGGGGTCGGCTGAGAGGCTTGCTCTTGCCGTCTGCGTTTCCAAGTCGCTAGAGGAGCCTCGTCCACCAAGCGGCCCTCTACTTCGGCTTGAGCAGAGGATGCGATATCGCCCCTTGCCTCGTTGAGAGAGGCAGAAGCGGTTAGGGCTTTAGGGGCAATCTGAGTCCCCTCATCCCCTCCAGGTGCCGAGTCGGTCAAGACCAACCCCCGTTCGGCGACCTCCTTATTCTTCGCCGCCTCAACCTCAGCAACTCTCAACTTAAGCCGCTCAGTAGCCTTAGCACGTCACATGACTTCAGCTGCAGAAACGAAGAATAAATCAGTTAGAACTAAGGAAAAAGGGTGAGAAGAATGCTTACTCATGCTGCAAGGCAAGTCAGCTTGGACAGGGGACAAGCCAAATATATATAGCACTCCCGGAAGGAGCAGCTTATCGATATGGTAGCGCTGGCCGACCAGCCGATTGGCTGCATGAAGATAGGTCGGATCTCTTTTAAACTTGCCGAGCTCCGGTTGTGTTGGTACCGCCGTCTGCCATTTGGTACGGAAAGTCGGTAGCACGGGAAAACGCAAGTAGAAGAAATGTTCCTTCCAGTACTTGTTGGAGCTTGGCATGTTATCGAAAAGAACAAAACCTATCCTAGATTGGAAAATGAAAGTGCCACACTCGGATTGTTTCGGATAGTAGAAGTAGTGAAAAACTTAGGGGTCCAGTGGGATGCCGTTCAGTTTAAAAAGAATTACCACCCCGCTCAGTAGCCTAATGGAGTTCGGAACTAGTTGGCCGAGCGGGATGCGGAAATAATTGTACACTTGTACGAGGAACTGGTGTGGAGGAAATCGCAGCCCAGCCAAAAATTGATCCCGGAAAAAGAGAACGGTGTCGGGCGGCGGACCATGAGGCCGGTCGGTGGGGGTGGCTAATACTATATGGTGGTCAGCAGGGAGTTCATATGTCTGAGTGAGGCGCAGGGCGTCCCCCTCGTCAAACCGGCTCTCCATGGTCATGTACCAAAGACCAAGAGCGCCAGCGGTCGGTTGAGAAGTGCTAGCCATGGTCGAAAGTAAGGAAGAAATGCAAGGCGGAAAGGAAACAAGAGAGCGAGCGAAGAAATATGGTGATAATATGGAAAGGATAGCTAAGGAAAAGTGCAAGAGAATGATGGAATGAAGGGTGAGGGAGGCTTACTAGCGAAAGGATGATCGTAGAAGGAGGCTGTGAAGTCACTGAAGAGCCGAAAGATGAAGTCGCCTGAGCAGAAAGAGCAACAAGGCTTCGGAGTGCTAAGGAGCAGAAGTGCGGCGAAGAGGAGAAATCGATAGCTTTATAGTGTTGGCCCCGAATAGACTCAGCCGTCAGATCCAGGTCGCAAAAAACGAAGCTGTTATTGGGCCGTTCATTTCAAACGGCGGCTGTCCCATCGTAGGTAACGCCATCGCCGTACGCTGACAATAGCGGGAGCGCCACGTGTCAGCAGGACATAGGGCGCATTTAATTAACGCCCCTTACCGCGCGCAGCGCGCGTGCTTGGCGTTAATGGAGAAGATTCGGCATGAATTCCGAGGGGATACTGAAGGCGTCAGCATGATAGCGCCGAACGGGCATGAAGAAGAAGGTAAGCCGAGCGGAGGAACCTTCCCAGGCCCAGCATAGTGGCCGTCACTCAGTCAGACCGGCAGTCCAGTCAGTCGGACTTTGACGCCTCTTTCGACTGGACTTAAAGGGGAGGCAAGTGATCCGGTGATAAGGCCGGGGGGGCCTCATGAGGGCAAGGTCAACGATACGTGGAGGTCAACAGTCAAAGGGAGGTCATCCCCATGGGCTCGATGAACGGGTGGGACAGACCGAGTACTAGGCAATGATCTTCATCCGAGAGAACAACCATCTGGCCGTGAGCCCAAATTTCCAATGAAGGGAAAAAGAGCATATGGCCGAGCGGATAGTCCGCTCGGCCGCATTGCAAATCAGGAGTAAAGGCCGAGCGGCTGCCCGCTCGGCCAGGGTGTCAGGCTATGAGAGCCGAGCGGGCGACGACTCTAAACCATCCCGGACGGACAACCATCAACGCCGGACCAAAGGCGAATAGTTTGGCCGAGCGGTTTGATGACCGATCCGGGAAGCGGAAGGCAAAAAGTATGGGACAGCGGGTACATCATCTTAGTAACCCCTATTGCTGACAACAGGCACGTTTGAGGACCAGGTCATACTCAGTATCGTACGACAAAGGGTTCTGCTGTCCCATCACGGAGACGCTCAGACTGTAGCAGTATGGCGTCAGACATGCTCTTCTGACAAGCCCATGCTGCGGCATGGTATAGGACACGTGTACACCTCGGTTTGTGTGCACTAAGCTCCCATAGCTCTATATAAGAGCTCTTAGACTTCACTGGAGGTATGATGAAAAATCTCTGATCTTGAAAGCCACCTTCTTGCTTTTCGCCTGCCTAACTTGAGCGTCGGAAAATCGTCGCCGGGAACCCCTTCCCGGCTTGACTTCTGTGCAGGTTCGCCGGAGCACCTTGCGATCAACCGGAGATCTACGTCAGCAGCTTGGAGAGCACCACGTGCCCAGCGTCTTTTGATTCAGCTTTCGGACAGGATCAGAGGTATTCCTACGAACTGATTTTAAAATTCTTTAGTAATAAAATATGGTTTTGTAGTTCCTAAGGATCAACAAGGAGAAGAGAAAGAAAAAAATCAATGGACAAAGAAGAAACAAAGTGATTTCGCAGCAAATACTAGAGCGGAATACCACTTGCTAAGTGTATTACCGCCTCAAGAAGTTAAACGCATCGGAAGCTACTTCTTAGGCAAAGTGTCACACCCTGATGGTAAAGTTGTCCGACAAAAATTGAACAGCACCTCCCTTATAACAATGACAATTGAAACATGGATACATAGCCACACAACTGAACAAGAATAATAATATCAACCCACATGACTGGGAACAACCTCAATGAAAGACATAGGGTAAATTACATGAACAAAATAATAGACTACGAGCTGGCTCCGCTTGACACAACAACCATCGATCCGAACAAAAGACCAACACAAGATAAAAATCTGCACTCAAGTTAATTATTACATGAATATGTTCGGAAAACCAAAATATGAGTAATAGCAACAACCAAAACCAAGAGCTTCGTAATAATTAATAGGAATAGATGAAAGTGACCTCTTGAGTTGATAATTAGGATTAAATGCTCGGATAACTTTCCATTGTCGTCTCTCTTATGAAATACACTCATTTTTTTCTATGGGGCCGAATTCTCTAGATCGTTTTTTATGATATAGGGGATGATTCCTTTGTAACCATTGATGAGGATGAATATACTCTACATATCTTATAAGTGGAAGTCATTTATCCTATCGATACATACAAAAAGATCATTTCTTAGATCAAAAAACGGTCTGGATCTACTCTCATTCTCTACCACCCCTAACTTTTGAATACAAAATTAATTTTTTGATTTGGGCCCACCGGTCCCATTGACAAAGACTTACTGTCAACCTCTCAAATTAGAACTAATTAATAAAAAAAATTATTTTTTCTAGACCCATGTGGGTAACTGTTCATACTGCGTTCATGTAAGCTCTGCTTATGACTGTCATGAATAATATTAAAAAAAACTATCTTTGAACATCTTCTCTTGGAGTTAGAATCAATTTTTTTCTTATGTGTACACAATGCTCATTGCTTGAAAGAAATGTCAAATTTCTTATTATCATACCTATATTATGGGCTGACGGTGACTTTATTTTTTTACCGTAATATTCTCCTATAATATACTATTAATTATTTAAATAAATATTATAGCAATAGGGAACGTCCATTTCATGATTTTAATAAAGACACTAGTTTAATTTTTTTAAAAAAATGAAAATGAAAATGAAAATGAACATGAATTTGGAAGCTATATCGAAGGTCAACTGATAGAGAAGGTGAATCGAAAATGCTGATGAACTTTTAAGCGTAGACTGCATTTTTTTTTTTTGAAATCTTAAATCTTAAATATAAAATTCAAGATCTGAATCCAACCCAATATTCTCCTATAATATACTATTAATTAATATTGATTGAGTTGAATAATATATATATATATATATATATATTATTTGAATATATGTTATAGCAATAAGGAACGTTCTTTTCATGATTTTAATCAAAGACACTGGTTTGTTTTTTTTTTCACAAATGAAAATGAAAATGGATTTGAAAGTTATTGAAGGTTAATCAAAAATGCTGATGAACTTTTAAGTAGATCCGATCACAGTTTGAAATTGATGGTTTGAAATCATCGGTTCGATGGTTTTAGATAGGTCGACCCTTAATCTTAACCGTCCAAGATGGTTATGGTTTACGGTTCGAAACCGTCAGTTCACGGTTCAGTTCATGGTTCATCACGGTTCGTCACGGTTCAAGATTATTATGTTAAAAAATTTAGAAATTAAACATTACAAATTACAAATTACAAATTACAAATTACAAATTACAAATTACAAATTACAAATTAAAATTTATTGGAAAAAAGGGTTTGCACTTATTTAAATTATTTACGTATCCCCTTAGGGGAATCAAAGCACACATAGTTCTTTTACATTTTTATTTTTTTACATTGTCACTCACTTCAATTTCCCGTTCCTGTTGTATTTATTCCTTCAGTATCAAAATTTTCAACTTCATTATCTGAAAGTTGCATTCCTTGAATTCTTTTCTTCGCTCTGATCCAATCGTCCAGTAATGATTGGACTTCCAATGAGTCGAGAAACAAAGTTTATCGTCGTTCATCTAATATGTTGCCACCGGCACTAAATGTCTGTTCCATAACAACAACTGACACTGGATAAGCTAAAATTTCTTTGACGATCACAGATAGGATGGGAAAGCTTTGAGCCTTCTGTGACCACCACTTTAAGATATCGAAATTTTTGCTATCTGCTTCATTAAAATCAAAATAAGTCGTAAAATAATTTTCAAGTTTTTATGTGGAACTTGAAGATCCTCGTGGACGTTTTATCCGTTCTTTTAATAAAAGTTATGCTTTTGTAAGTTTTAAATTACTACTAGTAATTTGTTGTATTTCATAAATATTAATCTGTGTTTCATATTTTACATAATATTGATTATAAATATCATATAAATAAATTCTAATATTATATATAATATTAACTAGATCAGATCGAAGTATAATATTAACGAGATCAGAAGAAAAAGAATCTTTAATTAGAATTAAAGCGTCATAATATAAAGTTAACATTTATTGTAAAATTTCTAATTTAAATCTAGGATTTAAAAGAAATGCAATTAAATAAATTTCAGGAATAAAACAAAAATATTATTCTCATTTAGTTTTCATAGCTAAGATGCAAGAAGATAAAGATTTATTGTTAATATGTTCATTTAAAACTAATACTATATTAGAAAAATTTTCTAAAACTAATTGAGAAGTGGATAATAAACACCAGAAAGTTATCTGGTTGTATCATTAAATACTTTTAAAATTTCACAAATACTACTACAAATATTTCATTGTTGTGAAAATAAATATATATTAGTATTTTGTGCAAAAATGAACATAATAATTCTTTATATTCAAATGAATCTTGTAATAATTGATATATTAAATTCTAACGTGTTGGTACATCACATGGAAATTTTTTAGGTCTCATTTCATTAATTTTACAAAACTTACCCCATTGTTTCATTAGATGGATGAGACCATAAATAAAAAATTACAATTCTAATTGGTTTAATATAACTTTCTAAAATTTTTAATCCATCTTGAACACATAAATTTAAAACATGATATACAAATATGAAAAAATAAACGGTCAATAATAGGTTGATAAATAAATTTTAGATCATCTATACAAGTAGTATTGGAACTAGCATTATCTAATGATATTAAAAATATTTTATGAGGTTCCAAGAGTTATCGATCCAATGGCAAGTCACACCCATATACGAATGTGTTTGCCAATAATCACTCCAAATATCGAAACATAAAGAAATTTTATTATCTAATTTACTAAATTCATCAATTAAATTCTTTTTTCCTTATTTTACTAATTTTTTAATTGTACAAGTAAATGTAGTTCTAGGTGTTGGAACTCCAAAGAGTTTTGATGTGATCAAACAAGTTAAGTTTGGTCCTGTTTTGTCTAACCCTTGTGTCTAAGTGTGTAGGAGCTTAGGAACACAGGAAGTCGAGCGGAAGACGCGGCTAACGAGAAGGATGACACGGGGAGAGAGCCGACGGGCTCGGTGCGTCCGAGAGACGAGGTGACCGCGGAAGAGTACACCAATGGACGAGAAGAACGTACGCGACGTTCGAGGGACGAGAAACCGGGAAGGAAGGCTGCTCGAGGAAAAGGCCGGAACTTGGGTTCGAGTTAGCCCTATTACAGATGGGCGAGATCACCCAAGCTAGCGGAGCCGGAACAGAAGACCCAGACCGAGACGAGCTGAACCGGAGCAGTGGAACCGGACCACAAAAAGTCAATTGGGTTGACTTAAGTGGTCCGGGCGCCCGGATCCATTCCGGGCGTCCGGAAGTGGATTTTGACCAGATCGAGGTTTGACTCGATCTGAACGTTGGGGGATAAAGTTTTATCCCCCCAGGGCGCGCAGAACCCTTCGGGGTGCCCCGAACAGTGTTATAAATATAGCACTGATTTGCACAATTTATTTACTTCACTTGTAATCAATTTCTCTGCGCTTTACTTTTCTGTCTGTGCTGTCAACGTTGTAAAGAGACTACTCCGCCCGAAGGAGATCATCAGATAGTGCGCCGTATTCGTCTTGGATTAGCAATCTTCTGATTGCAAATCAAGTAAATCCCCTGTGTCTGTTTTCTTTTAATTAGTCTATGTTTTTTTTACAAGTGTTTGCTATTTAGTTGAAAATCCGAGAAAGGTTAGATTTATTTTTTTTCAGGGCAATTCACCCCTCCCCTCTTGCCGACCTCCAAAGCGACCAACAAGTGGTATCAAAGCAAGACGCTTCAGGAGGACTAACAGCCGATCGAAGCAACGAGATGGTCGGACCAAGCATTGTTCCACCAAAAATCGAGGGGTACTTCGCACACTGGAAGCGTCGTATGGAGGTATTCCTGAAAACTGATTTCGAAATTCGCTTAATTATAAAGTATGGCTTTGTAGCTCCGACGAATCAGAATGGAGAAGAAAAAGAAGAGAGCCAGTGGACAAAGAAGGAGCAGAATGATTCCGTAGCGAACAACCGTGCAGAATATCACCTGCTGAGCGTGTTGCTGCCTCAAGAAGTCAACCGCATCGGAAGCTACTCGTTGGCCAAAGATCTCTGGGAGAAGTTCCTGGAGCTCCACGAAGGAACACCCAAAGCCAAGCTAGCAAGAAGATGTTGGAGCAATCCCAATGGTTCGTGGGACCATGTGTTTTGGTGTTTGGGCAAAGGGTTTAAGTTAGGTTTACCCTTGTTATTTGATATGTGTACTTGAGTTGTGCAGGACTGCAGGTGACACATGTGACTCAGGTTGACGGCTTCGGGTCCGGTGAAGGATGGAGCATCCGAGGGACCGTGGACAAGACAGCAAGGACAAGGGCCGAGGGAAGCGACTTCGAGGCATACGCGAAGGATGGCATTGGAGACAAGCCGCGGGCTTGGATGCATCCGAGGGACGAGAGCCAAAGGAAGTAGGCTTGAAGGCAAGAGGTCAAGGCTGCAAAGAAGAGTCAAATGAGTCGTGAGGGTACGAGTGCATGAGAGATTGTACTCGGAGTAAAATCCTAGTTTTAGGGGTTTACTGTAGCGGCACTGTAGCAGTACTGTAGCGCACTGTAGCAGTTACTGTAGCGTACTATAGCAGTCGACTGGTGTATGGACCAGTCGACTGATGCACTGTAGCAGAGAGTCGTTGAGATAGCCGTTGGGCTGGCATCAGTGAAGGCAATCAGTGATTTCAAGCTCTATAAGAAGGAGCTTGGTATGGCAAATTAGACTTGGTTAAAGCCTAATTAGTAGTCATCTAGTGCTCTAGCAATCCAAGTGTTCTTGATCGAGTTGTGGCGAGGTTTCTCCACCGACAAGGAGGATTGTGCTAGCCGGAGTTTCCGGGGACTAATCCACCGAAGGATTGAGGGATCGTCCACCTTACGGACAGCCGTGGAGTAGGAGCATCATCTCCGAACCACGTTACATCGAATGTGTTAGCGATTTGGTTTGCATTTCCTTTCTTTGTCTTGTATTTAATTTAGCTTGTTTGTTTTTATTTGTATTCCGCTGCGCAAGCTAACAATAGTGTAGGAAGCTAACGATTTGGGGGTGTCGTCTATCCAACCCCCCTTCAAGCCGGCCACCGATCCTCCAACAAGTGGTATCAGAGCGAGGACGCTCTCCGTTGGACTAACCGCCAAGGAAGCATAAGATGGCCGGGTTGATTGTCCCTCCAAAATTTGAAGGTGGAAGCCTTGGGGACATCACCTATTGGATGAAGAAGATGGAGATCTTCTTCAACACGGATTGGGACACCATGATGGTGGTAATGAACCATTCAAAGTCCCAAAGGACAAGAAAGGAAAGAAGCTCCGAACACGACATTGGACGGAGGAGCAAACCTCACGATCGGAGGCAAACTCAAAGGTAATAGCAATTTTAATTGATTTATTGCCTCCTAATGTGATAAGTGGTGTAGGTAAATATGAGAACGCCCATGAATTGTGGAGCAAAGTGAAGAAATTTCCATGGGAGGAATTTTTGCCTACACAAGAAGAAGAAGAAAAATCCAAAGAAACGGATGAAGAAGCTCAAGTAGAGAAGGACCAATCGGATGTGGAGCCCAAGGAGATGGTTTTAGTAGCTCAAGAAGAGGAGGTGGAGCAAACGGAAGATGAGTCACACTCAATATCCGAGGAGGAGAAGGAAGATGAGGCATCATCTACATCCTCAATAATTGAAGAAAATTCCAAGGCAAGTGAAGAAGAAGAAGAAGAGGTCTTGGAAGTGGTTAATCTAGTAAGTACCTCCACCGAAGCAAAGTCAAAAGATCACATTGTATGCTTCGGGTGCAATGAGAAGGGACACTACAAGAGTAGGTGTCCAATGAGCAAGAAGAAGGTATCTCCTAAACTCAATTCAATTCCTTTAGAATCTAAATTGAGTTGTAGGAAGAAGAAGGAGAAAAAGCACATAGTGTGCTTCACGTGTGGAGAGAAGGGCCACTACCACACAAAATGCCCCAAGAAGGGAGAAATTAAGAAGCTAGCGCATCTAAAGAAATGGGAGAAGACGAGGAGCTCAAGTCAAGGGGGAGCTTCAAGGGTAAGGGAGGTATACCCTAATTTGAAATGCAATTCAAATTTTCATTCCTCCATGCATGCTAGGAATAATTCTCATTATTTACCCATGCAAAATTTTGGATTTAAATATCATGATAGGAATAGGGTTAATGTAGATCATAACCCTAGGAGACCTATACATGATAGACCTAGACACGTTAAATTCTCATTACCTAAGGAGAAGAAGGTAATGGAGAACCAAGGCATTAATCCCAAAAAGGGGAGACACATGCCTAGAAAGGGTAGGTCTAGGAATGTCCAAGGTGGACATGTTGACTCTAGGGTTAGGAACCTAGAAAGGGAGAATCAAGCTTTGAAGGCAAAGCTTGATGGTTTAGAGAAATTCCTTAAGAGATTCACTATTGGATCTAAGGGATTAAGTATGGTGTTGGGTAGTCAAAGACCCAACAATGATAGATCGGGCTTGGGATATCGATCTAGTCCCTCCAAGGCCAATGAGAGTTCATATGCTAGGGTGGCAAATGATCATGGCAAGGGAGAGTCCTACAAAGCTAAGGGAAAGTCTTATGCTAGGGTTGCATATGACTATAGCAAGGAGAAGCCAATAAATGGCAAGAGAAAGCCATTTAATGGTAAGAGGAAATTAACCAAGGACAAGGTGTCCAAGGTTAAGAAAGTTACGTTTGTTGGCCAAGTGTCACCGGGGGTGCACCATTGTGGCCTAGCCATTGTGGATAAGTCACCTAGGGAGGTGGCTAAGGCAAAGAGCTCTAGGGGGAGCTCCAAGTGTCAATTTGGGACCCATGGCCAATGGATCTCAGGTGGGTACTACTTGGGAGTCTAGAGGAGCCATGGAGTGTGCCAAAAGGTTTGGAGATGGATTTGAGTCTCAAACCTAGGGATTTGGCACACATGGTTTGTGGTTCATGCAAGAAATATGACATTTGGGGTCATATAGCATGATAATTGGTTTTGGATGTATAGATGCCATATAAACCAATGCTAGGGATGCATTGTGGGTTGGTATGGGCAAATACATCAAGAGGAAGTCAAAACTAGGACTTTAGGTCAAGGTTCAATTGAACCATTTAGCTAGTTTTGGATTTTGTGTCAATCTTGGGATTGGTGATAGATATATTTTTTAATATATTTTTCCCAAGTAGACAAGGGTACAATAGACCTCTCCACAAAATTTGGGGATTTTTGGAGGTCTAGGGAATTACTGGTGCATTTCTGAAGTTGGCCTAAAAAGGCTGATTTTTTCAGAAATAGGGTACCAGTCGACTGGTGAAGATACCAGTCGACTGGTAACAGTGTTTTTGAGCATAGAATGTCTCTGTAAGCTCATTTTGTCGATACCAGTCGACTGGTGATGATACCAGTCGACTGGTAACAGTAGATTTCGACCACAGAATGCTTCTGTAAGATTCTGTCGAAGGGGGCAGTCGACTGGCACTTAGGGCAGTCGACTGATACCAGTCTGAAATTGGTTTCAGCATTGGTTTGTGACCATGTCAACTCACATAGATGTATGGGATCCAAGGGGGATTAATACATGAGTTTAGGGTCAGTTTAGATGAGAAATTTTCAACAATTGGGATATTGTTGGAGAACTTTTTGGATGTTAGGCAAAGGGAGAATTAAGGTTTAGTTGGGAAAACCTTTAGTGCCTTTGCGTAGGGGGAGCCTTGGGATAGGTTCTTAAAAAGCCCTGTGGGAAAATCCTAGCTCAATGGGGAGCTTAGGTGTAGGGGGAGCCTTGTGATAGGTTCCAATGCTTGGTGCATTGTTTCGGCGGTTGCCAAGTGTGTAGCCTTGGCAACGTAAGTCCATTCGGCGGTTACCAAGTGTGTAGTCTTGGCAACGTAAGTCCATTCGGCGGTTGCCAAGTGTGTAGCCTTGGCAACGTAAGTCTATTCGGCGGTTGCCAAGTGTGTAGCCTTGGCAACGTAAGTCCATCCGGCGGAGTAAGTCCAAGTGTGTAGCCTTGGCATCGTAAGTCCATTGTATTAGCATGTTTATTTGCTATTTGTTTTCCCTAACTTAAACGTATTGCCAAACACCAAAAAGGGGGAGATTGTTGGAGCAATTCCAATGGTTCGTGGGACCATGTGTTTTGGTGTTTGGGCAAAGGGTTTAAGTTAGGTTTACCCTTGTTATTTGATATGTGTACTTGAGTTGTGCAGGACTGCAGGTGACACATGTGACTCAGGTTGACGGCTTCGGGTCCGGTGAAGGATGGAGCATCCGAGGGACCGTGGACAAGGCAGCAAGGACAAGGGCCGAGGGAAGCGACTTCGAGGCATACGCGAAGGATGGCATTGGAGACAAGCCGCGGGCTTGGATGCATCCGAGGGACGAGAGCCAAAGGAAGTAGGCTTGAAGGCAAGAGGTCAAGGCTGCAAAGAAGAGTCAAATGAGTCGTGAGGGTACGAGTGCATGAGAGATTGTACTCGGAGTAAAATCCTAGTTTTAGGGGTTTACTGTAGCGACTAGGCACCAGTCGACTGGTGCAAGGACCAGTCGACTGGTAGAGAGCCGTTGGAGTACCGTTGGGCTGGCACTAGCCGACTGGTGCAAGGACCAGTCGACTGATAACGGGCAAATCAGCTTGCTGATTTCTTCCAAGCTCTATAAGAAGGAGCTTGGTATGGCCGGCCAAGGCGACGAAATTAGACTTGGTTAAAGCCTAATTAGTAGTCATCTAGTGCTCTAGCAATCCAAGTGTTCTTGATCGAGTTGTGGAGAGGTTTCTCCACCGACAAGGAGGATTGTGCTAGCCGGAGTTTCCGGGGACTAATCCACCGAAGGATTGAGGGATCGTCCACCTTACGGACAGCCGTGGAGTAGGAGCATCATCTCCGAACCACGTTACATCGAATGTGTTAGCGATTTGGTTTGCATTTCCTTTCTTTGTCTTGTATTTAATTTAGCTTGTTTGTTTTTATTTGTATTCCGCTGCGCAAGCTAACAATAGTGTAGGAAGCTAACGATTTGGGGGTGTCGTCTATCCAACCCCCCTTCAAGCCGGCCACCAATCCTCCAACAGAAGAGACATCCCTCGGAACAGATTGACGAACATCTGTCTGGAAAAAGGTGAGAAGGTAGCCGATCTACACGCAAAGGTAAAGGAATTAATTACTGGTCTCGAGAACCTCGGTGAAACGGTAACAAACCGGGACACCATACGTTACACACTCAAAGCATTTCCTAGAACTCCAGAATGAACATCAATCGTCGACGCCTACTATATTTCAAAAGACCTGGAGGTAAGTACTTTAGAAGAATTGTTCTCTACTCTTGAATTACATGAAACCAGGTGTGCAGGGACAACAAAGGAATCAAGCCAGATGATCGCACTAAACGCAACTAAGAAGGATGAACCCGAGTCAGATTCAGAAGAGGATCAGGAAGCATATATGGTAAGAAATTTGAAAAAGTTTTTTAGATCTAATAAATTTAAAGAAATGCAGAATAAAAAGAATCCAAGAAATAGAAGAAGGATGTGTTGCTACCCGTGTCAAAAGGAAGGACACTTAAAAGAAAACTGCCCAGAACTAAAGAAGGACAAAGTCAAGATACCCAAGAAGCACAAGAATCTAAAAGCAACTTAGGACGATAGTTCATCATCTGAGTCCTAGATTCAAGAATATGCCGGGATAGCACTGATGGCAAGCTATGAAGGGCAAAGTACATCAGAACCCAGTATCGATGAAGGGGGAGGGACATCATATGAATGTAGCGAAGCAGGGGGAGAGTCAGGCTTCAAGTCTGATATGGTAAGTGAGGTATGTCTCTTACCTCCTGATCAGCTTTATTTCGGTATTAAGGCTATGACTAAGTCTATGTACAAATTAAAAGGTAAAAATACTGAATTAAAAAATGAAAACTTAGAAATAAAAAGAACTTTAGCAAAATCATGTCTATTAGAGGATTTTGATAAGATTAAACTTGAAAATGAAAAATTAAAAGAAGAAATAGAAAGATTGAAAAACTCTACCCGTTCAAATATTTTTGGTTTTAAAAATTATAGAGTACTAAGCTGGTACTATAGGTTTCACGAAAGTCAAATCAAAAAAATAGCAAAAGTCTATGTACTAATCCTGTAGGAAGGTGTTGGGTTTTTCGGGCCGCGAAAACCGTTTTTCGCGTCGCGGAAACCCCGAATCGCCCAAGCCACGGATCTCGTGCAAGGTAAAACCGAACGAAAATACGAGTACGAGTTTGAAAACTTTAATCTACAGTAGATCTACATAAGGATAAACCATTTATACCTTTGATGCGATGCCCTTCGCGTTCCCGCTCGTCCAAATGATGCCGGATCTCAAGACCGTCAAGCGCCGGTCCTCTAGAAGTATCCACACGGACACACTAGATGGAGATGACCAAAACCAAGGTGTGCTAGCACCTATGTGGTTCGGCCAAGGGAGGAGTGGGAGAGGGAGAGCTTGAGAGGGAGAAGGAGGAAGAGGCACACAAGTGAATGAAAAATGAATTTCTTCACCCAAAACAAAGTGGCCGGCCACATTTCAAAATTCACATTAATTGCATTAATTGCAATTAATATGAAACCATAAAATCACATTAATTGCATTAATTGCAATTAATATGAAACCATTAAGAGAGTGGCTTTGTCACTTCCATGAGGTGGCACCCATGATGATATGGAACATCATTATTGGTCCACCTAATGCCAACTCACCAATGAGGTAGCAAAAGGTCAAATCAAAATTGACCTTTGGTCTTCCTTCTCAAATCAAGTCAAACTTGACTCAATCTCTACCATGGTGGATCTAATCCAACCATTTGATTCGAGCCAACTTAATATAATGAATCTAATTCATTAAATTAAATTGATTCAATGAGTCAAAATCTAAATTAGACTCATTTAACACATGAATCAACTTGAGTCGAACTCAAGTTAGCCCAATTAGGATTACTCTTAATCCAATTTGATTCATCAAATGAATCTAATCCTCTTGGTTCATCATATGAACCTAATCTCCACCTAATTGTCCTAAGTGTGTGACCCTATAGGTTCTTGTAACGTTGGCAATGCCCTAAACCCATTTAGGAGCATAAGTAATGAGCGGTATCTAGCAACACATCATTACTACCCAAGTTACAAGAATGTCGAGATCCTACATCACCTCGTGACTACCAATTGTGACTACTCACAAAATAATGACAAGTGTCCTTCTATCCTAGACATCTAGATTGATCAATGTGAGGCATAGACCGTGTCATCCTCTAATCAATCTAAATCTTGAACTCCAAGTAGATTCACTCGATCAAATGAGCTCAACATCTAATGTTGACTCATTTGGGCATGGTCATGCACTTAGTGGTCTCACTCTATCAAGAATACCGATGTCGCTCCCGTCATATGGGAGGGATAGATCCCATCTACATCACTCACATCCCTCTACATAATTCGTATACCCAGTAATCGCCTTTATAGTCCACCCAGTTACGGGTGACGTTTGACGAAACTAAAGTACATAACTCCTTATGTAGGGATCCATGGTGACTTCAGGTCTAAGGACTAATAGTCATACTAATAGCCACATGAGAAAGTATATGACACTCATATAACGATCCATGATACTTTCTCATGGCGGGTCATTCAGTATACATTCTCTAATGCATACCCATGTGTCAGCTTGATATCTCTATATCCATGACTTGTGAGATCAAGTCATCGAGCTGACCTACATGCTAGTCTTATTGTATTAACATTGTCCCTGAATGCTAATACTCGACTAGGAATGATTTAGAGAAGTGTTCCCTATATCATCTCACTATCGATTCAACTAATCGATTGATATAGGTATGAACCTTCTACTCAAGGACGCTATTACACTTAGTCTATTTGGCACTAATATAAATAAGTATAATAACCAAACAAATGCCTTTATTAATAAACAAGAAATATGATATACATGAGTCAATACAATCATCAAATGATTGGCTCTAGGGCTCTAACTAACAGAAGGAACCTCTATTGGGTTCCAAAAACTTGCTTAATTTAAAAATCAAAATTAAATTTAGCATTTTCAGCAAGAGAATTAAACATGTAATTTCTTTATGCGACTTTGTCTAGAAAGTGGTTGTTGCTCTAATAACCAAGAAGGTTTAGTGCCTCGCCACTGCCTGGAAGCCAAGTATCGTAATGAAAAGTTCAATTGACTGACTGAAAAAGATATTAATTTAAACCACTTAATACTTTAAAAGAGTTATTTAATTTGTTCTAGAAAACATATTTAAAAATATTTTTTTACTTATGAAAATTTCTTCTAAATTCTGAATTATGGTTGAAACTTAATTTTTTTTTAATTTGAAACTTAAAAATTATGTTTGTCAAACACTTAGAAATTTCTTTTAAGTTAGAATTTTTTTTTTTATTGCAATTTGCCTTAAACTTGTTAAAAGGAACCCCATTTTTATGTGATCAAAGGGGGAGAAGAATGTTAAGTTTAGGGGGAGGTATACATTGTTTAAATTGAAAAATCTTTTGGACTTATTTGCAAATTAATTGTTTTAATTGCATATGTGTAACGACCCGACCCTTCGGCCTCTTGATGTTGGGTTTTTTCGGGCCGCGAAAATCGCGTTTTCGCGTCGCGGAAACCCCGAATCACCCTAGCCAACGGATCTCGTGCGAAGAAAAGATTTAAAACAAAAATTACGAGTATGAGTTTCTCCTTAGATCTACTCCTAGATCTACATGAAAAGAGTTATACCTTTGAAGCGAAGCCCTTCGCGTTCCCGCTCGTCCAAACAGTGCCGGATCTCAAGAGTATCAAGATAGATACTCCTCTAGAAGTATCCACACAGACAACTTAGGTGAAGAAGACCTAAACAAAGGTGTGCTAGCACCTTGATAGGTCACGGCAAGAAGAGGAGAGGGAGAGGAAGAGAGCTCCAAGAGGAAGAAGAAGGAATAATGCACTTGAAGGAGGAAAATCAATTTGATTCTCATTCAAAAGTGGCCGGCCACTTTCAAGTTGTGTAACTCCCAAAAAATTGCATTAAGTGCAATTAATGTGAAGCTATTAAAGAAAATGGCTTTGTAACTTCCATGAGGTGGCACCCATGATGATGTGGAGTAACATCATTGGTCCACATCAATGCCAACTCACAATGAGGTGGCATAAAGTCAAGTCAAACTTGACTTTTAATCTTCCTCTCAAGTCAAGTCAAACTTGACCAAATCTCTTCCATGGTTGATCTAATCTAACCATTTGATTCAAGCCAACTTAATATAATGAATCTAATTCATTAAATTAAGTTGATTTAATGAGTCATAATCAAAATTAGACTCATTGAATACATGAATCCACTTGAGTCCAACTCAAGTTAGCCCAATTAGGATTACTCTTAATCCAATTTGATTCATCAAATGAATCTAATCCTCTTGGTTCATCATATGAACCTAATCTCCATCTAATTGTCCTTAGTGTGTGACCCTATAGGTTCTTGTAACGTTGGCAATGCCCTAAACCCATTTAGGAGCATAAGTAATGAGCGGTATCTAGCAACACATCATTACTACCCAAGTTACAAGAATGTTGAGATTCAACATCACCTTGTGACTACTAATTGTGACTCCTCACAATATATGACAAGTGTCCTTCTATCCTAGACATCTAGATTGATCAATGTGAGGCATAGACCGTGTCATCCTCTAATCAATCTAAATCTTGAACTCTAAGTAGACTTACTCGATCAAATGAGTTCAGCATCTCATGTTGACTCATTTGGGCATGGCCATGCACTTTGTGGTCTAACTCTATCAAGAATACCGATGTCACTCCCGTCATATGGGAGGGATAGATCTCATCTACATCACTCACATCCCTCTGCATAATTTGTTATATACCCAGTAATCGCCTTTATAGTCCACCCAGTTACGGGTGACGTTTGACGAAACCAAAGTACATAACTCCTTATGTAGGGATCTATGGTGACTTCAGGTCTAAGGACTAGTAGTCATACTAATAGCCACATGAGAAAGTATATGACACTCATATAACGATCCATGATACTTTCTCATGACGGGTCATTCAGTATACATTCTCTAATGTATACCCATGTGTCAACTTGATATCTCTATATCCATGACTTGTGAGATCAAGTCATCGAGTTGACCTACATGCTAGTCTTATTGCATTAACATTGTCCCTAAATGTTAATACTCGACTAGGAATGATTAAGAGTAATGTTCCCTATATCATCTCACTATCGGTTCAACTAACCGATTGATATAGGTGAGAACCGTCTACTCAAGGACATTATTATACTTAGTTTATTTGGCACCAATACAAGTAAGTATAATAACCAAAATCAAAATGCCTTTATTTATATAGAATATGATACAATAAGTCCAAAATACAATCATCAAATGATTGGCTCTAGAGCTCTAGTTAACACTTGGGTGGCCCTTGCGGCGGCCCACTGGCGGCCCTTATATCGTCGGCTCATTTGGCGACCTCTATATCGTCGACCGACGACCCTTTGGCCGTGTCGTTACTCACTAGGACTTTCCACCCCTGGCTAGTGGATTTTTGCCTCTCCCAAGATTCGAACTCTAGACCTCCAGGCTTAAGTACTAGAGTTTATGAATCCTGGTAGCCAAGTGAGAGGCAGGGTCGTCGGTCGACGACATAGAGGTCGCCAAATGGGCCGACGACATAAGGGCCGCCAGTGGGCCGCCGCAAGGGCCGCCCAAGAGGCCGAAGGGTCGGGTCGTTACAATAAAAGGCGCCTTTTTATTGTAACGACCCGACCCTTCGGGCTCTTGGATGGCCCTTGCGGCGGCCCTTATGTCGTCGGCCCATTTGGCCGTGGCGTTACTCACTAGGACTTTCCACACGGCGTTGGATTTTGCCTCCCGAGTTGAACTCTAGACCTCGGGCTTAAGTACTAGGTTTATGATCTGCAGCCAAGTGAGGCCTCGGCTGCCGTGATCATAAACTATAGTACTTAAGGTCTAGAGTTCGAACAAAATCCACGCCAGGTGGAAAGTCCTGAGTAACGTCACGACATAAGGGCCGCCAGTGGGCCGCCGCAAGGGCCGCCCAAGAGGCCGAAGGGTCGGGTCGTTACAATATGTTTACCCTAGCTTAACTTGGGTTGCTCACATTAAAAAGGGGAAGATTGTTGGAACCCCAAAGAGTTTTGATGTGATTAAACAAGTTAAGTTAGGTCATATTTTGTCTAACCCTTGTGTCTAAGTGTGTAGAAGCTTAGGAACACAAGAAGTCGAGTGGAAGACGCGTCTAACGAGAAGGACGACACGGGGAGAGAGCCGACGGGCTCGGTGCATCCGAGGGACGAGGTGACCGTGGAAGAGTACACCGGTGGACGAGAAGAACGTACGCGACGTTCGAGGGATGAGAAACCTGGAAGGAAGGTTGCTCGAGGAGAAGGCCGGAACTTGGGTTCGGGTGAGCCCTATTCCCGATAGCCGAGATCACCCAAGCTAGCGGAGCCAGAACAAAAGACCCAGACCGAGACAAGTTAAACTGGAGCAGTGGAACCGGACCACAAAAAGTCAACTGGGTTGACTTAAGTGGTCCTGCCGCCTGGATCCATTCCGGGCGCCCGGACCGTCTGGGCGCCCGGAGCCATTCCGAGCGCTCGGACCGTCCGGGCGCCCGGAGCCATTCCGAGCGCCCGGAAGTGGATTTTGACCAGATCGAGGTTTGACTCGATCTGAACATTGGAGGATAAAATTTTATCCCCCCAGGGCATCCGGAACCCTTCAGGGTGTCTCGAACAGTGCTATAAATATAGCACTGATTTGCACAGTTTATTTACTTCACTTGTAATCAGTTTCTCTGTGCTTTACTTTTCTATCTGTGCTGTCAACGTTGTAAAGAGGTTACTCCGCCCGAAGGGAATCATCAGATAGTGCGCCGTATTCATCTTGGATTAGCAATCTTCTGATTGCAAACCAAGTAAATCTCCTGTGTCTGTTTTATTTTTAATTAGTCTCTATTTTTTTACAAGTGTTTGTTATTTAGTTGAAAATTCGAGAAATGTTAGATTTATTTTTTTTCAGGACAATTCACCCCTCCCCTCTTGCCGACCTCCAAAGAGACGGACACTAGGAATATGTTTAGCACATGGATTAAGAGATTCTTTACAAAAATATTCAAATGTGCATTTAGATCCAAAACTAAAAGAAAAGATGTTCTATGGAAATAAATTTAGCTAATGATTCTCTTAATTTATTATCTGAATATAAAAATAAATCGGAATTGGTACTACCGCTAGTTGAAGAAAATCTTGATAATTGTATTTGAGAATAGTTGAGTCCATATTCCGTCAGGTGCTTTGTTTCTACATGTCGTTTCAACGACCCATAGCCGCAGCGACTTGGAATTTGTAGGAAGCATTGCAATGCTTACATTTTGCACGTATTTCTCCCAACGAAAGAGTTACTTTCTCAAAATGTTTAGTGAAAATAGAAGACTTTAGAGGAGAAAGTTCCCGAACCTTAGAAGTAATTGTATCGGTACTTCCTTATGTTTCGGGTGTCGGATTCGGAAGATGTTCGACTCATCATCGGTGGATTGAATGTTGGGGTCCTCCTCTCGCGGATTCATTATTTTCTTTCCCTTTCGAGCTCGAGATGGTGCACCTCCGCGACCTCCTTCTATTGTAATTGAAAATTGGAAACGAAAGCACGTGGAGAATAAGAAATTAAAATTAAGAGTAGAGAAGATGTGTATGAAAATGATGAAATGAGCTCGCTATTTATAGAGTTTTGATAGTAACAGACACTAAATTATAACCATTGATTAAAAAACGGTTAAATTATCCTAACCGTTAAAAAAATACCCAAAAAACCCCCCTTACCCTCCCCCCAACGGCTAGGTAACCGACGGTTCAAGCCGTTTAAAAAAAAAATTGGTTGAACCGACGGGTCGAATCGGCGATCCATTGGTTTTGCACCAAAAAAATCGGAATCGACCCGGCAACTTGTCGAATCGATTCCGATTCAACCAGTGAACTAGGTCAACAGGCAATTAGCCCATTGACCCAATTACAGACCCAGGCCGGTCCAATCTAAATAGGATCCAAGGTCGAGTCTACTTTTTTGAGTAGCGGTATTTTCTTAAAACATAAATCTTAAATTAAAATTCAAGATCTGAATCCAACCCAACAACTGGCGGAATCCAAAAGGCTATCATTTCACCCGGCTCGCCATTAAAGTCCGCTTTTGCCCCCCACTTTGATTGGACTCTCTCCATTTGAGCCCTAAGACGTCTGATAGAAGAGAGACTGAGCGTCGCCTCCTTCCTGCTGCCTCCCCTAGTGGCTCCTACCTCCGGCCGTCATGGCCTCACGCCGCCTTCTCTCCTCCCTGCTCCGATCCTCCTCGCGCCGTTATCCTCCCCTCAAATCTCGCGCCACCGCATGCCCCGCTCCCCGGGTCTGTCCTCGCCCCCCTCCGGCTGGCTACCTCCTCTCCCGCGTCGCTGAGTACGCAACCGCTGCCGCGGCCTCCCCGAAGCCCACGCCGCCCCCTGCCAATGTCCCATCTGGGGCCAGCGGCAAGATCACTGACGAATTCACCGGCGCTGGCTCGATCGGGAAGGTCTGCCAGGTGATCGGTGCTGTCGTCGATGTCAGGTTTGATGAGGGGCTTCCTCCCATTCTGACAGCGTTAGAGGTGCTCGATAACCAGATCCGCCTGGTTCTCGAGGTCGCCCAGCATCTGGGGGAGAACATGGTGCGGACCATCGCCATGGACGGTACTGAGGGGCTTGTTCGCGGTCAGAGGGTTCTTAACACTGGATCTCCGATCACGGTATGTCATCGCTTATCATAATCTCTGATTGAAATTAACGCTTGATCGATACTATCAAAGACAGACTAATGTGTATTTTGGTGGCCGTTCGGCAAGAAAAATTATATTCGGTTGTTATTTACCTCTGAGTTTACAACATAACAGGGTAATGTTCTGGATTGTGCCAAGTGAAAATATCTAGATGCCATATGTTACATGTAAAATTTGAACCCTTGCAACATAGTGTTGACATTGTGTAATAAAAAGTTAATCGACTGGTTGTCGATTGCTATACTTGCTTCAACATTTCTTTAGATGCTTTTCAACGTTTCCTTTAGATGCTTTGATGGATATTGGAAGTTGAATGAACGCTGTATATGAAATATTACTTTTTTTTATTATGGACCTATTTAGCTATATTTATTCACTTGTGTTTGGTGGAATTATTAGGTTCCTGTTGGCAGAGCCACACTTGGGCGTATTATGAATGTTATTGGAGAACCAATTGATGAGAGGGGTGACATAAGTAAGATTGCTTCGTTTGTCTTAGTTTTTTTCCTTGTATTAACTTGATTTGTTGATAACAGTTTTCTTATTTCTCTCTTTGATAAACAGAGACAAACCACTTCCTTCCTATCCATCGGGAAGCACCTGCATTTGTCGAACAGGCAACAGAACAGCAGATTCTTGTGACTGGAATTAAGGTGCTTCTTTATGCTCCTCCCTACATAGATAAACCTTATATTTCCCTTTGTTATTTTTTCAGAATAAATATATCTTTTCATGCATATAAAAGTGTATTTCTTCTGATATCGTCAGGTTGTTGATCTTCTGGCACCTTATCAAAGGGGTGGAAAGATTGGACTTTTTGGTGGAGCTGGCGTAGGGAAGACTGTACTTATCATGGAATTGATCAACAATGTTGCAAAGGCTCATGGTTAGTTTTAATGAGAGACAGTTGAAGTTCCGTTTTTTTAATTTTTATTTTCTATGTTTTAACATTTTGTGTTGTAGGTGGTTTTTCTGTTTTTGCTGGTGTTGGTGAGCGCACTCGTGAGGGTAATGACCTGTATAGGGAAATGATTGAGAGTGGTGTTATCAAACTAGGAGACAAACAGGTTCATTCTTGATAATTTTTGTCATCCTTGATTTTTAATTTTTGCAAATGTTATGTTCCTTAATACTGTGTTGTTACAATGCATTTTCTGTAGAATGAGAGCAAATGTGCTCTTGTTTATGGTCAAATGAATGAGCCCCCTGGTGCCCGTGCACGTGTTGGTTTGACTGGGCTGACTGTTGCTGAACACTTCCGTGATGCTGAAGGACAGGATGTGCTTCTCTTTATTGACAATATTTTCAGGTTCACCCAAGTGAGTGTGTAGGAAAATGAGGTCAATCTTTTTTTGTTGTTGTTTAATAAAGCTATTTGTTGGGAGAATAGTATCTTATATCACTTCCAACTTCATAGGCAAACTCTGAAGTGTCTGCCTTGCTTGGTCGTATACCATCTGCTGTTGGTTATCAACCGACACTTGCTACTGATCTTGGAGGTCTCCAAGAGCGTATTACGACAACAAAGAAGGGTTCCATCACCTCAGTGCAGGCTATTTATGTGCCTGCTGATGACTTGACAGATCCTGCGCCAGCAACTACTTTTGCTCATCTTGATGCTACAACTGTGCTGTCAAGACAGGTTTGTTCCGTAGAGATTTCTGTTATATATATCTTTCACAGTTATACATTTTAGGAAGAGATTATATGCAAGGCTAACATTCTTTTTTTTGCTGATTAGATTTCCGAGCTTGGTATATACCCTGCTGTGGATCCTCTTGACTCCACATCAAGAATGCTTTCTCCACATGTGTTGGGAGAAGAGCACTACAACACTGCTCGAGGTGTTCAAAAGGTTCTCCAAAATTATAAAAATCTTCAAGATATTATTGCTATTCTAGGAATGGATGAGCTCAGTGAAGATGATAAGTTGACGGTTGCCCGAGCTAGAAAGATTCAGAGGTTCTTGAGCCAGCCATTCCATGTGGCTGAAGTTTTCACTGGTGCTCCTGGAAAATATGTGGAGTTGAAAGAAAGTGTGAACAGTTTCCAGGTTAGTTAATTTCCCCCCAACTTTATGAATTTGAAATTTGATTGTATTGTACTGTATTTGAGATGTGCCACTGATTATGATTTGTGGTCTTTAAGGCTTATAAAGGCAATGACTCTGGGTATCCAACTATTTGTTTTCAGATTTAATTATAAAATTATTTTGAGCGATTGTGGAAATGCTACATCAATTTGGCTTTAGAGGGAATTAACATTTACTGTTGAAGTTTTGTGCAAATTTGAATTCTAATTCTAAGTTGTATGAGTTTGTCTCATGTCAGGTGGACACAGTCTGGATCTATTTGATATGAAAATCAAGCCGTTGATTATTTTTTTTATTCAATTTGAGAAGGTTAAATTGAAAACTGAACTGGAATTGAAATGTCTTGAATTAGTTTGGTACAAACTGAATTGGAAATTTCAGCTCGGTTTTGATTTGGGTTGTTTTAAAATTGAAATTTAAAAATAAATAAATAAAATAGTAACAGTATACTATAGGGTATCGGCAATTTTGGTTTATTTAGGCTAGTCTTACGGTTATTAAGGATTAGATGGGTTAAGGGTTAGAGTACAAGGGTTAACCAGTTAGGAAAATTTGGTAGATTTACATTTTTTTATATTTATATAAATTGTTTATCGGTTTATTTTGATTTTAACTGCTCCATCTGGATGTAAATTGATACTGAACTCGACAGCATTGTTTTTGTAAAACGCAAAACCAAAATGATAAACTGGAAACTCAATCTTTTAATTTTGTTTGGTTCCATTTATTGGTTTTGGGCTAGGCATGCCCACACCCCTAGTCTCATGTCTTGGATTTTCTTAAAACGATTGTTGTGGTATGCATCCTTCATTAAATCTCTATGTTGTCTCATTGTTTTCTAGGGTGTCTTGGATGGGAAATATGATGACCTGCCCGAGCAGTCGTTTTACATGGTTGGAGGCATCGAGGAAGTCATTGCAAAGGCTGAGAAGATTGCAAAGGAATCAGCTGCCTGATAGAAATGTCTCTTTCATCGTTCAATAATTTGAGAAATGGAAAAATGGCATTCTTGAACTCGGCAGTTTGTTTTGTTTTGTATTTATTAAGCAACTGCATAATCTTCATTTTTCTTACAGCTTTCAGGGCCATAATGCTCTGTGATCATTTTGCAAATAAACATATGCAGATGGAATTCTTTCTATCGCACATTAAGAAACTTGCATGCCAAACTCTGTTTAATCGTTTATTCGATTAGTTATGGCCAATGCAATTTGGCTTGTTCCGATACTGTTTCTTACTTTGTGGCTTCATTGATTTTTTATTTTTATTTTTTTTAGCTTTACAAATTGCATCTTATCCCCCAAAAAAACTGTTGTCATTTTCTTGCAACCAAGGGATGCCCTTTCTATGCAGTCATGGATACATAATTTTGTTAAAGCATGAGTGATCCAAACTTTGTGCTACTTGGTTTAAGGTTATGATGTGGAAAAATAGTTTATGATTACGTTGTGGCAGTAGTTTAAAATTACGTTCTAAATTGATGAACAAATGAGAAATTTCTCAAAGGTGCATTTCAAGTTGAAATTAGCTTGATTGGCTATTTCATGCATACGGGAAAAAAAATCTATTACTACGCTAGAGATATCATCTGTATCTGTATTACGTCTTGGGATAATTCTGGCTATTTCATGCATACTAAAGGTAAATTTGCTATTTTAACAATTCTTTTTGCGCGAGTCTCACGGATATGGAGGGAGATATATGTAGATACACATGTCATAGACATATGGTGGGATAAATTCTAAGAACTATTCTTGACCATTACGCCAGAAGTATGGTATATCTACCGTCTGAGCTACGTCTTGGGAATACTATTTCATGCATACTAGATATCATATAGGTTGGTCAAATCATTTTGAATTTTTATTTTTATTATTCTAGGTATAGAAATACCATCAAAGTGCTTTGATTTAAAAAAAATTAAAATTTTCAAAAATATGAAGATATATATTTTTATTTAAATTTGTATCTCCGGGATAAAACGATTCATACATAAAATATTTGGTTTTCTCGGATCACTTGGATTTAAAATGATAGCATTTACTTTTTTAAAATAAAAATAAAAAAAATGATGTTCAAAACATACTTTTCAAATTATGAAATCAGATCCTTTGTTTTAAGATTTCTATATTTATGTGTCTCCTCGTCGATCAAACGAAGTAGATCATATCTCAAAGATGCGGTGTACATCACGAGGATATCATGACCATTCGATCGACAAGGAGATATAAGGATACATAAATCTTGGAAGAGAAGATCTGATTTTCCAAATTATTTCGAAAAAATCAGAGAGCAAAATGTGACATTTAAAAGTTTCTAAAATTAGATGCTACTAGAAAATTTTAATAATCATGCTCCTTTGTAGAAATTTACCTAGACAAATTGATTTATTATTATTTTAATCAAATTGTTAGATAGACCTCGCATATTGATTTATCATTAAAAGTATACAACTCTATTTACTTGTAAGTGGTAAAAATTGTTCTATTTTTTAGTTGATACTAACTATTTATTTTACATTAATTAATATTAGGATAATCAATTCTGCCCTATAAAAAATTTGTATCGATTAACATAGTTAATCATGAAGTACTTTTAATGAACGATCCATCAACCCAACGTTTTAAGGTGAACTATCCGTTAAAAAAAAATTATTTATTAATTTATCGAAGTTAGGATTTGATCTTTAGATGTCTAAAAAATTAAGAAAACATTATACAGATGGCTCCGGAAAAAAAACTTTTATAAATCTACTGATGCAATCATTTCATACGCACAAGAAATCAAACTAGAAGCGTAACTAACAAATTATAATCCAAAATTGCTACATGTATTTTCACTTTCGCACTTCCCTTTTCAAATTATTTTTCTTTGACTTGCCTCTTGCCCTTTCAATCATCATTCAACAAGATTCTCTCGAGTTTTCGATGAGACTAAGATGAACAAGTTCCAATGAAGACAACTTGGCATCCTTAATATATAGTCTATCCAAGGTTAGTATGAAATGATGAAAGATTTATAGTTTTAAAGTTTATAGAGAAGTTTTAGGTTTTATTGTTTAGGATGCTTTGTTCATTTTTTAGGGTTTATATATTCTTTGAAGAATATATAGTCATGACATCGCCGAATCCCTACATTACCTATCTTGTAGTTCTGGACAATGCTAAATGGATCTAAACTATAGAAATCCCAAAATAACTAGTAGTTTTGGAGACTCCTATATGTTACTTATTTAATTTACCTTTTTTGGGTGTTTTAGGTATGTACAATAGCTTTTGGCAAAATTCACAAACAAACAAGTACACCATTATGTTCTCTAAAACCTAGTGAGTAGTTTTTATGTCTTCAATTTTTAGTAAAGATAGTTTAGATTTACGTAGTAGTTTTGGTCCATGAACTCAAATTGCTAAAATTTCAAAAAAAAAAACCACTTTATCGTGTTCCCTCTAGCCCTTGAAGTCATTATGCCATTAGTTTTACTGTTTCACTACTATTAGGTTCATATATTAGTTTTAGTCAAAAGTGCTATATGGACCTAGACTTTATATATATTTTTTTTTCGAAGAGCTCTTTTTCCTTGCCTGTTTGTTGTAACCATTGGAGTTATATGTTATTAGTTATGTTGTTTGAGTTATAAAAGACTAATAATTTTGGTCAAAACTATCATATGAACTTAACTACTTAAGCTGGTCAGAACATTATTTTCTGGGCAAGATAAATGCATGCATCAACTTACAATGTTAACCACTAATTAGGAGGTTCAAACTCAAAGTAAAACTAACCGGTGGTAGATCTCTATTTCATGGAAATAATGCTTTCTTATCCATGAACTATTAATAGCATTTGAAAACATCCAACAGTACGTTTGAACTCCTGGTAGAAAGTAATTCAAGTGAAATATCAAAACTTGAATGAGGAACGTGTTAAGATTGTAAGGTTATAAATATAATTTTATATTAAAAATATATGAGAAAGATCATGGGTTTATAAGAGAAAAGATATTTTTATTGAAATAAGGCCTTTTGGATAAAGCGCAAGAGTAAAACTATTAGGACTTAGGCTCAAAGTGGACAATATCATATCATTATGGAGATATCTAAATTCTTTTCGATCCTACAATTGGTATCAGAACCCGGACTGCTAGATGGTTTAACCGCCGACTGTGCACAAGAGCTATGGTCTGATTAAGTCATGTGGGTATAATATTGATCTCAAACAAAGAAAGTGAGAGCTCCTATGTTCGAATCAAGAGGACTAGACACCAGCCAGAAAGTCCTACTTACGATTAGGCAAGAAAGTCCTAGTAGGTTGGGTGGGTCGAGGATCGGACGTGGGAAGCTTGTTATCCTTTGTTTGAGGGGAGGGGATTGTTGGGATTGTAAGGTTGCAAACATAGTCCCACATTGAAAACACATGGGAAAGATAAGATATCTCCATTGGAATGAGACCTTTTGGGTAGAGTCCAAGAGCAAAACCATGAGGGCTTAGGCCCAAAGTGGACAATATCATACCATTGTGAAGATATCTAAATTTTTTTTCGATCCTACAACAAGGACTCAACTACAAATTCTTATCCAAGCCTCTTATAATCCAAGTTTGCATTGATATTTCTCTTATAGATTAAATGATCCACTATATGACTAAGAATATCTGTATTCGTGTTAAACTTAGAATGTTAATATTGATGTGGACATCTTTTTATTGTACTGTTGTATTAACACGTTCAAATCTTTGAATGTGTTAATGCCTACCTATTTCAAATAAAAAATAAAAAATAAATATTAACACATTCACACGTTAAAGACATTATGGATGCTCTAATGCTCTAATGCTACCATTATTTTCAAGAAATTATCTATTTTCACAAATGTTCTTGATGACATAATCATGAGATGCACATTGTGCAGAGTCAAACGCTAATATGAGAATTTATAATGCCATGTTAGCCATTACTAATGAAACAATAGAACAAAACCTTGCATTAGAACTCACTGTACTACTTATCTAGAGCTTTATTTGCCACCATCATTTATCATATGAATCTTTTCCTTTATCAATTATTAATGTTGGTCTTCTCGTTTTGATCAACTTCTTTCAAACATTTGGGCTGAGTCATATCAATAGTAATATTGAATATTGTTAATTTATAATGTTTATCATTGATGACATTAGTTTATTTGCTTAAACTTGTGATAATGTTGACTTCAGCTTAAATTTATCCAAAAGTTTTTTTAAAAAAACTTAATATAGGCTGAACCAATACTAAAATAAGTAAATGACTAGGTCAATGGAACTAATTAGTCTTTAATAACCCTTATTTAATACATGGTGGGTGATCCTGTTTGAGATCTCAGATAAAATTATATTTGATATCGTCTGTGGAAACTATTCACCTGGATCTGAGACTACGAAGATGGAGGAAGCTGGTAAACCTAACATCATCACTATATCACAAGATGATCTGGAGTTGATCATCAATGCTAAGGTACAGAAAATACTACAACAACAGTAGCAACAGGGGAATACTGGTATCACACTACCTGTGGTGCCACCTCCGGCGATGTCAGTGACTTCCCACCACCGGGAAAGGGAAATCTAAGGAGGAGATCCAGCTCATCTGACCTCTGCTCCTCTTTCACCCACTCACCGTTCTAAAGCTTACTTTTGAACACTCATTAAATAGGGAGGACGAAGAGCGGCTCTTCAAGAATCTTCTAGAGAAACCCCTGTGAAGGAAAAAAGGAAGGGAAAGATGATAGCTAGTGACAGCTCCCTTGAAAGGATTGCCACTCCATTCTCTCAACGTGTGTTGGATGATCTACTGTCAAAACATTATCGGAACTTAAATGTTGGAGAATATTCGAGAACAACTGATCCCGAAGATCATCTTCTCAAGTTTGAGCATGCAGCGCTTCTCTAGCAATTCACTGATGGAGTCAAATGTCGGATGTTTCTTACTACTTTCGGAGGAGCCGCTCAAAGATGGTTTAAGCGACTGCTAGATAATTCTATTCATCGCTTCAAGAATTTTCGCAAGGTATTCTTGCATCATTTTTCCAGCAACCGAAGATATCACAAAACTTTGTGGAGTTTATTTTCTATCAAGCAAGGCCCTAAGGAATCTATCAGAGCTTATATTAAGAGATTTAATCAGGTGGCCATTGATGTTCCATCGGCCACTACAGAGATCTTGGCAAGCGCCTTCTCTTAGGGGCTTAACGATAATGATTTTTTTTCAAGGATTTGGTTAGGAATCCTCCTACCAATTTCGATATCTTAATTGAACGGGCTTCCAAATTTATCAATGTGGAAGAGGCCCAAGCTGCTCGCATGAAAGAAGTTAATGCCCGTGCACCAGTTCCAGAGGTAGTCCACTCGGGGGGACCTGCTCAGCCTCCTAAAGGACCTCAGGCGGACCTGCCCCATCATCATCCTGAGCCACAACCCCAAATAGTGCAGCACATGAGAGCTCCTCAACAATTTCCCCAAAGATGGTGCACATACCATTTGACAAACACTCATAATACGGAGGATTGTTTCACTTTGAAGAACCAACAAGCAGGCAATAATCGATATCGCCGGTGTTCTCCAATCCAGAATCGCCGACCATATCCTCTACAAAACAACACGCTCAAAATTGAATATCAGCCGAGCGAGTCGTAGGCAGGAATATTGCCCCTTCCTATGGCATCAACTCAAGCACCCGACCAGGCATAGATAGAGCCATCATCAGCCTGATAGGAGGAAAATAGTAATAACGCCGCTCGAGGTAACATTAGTATGATAGTAGGAGGACCCACTGATGGTGATTCCAATCGAGCGAGAAAGTCACATGCTTGACGACTAACAATTCATGTCATCGGATGTAGCGTTGAAAAGGCGATCGGGCCGTAGATCAGTTTCAGACCCCAAGATTTAAAAGGGGTAGAAGTACCCCATGATGATGCGTTGATAATCAAGGATGTTATAGCCAATTATAATATTTCACGTACTTTTATTAATACTGGTAGCTCTGCTAACATCATTTTTAAACAAGCTTTTGACCAGTTGTAGATTGACCCAAGCAAGCTTCAACCCATGATCACTCTATTGTATGGATTCACGGGCAATGAGGTACAACCATTGGGTCAAATAAAATTGGCTATATCTCTGGGGGAGGAGCCTCTTATGCGAACCCGCCGATCAGTTTTCATAGTGGTGGATGCCCCATCAGCTTATAATATTATTTTGGGTCGATCGACCTTGAATGAATTCAAGGCGGTCATTTTTACTTTCTGTCAAAAGATAAAATTCCCCGTGGATGATCAAGTAGGGGAGGTTAAAGGAGATCAAATAACAGTGTGTAAGTGCTATGTGGAGATTGTTAGGGCGGAAGCTAATGCCGCCCGAAAAGCTCAAAGGATGGGCATCAACACTATTCATGAGAAGCCGCCCACTCTCATATATGAAGAAAAGAAAGAAGTACAAATACAACCTGGCCGATCAGAAGCTACCATATATATCATTTTTGACCTGGATCCTGAACTCAGAAAAGATTTGATAAAATGCTTGACGAAAAATAGTGATGTATTCGCTTGGACACCTAAAGAAGTGAAAGGTGTCGCGTCAACAGTTATGGAACACGCTCTTTATATTTACCCTGACGCCCGGTCGATTAAGCAAAAGAAGAGGGATTTCGGAGTTGATCAGAATAAGATCATCAAAGAGGAAGTAGATAAGCTGCTGGAGGCTGGATATATCAGGGAAGTACAATTCCCAAGCATGTTGGCTAATGTAGTTCTAGTTTTTAAGCCGGGCAACAAATGACGAGTGTGTATTGACTTCAGAGATCTCAACAAGGCTTGCTCGAAAGATTATTATCCTCTACCCCACATAGATTAAGTGGTGGATTCTACGACCGGCTATGAATTTATTAGTATGTTGGAAGCTTATCAGGGGTATCATCAAATTCCGCTTGCTAAGGCCGATCAGGAAAAGGTTAATTTTATAACTACTGAAGGTACTTATTGCTATAATGTTATGCCTTTTGGTCTCAAGAATGCAGGGGCTACTTATCAGCGACTTATGAACATGGTTTCTCAGAAGCAGATTGGTAGAAATATGGAAGTTTATGTGGATGATATTCTTATAAAAACTATAAGGGCTTCTAGTCTATGCGCTGATGTTGAAGAAATTTGTAGGACTCTGAGAAGGTACGGGCTCAAACTCAATCCCAACAAATGTTTATTCGGAGCCAGGAGTGGGAAGTTCCTAGGATACATGATGACCGAGTGAGGCATAGAGGTCAATCCCAGCAAGGTGAAAGCATTGCAAGACATGACTCCCTCGAAGAACTTGAAGGAGGCTCAGAGATTAATAGGGAGGATTATCGCCCTATCTAACTTCATCTCTAGGTTAGCCGATCGGAGTCTCCCTTTCTTTAAGGTACTCCGACGAGCAACTAAGTTTCAATGGGATGAGGATTACAGCAAGGCGTTTGAGTAGTTAAAAGAATACTTGTCTACTCTTCTTGTATTAGCTAAACCAATATTAGGAGAAACTTTATGGGTATACTTATCTTCTAATGATCATGTTGTTGGTTCTGTATTAGTGAGGAAAGAAGAGAAAGAACAATTACCTGTATATTTTTTGAGCCATTTATTGAAAGGAGTAGAGTGTCGATATACGATGCTCGAGAAGTTATCTTATGGATTGGTCCTAGCAGCTCGGAGGTTACACCCTTATTTTCTGTCACATCCAATTACAGTATTAACTAATAGCACTCTCGGTCGGGTGCTTGTTAACCCAGAAGCGTCTGGAAGATTGATCAAATGGACGACCGTGCTCAGTGAATATGACATACAGTATCAACCTCGGACGACCATCAAAGCTCAAGCTTTGGTGAATTTCATAACAGAAATACCAAATCTCGAAACAGAGGAAACCTGGGTTATCTATGTGGATGGATCCTCTACTCGACAAGGTAGTGGAATTGAAATTCTTCTTATATTCCCTAGGGAGGATCGAATACAATTATCTGTTAAACTGAATTATAGAGCTACTAACAATGAGGCTGAATATGAGGCATTGATAGTCGACTTGCAAGCTGCTAAACATGTGGGAGCTGCTAGTGTGGTAATTCATTCTGATTCCCAATTGGCAGCACAACAATTGATGGGTAACTTTGAAATTAGTAATGAGACACTTAAGCTATATGTAGAGGCCTTTGATAAATTAAAGGCTGAATTTCATGAGGTAACTATAAAGAAAATCTCTCGAACAGATAATCAGGTAGCAGATGAGTTAGCTAAATTAGCTTCTGCCGTTGTACCTTGGAGCTTGGATAAACCAGTGGAACAGATGTTATTAGTATCTTGTGTTGAGAAACAAGCTAATCTGGAAATTTAGGGTGATTGGAGAACGCCAATTATTCTATTCTTGCAGCAAGGAATTCTATCCACTGATGCAGAATAAGATAGAGTATTCAAGAAGAGGATAAGTCAATATACTATGATTGGAGATCACTGGTATAAGAGGGCCTTCTCTAGTCCTCTACTTAAATGCGTCGAAATAGATGATATACAGTATATTCTACATGAGGTGTTTCAAAGTTCCTGTGGTAGTCATATGGGAGGCAGGTCTCTTGCTAGGAAGATATTATTAGCCGAATATTTTTAGCCTACTTTACAAGCAGATGCTACTTAATTGGTGAGAACTTGTTTGTCTTGTTAGAAACATCAGAACATTCCTCATCATCCTATTGAATTAGTAAAGATTTCTATTGTATCTTGTCATTTTGATCAAAGGGGCATGGATATAGTAGAACCTTTCTCTCTTGCACTTGCTCAAAGGAGGTTATTATTAGTAGCGGTGGATTATTTCTCTAAATAGATGGAAGCAGAACCATTGTCAAGAATTACTGAACATGCAGTTATCAAATTTCTATGGCAGCACATTGTTTGCAGGTTTGGTATTCCCCACAAAATAGTTTCTGATAATGGAAGACAATTTCAAGGGAGAAAAATTAAGAAATGGTGTTCTAATTTTGGTATTACACAAGCTTTTACCTTTGTCGTGTATTCACAGAGCAATGAACAAGCTGAAGTAACTAATAGAGAGATTATCAGAGGACTTAAAACCAAGTTAGATCATGTAGGTGGCAGTTGGGTAGATGAATTACCCAGTATATTGTCGGCACATCGTACTACTCCTCGAGAAGCTATAGGAATTACCCCTTTATAGTTGGTTTATGGTGGGGAAGCAGTAATTTCAATCGAGGTTGGAGTGGAGTCCGATCGGAGAAGACTTTATGATGACAACAATGTAGATCGACGCCTTATGGAGCTTGATTTAATAGAGGAAGCGCTGGACAAAGCAGCAACCCGACTTTTTTATTATTGACAATGGATGAGACAGAATTACAACAAAAGAGTTATTTCAAAATTTTTTCAGGTAGGTGATCTGGTATGGAAGCGCATCAAGCCCGTGGGAGATGTTAACAAGTTAGAACCTCAATGGGGAGGATCTTACAAAATTATACAGAAACTAGTGTCAGGTGCTTATTACCTCCAAGATGCAGAAGGGAGAAAACTCGAATGACCCTAGAGTGCTAATCATTTACAGCCATATAGAACTTAACAAAAATGCCTGTAAGTCATTTATGTATTTTGTTTGAACATTTTTTTGACATAAATGACAGATAAAATATAGGCAATATTATTCAAGAGATATACCTACTTTTCTTTAAATCTCTCTAATAGTCGATCGAGGACCCTAAGGTGTGTCCGACCTGACTTCCTTAGGGAGAACCAAAGACTTTAAACCTCTATAACAGTTGATCGGGGACCCTAAGGAGTGACCGACTTGGCTTCCTTAGGGGGAACCGGAGACTTTAAACCTCCATAATAGTCGATCGGGGACCCTAAGGTGTGACCGGCTTGACTTCCTTAGGGGGAACCAGAGACTTTAAACCTCCATAATAGTCGATCGGAGACCCTAAGGAGTGACTGGTCTGGCAACCGGAGACTTTAAACCTCCATAACAGTCGATCGGGGATCCTAAGGAGTGACCGACCTGACTTCCTTAGGGGGAACCGGAGACTTTAAACCTCCATAACAGTCGATCGGGGACTC
This sequence comes from Zingiber officinale, assembly GCF_018446385.1. Taxonomy (NCBI): domain Eukaryota; kingdom Viridiplantae; phylum Streptophyta; class Magnoliopsida; order Zingiberales; family Zingiberaceae; genus Zingiber; species Zingiber officinale. Next base: position 55,337,423 of record NC_055994.1, read on the forward strand.
TAAGAAGTGATCAGTCTGACTTCCTTAAGGAGAATCAGAGACTTTAAACCTCCATAGCAGTCGATCGGGGACCCTAAGGAGTGACCGACCTGGCTTCCTTAGGGGGAATCGGAGACTTTAAACCTCCATAACAGTTGATCGGGGACCCTAAGAAGTGACTGACCTGTCTTCCTTAGGGGGAATCGGAGACTTTAAACCTTCTCTAAGATCAATCATGAGTTTTAACATTAACAGTACTTAACCATATATTCAATTTCACTCAGGCAAGCATACCCGACCGATTTTCTATGCAGTCGGGAGAGCCCGAAGGAACGCCTATATAACATATATTCAATTTCACTCGGGCAAGCATATCCGACCGATTTTCTATATAGTCGGGAGAGCCGGAAGGAATGCCTATATAACATATATTTAATCTCACTCGGGCAAGCATACCCGACCGATTTTCTATGCAGTCAGGAGAGCCCAAAGGAATGCCTATACAACATATATTTAATCTTACTCAGGCGAACATACCTGACCGGTCTTCTATGCCGTTGGGAAAGCCCGAAGGAACATCTATACAACATATATTCAATTTTACTCGGGCAAGCAAACCTGACCGATTTTCTATGCCATCGGGAAAGCCCGAAAGAACATCTGTATGACATATATTCAGTTTCGCTCAGGCAAACAGGCTCGATCGGTTTTCTATTCAGTCAGAAAAATCCAAAAGGGGCATTTATATAGCACATATTCCATTCTAAGCGGATGCACAAGTCCAACCGATTTTCTGCATGGTCAGGAAAACATGAAGGAACATTTACCTAGCAGATGTTTAACCTTGCTCGGATATAAAAATCCAATTGATCCATCGGGCAAGTCGAAAACGCTTCATATATGGACATGACACTTAATCTATCATATGAGCCTAGAGAGCATCGGAAAAGAAGTTTATTCATCATATTACTCAGAGGATAATTAAGGAATCTACTTCCTTCAATTATAATCTTTTGATGGGATTTCTCTACATATAGTAAATATATCAAAAAAAGTTCATTTACACAAATGCTTGGGTGGTTTTGAAGAAAAGGAAATCGCACAAGAAAAAACAAGTAAGTGTGAACTTTCATTAACATCTCATAAGTAGTAAATAATACACATCAGTTGTGAAATTATGATAAAATGTAAGCACAAAATGTTAAGTTTACTCGAACTCTTTCAAAAGGTCTTTGGGGAGTTCTTGGTTGAGTCTCCGATGATCTATGAACAAAGGATGAGGAACTTCAGACAGGCAATTCCCTTCTCTCAGCTATTGTATCACCCCGTTAACTGAATGAGTGAGAGTTCCTACAATTCGTCTAGCATACTATTCACCAAATTCAGGGGAATTTAAATAAGCCTTGTGCCTAGTATGTCATCGCTCTTCCTCACCTGTTTTGTATGCTTGCAACTCAGATTGTAGGTTATCTCTTTCCTCTTGTAAAGCAGTCTTCTCTGCCTTAGAATCCTCTAGTTCTTTTAGGAGCGAGCTTATTTGTAGATCTTGTGCTCATAGTTTTTCTTGTTGTTGGAGCAAGGCAAAGTCCTTGGAAGCCAACTCTGGAACTAAATCATAAGGTCCTAAACCATGTGATTGTTCCAGCTGGTTCAGTAAAGAGGTTTTGTGAGTAACCTCTAAGAGGGATTTATCTTTTAAAGCTCTTTCCATACTAAGTGTAGAATTAAGTCTCTCTAGCTGTAATTCCACGTTCCTTCTTTCCTCCTCTTTAGATTGTAACATCTGGCGAGTGTCCTGTAGAGTCTTCTCTAAATTGGCAGTAAATTCAGCTTGTGATTTCACCCTATCCTGTAACTAGAGAAGTTCATTATTAAGGAGGTTGGATGCAGCTTGTAATTCTTCTACCTTGTTCTTTGAGACTTGATTGGTCCTCTCCAGATCCACAACCACCTTACCCAAGTGTAGACTTGAAGCATATAGCTAGGGGAAATGGTAGTAAGATTACATTTTGTAAGTATCAAACAAGAAAGTTAAATTCAAAAACTTACCCAGTGGCTTGACGATTATAGTGTCGGCACGCTCAGTGTAGGTGCTTCTTCTCAGGAGCTCCTGAGACTGCAACCAAGACTCAGCTAATGCCCCTTTTAGTTGTAATAAGTCACACAGGGCAAAGGCAGGAGCTTGACTTAGTAGAGATGGTAAACTATGGCCTTGTTGAAACAAAATAGGAGGGCGAGGAGAACTTGTAAATGGTGAGGAAGTAGAAGGACGTTGTGCAGAAGCTGGTGAAGAAGGGTCAGGAGATGGGAGGCTAGCTAATGGAGGATTCTACTCAATGGCTACTGTGGTAGATCCAGAAGTAACTGATCCCCTGCAAGGAGTTATCCTAGCACGGGGCCTAGTAGAAGAGGAAGGTAGAGCTAGAAGAAGGGGCAGTGTAGCTTCAGGGGTAATAGGTGACTCCTTTGATAAAGAAACATCAGGGGGAATAACAAGAGAGGCAGAAATGAGGAGTCTTGGTTGTTGGCGCTACTCGAAATTTTGTTCTGTTTCCCCTGTATAAAAATGTGTACAAGAACAGAACTTTTCCTAACAACTCATGTGCTTTTCAGAAGTTAAACTTGGATTGCAAACGAAACTTAACATTATTAATCCAAGTTCAACCCATGTGTTCATCAGAAGTTAAACCATATTACAGAAGTTGATTAAATATCTATTTCAAGGATTGGCTTCAAGGTCGTTGGCGAGGCACTTGACCTTCTTGGGTATGAAATCATCCACTAATTCCTAGACAAAGCCTTTCAAAGAAATTGAATATTTAAACTCCTTACAGTAACATTAGGTTTAACTACAAAGACCACAATCGAAGCACAAGATCATTAGCCTCTTGTGCAGGTATTTTAGGATCCATACAAAGAAAATAAACTAGTACACGGCGCAAACAATTAACTAGTTATACATTTCTTTGTAGCTTAAAGACCTCTTGATCTTCTGCTTATTACTATCGCATCAATCCCATATTATAATATGGGCTTCTTCTTATTATAAGTGTGTTAATCTCCCTGTGTTTAAGATATCGTATGTTCATTAATTAAATGAGTTACTGACAACTCACTTAATTAACATCTGACTCCAAGAGTAGCACCACTCAACTTCATTGTCATGTCGGAACTAAGTCCGCCTGCAGGGTTTACATGACAATCCTTATGAGCTCTTAAGGGAGTATCATCATCCTAATAAATAGGACATAGTTTCCTTCTATAATCAACAACACACCGTATAAATAATATTATTTCCCAACTTATCGGGCCTATTGATTTAACGAATAAATCTCTCCCTTTGATAAATTAAAGAAATAAATACTAAGTAAATGTGCTTGTATTATATCGGGATTAAGAGTACGCACATCCATAATAACAGAGGTTCTGCTCTTTTATGCAGTCAGTATAAAAGGAACAACCTCAAATGGTCCTGCTCAATACACATATAGTGTACTAATGTAATTTTATAGTCAAGATAAACTAATACCAAATTACACTACAACCATTCCAATGGTTTGTCCCAATCCATCTTGGTTGTGAGCTACTATTTATAATTTATAAGGAACTGATAACATGATCTTCTGTGTGACACCACACCCCATGCTATCTACAATATAAATTAAATGGACAACTGCATTTAACTAAATGCAGACATTTGACCAATGTGATTCTCATTTCAAAATAAATATTTATACAAAAAGTTAGACTTTTAGTATACATTCTAACCCTGATCTCATCATAAGTAATGCAAAATTAGAACAAGCATGTGTAGGAGGAGCAAGTTCTTTACATTTAGAATATGAGATTTCAGTAGGAACAATGAGAATTTGTTCAAAAGTGGCTATGGTATCCGAGATAGGATAAGGATCTGAGGTACGAGGTGGCTGGCATTTCACCATGAAAGGACCCTCTGACTCTAAGGAGTGGGAGGACTCCTGAAGTTGTTCGGAAGGGGATAGTAGACCAAGGGTAGAAGGGGGAGGACGATCTCTCAACAATTCCTCACCCAGTCTTGTTAAAGCTGCCCTCGACAAAGCGAGTATTCTTGAATATGAGGGCAGGAAGAATAACATCAGCTGGAGAGGAAAGAAGAATTTGCATTAACAATAACACAAAAAAATAGTTCAAAATATGAGTAAAAAGGGTAATCTTACCAAAGGAAACATCCAGGGTCGCTTCTGCTGTGCTAAGACCAAAAATAAATAATAAGCCTTCGACGATTAGGGCAGGTAAATGAAACTTTGCACCCTTTAATTTCTCCAATGCAGAACAGAGAGTAGGGTCTTTCGAAACATTGCCTAATGTAGGAATAGGAGGAAGTTCTTAACACCAAGCTATGGGATATTGAGGGGGAGAAGGAAGACGCATAAAGAAAAATTTATTTCGCCATTCCCCTTGAGGAGGAATTCTACATAATAGGGGAGTTTTGGGGCGAGATTGAAATTTAAAAACACCCTCTTCCACTTGGCGGGGAATGAAGAAATGGTGAAAGAGTAGAGCAGACAAGGGAAAGTCCAGTAAACGAAAAATAATAACAAAACCAGCCATGATCGAAAACGATTGGGGAATGAGTTGATTTAGGGGAAGTTCAAAATATATCCTGTTGGAGTTGCAAGGTTGTAAACATAGTCCCACATCGAAAACACATGGGAAATATCATGGGTTTATAAAAGAAAAGATATTTCCATTGGAATGAGGCCTTTTGGGTAGAGCCCAAGAGCAAAACCATGAGGGCTTAAACTCAAAGTGGACAATATCATGTCATTGTGGAGATATATAAATTCTTTTCGACCCTAACAATTGATATCAAAGCTCGGACTGCCAGAAGGTTTAACTGTTGACTGTGCACAAAAGTTATGGTCTGATTGAGCCATGTGGGTACAATATTGACCTTTAACAAAGAAAGTGGGGGCTCCTATGTTCTGATCAAGAGGACCGGGCACCAGGCAGGAAGTCCTAATAGGTCGGGTGGACCGAGGGGTAGGAAGACTTGGTGGGTCGAGGATCGGACATGGAAAGCCTGTGGTCCTTTGTTTGAGGGGGGGATTGTTGGAGTTGCAAGGTTGTAAACATAGTCCCACATTGAAAACACATGGGAAAGATCATGGGTTTATAAAAGAAAAGATATTTCCATTGGAATGAGGCCTTTTGGGTAGAGCCCAAGAGCAAAATCATGAGGGCTTAGGCCCAAAGTGGACAATATCATGTCATTGGGACCTTGACGTCCGCTAGAGAGGGGGGTGAATAGCGTCTCACCCAAATCGATCGCTTCTTCCTACACTTGTTAGTTACGTAGTGAAAATACAAACAAACAAGTAGAAAGCTAATCTAAATACAAGATAAGAAATGCAAACCAAGCTACACGATCATTTAACGTGGTTCAGAGATTAGGGCTCCTACTCCATGATCCAATAATTTTTCTCTTTTTGATGTTTGACAACCCGTTTAAGTTAGGGAAACAATATAGCAATAATAATGCAAATAAATATGCAATCTGCACATGCATAAATCATGGAACCTAATCCTAGGCTCCCCCTTCACCTAAGTTCCCCCTTGAGCTAGGATTTCTTACAAAAGTAAACTTCTCCCCTTTGTTAATAAATGAGCAATCACTCCCCCTTCACCTAAGCTCCCTTGAGCTAGAATTTCTTGAAAATGTATGTAGGTTTCCCACTTAAACATAAATTTCTCCCCCTTTGCCATACATCAAAAAGAGCTCCAACAATATCCCAATTATTGGACTCTTTGACCTCTAATGACCATTAACATCATATATTAATCCCCCATAAGATTACATACATGTTCATCACTCTTTTGATCATTTTCTAATACAAAAAAATATTTTTAAACCATATCAGTCGACTGCTATAAGTCCCAGTCAACTGCCATCGTCAAAATGAGCTTACAGAGACATTTTGTGCTCATGAATAATGTTACTAGTCGACTGGTATAAACCCCAGTCGACTGTCATCGTCAAAAAGAGCTTACAGAGGTCTTCTGTACTCAAAATTACTGTTACCAGTTGACTGGTACTCTATGTTGGTAAAAATCAATATTTTTGATCCACTTTCAGAAATGCGCAAAAAATTCCACAGACCTCCAAAAACTCCCAAATTTTATGGAGAGGTCTATTTTATCCATGTCTATTTTGGAAAAATATATATAAAAATATATTTATCACAGATCCCAAGATTAATACAAAATTTAAAACTAGTTAAATGGTTCAATTGAACCTTAACCTAAAGTCCTAGTTTTGGCTTTCTTTTGATGTATCTGCCCATACTAAACCATAATGCATCCCTAGAATTGGTTTATATGGCATCTATACATCAAAAACTAATTTTCATGTAATATGACCCCAATGCCATATTTTCATGCATGATACCATCCTAATTGTGCCAACCCACTAGGTTAGAGATTCAAGTCCGTCTCCTAACCACTTGGCACATTTGATAACCCATCTACCATGGGTCCCAAAGGCTCTTCCTAACCTTAGGACTCTTAGCCTTAATCACCTCCTTAGGTGACTCATCTACCATGGCTATACCCACATGGTGTACCTTAGTAGACTTTCTCTTCTTAACCTTGGGCACCTTATCCTTTCCATAATCATATGCAACCCTTGCATATTTCTTATCACAGGCCTTGGATGATTTTCCCTTGCCCTTTGTCACTCCTCCCTTGCCATTTTCATGTGCCACCCTAACACTTGACCTCCTCTTGACATGAGAGAGACCTAATTTGACATTTTTGAAGTTTTGACCACCCAAACACATGTCAAGTCCTCTAGGTCCAATAATGAACCTATCTAGGACTTTCTCCATTTCTTCAAGCCTTACCTTTAAGGCTTGATTTTCTAATTCTAGGGTTCTAACCTTGGAGTCAACATATCCACTTTGGACATCCCTAGACCTACCCACCTTCCTAGGCATATGCCTCCCTTTCTTGGGATTAATGCTTAGGTTTTCACCCACTTTCCTTCCCTTAGGCAAAGTGGTTTGGGTCTTATTAGGTCTACCCTTAATGTATGATTTCTTAGGGTTATCTACCGTGTTAACCCTATTCCTATCATTATACCTAAATCCATAATTATGCATGGATACATAATTTTCAATATTCCAAACAAGCATAAAGGAATTTGAACTTGGATTAAACTTCAAAATATGGATTACCTTCCCTTTTACCTTTGAAACTCCCCCTTGACTTATGCTCCTCTTCTTTTCCCATTTCTTCAAGTGCGCCAATTTCTTGAGCTCTCCTCTCCTTGGGCACTTTGTGTGGTAGTGACCCCACTCACCACATGTAAAGCACCTAATGTGCTTCTTCTCCTTCTTCTTCCTACAACTCACATTAGTTTCTAAATTAACTTTAGTGAGTTTAGGGTTTACCTCCTTTACCTTCTTGAGTGAAGGACACCTACTCTTGTAGTGCCCCATCTTACCACACTCAAAGCATTTGATGTGACTCTTCTCACTCTTCTTGGTAGTTGAGGTTAAGGGTTGAGCTTCCAAGACCTCCTCATCCTTGGATTGCTCTTCTTATTCTTCACTTGAAGATGTGGATGACTCCACTTCGTCCTCTCTTGAAGATTTGGGTGATACCTCCTCATCTTCCTTCTCCTCCTCGGATGTTGAACCCGTGCCAACATCCGATTGGTCATTCTCTTCTTAGACCAATGAGTCCTTCTCCTTGGGCTCCTCCTTTTCTTGGGTTTGTGTAGGACTCTCATGAAACGCAATTACCTTTTTCCAAAGGTCACTTGCGTTCTCATATTCACCTACATTCAATATCGTATTAGGAGGTAATAAATTAATTAAAATTCTAGTTACCTCCTTGTCCATCTCCGATTGCTCCGTTTGCTCCTCGGTCCAATATCGACGTCGGAGATGCTTTCCCTTCTTGTCCGTTGGAGCTTTAAACGGTTCCTCCAATGCAATCCATTGGTTCCAATTCATTTGGAACCACATCTCCATGCGCTTCCTCTAATAGTCGAAGTCCTCGCGCTCGTATGGAGATGGGATTCGGATGTCCCATCCGAGAGATCTCTCCGACTCCATCTTCTTCCTCTAGCACTTGCTCCCTTGGAGATTAGTCCAACAAGAGCTCACCTTGCTCTGATACCACTTGTTGGGACCTTGACATCCGCTAGAGGGGGGGTGAATAGCGTCTCACCCAAATTGATCGCTTCTTCCTACACTTGTTAGTTATGCAGCGGAAATACAAACAAACAAGTAGAAAGCTAATCTAAATACAAGATAAGAAATGCAAACCAAGCTACACGATCATTTAACATGGTTCGGAGATTAGGGCTCCTACTCCACGGCTGTCCGTAAGGTGGGCGATCTCGATCCGTCGGTGAATAACTCCCCGACAAATTCTGGCTAGCTCACGTAGCTCCTTGTGGGTGGAGAAACCTCACCACAACTCTCACAAGAACACTTGAGACGCTAGGGCATAGGTAGACTACTAATAGGGGTTAACCACCTCTATTTCTTCAACCTCAACCAAGCTCCCAAGTCTTGGTTATATAGGACACGGGATGGAAAATTCCGCCTACCAGTCGACTACCAAAATCATCAGTCGACTGCCCTCTGTGGAAATTCGACCGTTACAGCCCAACAGCTCGATACCAGCCCTCTGTTCGCTCTCAGTTGACTGCACCAGTCGACTGATGAAACCACCAGTCGACTGCTACAGTACTGCTACAGTAACGTATAGTACTACTACAGTAAACCCTAATCCTATGATTTAACCCTGAGTACATTCACTCAGTACTCGTCCTCACCCAACCAACCTAGACCTAGCCTTCTAGCCTCCTCCATCAGCCTTGCGCCCCTCGAATGCCTCCCCATCCTTCACGTCTTGCCTTCTGGAGCTTCCATCGGCCTTGTCATTGTTGTCGGGTCTTCCTTTGCCAAGAGGTCGGGCCTCCGGGACTTCATCCATTGCCAAGTCACACTTGGACTTACGTTGCCAAGACTACATGCTTGGACTTACACCGCCAAGACTCATCCTTGGACTTTCCTCCTTTGCCAAGATCACACTTGGACTTTCCTTGTTGTACTTGTATCCTGCACACTCACAATGCATATCAAATATAACAATAAACCTAACTTAAACCTTTGCCCAAATATCAAAGCTTAGGATACCCAGATTGCTCCAACATATACTAACATCAGTAAAGAAAGGGTGAATGGGAAACCTAAAACCATACAGGACCTGCTCTCAAAAAATCGCCACGCTTGCAGGAGGAGGAAGATAGGGACGATCCTTATGCTTAGGAGTGACCGCGTATGAAGGGAAGTTGTAATTCCACCGAAGCTCGTAGGCTTCTGATTCAGAAAACTCAGAAACACATTGGAAGTACCATTCAGAAGAAGTTGACATTGTCAATAGAAAGTGGTAGGAGAAACGAGAATAGGTAACAAAGAACAAGAAAAACACAGACGAGAGGAGGAAGACAAAGTGATTAGGGATTTTTTCTATTTTCCCTTTAGAAGTCGGGGTAGGGCATCGAAACAAAAGTTTTAAGCAGGGACGTTGGATTAAAATGATAAGAAAAGCTTGATTAAAAAAGAGTCGTTGGATGAAGCAGTGAGCCAGTGAGTATAGTAAAACAAGTACACACCAAACGTCATAGGCAAGCGTGTCACCAATCAAAGAACAGTATAGGTAGTCGACACAGAAAATTGTATTCCGGAGATGTTAAAATCATTACTGAAATTAAGTATAGAAAGTTCGGGGAATCTGAAAAAAGATTTCTTATATCACATTACAAGTTTGGCCGTCAACATCAGTATATATATATATAAACTCGACCGATCATAGAAAGCCCGGCCGGGTATGAAATTCAGAGGAAATCTTGGCATAAACTCAGTCATTTGTTAGTGATCGGTCGGGTATTGAATTTTTAATGCAAACGCATAAATAAATCTGATCAGTCATCAAAAATCGACCGGGTAGTGAACAATGTTAAGGCATATGAGTAAACTTGAGTATCCACCCATAGCTAACCGAATATTCAATTAGGATAATATTAGGTATATAGGCAAACTCGATCGGTTATTAATGATCAACCAGGTGTAGTATTAAACATACAAATAAATTCGATTAGTTGTCAACGACCGAATGAATATTAAATTTAAATGACATAAAGGCAAATTTGATTGATCACTGATAGTTGATTAAATATTAAGCTTAGATGAAATTCAACATAGGGATAATTTTGTATAGTAACAAAAAAGCAGGGCAAACTTGTTAAATAAATAAGCGATAATTGTGAAGATGATAAAGCATTTCTGAACAAATAACTTAACTCCCCAACAATAAAACCCCACCAATCAAAGCCAACATTAAAAGCTATATAAATTACTGAATATTCACTAAACATAAGTAACAACAAGGATAAATCCATGATTATAACATCATACAGAAAAATTAACACTCAGGATTGATAGTAAAAACACAGAACGAGAGTAAATTAGGAAATAGGTCGGAGGGAATGGTATCAAGTAATTCTTGACGGTCGAGGAAGTTAGCAGGAGGATCAGAAACTAATAGCCCTTTCTTTTTCAGTTGCCTTATACCTCCTTTAGCCCCATAAGTGAAAGCTTTGACGATATAGGTAGCAATATGAGCATTAAACTCAGAAGATTCCAGGAGAGCTCTTGTCCTCTTTTCAAATCGCTCAGCTTCCCCTTCCTAATAGGTTACTAAAGCATCTTGGGAAGCTTTTGACTTGAGCTCCTTGGAAGCTAGTTCTGCTTTAATCAAATCTAGGGATAAACTTAAGGAATTTAATTAAGAATTCTTAGATTCTATAACAGCATCTTTCGTAGCTAATTCCACCTTCAACGCCTGTAGTTGGGATAACAATTGAGCATTCTCGGCAGTATAGGTATTCATTTTGGACTCTAACTCAGTGCGAAGAAGGGTCTCTGACTTAGCTTTAGCTTCAAAATCTATGACAGAGGCTTTCCACTTAATTGAATTTAGAAGTTCCGCCTCAAGAAGCTCACAAGTTTCTTACAGCTGGCAAGACAATTCTTGAAAAGCTTGAGAGGAGGAGGTCTCAGGAGTTTGTAACCTTAGCTAGGCCACTTCTTGGATTAGTTCATACATGTGTCGATGCATATTCATATTCGTGATCCATCGCTGTCCAAAGGTTATCATTAGAATGTATTAATAAAAGTAAAGGTAGGAAGAGTATGTTACCTTAATTTCCTTAAAAGAAGCTTGATCAACCCACTCAGTAGGAATGAGTTTCTCAATTTCTTTGCAAGCCTCTGGTTAGGCTGTCGTTTAAGAACCTCCCAATAATATTAGGAAGGTAGGAATAGATGTGGAAAAGGATGATAAGGATCTATGAATAGAAGGAGGGGAAAAAAAATAAGAATAGGAGAACTCTCGGTTACTGAGGGTGGTAGAAAAATTGATTCAGGAAAATTCATCATAAAGGCAGGATTAGAGCCAACATTCGGAGGCAGAGGATCTTTCGATATGTGAGAGGAAGAAGAAGTAAGGGAAGGATATAAAGAAGAGATAGTAGGCTTCTGAGAAGAAAGGGGGATATCCCCTGTAGGTGTCTCCTCAGAGGTAGCAGTAGCCCATTTTTTGGGACGGGGTGCTAGTGTCAAGCGATGCCCGGGGCGTTTCCTGGTAGGAACATCCTCAAGTTCTTGTTCTTGTGTCTCTTGAGGAGTGCCTTCTGGAGGTATGCTAGTGGATGCTTCCTCAAGAGTAGCTGAAGAACTATGAACAAGAGTTGGTTGATTGCAGGACTTAGGTAGAAGAGTATCAGATGCTGGAGCCGCAACATTAAGTTATGCTTTAAGCTCTTGCTCCTTAGCCGACACTTTCTCGTCATCTAGATGGATAGCGTTATCAACCAAAGCTCTATATAGAGTATCCACTGCAACAAGCAAGAGAGTATTTTAGTTAGTAAAGGAAAGATAGCTAAGAATTTCGAAACTTACCAAAAGAGTATTGTAGGCTCTTTTGAACGGTATAATAGGTCATCATGTATCCACTAATGAATATAAAAATGATGACCTAATAATTTCTTAGAGTATTTGGAGAAGAGAGGTTGTTGGTGAAGTTCCCTTACATCAGGAAGAGGAGGAAGAGAAGATTACCAAAGAACCAGAAAATTTAGTAAACCACCCAACAGGACCAGAAAATTTGACAAAGAAAAAACGGGATTTCCAACCTTGATAGAAGAGGGCATTTCTTCAAAGAATATCATTTTCAGACGAGATTGAAAGAGGAAAACCCCTGGTTTCGATTTCTTAAGATAAGAAAACATAAAAAATTTTGAGGAGTAGGAGTTATATCAAAAAGGTGGAACATCATGTACAATCCACATAGGTATCTAAAAGCATTGGGGGCAAATTGCTGGAGAGGAATACCAAAATACTGGCTAATATCTACCAAAAATGTTGGAATAGGAAAGCGTAAGCCCACGATTAGTTAGTCCTTAAAAAAGGTGATATAGATAAGGGTGAGCATCAGGTGGTGGAACCCTAATGTGGTATCCTTCAGGGATTTCATACCGAGAGTGGATAGAAATTTGGTCGGTGGAGGTGAAGGAGGAACAGATTTCAGCGTACCAAGGAAGTAAAGATTCTTCAACCATGTGCAGAAATTGAAATGCTTAGAAAGTAAATAACTTACTGATTCCTAAGAGAAAAAAGGTCATGAAAGGAAAACATGGGAGATGAAGAAGCACGAGTCACTAAAGGAAATCGAGAAAAAGGGAATCGCCAGAGACTAATGGGAAGAAGATGAACAACGAAAGGTTAAAAAAAACTTAGGGTTTTAGGATAATCTAAGGATCACCGTACAAATAAAATAGGATGATAGAGAAGAGTCATTGATTTGCTAAGGAGAATGTGTGATAAGACACGAATGAAAGATGTACCAGAAGTTACTTGAAAAGAGGGAGAAAGAAGGATACGTGGCGCTCGCCCAGGAAGGGGCATTTATGATAAACAGAACAAATCGAATCACATACTGAACCGCCATATCTTTGAACATTCTCTTTCCGTTAAAGGATCAATTACCAATAAGACCACTTTGAAAAATCGCGCGAATCTTAAAATATAGACGAATAAGCAAAACTTGTAAGTAAGAAAAATGTCTTAATTTATTGTAATCCCGACCAAACAAGTAAGTCCGGTCGGACTCATATTCGGTCAGACATACACGTAGGACCCTTTACTTGATTGATTTTTACACGATTAACCACAAGAAACAAAACATAATCAAATATAGCACTTTACATTAAGCAATAGTAATGTTACAATTAGAACTCTTAAACTTCCATAAACAAATACAGTAAAACTCCTACTAATCTCGCGCCCAGATTTAGTGAAACATTCTATCCACTCCCAGTAGGGGCATATGGTAGAGTGACAACCTAAACAAATTTTGGAACAAAGGGAATGAACAAGCCAACTCATTATCACGTTCTGGGGGATGAAAATAAATTTTACCTAGTATTATTACCAATAGAAAAATCTGTCATCCAACGAAATTTAAACTTTTATTTGGAACCATCCGATTGTTCTTCCCATCCTAGGTGTGGGCGGGTACTAGAGTGACAGCTCGAACAAAAAAGGGAGGCTCGTCCAGTCCTCTGGTGCTTGTACAATTCACCCCTCGAAACATGTGACTGAGAGGTCATCTCTAGCCTAATATGATCCAACTCAGCTTGCAGAAGATCCACCCTAGCCTTCTGCTGGTCTAAATCTTGTTGTTGTCATGATATCAGTAAACCATCTACATGAACTTTCTTGGTCAAGATGGTTATCTTTGAAGCGTGCTGGACTTTTAAATCATCCAACTCAGTTTTTTGCTTCAACTCTGAATATGCTTTGTCCCTCAAAGCCACTTCTGACTGGACTTGGGATTGAGCTGTTAATAAATGTATCTCTAGTTCCCTTCGGTGTGAATGATATAGATCTAGAGCTTGTATGTGTAAGGAACTAGGGCACTAAATAAGCGAAAGCGCAATGAAAAACTTCTAGTTCCTTTATCCAACAGATCCATGTGAAGGAAAGAAACATTGCTTAAAACAATCTATACTAAGTTGCATGATAGTGGTTATACCTTTGATGTGTGCTCACGAACTCTAAACAGCTTGGATCTCAGTACGATCACACGTTCGCACCTCTACGGTATCCACACAAACAAGCCTTGCCTTCGTTTGTCTCACAAACTCACAAGAAAGAGATGGAGACCACCTAAGGTTGTGCTAGCAACCACACAAGGGGTTTCAGCCAAAGGAAGGAGGAAGAAGAAGAAGACTAAAGGTTTTCCCATAATGAAAATATCATCCAAAATGATATATATACCCATCTCATGAATATCAAAGGGTTTTACCCTTTCATCTTCCAATCCAATGGCTCAAACCATTTCATCTTCCAATCCAATGACTCAAATTGACCATTCAATCCAATGGTTCAATTTTGACCATTCAACTTCCTTGGTGAACTCAAGTTCATCCAATGAGTCTAACTCATTGATTCTCATGCAATTTCGAATTTAATGAATCACCATTCCAATCATTCGAATTGATTCAATGAGTCTAGTTTGAATTGGACTTAATCCAACAATTAGATCCAATTGAGTCTTACTCAATAAGTCCAATTCGGATTAGACTAAATCCAATGAACCCATCTTGTTGGTCCCCGTGGGTGTTTTGATGTGATCAACCAAGTTGGTTAGGTCCTGCTTTGTGTTTGATCCCTGTGTCTGAGTGTGCAGGAGCTTAGGAGCACAAGGAGTTGAGCAGAAGATGCAGCTAGCGAGAAGGACGACACGGGAAGGGAGCCGACGGGCTCCGTGCGTCCAAAGGACGAGAGAGCTGCGGAAGAGTACTCCAGTGGACGAGAAGAACGTGCACGGCGTTCGAGGGACGAGAAGTCAGAAGGAAGCCTGCTCGAGGAGAAGGCCGAAAATTGGGTTTGGGTGAGCCCTATTTCGGTTGGCCGAATCACCCAAACTATCAGAGCATCGGAAGCCAATGCAATGGAGCTGGAAAAGAAGCACAAGCTGAAAAACCAGCTTGAAGGCGCCTTCATGAAGCATGAAGGCGCCCTCAACATGAAGGCGCCTTCAATAGGTCAGTTTTGACCGTTTGCGCTGCGAAAAAAATTTTATCCGCTGACCGAGCTGGAGGCGCCTTGGACCCTTGGGATAGATTTTCCAGGAGCTATATAAAGGCCCCTGGAGCTAGGAAATATTCATTTAATTCGGTGTTCAACTCTGTAAGAAATTTCTAGCAATAGTTCTGAGCTGTTAGAGTGTAAAAGGCTTCTCTGCCTTCAGTAAAGGAGATCTTTTCTAGTGCGTTTTCTCATCTCCCTGGATTAACAACCTCCTTGGTTGTAACCAGGTTAAATTCTGTCTCTCTTCTATTTCTGCCTTTTACTTTTATTATTATTGCTATCTGTTTGAGTTGAAAGACGAGGAGGGTATAGTTTTATTTTTTCAGAAGCACCTACACATCTTAATTATATCTACTTGTTTTTTGTGTGTGACCCAATAAGTTCTTTTAACATTGGCAATGTACTCAAATCAACATTTAGATACATAAGCAATGAGTGACATCTAGCAAGACATCATTGCTATCCAAGTGATGAGAAAGTCGAGATCCGATCTAACCTGTCCGTGACTATTATCTTGTATGATTTGGTCCCTCTATCCTTGATATCTAGATTGATCAATGAGGCATAGACCATATCATCCTCTTATCAACCTTTGTGTTTCTTGATCTCTAAGTAGACACACTCAATCAAATAAGCTTAATATATCATATTGACTCATTTATGCATGACCATGCTTTCTTGTGTTCTACTAATCAAGGGACCCACAGATATCACTTCCGTCATATGGAAGGGATCCCATCTACATCACTCACATCCCTCCGCATAATTCATTGCATACCCAGTGATCGATTTTATTGTCCACCTTGTTACAGGTGACGTTTGCCGATACCAAAGTACACAACTCCTTATGTAGGGAACCGTAGTGACTTCAGGTCTAAGGACTATTCATACCAATAGTCACATGAGAATGTTTATGACACTCATATAACGATCCATGAAACATTCTCATGGCGGGTCATTCAGTATATATTCTCTAATATATACCCATGTGTCAACTTGATATCTCATATCCATGACTTGTGAGATTAAGTCATCCGTTGACCTACATGCTAGTCTCAATGCATTAATATTGTTCTTGTATATTAATGCTTGACTAAGAATAGTTAAGAGTAGTGTCATATGTATATCTACAATATCTCACTATCAATTCAACCAATTGATATGTTGTAGATTAGAACCTCCTACTTTAGGATATTATTATACTTATTCATTCGGCACTGAATTGAAATAAATATAATAACCAACTTTGTCTTTTATTAATAATGAAATATGATATAAAATTGAGTCATTTACAATCATCTCATTATTGATACTAGTGCTAATACTAACATCCCCCTCCTCTCATCTCTCTCTTTAGTAGAGGGTAGTCTCGTGAGCCATAAAAAGATCATTTTATAGGATCTAGGTTTTGCTTGACTAATAAATGAGATTTAAATGGGAAATAGAAGTGAAAATGCTAAGAATATCATGAATATATATAGAAATAGAAGTTGGTTTATGGCTTACGATCGGCAATGTGTATGTCTCTTGATTAGGAAAATTAATTAGAAAATTCACAAGACATCTAAAAATGTTTTAAATAAATTGTAGCCAACCCACCATCCACCCTTCATTATGTTGGACAATTTTATTGTTAGAGATTACAGGGGTAATCTGAATTTAAAATTACAGAATCAAAATCAATCTTATCTGTTAGATGATCTAGCCTAATAATCTCAAGCTATCAACGAAACTAGTTTTATCGAATTTCCGCTGGTTCAAGCGCAGTGTCGAGTCCGAGTTGGGAAGTCATCCGACTGCTGATTAGAGACTTATCCGAGTCGCCAAGTGCCAAGCAAGCTGAGTACTGAGTGGGTCACCGTGTACTCGAGCGGGTTGTCGAGTCATTGAGTTGTCTGACTACCAAGTCAGCCGAGTACCAAAGTCGTTTGATTGCTAGGCCAATCGAGTAGAAGACCTGAGTCAGTTGAGTACTCTAGAGTGCAAGCAAAAATATTTTAGAGTAGATGCTGAGTTCTCCCGAGTGGATGTCTAGTGTTGTCGAGTGCTGTCGAGTCAGGACGCAAATCGTCTGAGTAGATCACCGAGTCGGAAAAGAAAGATGTCGAGTACTCGGGAAGTATTCCTAAGTAGATGTTGCAATCGAGCTGAGAGTGGAATCACCCAACTATTCGAATCAGGAAGAGGCATCCCCAACTGTCGAGTGTTGACCGAGCCTGAGTGGGTTGTTGTATCCAATTAGAAAGTGATGATGAGGCCTGCGTTTGATGCAGTGTCCTTAAAATAGATTCGCCCCACCTGAGACAATGCTAAGAGGTGGGGCGAGCCTGAGTGGGTTATCATGGTCATCTATTTCTAAGAATCTAACGACAAATCGTAATCACCATTAAACACTAGTGGTCATGACAAACTGAATTCATACCTGATTGCTATCATGAGTGGATCTACCTTGCGAATGCACGACAAAGATGAAAACTAGTGTGGGAACTAAGATGGACAGAGATTACTTTTCTTGCACACACTACAAAAAAAAATATAGATTTAGAAACGAATTTCAACGACACAAATAATTTATCTTAAATCAACAATAAAAATAACAATGAAAAACTAGTTGTAGCAAAATAATAACGATTTTTTTTTTTAATTTAGCAACAAATTATTTTGTCACAAATTTATTGTAAATTATGACGAATATTGAATTTGTCATTAATTTGCAATGATTTGTCATTAAATCCGTAATAAATTTTGAGACAAAATTTAAATTAATTGAACAAATAAATTTTGGATCGGTTCCGATTTAGTAAACTTGTGACGAATTGATAAATTCATTGCTAAATTTATAACCAAATCCGATTTCATGAATTTATAATTCGTGGCCAAATTTAAAGTAAATTTTGAATCCGATAATTAAATTTATCAACTAATTTCAATTTTGTCACGAATTCCGCAGAAGAATTTGGAATTCGTTGTCGAATTTAGGATTTGAATCAGTGACAAAATTCATCGCCGAATTTAGGATCTAAAATCCTGCCGCGTAACCTAAAATCCCTATTTCTCCCGCACGTGGCATCGACCAGATCTCTCCACACACACACGCGACCGTCGTGAGGCTGGCCGCGACCTCGGCTGTTACCTCAGCTTGACCGCTAGGCCTGCCGTGACCTCCCTCCCAGGCCGTGAGCTCGGTCCAGCCGCGAGATGCCGAAGTGAGGTAATTCGTTCGATCTTGTTTTCTCCGTCGCAAATTCCTTGAGCCATTGAAGAAATCACAGTTTGGTGGCACTGGCTTCTT
Organism: Zingiber officinale; assembly: GCF_018446385.1. Lineage (NCBI taxonomy): Eukaryota > Viridiplantae > Streptophyta > Magnoliopsida > Zingiberales > Zingiberaceae > Zingiber > Zingiber officinale. The sequence continues at coordinate 55,355,906 of NC_055994.1, forward strand.
CGATCCCTTCTCCTTCGCCTTTCTCACTTCTGGATATGCTTCGGTAAGCAGTTTCTTCCTCTGTCTTCGGATTCATGGGTCGCTTCTCATGGATCTGCGTTGTTTCTATATCGCCCGTGTAAGAATGTGATTTCTTCCTTCCCATCTCTGTTAATTTTTTAGATTGATGTTCAATCATTTTCAGAATTTTTCATGAAACCATTTGATGAATCGCTCGGGAGTTTTGTGTTATTTTATTGGACATAATGAGACAATTGTTAAGATAAGAGATGATAATTTGTCTGGAACTGAGTGTTTTAAATATTTATGATCATTTTTACAAAACGATAGAGAGATTGAAAGAAATGTCTTACATAAAATACAAGTATTGAAATGAAAAGCGTAAGATGTTTTATGTGATCATATAGTGCCATTAAAACTTAAAAGAAAGTTTTACAAAATCGTAGTTATACTTGCTATGTTATATAGAGCTGAATGTTAGGCTATGACTCGAGCACATGAGCAAAAGATGAGAGTTGCAGAGATAAAAATGTTAAGGGAGATGTGCGAACGTATGAGGATGGACAAAATAAGAAATGAAAGTATTAGAGAGAAAGTCAAAGATGCATCTATTGAGGGAAAATTCTGAGAGACACGTTTAAGATGATACGAGGCAAGTAGACGACCAATAAATGCTCCAGTTAGGCGATATCAAACTATGACAAACACATATATCAAACGAGAAAGAAAAATACCAAAATAAACTTGATTAACAACAATAAAATAAGATAAAATTTATTTAAGTATAGATGATGATATAGTAGAAGATAAAACTCAATGGCGTAAAAAGATCCATATAGCCGATCCTATCTAGTGGGATAAAACTTGATTGTTGTTCTAATTATTAGACTCATTGGATCTGGAGAGTTTGTTGCCTCTTGAAGTGTTTTCGATCTAGAGATTATTATATTATTTTTTTATATTTTGAAGTGATTACCAGAGGCAGTGATATTAACTGATCCCTTGTCTCTTGCTTTTAGGGTAGAATTGCAATCAATTCGTTGAAGCCTATGGGTGATTGGAGTTTACATCTCCTCTTGTTTTATTTGGTTGTTTTTGCTCTGCAAATTATGTTTTATGTGGGAGTACAAGTCAATATGTACGTTCAGAATATCCATCTACCGATATCCCTCTAGACATTGAAGCGTGATACGGTTGACAATGGAGGGGCCCAAGGGGAAAGGGTGAGAAGGGTCAAGGTCATGTAGCGATCAAAAGTCAAGAGGACGTGGCGGTCAATAGTCAAGGTGACGCGGCAGTCAATGGTCAAGCTGACGGGGCGGTCAGAGGCAAGCATGTGGGGTAGTCAGAGGTCAGGCAGACTGGTTGATCAAGGGGGCAAAACAGTTGAAAGACGAGGGAAGACGACAGGCGGAACACCGGGCACAGGTCGGGGTCGGCAGAGCTGTTTAGAGATGGCTCGAGCTAAGGCCTGCGATCCAAAGGACCGGAAGTACAGGCCATGGGTCGGAAGCGGCAGAACTGATCAGAAGCAGCTCGATCTACAGGCCTGCGGTTGAGGGCCAGGAAATACAAAGCGCGGGATACAGGTCAGGATCGGCATAGCTGTGTAGAAACGGCTCGGTCTGCAAGTCTGCGACTTGAGGGCTCGGAAGTACAAGCCACAAATCAAAGGTTGGACGCAGCAGGGCTATGCAGAGATGGCCCTGTCTGCGGGTCTGCTACTCGGAGATCCGAAAGGGTAAGCCACAAGTCACAGGGCCGTGCAGGGTCAGCCCGACTAACAAGCGAGATCTGGTCGAGGCGTGCGAGGTAGATGCCGACCGCGATGAATAGGATGAGCCAAGCTGTGCAGGAGTGGAAGGATCACCAGTGAGACGTGCGAAGGCGGAGGTTTCTAAGGGAGAAGATGCTCTCATGATTAATAGCGGCCTGACAGGTGTCCCTCACTATAAGACAAAATCCATGTGTAAAGGCGGAGGTTCCTAAACAAGAAGATGCTTTCACAACCAATAGCGGCAAGACAGGTGTCCAGGACTACACGACAAAGCCCGGCGTCTAATGTTTTCTGAGAGGGTTGTAGGTTCTAGGAGGAGAGGACGCATAAAAGGGGAGAGATCCCTCGTACGCAGGTATGCGCACACACTCCCTCGTCACTTTTTCGACAACTTTTCACTTTCAGTTGTTTCCTCTTTTCTCTCTACTTTTTCTGGGGAAAAAGGACCTGACTTGAGCGTCGGAGGGCCTGATCCGAGGACTTTTTCCCTGGGTTTCGGTCTCTAACGTGAAAGGGGAGATTGTCTGAGTGTGCGCAGGAGCTTGCAGCAGCGTCAGCCTCCCGTGGGAGCCGAATCACCTACGACTTTCCGTCAACAACCAGGCCACCGCGACCTGCCTCCGTCCGACTCAGCCTTCGGACAGGATCAAATTTGGCGCCGTTTGTGGGAAGCACTACGGCCTGATCCGGAGCGTGAAGATGGAGGACTCGGGTCGAAGCTCTAGCAGGAGGATCAACGTGACCATGACCGCGGGGGAGTACGAGCTCTTCAAGGAGGTTAGAAAGCAAGCTGCCTCGGAAAAGCAAGGAACAGTTTCGCGGCCCCGCCTAGCACCTGAAGCATCTAAAGAACCTCGTGAGCACAGTCCAAAGAAAGAGGAGCCTCCGACGTCGGTGGCGGAAAGCTCTCTACATCCACCTCGGGATTCAGGAAAGGGAAAAGCTATAATCCCTGCCAGAGATCTGCCTGAGGATCCGGATGACAAGGTACCCTTTTCGGCTCAGATCCTGAGGGAAAGCCTGCCCAAGGGGTACCCAGCCCCGAACATTGGAGAATACGATGGGAACGAGGATCCGGAAGAGCACCTGCGAAAGTTCAAGAATGCGGCTATCTTGTATCAATACAGCGATGCTGTCAAATGCCGAGTATTCCTACACACCCTGTCCGGGTCGGCGCAGAAGTGGTTCGATGGGTTGCCCCCAGAGTCCATCAATCGCTTCATGGATTTCAAAACGGCCTTCCTACGCCGTTTCGCCAGTAGCCGTAAGTATCAAAAAATCGACCACTGTCTTTTTGCTCTCAAGCAGGATTCGACCGAGCCCTTGCAAAGATACATCAACCGGTTCAGTCAAGTGGCCAATGACGTCCCCTCTGCCACCTCAGAAATATTGATGAGCGCCTTCTCCCACGGATTGCGAGAAGGGGAGTTCTTTAGGGACCTCATCAAGAACCCCGCCCGGAGTTTTGATGACATGGTGGAGAAAGCTTCTTGCTACATCAAGGTGGAGGAAGCTCAGGCCGCTAGGGGGAAGGCTGAAAAGACGGTGACTCCTGGCAACCGACTTGAAAGGAGAGCACCACAGCCAGCTCAGCCCTTCCAGCGCGTTCAACCCAGGCCTGCCCCTCAGCCCGCTCAGGGAGTCAGACCAGCTCCGCGAGTTGCTACTATACACGCACCCAGACCTGGACCGAGGGGAGCACCATATTGCACAGATCATCGGTCCAGGACGCACGATCTTAGTAACTGCTTCCAATTTGCTCGTGATTCCAGGAGAGCTGCCGAGCAGGGTCAGCCCCCCCGGAGTTAGCGCCCCAGATACAGAGGATGGAGGAGGAACGGGCCGCAGCGGGACGTGCTCGTCAGACCCGGCCCGACCTAGCCGGCCCAGCTAACCAAGCTGGCCTCGGGGAAGACCGAAGAGATGCCGGAGAACTGGAGAACCGGGGAACGTTGCTGTGCAAGAGATCGTTATGATTTCAGGAGGGCCCACTGACGGGGACTCAGGCCGAGCCCGCAAGTCACACGGTTGGCGATTGTATGTGGGAGCCGTGGGGTGCATCCACGAGCAGGCATCTGGCCCTGTCATTAGCTTTGGGCCACAAGATTTGGAGGGTCTGGAACTGCCCCACGACGACACCCTCATAATCAAGGTCGTTATTGCTAACAGCCGAGTGGCTCGGGTCTTTGTGGATACCGGGAGCTCGGTCAACATTTTATTCAGAGCTGCGTTCGAGGAGATGCAGATCGACGCCGCTGAGCTCCAGTCGGTAACCACTTCCTTATATGGGTTCACAGGTAACGAAGTCAAACCCATGGGTCAGATCAAGCTAGCCATCTCCATGGGCACTGAGCCACTGGTGCACACCCGAAGGAGTACCTTTATAGTGGTGGATTCGCCTTCCTCCTACAACGTCATCCTGGGAAGGCTAGCTCTGCATGAGTTCCGGGCTGCCGTCTCCACTTTTCACCAAAAGATTAAGTTTCCGGTCGGCGAGCAGGTCGGGGAAGTCAAGGGAGAGCAGAAGGTGTCCCGCAGATGCTACATTGACATGGTCCGTGTGGAGGCGCGCAAGAGCCGGAGGACGCAGGATGGGGGAGTACACGCTATCCAAGAGGAGCCTCTGCCTATTGCCGAGGAGCCTATCCCTTGGGAAGAAATTCGGCTACATGCGGATAGAGTAGAGAGCATCACTCGCATTGCCAGTGACTTACCATCGGAGCTTAAGTTGGAGCTGATACAGTGTCTGATTCGTAATAGGGACGTTTTTGCTTGGTCATCGGAAGAGCTGCCCGGGGTCAAACCAGAAGTAGCTGAACACAAGCTGCATATTATACCCGAGGCGAAGCCAGTCAAGCAGAAGAAGAGAAACTTCTTTGCCGACCAGAATAAGATTATCTGAGCTGAAGTGGATCAGCTCAGGAAGGCAGGACATGTTCGAGAGGTGCAATTCCCGTCTTGGCTTTCTAACGTGGTGTTGGTGAAGAAGCCTAATAACAAGTGGAGGGTGTGCATTGACTTTCGCGACCTCAACAAAGCCACCCCCAAAGACTGTTATCCTCTCCCGCGGATCAATCAGGTGGTGGATTCAACTGCTGGCTGTGAGAGGATATGCATGATGGACGCTTATCAAGGATATCATCAAATACCCTTGGCTAGGGAGGATCAAGAGAAAGTCAGCTTCATAACGGCCGACGGTACTTTTTGCAATACGGTCAAGCCATTTGGACTCAGAAATGCTGGGGCTACCTACCAAAGGATGATGGACAAAGTCTTTCGGAGTCAGATCGGGCGGAACGTAGAGGTCTATGTTGATGACATCCTGATCAAGTCCCCCCCTGACGTCCAGTCTAATAAAAGATGTAGAAGAAACTTGTGGGACTCTGAGGCAATATGGGGTAAAGCTGAATCCCCTGAAATGTCTGTTCGGGGCCAAAGGAGGGAGGTTTCTGGGCTACCTGGTGACTGAACGAGGGATAGAAGCCAATCCTGAGAAGGTTCAAGCACTTCGGAACATGCAGATCCCTCAGAATCTGAAGGAAACACAGAAGCTGGTCGACCGGATAACAGCACTATCCCGATTCATCTCCAGATCTGCAGATCGAGCGACGCCCTTCTTCAAAGTGCTTAAGAAAGCGTCCAAGTTTCAGTGGACGGAAGAATGCACACAGGCCTTTGAGGAGCTAAAGCAATACCTGGAGTCCTTGCCATCACTGTTTAAGCCCGTCGTGGGAGAGCCCCTTTGGGTCTACTTGTCAGCCACCCCTGAGGCCGTGGGGGTCGTGCTGGTTAAAGAACATGACAGTGTACAACGGCCAGTGTATTTTTTCAGTCATCTATTGAATGGGGCTGAGTCTCGGTACACGGCCCTGGAAAAGTTGGTTTACGGACTTGTTCTAATGGCTCGGCACCTCCGACCGTATTTTTTGGCGCATCCCATCACTGTCCTGACAAACAGTACAATGGGTCGAGCAATCACCAAGGTGGAGGTAGCGGATCGGCTTATCAAATGGGCGACCGAGCTAGGGGAATATGATATACAGTATCAGCCCCGAACCGCGATCAAAGCACAGGCTCTGGCGGATTTCTTGACAGAAGTTTATCAAGCAGACTCAGAGGAGGTCTGGAAAATTTATGTAGACGGATCAGCTACCCATCGGGGAAGTGGTGTAGGTGCACTTCTAATATCTCCACAGGGAGACATTATGCAGCTGGCTGTACGGATAAATTTCAGAGCTACCAACAATGAGGCAGAGTATGAAGCCCTATTAGCAGGTTTGCAAGCAGCTCGGCATGTGGGGGCAAGGCGAGTCGTAATATACTCGGATTCGCAGCTAGTAACTCAGCAGGTGACCGGACATTTTGAAGCAAACAACGAAAAGATGCAAGTTTACAAGGAAGCCTATGAGAAGATGAGGAGAGATTTTAAAGAAGTCACAGTCACCAAGATTCCCAGGTCGGAAAATGAAAGGGCAGATGAACTAGCTAAAATGGCTAGCTCCCTGACTACTTGGGTACTTGACAGATCTATAGCGCAGACCTTCCTTATAACTCAGATCGATCTGCAAAATAACCTGGGAGGAGTTATTGATCGGAGGGCGCCCATAATGAGTTTCCTCCAGCAGGGAATTGTACCCGCCAACCTAGAAGAGGCACGTATGCTCAGGAGACAGGCCCATTCTTATGTTATGATTGAAGATCAATTGTACAAAAGGTCTTTCTCTAGACCTCTGCTCAAGTGCTTGAATATGGAAGAAGCAGATCAGGCCTTGCGGGAGATACATTTGGGATGCTGTGGCAACCACGCAGGTGGAAGAACGCTGGCCCGGAAGGTGCTATTGGCCGGGTATTTCTGGCCTACCTTGCAGAGGGACGCACAGAAGCTGGTGAATACTTGTTTGTCATGCCAAAGGTACCAGAACCTAACGCACCGACCTACAGAGCTGCTGAGAACTTCCATAGTGTCTTGCCCTTTTGACCAGTGGGGTATGGACATCGTAGGACCTTTCCCGATGGCTACCGGGCAAAGACGTTTCTTGCTGGTAGCAGTAGATTACTTCTCCAAGTGGGTGGAAGTGGAAGCTCTGGCCAAAATCACTGAAGATGCGGTGATCCAGTTCTTATGGAAAAATATCTTTTGCAGATTCGGCTTGCCTCACAAATTGGTGTCGGACAATGGCAGACAATTTCAAGGACGCAAAATACAAAATTGGTGCAAGGGGTTCGGCATAACTCAGGCCTTCACTTCGGTGGCTCATCCGCAAAGCAATGGTCAGACAGAGGTGGTCAATCGAGAAATAGTGCGGGGGCTCAAAGTCAAGCTGGATCACACGGGAGGCAGTTGGGTGGACGAGCTGCCGAGCATTTTGTGGGCCTATCGTACGACACCCCGAGAAAGTACAGGTCTGACACCTTTCCATTTAGTATACGGCAATGAAGCAGTGGTACCTCTGGAGGTCGGGATACCATCCGTAAGAAGAATAATGTATGATGAGGGGAACGCAGAGCGACGGCTGGCTGAGCTAGATTTCATCAACGAAATCCGTGAACAAACAGCTGCCAGGTTGGAGGCCTATAGACAAAGAATGAGGCAAAACTATAATAGAAGGGTGATCCCCCGATTCTTCGGAGAAGAAGATCTCGTCTGGAAGCAGATGAAGCCCTTAGGGGAAGTGACGAAGTTGACTCCTCGATGGGACGGACCATACAAAGTTATCAAGAAATTGGCATCAGGGGCCTATTATTTGCAGGACGCTCAAGGAAGGAAGCTGGATCGACCTTGGAGTGCTAACTATCTACAGCCCTATCGAGTTTGAGGGGGCTGACTCTGTTGACATAGGCCGGGTCAGGCGAGGGGCGTGGAGACAATAGGATAGTCAAGTAAAAATTCGAAAAGACATGTGTACATGTAACAATTTCTCAGTTTGAGTGACTGGTACAGATCATTTGAAAGGAGCAAAAATCTCATCAGGAAAGCCATGGATGATTTGATCGTGATTCAAAAAGTCTGCGGAGGGGATGGACCTCAAGAAGTCCTGTGCATGCAGTTGCCTGATAACTCCAACCGCCGTGTAGGGTACGGACGCGGCAAAGCGTGCCCCAGCCTGGGATAAAAATTCAGGAGAGTTCAGATAGGACCTTCGACTTCGCAGGCAACGATCATCCTCCCCTTCTTGATAGACCGCTAGGGCGGTAGATACTCCCGTCAAAGTCGCTCGGGACTGGGATAGTTCTGCTTTCAGGGCCCTCAGTTCAGCTGCTTGAGTCTCCAACTGTGCCGCCTGAACCTCCAGTTTATTGTTCTTTTCCTGTAGAAGAGTAGCCTTGGACTGTATTTCCTGAGCCTGATGGGCTAGCTGTTGCTGATACCCTGCCTCAGATACAGCTCTCTCCTCCCTCATAGCTCGGAGCTCATCTTTCACCTGTATCAGGGACCGTTTCTGACGGTCGGTCTGATTGGTTAGGGCTTGAATCTCCGCCCGCAAAGCATAGATGGCTTAGGCAGGGTCGTTCAGTTGCAGCTCTAATTCGGAGACTCTCTCCCGGAGTTCTTTGCTTTCATGATGGAGGGTGTGGAAGGATTGGTTTAGCACCAAAGATTCGGCGTGAGTCTGGGCGGAAGATATAACCTTCAGTTAAGGCAATACAATAGCAAGGGTAAGGTGAGGAGTACGTACTTTGGCCCAGGACTTCGAGAACCTATCCATCTGGACTAACGGCGGCGCGTTACCCATTTGATCCATGCTCTCTGCCCACAAACTGCCGAGGCAGCCTTTCATCATCAGAAGGCTCGTAGGGGCGTCAGACCGCCGAGCTAGAGCAGCTTCAGAGGGGATGGTGGTCCTGTAACGATGGCGGGTGGAGGAGGAAGGTTGAGAAGGGCCGGCGTCAGCACCAGGAGGAGCGGGAGGTGGCTCGGGAACGGGCTCAGTGGGCGCGGGGTTTTGATGATCGCCTGGGCTATTTTCCTCTGCAGTAGTAGGGGCAGAGCGGAACGCAGCGGGTTGTCCCCTGTAGGGGTTGGGAGAGGCTGCCAGATAAAGAAAACAAAAATAAAGAGGGAAGTGATGTCAGAGCCAGCCACGACGGCAGCAAGGGGCATTGTGGTAATATAAGGAACAGAACTAAGCGTTAATAAAGTCAGACCTGGTCTTCGGCGCCGCCTGTGAAGCAGGGGCTGGTTATCAGAGTCAGAGTCATCAGAGCGAGGCTGACCCTGTGAAGAGGCTGCCGCACCCCTATCTGTGGCGCCCCGGCCGGATGAGCTTAGACCTGCGCGATGAAGAGTTGCGCGACCACGTCTGGAGGCCCGGAGGGCTCCTCGGAAGACACGTCTGGCCGGGTGATGTGCGTAGATTATATACTCTTTTATGCATGTTTTTACGCACATTTACATACTTTGAGCATGCTTGATCTATGCATTTTTATACTTCCAGCTTTCCTTTTAGCATATTTACTCTTTTGGTTCGGAGATCTGCTTTTTGTGCATTTTATGTACACAGGAGTTGAAATTGGTGAAGATTATGCGTCCTCGGACAAGCTTGGAAGGAATTGAAGGGAGAGAGCATCAGGCCGTGTACCACACACAGCCGTGTAGTTTTAACAGGAAGGGAAGAGGACATGGCCGTGTGAATCTCACACGGCCGTGTCTTGATTTGAAAAATTAGAGCAGATGCCTTACATGGCCGTGTAGATCTACACGGCCGTGTGAGGTTTCCAGAGGCCAAGCAGGTGGTGGTCGTGTGCACCACACGACCGTGTAGCATTTCCAGAGAACAGAAGGGTCCTGGCCGTGTGAGTCACACGGCTATGCAGCTTTGGCAGAGAAGGAACTGGACATGGCCATGTGAATCTCACACGGCCGTGTGGCGCCCGATTTCCTCCTCTATTTAAACCCTCCTTCATGAATTGAAAGGGGATCTCTTCCCCTTTGGGAGAAGGCAAGATTTGGTGGTATCCTCCCATTCTTGGGAGGATTTCTGGGCGATTCGAGGGGAGTTCTTGACGATTTCGACTCCGGAGCGAGGATTGGATCCGAAGACGAGGCTTCTTCGTAGATAAGTTTTCTCTTTCCCCCTTTTCTTGGTTTCTTGGATTGGGGATTTAAGAAATGCTTGTAATCCTTATTTTTTCGGGTATTCTTCCTCGATTCATGGAGTAGATCTTGTATTCTAGGATTAAGGGAGTATTTGTATGATGGATTGATGTAATCTCTTATGGATTTGCCAATTTCTTATTTCAATGACATTGTCTTGCTTGTATCAATTAGATCTTGAATGATTAATGGTGATTTGTGCTTAATTCTCATTCTTGATTGATTGTTTGGATTTCTTGTGGACTTAGTAAAGATAAACTCTCACTCGATCATCTGAGGGATCCACGTGACAGGTGCATGCCCGTGTAAGGACGTTTGAGAGATAATCTTGAAGAGGAAATAGGAATATTCAAGAGAGTAGGATGGATCTTGTGATTAGTTTCTTGTATCTTGATAGATTAATAAGTTGTGGGCTTCTATGTTGATATCCGAGGAAGGCATAGTAATAGGTGCGCTTCTGTGTAAGGACAACGTATGTTCACGTCTAATTGATCATATTTAGATACATTTCTCAGTCTTTAGCCGGTTATCTATTGCAAGAGAGAACCGGCAACTTTCTACAAGTGTTTGGCAATTGAGGGATAAGAATTGGTGAACCATTTACATTCAAGAAATCTTACAAAGAAACCGAAACTCCTAGAATCTCCCCTTATTATAACCCAAAACACTAAACTCTTGTTTGTTGATCTTTAATATTAGATTTGTTTACCTTCACTTTGCATTTGAAACAATTGGATAGTTGTTTAGCTAATTCGCATTGAGGCATTTCTAGTGCTTATTCTAGTCCCTGTGGATACGATAATCTTTTATATTACTTGCGACATTTTCGTACACTTGCGGAGCGTAACAAGTTTTTGGCGTCGTTGCCAGGGACTGCGCTATAACATTAGGAATTATCAATTGAGTTAGACTAAACATAACATTTGTTTTCCTTTCATATTGCATAGTTGTAACTAATCATTAGATTTCTGTTTTTACTTTCTTGTATAACTTTTACTTCTTATTAATTCTTTTTGTACAAATTCAATTCTGCATTTTTGATTCTTTTATTTTTTTTCTTTTTCTGTTGAATTGTCATTTGCTATCTTGTTCTTGTGTATGCGAAGATCTAACTTTGCAGGGGAATTCTTTCCTTTTGACCCTGAGATTGACAGAACTTTCCATAAAAGAAGAATTCTGCAAAGGCAAATTGAAGAACAAGAACATTTGAACATGGCGAATAGACCACTCAAGGATTATGCAGCACCTTATGCAAGAGGTTTTCGATCTAGTATTTCAAGACCTTCAGTGGAAGCTAATAACTTTGAGATCAAACCCGCAATTATATCTATGGTGCAGCAGAACCAATTTGGTGGAGGACCTCATGAAGACCCCAATCAACACTTAGAGGTCTTTTATGAAATATGTGGTACCATGAAAATGAATGGAGTTCCTTCAGAAGCAGTTAGATTATTATTATTTGGGTTTTCTTTAAGAGATAGGGCAAAGCAATGGCTGAATTCTTTAGCCCCTAATAGCATCACCACTTGGGAGCAGTGTGAGCAACAGTTTCTTGATAAATTCTATCCACCAAGCAAAACAGCTCATATGAGGAATTTAATTGCAAGCTTCAAGCAAACTGACTCAGAATCTCTTTTTGAAGCATGGGATAGATATAATAGTATGCTCAGACAATGCCCACATCATGGGTTGGAAAGATGGTTAGTGTTGCACACTTTTTATAATGGTATCAACTATCATACCAAAGTGTCCCTTGATTCAGCTGCTGGAGGGGCACTTATGAATAAAAGTTTAGATGAAGCTGAAGAAATTATTGACAGTGTAGCACAAAATCATCATCAATGGGCAAATGAAAGAAGTGGTGGCTATTCTTCTGTAAACCCAACAATTAAAGCATCAGGGAAGTTTGATGTAGATGCAGTCACTCTTTTATCTGCAAAATTGGACGCTCTTACAAAGAAATTTGAGAATATGGGGACTAGTGCTAATATGGTCAATGCTATTAGTACATCTTGTGAAGTATGTGGGAGTTCATAGCACTCAAATGACTCATGTCCATTGGGAGCTATCACTGCACAAATCAATCAACTGGAACAATGTGATGCAATCATGAGTTACAATCAAAGGCAGAACAACCCATACTCAAATACTTATAACCCTGGATGGAAGAGCCATCCCAATTTTTCTTACAGAAATAATCAAGATCAAGGACCATCTATGGGGGCAAGACCAAATTTTCAAGCTGGGCAACAAAATTTTCAACATCTATCTTCTCAAGGCTTACCAAAGTCAAATATTGAAAATATGCTTGAAGAAATTATTTCAAGTCAGAATGAAATGAAGCAAGATTTAGCAAAGCTCATTCAGAGAATGGATAATTCTGAAAAGCATCAAAAGATCCAGGATAGTCAAATTGCCCAACTAGCTTCCTCATCATCCAGAGCACCAGGACAACTTCCAGGAAAACCTAATGTGAATCCTATGGAGCATTGCAATAGAATTGAGCTTAGGAGCGGACGGACCTTGGGAGACTCCCAAGTGACTGCTCCAAAAGGGATACAAAAAGAATAAGAGCTCTCTCCTCTTATACCAAATCAGATTCAAGCTAATGAGGAGAGTACCATTGAGGTTGAAGAGACTCTTCCACTGAACCATCAGAGCAAAGCTGTCCCTTTTCCTCAGAGACTTACAATGCTCAAGAAAGATGAAGAATTTGGCAAGTTTTTAGAAAAAGTTAAGGAAATTTGTGTAGAGGTACCTCTTATTGATGCTATTCTTCAAATGCCTAGATTTGCCAAATTCCTGAAGGATCTCATGTCAAACAAGAGAAGAAGAGGAGAGGTTGAGACAATTGCGCTTAGTGAGGAATGTAGTGCTATTTTGGAGAAGAACACTTTCCCAAAACTAAAGGACCCAGGGAGCTTTTATATTCCTTGCAACATAGGAAAAGATTTTTTTGAAAAAGCTTTTTGTGATTTGGGGGCAAGTGTTAGCCTCATTCCCTATTCAATTTGTAATAAATTAGGTCTCAAAAACATTAAACTTACTACTATGACACTTCAACTTGCCGATCATTCCTGCAGGTACCCTTTGGGTATTATAGAAGATGTGCCAGTAGAGGTGGATGGGAATATTATTCCCACAGATTTTGTCGTGTTGGACATGGAAGAGGACCCCAAGATTCCTATCATATTAGGAAGACCTTTCCTTGCTACAGCTGGAGCTATAATTGATGTAAAAAATCATAAGCTTTCTTTGGTAATTGGTAAGGAAAGGTTGGAATATGATTTATCTAATATCTCTAACCATGTCTCGTCTCTTTTAAATGCTTGTAGCAGGACAAGCATTTATAAACTTGAGGAATGGAATTTCCATCCTCATGGAAGGCCACCAAACGAAGGAGACAATGTGGTGGAAGATGTTGGGAGAAGATCTCCCAACAAAAACGAAAAGTATATCTGTCATCCAAGGGCGAGGAAAAGAAGTGAATGATCAAGTTTGGTCGAGCTAAAGACCTTAAACAAGCGCTTCTTGGGAGGCAACCCAAGGGTTCTTTTAGTTAGTTTTGATTTGTATTTTAATTTCTTTTAGTTTGATGCATTCTTTTGATTTTGTTTTCAGGTTAGGTGCAAAATAGAGCCCGACCGTGTGCTATACACGGCCAGACAAAGGTTGCAGAGAAGGGAAGTGCTTGGGCCATGTCCCAAACACGGCCGTGCAAAGAATTCCGAGAAGAAAGATGGAGAGGTCGTGTCCCAGACACGGTCGTGCAAAGAATCCAGAGAAGGAAGAGGGGGAGGCCGTGTGGATCTGCACGGCCCATGTAGGAGAGTTATTTAAGTCTTCTTTCTACCTTACAAGGCCAGATCTTGGCCGTGTTCCGCACACCCCCAACTCTCCAAAACATCTCTTTCTCTCCCAATCTCTTAAAAACTCCTCTCTAATCTCTCAAGATCTCTTAGATCCGGATTCTCCTCCTCTCTAAGACTTGGACTTTTTGTTCTCCTAACCTAAGATCTTTGCTCTTTGAAGTTTTGTTCTTTGAGTTCCATTTTTCCAACCCTAGATAATTCTTCCCCTATCTAAACTCATCAAGATGTCCAACATTTTGAAAAAACTTCGCAAAGGAGGTGGTGGATCCAGTGGAGACAAAGAGAAGGAGCCATCAAGGGACAAAGGAAAACAACCAGTGAAGGGAAAAGGCAAAAGGACTTCACGCAACGAAGGTAATGACAATGAATTCAATATTGTGTTTAGAAATGATGATCAAGTAACTAGATTTGCAATTCTTGTCAATAGAAAGATAGTGTGTACTAGATATATGGACCCAACTGTTCTTGATATGCTTGGAATTAGGGAAGATGTAGATTTGATGATTGGGTTTTTGGATTAGAGTGATATTATGTACACACATTTGCCTACATATCCTCGTCTTGTTTTGGAATTTTTAAGTTCATTGGATGTCCATTTTACTAATGAAGATGATTATTTTGGAGAAATCTCATTTAGACTAATGAATCAAGAATTTATATGGGCATTTAGTGACTTTAATTCTTGTTTTGGATTAACCACCGGTAGCCCTCGTAGGTTTGATCCAAGGTTTAATTGGAATCATTTTTGGAATGCAATAACTGGGTTAGATCAACCTTATGAGCCTTCAAGAGCTAAGACCTCCCATATGCAAAACCCCATCTTTAGGTATCTACATAGAGTCATGAGTAAAACTATTTTTGGTAGGGGAGAAAGTGATGGGGTGGTTAAAAAGATAGAGCTTTATGCTTTATGGGCTATGCTTTATAAGGTTGAATTTGATTCTAGTTTTCATTTTGTTCAAACCTTATTAAGATCTGCTAGGGCATCATCGGGATCAATTGTTTTTGGTGGTTTGATTACCCGAATAGCTTAAAATTTAAATCTTGATGTTGATGGGTTGGAAAAAATTCATGGTAATGACATGATTGACATTGATACATGTCTTGCTATGAAAATGATCGTTCGGGATGAGAATGGTTTCGCGTTTCCTAGGAGGAGTGGTTCTCCTTTACCCCTTCCTTTTCCTGAACGAACTACTATTCGTAACCCGGCTAATTGGGTAATTTCTGAGTTAGATTTTGAGGATAGCCCTTCTATACCTGGAGACACTGAGCCACATCATGAGCCCTCATCATCTGGACACCCGCAGCCTTCTAGTTTTATGGAGCCTGCTAGGCATTCTTTTGCATATGGCACGGGATCTTCTAGGTTTGATTTTTCAGATTTTCGTACGTCTCTAGAATCACTTCATGAGAAGCAAGATGCCCAACGAAAAATGTTGGAGGGGCGCTTCTCTTTATCCGATGATCAGTTTAGGGAGGTACAAAATCATTTTCAGTTTATGAGGAATTTTCAAGGTCAAGTGGCTGAGTTTGTGCAGGATTATGATACTGATCAGGCTAGGATGAGAGATTTTATGCAGAGCATGATACTTACTAGCCAACAAGTAGATGCTTTATATGAGTATCATAGATCCTTGGGTGAGATTCCAGGTTTTCCTAGTTTTCCTATTGGCCAACCACGTCGTAGACCTCCTTTCCCTCGTCCACCTCCTCCACCATATTGATTTCATCGGGACGATGAAAAGTTTAAGTCTGGGGGGTGTCATGTACTGTTTAGTTTGGTTTTCAGTTTTTAGTTTTTGTTAGTTTTTCATGTTGGTTCATATTTTCATTGCTTGTTGCTTTATTTTGCTTGTTTTTGAAATAATCATGGCAAAAAAAAAAAAAAATTTTTGAGAACATCAAATCTTCACTTATATGCTTTCTTGGGTTCAAGTGAAATGTTAGCACGATTATTGTCTTGATTCATGATGTTCGAATAATGCTAGTAGTAAACTTTGTGTAGTTCTTTTTTCTATCTTGGGAAGCATTAATAAGCTAAGAATTTTATGGTGATGAGTTTTAGTTTTGGTTCAACCTTAAGGATTTTATCTTCACTACACTTGTGCTTGATGTTTGAATAGTTGATGTCATTGAAATAGTCATGATTCATCTTGTTTGCTTAGTACTTGGTTTCCATGGTGATTTCTCAACTTTCATTTTGTTACTGGATGAGGCTCAAATCATTAAAGCTCATTTGGAAAAATTAAAATATCCCAACATGTGTGCTAAAAGTACATTTGTGAATAAGTTTTGCACAATGCAAACACTTATAAAAAAAAAAATAAAAAAAAATAAGGGATATAAAAAACAGTTATCATGAGTGGAATCTAGCAAGTCACCCCTTTGAGACCGAGTTAGGTTACTGGGGAAATGACTGCCTAGCTTCCCTTGAGATTGAGCACACCTTTGAGACCTTGGGTTAGTTGAGAAATATGAACCAAGTGAATGGTGAGTAAGTGCCTATCACTGGTTACTTGTCTTTCACTGGAAACATTAGGAATTCAAATTTGATGACGACTTGACTAGGACATGGATTGAAACTTGAAGGGTGTTGAGTTACTTTTACATTGTGCACAAGATTCTTATGCTTGAACCATACTTTACTTGTTTCCATGATCACGCTCGTTAATGAAACTTTTTGATAGAGTTAGGAAAGTGCACTAGGTTTTATGAATGTGTTATAGAACATATGAATTTAGACTGCAGCATTTTACTTGAGGACAAGTAAAGGTTTAAGTCTGGGGGTGTGATGTGCGTAGATTATATACTCTTTTATGCATGTTTTTACGCACATTTACATACTTTGATCATGCTTGATCTATGCATTTTTATACTTCCAGCTTTCCTTTTAGCATATTTACTCTTTTGGTTCGGAGATCTGCTTTTTGTGCATTTTCTGTACACAGGAGTCAAAATTGGTGAAGATTATGCGTCCTCGGACAAGCTTGGAAGGAATTGAAGGGAGAGAGCATCAGACCGTGTACCACACATGACCGTGTAGTTTTAACAGGAAGGGAAGAGGACATGGCCGTGTGAATCTCACACGGTCGTGTCTTGATTTGAAGAAATTAGAGTAGATGCCTTACATGGCCGTGTAGATCTACACGTCCATGTGACAAGCAGGTGGTGGCCGTGTGCACCACACGGCCGTGTATCATTTCCAGAGAACAGAAGGGTCCGGGCCGTGTGAGTCACACGGCCGTGCAGCTTTGGCAGAGAAGGAACTAGACATGGCCGTGTGAATCTCACACGGCCGTGTCATGGGGTCGTGTGGCGCCCGATTTCCTCCTCTATTTAAACCCTCCTTCATGAATTGAAAGGGGATCTCTTCCCCTTTGGGAGAAGGAAAGATTTGGTGGTATCCTCCCATTCTTGGGAGGATTTCTGGGCGATTCGAGGGGAGTTCTTGACGATTTCGACTCCGGAGCGAGGATTGGATCCGAAGACGAGGCTTCTTCGTAGATAAGTTTTCTCTTTCTCCCTTTTCTTGGTTTCTTGGATTGGGGATTTAAGAAATGCTTGTAATCCTTATTTCTTCGGGTATTCTTCCAAAATTCATGGAGTAGATCTTGTATTCTAGGATTAAGGGAGTATTTGTATGATGGATTGATGTAATCTCGTATGAATTTGCCAATTTCTTGTTTCAATGACATTGTCTTGCTTGTATCAATTAGATCTTGAATGATTAATGGTGATTTGTGCTTAATTCTCATTCTTGATTGATTGTTTGTATTTCTTGTGGACTTAGTAAAGATAAACTCTCACTCGATCATCCGAGGGATCCACGTGACAGGTGCAAGCCTGTGTAAGGACGTTTGAGAGATAATCTTGAAGAGGAAATAGGAATATTCAAGAGAGTAGGATGGATCTTGTGATTAGTTTCTTGTATCTTGATAGATTAATAAGTTGTGGGCTTCTATGTTGATATCCGAGGAAGGCATAGTAATAGGTGCGCTTCTGTGTAAGGACAACGTATGTTCACGTCTAATTGATCATATTTAGATACATTTCTCTGTCCTTAGCCGGTTATCTATTGCAAGAGAGAACCGGCAACTTTCTACAAGTGTTTGGCAATTGAGGGATAAGAATTGGTGAACCATTTACATTCAAGAAATCTTACAAAGAAACCGAAACTCCTAGAATCTCCCCTTATCATAACCCAAAACACTAAACTCTTGTTTGTTGATCTTTAATATTAGATTTGTTTACCTTCACTTTGCATTTGAAACAATTGGATAGTTGTTTAGCTAATTCGCATTGAGGCATTTCTAGTGCTTATTCTAGTCCCTGTGGATACGATAATCTTTTATATTACTTGTGACATTTCCGTACACTTGCGGAGCGTAACACCGGGCGAGCAGCTTGATCACGACCCTGACCTCAGCTCGAGGCGGCAGGCGAAAGAGAAGCGGCGTGTGAGGCAGGGCTGGGAGCAGGCTGGGTCGCTGCCCCAAATGAGGCGGATCCAAGATGAGGGAGTAGCCTCCTCTCCAAGATTTCCCTACCGCATCGCAGTATTTCCAGATCATCGAGGGGTAAAGGCATAACCTCTGAGGCGCGATGCAGAACCTCCGCTGTAGGCACCAACACGAAAGGTCATTCTCACAAAGAAAATGGTCGAAAGCGAGGGAAAGGGGGCTCAGCCTGAACTTACCTAAGGAGTGCGGTGTTTCAGAGGAAACGAGGCTCAGCCGGAAAAAGGAAAGTAGGTCCTCAGACAGCAGTCTGGTCAGATTCAAGCGCCAATCCTCCATGCGGGTCGCAACCACAGTATAAGGAAGGTCCATATAGAATTCTTCCAACGCCGGAGTCAGAGGCAGCGCTGATTGCCAGCGCAGAGGCCAATCCACTTCTTCGGGAAATCGGAGAAAAAAGAATTTTTTCCTCTAGTTAGTGCTGGGAGGAGGAAGAGGAGAGAAGAAAGCAGTCTGACGACGAGCCTGAAAGTCAAAAAGACCATCGGCGTGCCGAGCAAGAGCAAAAAAGCAATGAAAGAGGGGAGCGGACCAGGAAACCTCACAAACTTCGCAGAGTATTACAAAGCCACATAAAATCTTTATGGAATTGGGAGTTAGCTGACCTAAAGGGATCTTAAAGTAGCGGCACACTCCAGACAGAAAAGGATGCGGGGGTAGACGAAGACCAGATACAAATTGCTCAGTAAAGAAAGTACAAAAACCAAGCGGGGGATCGAAGTATAAGTTCACACCAGTAGGGATGATGGGGCGAAAGCTGGTAGGGATTTCGTAAGTGTACCGTAGGTCATCCCAATCCAACTCAGCGAAAGTTGAAGCGCCTGGGAAGTGCTCCGCCAGCAAGGAAACCCAAGAAGGAGAGGCCATTGCAGGGGAGATTATCCAAGGAGATAGAAAGAACAGACGAAAAGAAGAGGCTTGGAGAAAAGGAAGGAGCGTGGCGCAATCTCGGGAAAAGTCAGTCGGCGACGACGTTTGAGTGTTCCGTGGTGATGGCAAATCGCAACAGAAGGGAGAGAGGAAGAAGGTACTTATAGGTATGGTGGGGGAAGGATATTTTCGTAAGTTAGCAACGGACGGTTGATACAGGGGCGGAAGCAGATAGGGAGCGCCCTGTGATGAGCCTCGAGAATATAACCAGAGAGCATTATAGGAAAGGCAGGGGCTCGAGGTACGAGGCACCTCATGAGGTACGAAAAAAGAGGAAAGAGAAAAAAGGGGAGAAAGGGGCGCACTCAGTTCAGCCAGCTTTTCGCCGAACAAGTGATTGCCTCGTAAGGACAAGCGGGGGCGGAAGTAGCCATCAGAAAGAAAGGTGGAGCAGATCAGCGAACTGCATGGACACGCGTCAAAGACAAAAAGTGAAAACTGACCCTCGCCATGCTCGGTATAAAAGCGACTATTGGGAGGAGAGCGACGTAGCAAAGGCAAAATAAGCAAGAGCAAGCTAAGTACAGCCATCCAAAGTTCAGTAAGACCACGCGAATAAGTACAATCATGGAAGGTTCAGCATCAACACATAAAAGGCGAACATTACAATACATCGCTCATCATACGACATCCGGGGGAGAAGGCGCAGAATCAACGGAGGCCAGCGGAAGGAGCCCGGGGTCGGCTGGCACTATGTCGGGAGACGCAGGATTAGCAGACGCATCAGGTGCAGCAACAGGAGGGGCTTGGGCAGAAATATCCCCGGGAGCTGGATCGGCCGCAGGGGGAGGAGCCTCTAAGAGGAAAAGTCCCTCATTCGCTTCAAAGGAAGGGAAGGTTTCCTGCGGCAATTCCCTGGTCAGGCGAGCTGTGTCCAAGAAGGTGGCAGGAGGTGCCGAGCGTAGGAAACCTTGCTCAAAGGCCTGTCTGACCCCACCAGCGGCCCCATGACAGAGCAACAAGACCATCCAGCGTCCCAGCTTATGGAGGAAGAAGGAAGAGTGGACGTAGGCCAGCCTGTACGCCTTTAGCCGCTCTGATTCGCCAGCCCGGTACACCTCCAAACTGTTCTGGTTCTCCGCAGCCTCGGCGCAGGCCACGGACAAATCGCTCTGGCCTTGAGACACCGCTTCCTGGGCCTTCGATAACTCCGCTTGCAAGGATTGGAGAGTGGCTTGGCAAGCTTCCCACTGAGTCCGCATGGTTGCTTCCCGGCTAGCGGCAGCACTAGCCAGGGCCTGGGCATCGACCAACCCCATTTGCAAGAGCTCCTGACCTTGCCATAGAAGCGTCAGCTCCTCTGATTGGGAGAGTAGCTCTGCCTCTTTGGCTTTCAGCTCAGAAACTGTCGCTTGTTGACGATCCGCTTCGGAAGCCAAGGAAGACTTACTTGTTTTCAAAGCCGCCTCCAACTGTTGAAGTTTATCGAAGGCAGCATGGGAAATGGCCCGAGCAGAGGCCGCCGACTCCCCGGCGGCACGCAGATAAGCATCCAAGCTTCCAAGAGAAGGCTCAGGAGGAGCTGAGGGAGCCGCAGGGTGCTCTAGTTCCTGAAGACGTTCCTTGAGCACCGCGTTCTCTCGCTGAAGCTCGGCCGCTCGTTGCACGGCGCTCAGACTCGCGGAGCAGGTCTGCCAGTAGCCGGAAGAAGGGAAAGGAGGTTACAGAAACACACGGATACTAGGAAGAAGAAGAGAAAGAGCTTACCGCTACCAGGGAGCGAGCAATTTGATCGAACTCCTCCAAAGGGGAACTGCTATCCCAGAACTGCCGATTGGCTGATTGCCAGGAGATAGCCAAGTCCCCATGGAAATCGACCCTACCAAAGATAGGAGGTAGGTCGGCAGCGGATGTGTGGGCCGGATCGGTCTCTGAGGGAAGCCTCCAAGAAGCCTCAAAGGCCAGGTCCGCAGATGGCAGTTCCAGAGTCGGCACGGCTGAGCTCATAGGCACGAGAGGAGGAGAAGTTGAGGGAGTCAGCGAGTCCGGGGGCTGATCGGCAGAGGACGAAGGCGGGGCAGGTAATATACTCTGGATTGGCGCCGGAGCGGTCAGGTCCAATGGCGGGTCTGCCACCTCTAGATCAGAGGCCTTCTCCCGGGCCAAGCTTGTCTCCTGGGTCGAGCTCGTGTCCGAGGACCTGGTGGGAGAAGAGATGCTCACTACGCGTTGACGGCGAGGAGGTGGAGGAGAAGTTGCGGTAACTGGGGCCGTCCTTTTGCCCTTGCGTGTCAGGCGCAACTTCATAGTTGGAGGGAGAGAAGGCACTTGTCCTGCAGGCGATGGCTCAGCTGTAGGTTGATCAGAGATGCGAGGTAGGGCCGAGTTTGCAGGGTCGAGAGCAGGTGGCTCAATGAGCATCGGGGCGTCCTCCGCATAAGAAGTCTGGGGTTCCGAAAGCTGCGGACCGGCGGCGACGGCGGGATCAGAAGGTGGACCCTATGTTAGCTCCTCATTCAGAGCTTGCAGGACGGTCACCGAGGGTGTCTCCTGACTGGCGAAGGAACGGAGGATGGCAGCCACTACAAAAATAAGAAGAAAAAGCACCTCAGTTAGCGAAGAGCGGTATACAAAAAGATAACAACTTACCAAAAGGAGCTCCGATTTTGGTGGAGACAAGACTAAGGCCAAAAGCGTGCAGAATGCCTTCTAGCATCAGCACAGACAGGCGAACAACAACACCTCTCAGCTTGTCCACAGCTGCGGATCAGGCAGGTTCGTGGACATGCGAAGGGAAGTTCGAAGCGAGGAGAGAACACCATTGAGAAGGCCCGGTTAAGGGGGCAGGGGGCTTGAGGAAGAAAAAGCGAGATCTCCAGCCTTTATTGGAAGAAGGTAGGTCATCAAAAAACTTATGGCCCGGCTTGGCCTGAACGTTGAATACCCCCGCCTCGGCTCGCCGGAAGGAATAGAAGTGATGGAATAGTCTAGCGGTCAAGGGAATTTGATAAATGCGGCATAAGATGATGGTTCCGCAGACCGCTCGGAATATATTGGGGGCAAACTGAGAAATACCAATACTGCAATACTGACTCAACTCGGAGAAAAAAGGATGCAAAGGAAAGCGAAAACCGCCTAAGACTTGATCCTTAAAGATAGTGATAAACCCTTCGGGAGGAGAAGAAGGATGTTCGTCTGGCGAGGGAAGGCGAAACTCATATGCGGCACTTAGCCCCAAGTTGGATTGCAGTGAGGACAGGTCGTGATGGTCTAAATCAGAGATGTAACGTGAATACCAGAGGGTGTCCTTACCATCCATGGCTGTGAGGAGCAAGCAAGTGAGAAGGTCGAGGGCAAGAGGGGTCACAGGTCAGGCGCTGTCAGGAAGGCGAGAAGCTTCGGGCGCAGGCAAGAAGACGAGAAGCTGCACCACCAGAGATGGTCACGAACGTGAGGAAGGGGATAGCGAAGCGTCAAAGTGAAGACGGCGGACTGCCTTTAGGGTTTATAAAGCCCACTCATTCCTGGGAAACCTCGAGAGTCGAGCCGAGTATCTTTTTGGGTAACGCGCCTCAACGCCGCTGGATGGAAATAAGCTCCGAAGGGTGCAAAAAGGGGGTCAGAGGCTGGCGTCAGGGGGCGTGCGCAGTAAAGGCGTCGGACAGGTGTCACCGCGAGAAGAAGCGCATTAAAGATCGATAAGGCAAGGTAATCATGAAGGGGCGTGGCCTCAAAAAAGAAGCATTCTTCGTGAAAGGTTCAAGGCTAGGCGGGAAGTTTCATGAAGCTGCAGAAGCCGGGCAATTCAAAAGGGTCGCGAATGAGGCAAGGTAGGTCAGCAGAAGTGGATGTCAGAGCAGAGGAGTATCAAGCGGGCGAGTAGCCCTGCGTAGACAACTCCTGATATGAGCAGCTAACTGGGCGCATCGCGGGAACCGTGGGGTCATCATAAGCTGCAAGGGCACTATGGCCCAGGGGTTGAGTAAGGTCTCTACACTCCCTCCTCTATTCTTAATTCTATATTGCACATAGCGCAATTGCAGGAAGAAATGCGACGCGCAAAGCCAACAATAACGACCAGATCAGCCAAAGCGATCAGGTCGGCATAGGCGAGACGAATGAAGGCGAAGAAGAGCCATGCATCTATGCCTTTGCCGTTTGGAGTTCTTATTGGTCTCGGACCAGCACCATCACCACCGGTCCCGGACCGGAGTATCATTACTGGTCTCAGACCAGCGCCATCGCCACCGGTCCCGGACCGGAGTATCATTACTGGTCTCGGACCAGCGCCATCGCCACCGGTCTCGGACCGGAGTATCATTATTGGTCTCGGACTAGCGCCATCGCCACCGGTCTCGGACCGGAGTATCCCAGACTCTCGCCTCAGTGTGAGTTATAAGTGAGCTCTGCTCTCACGCCCAACGACCTTTCAGGTCGGCTCCCATGCGAGAATTATAAGTGAGCCCTGTGCTCACGCCCAACAACCTTTTAGGTCGGTAGTCCAAGACTCTCGCCTCAGTACGAGTTATAAGTGAGCTCTGCTCTCACGCCCAACGACCTTTCAGGTCGGCTCCCATGCGAGAATTATAAGTGAGCCCTGTGCTCACGCCCAACGACCTTTTAGGTCGGTAGTCCCAGACTCTCGCCTCAGTGCGAGTTATAAGTGAGCTCTGTTCTCACGCCCAACGACCTTTCAGGTCGGCTCCCATGCGAGAATTATAAGTGAGCCCTGTGTGTAATACCCACTAAGCTTGTAAGATAAATATATGAATGTGGGATTTTGCCTTAGAAAAATAATAGGAAGTGAGTTGAAGCAAAAAGGAATAAAATGAAATAAAAAGAAGTGAAGGTTAAGGATTGAACCTTGAACCTCTTATACTATAATTTATAGAATTAATTAGTAGAAACCAATTGGGATAGAGAGAAGATATTGATAGCAAGGAAAGGGAATGCATGATAAAGATAGGAGTAAAGATCTAAGAAGAGAAAGCAAGAAAAGAGCAAGAGAAAGGCAACTTGCCTTCCTCCCTTCCTCTCTCTTTTCCCTCTCTTGCCGTGACCTTAAATGAAGAATTAAGGGGATTCATTCCCCCTTGTTTCATCATGAATTATGAGAATAAATTAGAAATAAAATAAATGAAAAAAAAATAGAAAATGGGTTAAGGGGGAAGGAAAGCAAAAATCAATTTTGCTACCTCTTTCCCCTTAACATAAAAGGGAGCAAGAAAAGAGAAGGTTATTTTTCTCTCATTTTCTCTCATTCTTCCTCTCCCTCACCGAAACCATCAGTCCCCTCTCCTCCATCTTCGGCCCCAAAGCCAAGGTTTTCTCCTAAGAAAGCCTAAGATACAAGGAGGACTAAACAAGGGAATCAAGGGAAATGAACTAGAAGAAGAGGCTACTTCTTCCATCACCATACCTTAGATCCACAAGCGAAAAGGATGTAAGCTTCCCCTCACCTATGGTACAAGGCTTTTTATGTGATTTTCGGATTTTTTAAGGATTAGAAAACCTAGGAAGGAATTTAAGAAAAAATTCGGCCAAAGAAAGAGTTTTCAAATCTAGGAAGGTTTAAACAAGTCCTTATTTCATGATATTTTTCTATGCTATGTAGGAAGGATTTTCTTCATGTTTTTATACCTAAATGATGCTTGATCAGAGGAGTACCTAACCCTAGAATTTCGGCCAAAAATATTTTAAAGAGGTTAGGGAAAATATTGTGTAACCAAACTAATGCAAGATTCTCTCCATGAACTATTAAGGATCTTTTATTGGTTTTCTTGCTTAAAAGTTACTTGGAACCAAAAGAAATCCATTTATATGTTTCAGTCAAGAAAAGGGCTTAGGGTTAGGAAGACCTTTAAATTTTAAGTAACCATGTTTGTATGATAGAATATAGAGTTTTCTTAAAGAATTGCATGTTGAACATTGCTAGAAATTCATGAACTCTTATTTTAGATTTTCGGCCATCATAAGATGGATAGTTAGAAAAGCTTAAACAAAATTCTAATATGCTCAAGACCTCTGTGATATTATGATATGAAAGTTGTTTAATGTTCTTATGTTTAAATTGAGTATAGGAAAATTAGTTACATGATATATGACATGTAGGATCACAAGAGTCCTAGCTTGTTTATGAACCAACTTTGTATATGATGTTCTTAGTAATTTTTGCCATGAAACTTACTTAGGTTTCCATGATTTAGGCCACTTAAAACCTAGTTTAAAGAATGGTAGGTTTCGGCCATGAGGAAAAATAAAAGAAAAAGGGAAAGAAACCTAGGAAGCCTAAGACACAATTCACATGTATGTTTATTATGCTTGTCTTTATACATGCTATGAAACTTGTATGAATTCTTATGCTTTTAGGCTATTTGAAGCAAGTTTATATACTGTTGAGTTTCGGCCAAGTAGGGTTTAAAAGACCTAGAGGCCTTAGAAATGAAACCAAATGTGTTAAAAGTGCTTCTTATGAAAATAGGATAATGTGTTGATTGTGTCACATGCTTGTAAAATTTTTCCATGACCTAAATGGACTATTGTATGTTTCGGCCATGAAGGAATAGATGCCCTAGAAACCCTAGAACAAGAATTAAATATGCTTATGTCACTTTACATGAAATATGATAAGTAGAAAGACAAAGTTCCCATGCTATATGTTGTTTAATGACCTAATTGAGGCTAGGGTAAGTTTCGGCCATACATGTTGTATAATGTTTTGTTATGAATTTATACATGATGTTAGTTCAAGTTCACATGCTTGTATGTTTGTTTTTAGCCCTCATGAACACTTGTTAAAAGTTTGACTATGACATATGTTAAGGGCTTGAAGGACTTAGGAACTAGCTCAATATGCTTACTATGTTACTTGGAAAAAAAATGCTATAAATGTGGTTTAAGGTTTCCATGCTTTCATGACATTTGGGACCTTGTTTATATACTGATAGGGTTCGGCCACATGAGTTTAAGGGCTTGGAGAACTTAGAAACCAAGTAAATCATACTTATAATGCTTCCTATGAAATTCATGTAATGATAATTTAGGTTTCACATGCTTGGAGGTTGTTTTTACCTAAATTGAGACCTAAGGGGGTTCGGCCATGATAGGAACCCAAGGGTTTAGGAAGCTTAGAACCCAAGTTAACTATGTTACCATGTTTCTTATGATAGTATAATCACATGATACACCCTTATGCTTAACCATGTATGCTTGTGATTTATACCTTTTTATGATATGATATGTGGATAGAGATATGCATGTTTTATGATATGATATGTGTTTAGAAATATGCATGCTTTGATGATATGTTATGTGCTTAGAATATGCATGCTTGATGATATGCTATATGCTTAGAATATGCATGTTTTATGATATGATATGTGTTTAGAAATATGCATGCTTTGATGATATGTTATGTGTTTAGAATATGCATGCTTGATGATATGCTATATGCTTAGAATATGCATGTTTTTATGATATGATATGTGTTTAGAAATATGCATGCTTTGATGATATGTTGTGTGCTTAGAATATGTATGCTTGATGATATGCTATATGCTTAGAATATGCATGTTTTTATGATATGATATGTGTTTAGAAATATGCATGCTTTGATGATATGTTATGTGCTTAGAATATGCATGCTTGATGATATGCTATATGCTTAGAATATGCATGCTTTTTATGATATGCTATGTGGAAGGGAATATGCATACTTTGATGATATGCTATGTGCTTAAAATATGTATGCTTTTATGATGCCTAAGTGATGCATACTTTTATATGATGTATGCCTAAGTGATGCATACTTTTATGACATGATGTATGCCAAAGTGATGCATACTTTTATATGATGTATGCCTAAGTGATGCATACTTTTATGACATGATGTATGCCTAAGTGATGCATACTTTTATATGATGTATGCCTAAGTGATGCATGCTTGTATGATGTATGATATGTATAAGTATGACATGAATTTTACTTTGAATGACTTGTACCAAAAGGGTGGGCTCCTTATGCGCCCCTAGGTCGAATTACGGGCCTAGTAAAGGGTGGGCTCCTTACGTGCCCCTAGGTCGAGCTACGGGCCTAGTTCCCTAGTAGGATCAATACTAGCTACCTTGGATCTACTTAGGATGCGCGCATTATGTATGTATGTGGTACTAAGCCGGGATCCCCAATATGTTGATATTATGTTCAAGTATATATGTAAGAAGAAATGGTTTTAAAGATCATGAGACATACACATGTTTTTCGGATACATGTTTTCAAAATCATATTGCATATACCTTATGATCATGTTGTGATGATGCTATGATTTATGATATGCCATGATTAGATATGATTATGTTATGTATCATGCTATGCTTTAAGAGCTTGATATGCCATTCTACCTTATGATGATGCTATGATATGCCATGATTAGACATGATTATGTTATGTATCATGCTATGCTTTAAGAGATGATATGCCATGATTAGATATGATTTTGTTATGTTGCATGATATGCTTAAAGAGTATGATATGTTATGCCATGACTAGTTGAGATCATGTTATGTTGAGATATTCTTTGATCATGTGATGATTTTCGGTTTTAGTGAGTAGGAAAGGAACTTACTGAACCATGAGTGCTCACAGCTTACTTTCCTTGTACCACAGATAAAGGAAAAAGCTGGATGAGCTAAAGGAGCAACAGAGAGGCAAGGAGATGTGTGTGGCGGTGGCTAGGCACCCAAATAAGAACCTGCTTTAAGAACTTTTAAGAATTACGCTTTGGTTTCATAAATTGTAGTACTAAATGGGTGACTTGATGTTATGTTTATATTTATCTTGTTATCATGTTATGGAAACCATATTAGTGTAGTTCGGATATGCAAACAAAAGAAAAGTTTTATTAATCTAAGAAAAATTATTTTAAGTCTTCCGCTGTAATATGTACGTAGAGTATCGTAGCCCCATCCCTTAGGGTTAGCAGGGAGGGCGGGCGTTACACTGTGCTCACGCCCAACGACCTTTTTAGGTCGGTAGTCCCAGACTCTCGCCTCAGTGCGAGTTATAAGTGAGCTCTGTTCTCACGCCCAACGACCTTTCAGGTCGGCTCCCATGCGAGAATTATAAGTGAGCCCTGTGCTCACGCCCAACGACCTTTTAGGTCGGTAGTCCCAGACTCTCGCCTCAGTACGAGTTATAAGTGAGCTCTGTTCTCACGCCTAACGACCTTTCAGGTCGGCTCCCATGCGAGAATCGAAAGTGAGCTCTGTCCTCACGCCCAACGACCTTTCAGGCCGGCCCCCACGCGAGAATCAAAAATCAACTCCCCTGCAAAACCATAAGTGAGCTCGGCGCCCACACCTGACTACCTTTCAGAGGGATATGCCTCACATTGAGCGGAGCGTTTTCAATAATCAGGTCAGTTACATCTGGCTTTATTTTACGCAAAATTGCAAATATGCAGCAAACACGCAGGGCAAGGGATGCGGGAGGCCATCTACCCTACTCCTAGAGCGTCAATGTTAACTACGAAATCAGGTTTTGCACGTTCATTACAGTTTTAAGTCTCAAGCACTATGTCGGTTTTATTATCCAAAATTCATACATAAAAATGAGTCGTGATGCGACTTTTGTCTCTTACATACGGGCCAGTTTCTGAAAATGCTTGCTAGATGAAAATTGAGCAGGAAAGACTATACCGGAAGGGGACCGATATACAAGTACAGCAGCACAGTTCAATAAGCAGACGATACAGCTAAGGCTACAAGCGGGAACGTCTTGCGGGAAAGGAGCCACTGAGACAACTATCCCCCAGACCAGCTTTAACTCGTGGAAGGGATTGGTCATGGAGAATGAGCACTGCCGCGTGAAGAGTTATCTGGAGACTCAGGGGCGTTCAAAGCCCGAGCCAGCTCCGCATGTAAGGAGTCGATGACTGCTTGTTGCTGGGCGATCGTGTCTTGCTTGACGTTAAGGCACGTGCGGAGAAGGGATAACTCCGTCTCATGCTCTTGCTGCAAACGTTCTTGGAGGCTACGTTGATGTTGCAGGCTAGCCTGACATTCCTCTTTCCTCACCTTCTCCGCATGCACGCAGTGCTTTGCGAGGCGATACTGAGCTTCCATGGAATGCAGGGCAGCCGTCTGGCGAGCGCAATCCTGGGACACACGCTCCAGTTCGCGTTCTCTCGCGACAAGCAGCGAGGTGAGTTGATTTATCAGCATTTGGGAGGATGGTTAATCAACTTCGTCAGAGGAAGGAGAATGCATCTCGAGGGAAGGAAGCTGGCAGAACGTGGGTTAGCAAAAGAAAGTAAGTAGGAGAGCAGGAATGAAGAAGGATAGAGTAAAGGAGTGACCGTGAGGCTCTTTATAAAGAAGGCGGGTGGCCAAGTCAAAGCAATGGCGTGGGAACGGTGCCCCAAGCGACTGGCGACGCAATAAAGGAGGCATGGTATCCCAGGCGACGCGACACAAAGGTTGACGCGTGAGGTAGGAAGCAGAGCGCGCAGAGATATGCTGAGGTCACAGAGATATGCTGAGGTAGAAACACAGAGATATGCTGAAGTCACAGAGATGTGCGGAGGTCTAGTCAGTCAGACTATCGTCCTCCTTCGACTAGACTTGTGAGGGAGGCTTGTGATACGGTTGACATTGGAGGGGCCCAAGGGGAAAGGGTGAGAAGGGTCAAGGCCATGTAGCGGTCAAAAGTCAAGAGCACGTGGCAGTCAATAGTCAAGGTGACGCGGCAGTCAATGGTCAAGCTGACGGGGCGGTCAGAGGCAAGCATGTGGGGTAGTCAGAGGTTAGGCAGACTGGTTGATCAAGGGGGCAAAACAGTTGAAAGATGAGGGAAGACGACAGGCGGAACACCGGGCACAGGTCGGGGTCGGCAGAGCTGTTTAGAGATGGCCCGAGCTACAGGCCTGCGATCCAAAGGACTGGAAGTATAGGCCATGGGTCGGAAGCGGCAGAACTGATCAGAAGCAGCTCGATCTACAGGCCTGCGGTTGAGGGCCAGGAAATACAAAGCGCAGGATACAGGTCAGGATCGGCATAGCTGTGTAGAAACGGCTCGGTCTGCAAGTCTGCGACTCGAGGGCTCGGAAGTACAAGCCACAAATCAAAGGTTGGACGCAGCAGGGCTATGCAGAGATGGCCCTGTCTGCGGGTCTGCTACTCGGAGATCCGGAAGGGTAAGCCACAAGTCACAGGGCCGTGCAGGGTCAGCCCGACTAACAAGCGAGATCTGGTCGAGGCGTGCGAGGTAGATGCCGACCGCGATGAATAGGATGAGCCAAGCTGTGTAGGAGTGGAAGGATCACCAGTGAGACGTGCGAAGGCGGAGGTTTCTAAGGGAGAAGATGCTCTCATGATTAATAGCGGCCTGACAGGTGCCCTCACTATAAGACAAAATCCATGTGTAAAGGCGGAGGTTCCTAAACAAGAAGATGCTTTCACAATCAATAGCGGCAAGACAGGTGTCCAGGACTACACGACAAAGCCCGGCGTCTAACATTTTCTGAGAGGGTTACAGGTTCTAGGAGGAGGGAACGCATAAAAGGGGAGAGATCCCTCGTACGCAGGTACGCGCACACACTCCCTCGTCACTTTTTCGACAACTTTTCACTTTCAGTTGTTTCCTCTTTTCTCTCAACTTTTTCTGGGGAAAAAGGACCTGACTTGAGCGTCGGAGGGCCTGATCCAGGGACTTTTTCCCTGGGTTTCGGTCTCTAACGTGAAAGGGGAGATTGTCTGAGTGTGCGCAGGAGCCTGCAGCAGCGTCAGCCTCCCGTGGGAGCCGAATCACCTACGACTTTCCGTCAACAACCAGGCCACCGCGACCTGCCTCCGTCCGACTCAGCCTTCGGACAGGATCAAAGCGTTTGTTATTCCAGAAGGTTTTAACTCCCCTCAGCAAGTATAGCCATGGAAGTGCTATAACAATCATATTTATTAATGCACTAATATTTTCTTCATTTTGTTGCTTTTTTTTGTGGGTTTCTTATCTGTCGATACTTGTCCCGGGGTATGGTGCTGCGGTAGGACATCCAGGTTGTCACCCAGGCACCTGTGGTTCGATCCCCAACTACGACGTATTTGTAAGAATTTTCCTCCAAATGGGGAGCGCAATCAAAGGATGTTGGACGTCTGGGTTGACTGCCGCATGCACTTCCCGATTTACCCTGGTGGCCGGTAGGAAACTTCCGTGGGATCGGACCGGTCACCACCAGAGATAGTCAATGATGTTAACTGGGATTATCATTTTTTTCTTATCTGTCGATACTCAATCTTCTTAGTTGCATTCAGGCTAGTGTGTTTTGTAGACTTATATTCAAATTACAGGAGATAAATATGTCATGCTAATAGTATCACTCTTGTGCGTCATAGAACCAAGATTGATGGAAATTGGCAACAAGGTAAATAAGTTTGTGTTGGGGAAGCATAATAAGAATCATTCACATAAGTATATTTACAATCTCATGCGTGGAACAAAAATGTTAACCTGGGTATTTTCATGTTAGAATGATTGTCATCTTAATTTGCAAAGAGGTTTGTTAGGATCAGCTTTCTTGATATTATATTTTTCATGAACATCATCCACCTTAATCTCTACTAACTAGTCAGTGTGTTTACCTGGCATTATTCTATATGATTAACATTTTATAATATTAAAGTTGTGTCGAATGCAGTCCTTATTAGCAATATAGACATGTTATTTTCTCACTGTGTTATTGTTAATAAGTGTTGTATCTAGCCGATGATTGAATTGTTAGACAATACAACAACAATAAACAAACGATGAGTCCCAACTACTCAAGTCTAATCTGACCATTGAATTTTATGCAAGGCTCTCCTTGTAAGTCTATATTGCCTCATATTTAGATCTTTTAATACTAAATATCCATCTGAGCTGCCATATACTCTTGTTTGCTCAGCTAACTTTTTCATCATGATCATGCCAATCATGTTCCAGCTAACAGTCGTCACATATTGGAGAAGATTATATATATATTTAGAAATGTCGTCGTCATTTTTTTCTTTTTTTTGATAGAATAATATGACAGATAATGCTACTGAGGAGGCTAGACTATCGGATCTAGAAGCAGAATGTTCACGTTGCAAGGCTATATGCATTCGTTTTAACAGGTCAGTCTTCTATGTTACCTTTTTTGTATTGTTGAACAAACTTTTGGGTATTTTGTTGTTTTTTGTACTTCTCAATTGCATGTATGACTGAGATTGAGATGAGACTTTACTACTTATAGATACTACACTGCTTTTGTTAGCTCATGCCTAATAAGTATATATATATATATTTTTCATATATGGTATTTTGTTGTACTATAATTTCCCCTATAAATCAATCTTGATGTCACAGTTTTTGGTAGAACATACTTCAACTTTTGATTTATGACATGCATAGACAAAGACTTGTTTGCATCTTATGCTTATCTTGGCTAATAGTATAGTTAATTAACTACAACTCATTGTGTTTGGTTGGACCTATTGGGTTAGTGACTTGATACGGGTTATGGCGAGCGGGTCTAGGATGTGACGTGGAAGTTAAAGTCAAGGTGACGGGGCGGTCAAAGTCAAGATGATATGACAATCACCTTTGAGAAAGGATAACATCCCTTCATCTGGCTTTGATTAATCGCCCATAAGGTTCTTTAATTCAATCAGACCGAGTCTATATGCCCCGGCCGAGTCACAATCTGGGACAGTCAGTCTTAAGCCGAGCGAACCAAGAAGTTGAATGTTTTAAGAACAGCCAGATCATTAAGGCGACCAAAATGGAGGTCGACCGACCTTATAGGTCGGCCGGCCTTATAGGTCGGCTGGGAGGAACGACTCACTCTACAACAGACCAACCGCGAGGGATAGTATGCAAGTAAACTCGTCCGGTCATAAAGTCGGACAAGTCTATGGGTCTCGCCCAAGTCACAATCCGGGACAGTCAGTCCTTAAGCCGAATGAACCAAGAAGTTGGATGTTTTAAGGATGGCCAGATCATTAAGGTGACCAAAATTGAGGCCGGCTGACCTTATGCGCCGGCCGGGAGGAACAACTCACTCCACAATAGACCAACTGCGGGGGATAGTATGCAGGTAAACCTGTACGATCATAAAGTCGGACGAGTCTATAGGTCCTAGCTAAGTGACAATCCGGGATAGTCAGTCCTTAAGCTGAGCGAACCGAGAAGTTGGATGTTTCAAGGACGACCAGATCATTAAGGCGACCAAGATTGAGGCTGACCGGCCGACCTTATGGCCGATCGGGATGAAGCTTAATATATTGACCAAATCTCTCAGAACAAAGTGGGGTTTCTCTGGGTAGCCTATTATATGCTCGGTTGGGTAAAAGGACGATCGGGCCTATAGCAGTTTTCCTCATATTATCGCCCTGACGGAATTCCAACAAAGCATAGATTACCAGAAGTATTTTCATGAAGCATGAGACACTATATTATCTCTCGAGCAGATTTCCAACATGACTAAGGCACGGTGTCATTCCCCAAACGAATGTCTCAAGGCTGCACAGAACATCACAGAGCGACTTAATGACCGAGGCAGACATAGAGGTGGACAACTTAAGAGGTGGGCGGCTTAATGACCAGTCAAGATACATGCGGTATTTATAATACATGACAGGACAGATTATGCAGAATATAACTGAACAACATCATCCTAACAAGGCGGTTGGCTTAAAGACTGACCGAGTTATGCTCGTTGACAACATCATCCTAACAGGGCGGTTGGCTTAAGGATCGGTCGAATTATGAAGATAATATCCTAACAACTTGTCAGAAAAATAACCATGTATCAGAGAATATTCTTCTGAAACTTTCTTCAGGGACCATCGTGTCTCTTATTAGCAGACCAATTATACAGTATATTCCTTCAACAACCACAGTCATAACAGAACTTATAAACAACAACAGAGGTATACATTTGGGTGAAGGGAAGATTCCTCGGATGATCATTACACCTTACCTAGGTTGTACAATCCCCTTTACCTAACAGACTCTGACACATTCTGCCATCTCACGACTGCGAAGGTTGGGTGGGTGAGGAGGTATATAAAGGGAAGTCCTCTCCGTGGCAAAGGTACGCGCACTGACATCTACAACTTTACTCTCGCGCATACGTTCTTACTGTCTTCATCTACTCATCTGGACTCGTACTGACTTGAGCGTTGGAGAGCCTTCACCAGGGGCTTCCTCCTGGTTTCTAGGCGTTGACATTTTGTTGGCGCATTTCTTTGTGCGTAGGATCAAAGAAAAATCTGCTCCTGAAAGAGAAAGGTCTTCTGCTAGTCAACTATTCGTCCACCGTGCCCAATACGTTGTCTCTGCGGGAACATGACTTATTATAGATTGTTATTGTTATTTTCTAGCTCTAGATCAGATCGTGTCATTTCACAACCTTTGATCTAGTAGCTTTACTTATTTCAAATGCCATCGATCTCTCTCACTCGCTCTCACTCTCTTACAATTATCCGTGCAACAATATGGTCACATCATTTATCCCTTGTCTAGATAGTTCAATTTATCTTGAAACTATGCTTGGTGGACGATTTTTGCATTGAATGTGAGCTTCCGCTACTTGGGAATAACTGTAAATTGTGAATTGAGATTAATTTTTGGGTTCTTTCACTTTGCTTCTGATTGATGCAATTATTGTTCATTTATACATTTATTTTCTAAACATGAGAACTTCATTATTAATCCTAGTTTTCCTTTTGTTGAGATACATTTATTTATTTATTTATTTTTATGTTGCTTCTATAGCTATTGACACTTGACAGCATTATAGGAACTCATGTATGTTTGTTTGTTTGTTTGTTGTTTGTTTTTCTAATGCATGAAAAGAAGAGAAAGTATGGAAGGAGGAGAAAGTGAATGCCGAGGAAGAAGAGGGACTTGTTTATGGGATATTTTGTTTGTTATGGGATTATTTAAGTGTATTTGTTTTGAATTTGTATCTTTGTTAAACTTGAATTTGCATGTGTTGTATATGATGACTTGAGAATATATATATGTATGTGTTTAAATTTGAATTATGTGTATGTTGATCATTATTAATATGAAATAGACAGGTTTGATTAGTATTGTTGGTTTGTGTTTTTGTTTACATAATAGCTATCGCAGAAATGGGTTGGTGCTGAAAAAAAATTCAGATTCCGGACAAAAAATTTGCTTTTGGCAATGAAATTTGTAACGAAAATGTATTTGTCATAAAATTATTGAAAAATACTATGTATTGCAAATATGTGATGAAACCCAGTTTTCATCACATATTTGCTATGAAACCCAATTTGGGTTTCGTCACATATTTGTGACGAAAATCAATTTTTATCACAAATTATAATGAATCAATTTTCGTCACAAATCAGCGATGAAAATAAGGATTTGTGACGAAACGGGATATGTGATTTGCAACGAAAATTGATTGATCGTAGATTTGCGATGGAAACCAGGATTCATCGTACATTTGCGACAAAAATTGATCTGCGATGAAATGGAATCGTCATAGATTTGTGACGATTGATTTGCGACAAAAATTGATTTTTTTCGCCACTTTACCATTCACATGTTTTACAATCCCTTACATGAATTGAAACAAGATATGTGATGACATTTAGCAGTTGAGTCCGGTATAGGATAGATAGGTTTTACTCTTTAAACCTTCACTTATGAAGACTGTATGCTTACTAGTTGACAGTAGACACAATGTCCTTAAACTGTTCTGTCCTCTGTGTAATCATTAACATATCTCACCCATGACTCTCCTTATTACAACCCAATTCTTATGAGTATGTTCATTCTTATCCATGAACGCGTCTGGTTCTGTAAGAAATTCTAAAAATTATACCTCCAGTTCTCTTCGAAGCGTGCCCACTTTTTTCTCACATGGATAATCTCTCAAGAGTATTCTACATTGCTCTTACTAGATCATTAAAAGTCATATGCTTAACCTTCATCTTTTCATCGGGTAGTTCCCCCACTTAGTTGGTATAGTTAGGTGTTAAGACCCTTGGCGGCCGGCTGGGAAGGGGGGGTGTTAGTTAGAGCCCTAGAGCCAATCATTTGATGATTGTTGTATGAACTCGTTGTATCATATTCTTATATATATAAAGACATTTGTTTATGGTTATTATGCTTACTTGTATTGGTGCCAAATAACTAAGTATAATAGCGTCCTTGAGTAGAAGGTTCTTACCTATATCAATCGGTTAGTTGAATCGATAGTGAGATGATATAGGGAACACTACTCTTAATCATTCCTAATCAAGTATTAGCATTCAAGGACAATGTTAATGCAACGAGACTAGCATGTAGGTCAACTCGATGACTTGATCTCACAAGTCATGGATATGGAGATATCAAGTTGACACATGGGTATGTATTGGAGAATGTATACTGAATGACCCGCTATGAGAAAGTATCATGGATCGTTATATGAGTGTCATATACTTTCTCATGTGGCTATTAGTATGACTATTAGTCCTTGGACCTGAAGTCACCATGGTTCTCTACATAAAGAGTTGCATACTTTGGCTTCGTCAAACATCACCCGTAACTGGGTGGACTATAAAGGCGATTACTGGGTATGTAACAAATTATGCGGAGGGATGTGAGTGATGTAGATGGGATCTATCCCTCCTATATGACGGGAGAGACATCGATATTCTTGATAGAGTGAGACCACTAAGTGCATGGTCATGCCCAAATGAGTCAATATGAGATGTTGAGCTCATTTGATTAAGTGAGTCTACTTGGGATTCAAGATTTAGATTGATTAGAGGATGACACGGTCTATGCCTCACATTGATCAATCTAGATGTCAAGGATAAAAGGACACTTGTCATATATTGTGAAGAGTTACAATTAGTAGTCGCAAGATGATGTTGGATCTCAACATTCTTATAACTTGGGTAGTAATGATGTGTTGCTAGATACCGCTCATTACTTATGCTTCTAAATGGGTTTAGGAGCATTGCCAATGTTAGAAGAACCTATAGGGTCACACACAAAGGGCAATTAGATGGAGATTAGGTTCATTTGATGAACCTAAAGGATTAGGTCCATGTGATGAACCAAATTGGATTAAGAGTAATCCAAATTAGGCTAATTGAGTTGGACTCAATTTGGTTCATGGGTTAGATGAGTCTAATTTGGACTTAGATTCATTGAGTCAATTTATTTCAATGAATAGAGATTCATTAAATTAAAATTGACTTGAACCAATGGTTAGATTTGATCAACCATGGGAAAGAAGTGGTCAAGTTTGACTTGACTTGAGAGGAAGATGAAGGGTCAAGTTTGACTTGACCATTTGCCACCTCATTGGTGAGTTGGCAAAGAGTGGACCAATGATGATGCTCCACATCATCATGGTTGCTTAAGTGGGATGCCACCTCATGGGAGTTACCAACAGTTGTGACTCTTGGTATTCCATGGAGGTTATTAACCTCATTCATGTGGCCGACCACTCATTCATTTGGTGAGTTTCATTTTCTTTTGTGTAACTCTCATCTTCTTCCTCAAACTCTCTCTTCTCTCCCTCTCCTCCACCTTGGCCGAACCTTTCAAAGGTGCTTGCACACCTTTTGTTTGGTTTCTCCATCTCTTGCTTGTGTGGATACACATAGAGGAGTATCTACTTTGATACTCTCGAGATCCGGCGAACCTTGGACGAGCGGGATTAGCGAAGGGCATCGCATCAAGGGTAAAGCTCTTCTCCTTTGTAGATCTAGTTTAGATCTAGGCTAGAAACTCGTACTCGAAGTTTTACGTAAATTTTATTTCTTCGCACGGATCCGGTGGCGGGGTTTCGGGGTTTCCGCAACGCAAAAAGCGATTTTTGCGGCCCGAAAAGCCCAACAGTGGTATCAGAGTCACGTGCAAAGCGCGTACGAGTTTTTGTTTGTATTTTTATGAAAAATATCAGTTATGTAATATTCTGTAAATTTACTGTTTTTATAGATTTTATGAGTATTTTTCTCGTAGAAGCGAAGCACAAGAGTTTAGACACTTGTAGGCTTCGACTACTGAGAAATTTTTTCCGAAACGGCAAGGTTTCGCCCCAAATCGTTTTGGGACAACAGGCTAAGGCGCTGTAGGATCGCTTAGGAACACTCGCGATGGTTATATTGCGGGTAGGGTGCTGCCCCTAACCCCGCAAGGGGCTTCGTTCCGCGATTGTGCCCGAAAATCGCTAAACGGGACCGCCGGGAATTTTTACTTATAAAATCGTAAAAATATAAGACAAAAATTATAGAAATTTATAGAAATTACATAATTTAGAATTGTGTATCATTTTGTGATGGTCATGGCCCAAAAGACCCCAATTTGATTGGAAATTGTGTTGTAATTCATAATACGGTCTGCATGCCGTCATGTGATTGTGCGTGTTGTATATTTGATACGCGACTTGCGCGTCGTGCCTTTCTATTTATTTATTCCTGTTGTAAATAGTTTAGACTCGAATTTAACTCGAGTTTTACCTTTTTTAATGTACAAAATGAGGCGGTGGAAGGTTCACTCGAGATGGAGTTACGAGGAGGGTGCGAGCAACACAAGGTGGTCAAAGGAAGGAGCTTGAGAAGCTGTTGACTTTAGGTTGACCATCCGATCTTCTCATTGGCTTGAGAAGATCGTAGTAGGGCCATGACTAATCACAAAATTAATTAATTGCTTGTGTGTGTATATGTGATGCATGCTAGATTAGTAATTAATTAGCATCTTAACGATTAGATTAGATCTAAGTCGCGCACATGATGCACCTCCACGATTAGATTAGATCTAAATCGAGTATATGATACGCATCGTCGATTATATTAGATCTCAATCACGTCAACTTAAAAATGCCTACCATGCCGTGATACCTATCACTACCTCGATCACATGTTGTTGTTGAATCTGCCAAAGCAGAGTAACATATATTATCTTGGTAGGGTACGGAGGGACAATCTTGGTCCCGCCTATCAATGCATGGGTGAGTAAAAACTCAATTAGATTGAGTATAACTAGTTAAATCAAGTTTAACTGTAGGCATTTATCCAATAGTTG
This sequence comes from Zingiber officinale, assembly GCF_018446385.1. Taxonomy (NCBI): domain Eukaryota; kingdom Viridiplantae; phylum Streptophyta; class Magnoliopsida; order Zingiberales; family Zingiberaceae; genus Zingiber; species Zingiber officinale. The sequence goes on from NC_055994.1 coordinate 55,395,110, forward strand.
GAAGATGGGACAAAATCACGTTTATATTAACTCTTGGGCATATTAGCCAAAGCTAACTCGAGTTTTAATATAAATGCGGATCTTGATCCTATATACAAGAGTTGCATAGAGATGTAATTGGTAATTAGTTACCTACCGATCATACTAAGTCTTGGGCGATTTAGCCAAAGCTAACTCAGGGCATAGTATGATGTGGATCTTGTCCCACATGAATTATAGAATTCAATGGGAGCATCATTTAATTAAAGGCCTAATTAGATGATTAATTGAAATATGATATTTATTTTCTGCATTTTTCTGTTGTAGATTACCATGTCGTCAAACACGAACTCCTTCTCTCTGCGTTCTGTCCTCGATAAGGACAAGCTCAATGGAGCTAACTTCCTGAACTGATATAGGAACCTGAGAATCGTTTCATACAGGAACGAAAACTATACGTTCTGGAGCATCCTATTCCCGAGGCACCTCCTGCCACTGCCACGCGAGCTGATCGAGATGCTTACAAGAAGCATCAAGATGACGCATTAGATGTGTCCTGTCTAATGCTCGCGACTATGAACTCTGAGCTTCAAAAGCAACATGAGTTGATGGGTGCTTATGATATGGTTGAACATCTGCGTCAACTATATCAAGGACAAGCGAGGCACGAGAAATTCGAGATCTCTAAGGCACTATTTCAGTGCAAGATGTAAGATGGGACTCCCGTAGGCCCATATGTACTCAAGATGATTGGGTACATAGAAAACCTACAGAGGTTAGGATTTTCCCTTGGTCAAGAGCTGGCCACTGACTTGATTTTGCAGTCCTTGCCAGAGAGCTACAGTCAATTTGTCATGAACTACAACATGAACGAAATTGACAAGTCACTGCCCGAGCTGCTTAGCATGTTAAGAACTGCTGAGCTCAACCTTAAGAAGGTTAAGCCCAACTCTATTCTGATGATTAAGAAACACAAGGGCAAGGGAAAACCCAAAGGCAAGGGAAAGTCCCAAGCCAAGGGCAAAGGCAAGGCACTGAAACCCATAGGAGGGGTTGCCAAGGATGCTACCTGCTTCCACTGCGGTCAGACCGGGCACTGGAAGAGGAACTGCAAAGTTTACCTGGAAGATCTTAAGAAGAAGAGAAGTGAGACTTCTACTTCAGGTATCTATGTTATAGAAGTCAATCTATCTATTTCTTCATCATGGGTATTAGATACCGGATGTGCTTCTCACATTTGTACTAATGTGCAAGCGCTGAGAAATAGCAGGGCATTGACGAAGGGCGAGGTGGACCTACGAGTAGGCAATGGAGCACGGGTTGCTGTTGTTGCTGTAGGAACTTATCATCTATCTCTGCCTTTTGTAGAATTAGATGAATGTTGTTATGTGTCTGCTTTAACTAAGAACATAATTTCAGTTTCTTGTTTGGACAAGAAAGGTTTTTCATTTATAATAAAGCACAAATATTGTTCAGTTTATTTAAATGATATGTTTATTATAGTGCACCTCTGATGAACGGACTCTATATTCTAGACTTAGAGAACTCCATCTATAACATAAGTATCAAAAGGTTCAAGTCAAATGAAATGAACCAAACCTATCTCTGACATTATCGCTTAGGTCATATAAATGACAAACACTTATCCCAGCTCCATAAAGATGGTTTGCTGGACTCATTTGATTTTGAATCATATGAGACATGCGAGTCATGCCTACTGGGTAAGATGACCAAGACTCCCTTCAGTGGACATAGCGAGAGAGCGACTAACTTGTTAGGACTTATACATAGTGATGTATGTGACCCTTTTCAATGTCGCTGCTAGAGGTGGTTATAGGTACTTCATTACATTTACTGATGACTTCAGTAGATATGGTTATATGTATATGATGACACATAAATCAGAATCCTTTGAAAAGTTCAAAGAATTCAAGAATTAAGTACAAAATCAGCTTGGCAAGAGTATTAAGATACTTCGATCATATCAAGGTGGTGAATACCTTAGCCATGAGTTTCGTGACTATCTAGCTGAGTGTGGGATTCTATCTCAACTCACTCCTCCTGGAACACCACAGTGGAATGGTGTATCCGAAAGAAGGAATCAGACTTTATTAGATATGGTACGATCTATGATGAGTCACACAGATCTTCTCATATATCTTTGGGGCTATGCTCTAGACACAACAGCCTTCATACTCAACCGAGTTCCATCCAAGGCTGTAATAAAGACACCATATAAGACATGGACTGGGAGAGATGCCCAAGTATCTTTTATGAGGATTTGGGGTTGTGAGGCTTACGTTAGACGTCAAGTCTCGGACAAACTGGGACCCAAATCCGACAAGTGTTATTTCATTGGATATCCCAAGGAAACGAAGAGATATTACTTCTACATTCCCAGTCAACATAAGGTAGTTGTGGCTAAGACTGGGGTATTTCTAGAAAGGGACTTTGTTTCTAGAAAGACTAGTGGGAGTACGTTCGATCTTGAAGAAATTCAAGATGTGGACCATAGCACTAAAGCCTCGATGGAAGTTGAACTGGAACCACAAAGTGTTGTGGATGATGTTGTTCCACAAGGAGTTGAGGAACCACAACCAGTTCAAGTAGACATACCTCTTCGCAGATCTGATAGAGTACGTCGTCAGCCTGAGAGATACTCATTTCTCTTGTCTGACCATGATGACGTTGTGCTCATTGTGGATGAGCCTACCTCCTATCAAGAAGCTGTGATGAGACCAGATTCCGAGAAATGGCTAGAGGCCATGAGATCCGAGATGGAATCCATATACACTAACCAAGTATGGACTTTGGTTGATCCACCTGAAGGGGTCAAACACATTGGGTGTAAGTGGGTCTTTAAGAGAAAGACTGACATGGATGGACTTATTTATAAGGGTCGCTTGGTAGCTAAAGGTTTCAACCAAATTCATGGTATTGACTATGATGAAACTTTTTCTCCAGTAGCGATGTTTAAGTCCATTCGGATCATGCTTGCTATTGCAGCGTACCACGATTATGAGATCTCGCAGATGGATGTCAAAACCGCGTTTCTGAATGGAAACCTGCTCGAGGATGTGTACATGACACAACCTGAGGGTTTTATAGATCCACAACATACTGGCAGAGTATGCAAGCTGCATAGGTCCATTTATGGACTAAAGCAAGCTTCTCGGAGCTGAAATCTTCGATTCGATGATGCAATCAAACAGTTTGATTTCATCAAGAATGAAGATGAACCTTGTGTCTACAAGAAGGTTGTAGGGAACATAGTTGTCTTCCTTATATTGTATGTGGATGATATACTACTCATTGGGAAAGACATCCCTTTACTGCAGTCTGTCAAGACTTGGCTAGGGACTTGTTTCTTAATGAAGGACTTAGGTGAAACATCCCGCACTCTAGGCATACAGATCTATAGAGATAGATCTACGAGATTGCTTGACCTAAGTCAGAGTACATACATTGACAAGGTATTACTTCGGTTTGCCATGCAGAACTCCAAGAAGGGATTTCTGCCGATGTCACATGGTGTGAGTCTTTCGAAGACTCAAAGTCCCTCTTCTAGAGAGGAGAGAGACCGCATGGATCAGATCCCTTATGCTTCAGCCATAGGATCTATTATGTACGCCATGCTATGTACTCATCCTGATGTCTCGTATGCTTTGAGCATGACGAGCATATACCAGTCTGATCCAGGTGAAAGTCACTGGATAGCAGTCAAGAATATTCTTAAGTACTTGAGAAGGACTAAAGAATATTTCTTGATATATGGAGGCGATGACGAGCTAGCTGTAAAGGGTTACAGAGATGCTAGCTTCCAAACTGATCAGGATGATTATCGATCGCAATCAGGGTTCGTGTTTTGCATAAATGGTGGTGGTGTGAGCTGGAAGAATTCGAAGCAGGACACAGTAGCTGATTCTACAACAGAGGCCGAGTATATTGCTGCATCAGAAGCAGCAAAGGAGGCAGTTTGGATTCGCAAGTTCATTACTGAGCTTGGGGTGGTTCCTAGCATAGCTGATCCCATAGAGCTCTATTGTGACAATAATGGAGCAATAGCATGGGCCAAGGAACCTCGCTCATAATAGTGGACCAAACACATACTACGGCGCTTCCATCTTATTCGAGAGATCATCGATAGAGGAGATATGAAGATTTACAGAGTACACACTGAGGCTAACATCGTAGATCCCTTGACCAAGGCTTTGGCACAGAGAAAGCATGATGGTCACACTAGGTCATTAGGCCTTAGAGCCTATACTGATTGACAGTAGTGCTAGTGGGAGATTATTAGTAAGAGTCCTAGAGCCAATCATTTGATGATTGTTGTATAAACTCGTTGTATCATATTCTTATATATATAAAGGCATTTGTTTATGGTTATTATGCTTACTTGTATTGGTGCCAAATAACTAAGTATAATAGCGTCCTTGAGTAGAAGGTTCTTACCTATATCAATCGGTTAGTTGAATCGATAGAGAGATGATATAGGGAACACTACTCTTAATCATTCCTAGTCAAGTATTAGCATTCAAGGACAATGTTAGTACAACGAGACTAGCATGTAGGTCAACTCGATGACTTGATCTCACAAGTCATGGATATTGAGATATCAAGTTGACACATGAGTATGCATTGGAGATTGTATACTGAATGACCCGCCATGAGAAAGTATCATGGATAGTTATATGAGTGTCATATACTTTCTCATGTGGCTATTAGTATGACTATTAGTCCTTGGACCTGAAGTCACCATGGTTCCCTACATAAGGAGTTGCATACTTTGGCTTCGTCAAACGTTACCCGTAACTGGGTGGACTATAAAGGCGATTACTGGGTATGTAACAAATTATGCGGAGGGATGTGAGTGATGTAGATGAGATCTATCCCTCCTATATGACGGGAGAGACATCGATATTCTTGATAGAGTGAGACCACTAAGTGCATGGTCATGCCCAAATGAGTCAATATGAGATGTTGAGCTCATTTGATTAAGTGAGTCTACTTGGGATTCAAGATTTAGATTGATTAGAGGATGACACGGTCGATGCCTCACATTGATCAATCTAGATGTCAAGGATAAAAGGACACTTGTCATATATTGTGAAGAGTTACAATTAGTAGTCGCAAGATGATGTTGGATCTCAACATTCTTATAACTTGGGTAGTAATGATGTGTTGCTAGATACCGCTCATTACTTATGCTTCTAAATGGGTTTAGGAGCATTGATAATGTTATAAGAACCTATAGGGTCACACACAAAGGGCAATTAGATGGAGATTAGGTTCATTTGATGAACCTAAAGGATTAGGTCCATGTGATGAACCAAATTGGATTAAGAGTAATCCAAATTAGGCTAATTGAGTTTGACTCAATTTGGTTCATGTGTTAGATGAGTCTAATTTGGACTTAGACTCATTGAGTCAATTTAATTCAATGAATAGAGATTCATTAAATTAAAATTGACTTGAACCAATGGTTAGATTTGATCAACCATGGGAGAGAAGTGGTCAAGTTTGACTTGACTTGAGAGAAGATGAAGGGTCAAGTTTGACTTGACCATTTGCCACCTCATTGGTGAGTTGGCAAAGAGTGGACCAATGATGATGCTCCACATCATCATGGTTTCTTAAGTGGGATGCCACCTCATGAGAGTTACCAAGAGTTGTGACTCTTGGTATTCCATGGAGGTTATTAACCTCATTCTAGAGAGGAGAGAGACCGCATGGATCAGATCCCTTATGCTTCAGCCATAGGATCTATCATGTACGTCATGCTATGTACTCGTCCTGATGTCTCGTATGCTTTGAGCATGACGAGCAGATATCAATCTGATCTAGGTGAAAGTCACTAGATAGAAGTCAAGAATATTTTTAAGTACTTGAGAAGGACTAAAGAATATTTCTTGATATATGGAGGCATTGACGAGCTAGCTGTAAAGGGTTACAGTGATGCTAGCTTCCAAACTGATCAGGATGATTATCAATCACAATCAGGGTTCGTGTTTTGAATAAATGGTGGTGCTGTGAGCTGGAAGAGTTCGAAGCAGGACACAGTAGCTGATTCTACAACAGAGGCCGAGTATATTGCTGCATCAGAAGCAACAAAGGAGGCAGTTTGGATCCGCAAGTTCATTACTGAGCTTGAGGTGGTTCCTAGCATAGTTGATCCCATAGAGCTCTATTGTGACAATAATGGAGCAATAGCACGGGCCAAGGAACCTCACTCACACCAGTGGACCAAACACATACTACGGCGCTTCCATCTCATTCGAGAGATCATCAATAGAGGAGATGTGAAGATTTGCAGAGTATCCACTGAGGCTAACATCGTAGATCCCTTGACCAAGGCTTTGGCACAGAGAAACCATGATGGTCACACTAGGTCATTGGGCCTTACAGCCTATACTGATTGGCAGTAGTGCTAGTGGGAGATTGTTAGTTAGAGCCCTAGAGCCAATCATTTGATGATTGTTGTATGAACTCGTTGTATCATATTCTTATATATATAAAGGTATTTGTTTATGGTTATTATGCTTACTTGTATTGGTGCCAAATAACTAAGTATAATAGCATCCTTGAGTAGAAGGTTCTTACCTATATCAATCGGTTAGTTGAATCGATAGTGAGATGATATAGGGAACACTACTCTTAATCATTCCTAGTCAAGTATTAGCATTCAAGGACAATGTTAATGCAACGAGACTAGCATGTAGGTCAACTCGATTACTTGATCTCACAAGTCATGGATATGGAGTTATCAAGTTGACACATGGGTATGCATTGGAGAATGTATACTGAATGACCCACCATGAGAAAGTATCATGGATCGTTATATGAGTATCATATACTTTCTCACGTGGCTATTAGTATGACTATTAGTCCTTGGACTTGAAGTCACCATGGTTCCCTACATAAGGAGTTGCATACTTTGGCTTCGTCAAACGTCACCCGTAACTGGGTGGACTATAAAGGCGATTACTGGGTATGTAACAAATTATGTGGAGGGATGTGATTGATGTAGATGTGATCTATCCCTCCTATATGACGGGAGAGACATCGATATTCTTGATAGAGTGAGACCACTAAGTGCATGGTCATGCCCAAATAAGTCAATTTGAGATGTTGAGCTCATTTGATTAAGTGAGTCTACTTGGGATTCAAGATTTAGATTGATTAGAGGATGACACGGTCTATGCCTCACATTGATCAATTTAGATGTCAAGGATAGAAGGACACTTGTCATATATTGTGAAGAGCCATAATTAGTAGTCGCAAGGTGATGTTGGATCTCAACATTCTTATAACTTGGATAGTAATGATGTGTTGCTAGATACCGCTCATTACTTATGCTTCTAAATGGGTTTAGGAGCATTGCCAATGTTATAAGAACCTATAGGGTTACACACAAAGGGCAGTTAGATAGAGATTAGGTTCATTTGATGAACCTAAAGGATTAGGTCCATGTGATGAACCAAATTGGATTAAGAGTAATCCAAATTAGGCTAATTGAGTTTGACTCAATTTGGTTCATGTGTTAGATGAGTCTAATTTGGACTTAGATTCATTGAGTCAATTTAATTCAATGAATAGAGATTCATTAAATTAAAATTGACTTGAACCAATGGTTAGATTTGATCCACCATGGGAGAGAAGTGGTCAAGTTTGACTTGACTTGAGAGGAAGATGAAGGGTCAAGTTTGACTTGACCATTTGCCATCTCATTGGTGAGTTGGCAAAGAGTGGACCAATGATGATGCTCCACATCATCATGGTTGCTTAAGTGGGATGCCACCTCATGGGAGTTACCAAGAGTTGTGACTCTTGGTATTCCATGGAGGTTATTAACCTCATTCATGTGGCCGGCCACTCATTCATTGGGTGAGTTTCATTTTCTTTTGTGTAACTCTCATCTTCTTCCTCAAGCTCTCTCTTCTCTCCCTCTCCTCCACCTTGGCCGAACCTTTCAAAGGGATAGAAATCTATCCCTAACGTAAAGTTCCAATGCCACGTAGCTGTGGATAAAATTTGACTTCTGGGCGTCCCGACCAGGTCCCGTCGCCCCGGATTGGTTAGGGCGCTCTGGGAAAAAAAATTAGCCCCTTGCTGATTTTTTGGTCCCGACCTCCTGCTTCGGTTTCGCTCGCATTGGTTCGGGTCTTCCATTTGTTAGAGTGTATACTAAAAGTCTAGCTTTTGTAAATATTTAATTTTGAAATAAAAAATTACATTGGTCAATATCTACATTTATTTGTTAAATGTAATTGTTCAATTAATTTATATAAGTAGATAATATGGTGTGTAGTGTCACACTCAGAAGATCATGTTGTCGGTTCTTTATAAATTATAAACAGTTGCTCATGACTAAGATGGAAAGGAACAAACCATCGGAATAGTCATAGTGTAATTAAGTATTAGTCTATCTTGATTAATAAATTACACTGATACACTCTAAGTGTATTGAGTAGGACTATTTAGGTAAGTTCTTTTTGTACTGACTTAATAAAAGAACTAGACCTTAGTTATTACGGAAGTGTGTGCTCTTAATCCTAATATAATAGCAAGCACATATATTAATATTTATTTCTTTGACTTATCAAAGGGTGAGGTTTAGCTCGATAAATCAATATGCCTGATAAGTTGGGAAATGATATTACTTATAGTGTGTGTTGTTAATTATAGAAGGAATCTGTGTCCTAGTTATCTAGGTTGAGAATGTCCCCAAGAGGAGCTCATAAGGATTGTCATGTTAAACCCTGCAGGTGGACTTAGTCCGACATGACAATGAAGTAGAGTGGTACTACTCTTGGAGTTAGATATTAATTAAGTGAGTTGTCAGTAACTTACTTAATTAGTGGACATTTGTTATCTTAAACACAGGGAGACTAACACACTCATAATAATAAGGAGCCCATAATGTAATTTGGGATTGGTGCGGTAGTGCGATAATAACTCTCTAGTGGAATGAGTTATTATCGATGAACTTGAGTTGTGTGTTCGGGGCGGGCACAGGATACTCAAGCTCATCGGAAGGCCAAAACCAATTTCTCCTCTAGGTCCCTATCATAGCCTCATTATAGCCTCAAGTCCATCCAAATGTCAGGCTCTTCTTGGTGTCCAAGAAGTGGGCCGGTCCAATGCTTGGTGACCAAGCAAGGGCCGTCCACATCCTCTTCTATAGGGGTCGGCCCTTTGCTTGGTGACCAAGCATGAAGGGGCCGGCCACAATAATTCAAAAAGGGAGGGTTGTTTTGAATTTTTAAAATCTTCTCTTTGTAGAAAACTATAAGTTTTAAAAGAGAGATTTTAATTTTCAAAACTTTCTTTATTTGAATTTGGCCACATGTTTTAATAGAGAGTTTTAAAAGTTTTAAAATTTTCCTTTTTTAACCATCCTCATGATTTAAAAAAAGAAAGATAAGTTTTAAAATTAAAATTTTCTATCATCATGTTAAAAAAGGAAATTTTATAAGAGAAGTTTTAAATTTTAAAACATGGTTTTAATTTTTAGAACTTTCCTTTTTTAACTCTTACTTTAGGAAAGAGAGCTTGTAAATTTTATAAGAGGATTTCTTCTTGTAAAATTTTAAAAATATATTTCCTTTTCCTCTTGATGAGGTGGCCGGCCACCTTGCTTGGTGCCCAAGCAAGGGGCCGGCCATAATTAAAATTAAAAAATCATCACAAAATTAAAATTGGTGATTGATTCAATCAAGAGGAAAGAAAAGGAAAAATAAAAAGGGAAAAGGAAAAACTAGAGGATGATTTTATTTTTTGTAAAAAGTTTTTCCTTATTTGCCTTGGGCAAGTAATATAAAAGAAGTGGTGAGGAGGCTTCATGAGACACAACTCTTATTCTCTTGGTTGGAGACTCTCTTGGTGTGGTCGGCCATCTCCCTTCTCTTTTCCCTTTTGCTCTCTTCTCCTTGGTGGTGGTGGTGGCCAGATTTTAGAAGAAGAGGAAGAAGCTTTTGGGTGGTGTTCATCTTGGAGGATCGTCGCCCACACGATGTCCAAGGCGAGGCGAGGAATACGACAGAAGATCTCGAGGTCATTAGCTTACAAAGAGAAGATATAACTAGTAATTTTCTTCCGCATCATACTAGTTATTTTCTTTGTAAGAATTCTAAATACAAGAGGCAATTAGATCTAGTTTATCGAATTTATTTTTTGATTTTGTGTTTTCTTCTTTTTCGAATTTGTGATTCGATTGTTCTTTTTGGTTAACCTAGAGTTATTTAAGGAAATTAAATATTAGCTTTTCTTAAAAGGTTTTGACTAGGCGGTGGTGGTTGCTCCCATATCCAAGAAGGTCATGTGCCTCGCCATGCAGTCCTGGAAGCTAATTTTAGAAATTAATATTTAATGGAATTAATAACATAGGTGGATTTGAATTAACAGTGTTAAGTTCCACTTGCGATTCAAATCTAAACCATAAAGAACAGATAAGTTAAATTTGGAATCAATGATGTTAAGTTCCGTCTGCGATTCCTAATTTAACTTCTAAAGAACACAATAGGTTATTAAGGAAAGGTTCGACACTTGTACAAAAATTTTTGTACAGTGGAACCGGTACGTTTTCCTAGGACTAACCAACACCACTCCGACTCCACTTGCTTGGGTGATTTCGGCCATCCGGAATAGGGCTCACCCGAACCCAACTTTTGACCTTCTCCTCGAGCAAGCTTCCGCTCCGGCTTTTTGTCCCTCAAAATCGCAGCGTACTTTCTTCTCGTCCACCAGCGTACTCTTCCACAACTTTTCGTCCCTTAGACAGCTGTGCCTTTTGCTCCTCAAGCAATCTTCCGCTCTGGCTTCTCGTCCCTCGGAAACACCGCATGCTCCCTTCTAGTCCGTCGGTGTACTCTTCCGCAACACCTCGCCCCTCAGAAGCACCAAGCCCGTCGACTCTCTCCCATGCCGCCCTTCTCGCTAGCTGCGTCTTTTGCTCGACTTCCTGTGCTCCTAAGTTCCTGTACATTTAGACACATGGTTAAACACAACAGGACCTAACCTAACTTGTTTGATCACATCAAAACTACCTTGGGGTACGAACAATAGGTTGTCCCATTGAACCTAGTTCTTGGGATCTTTAGTCTACATAAGTTGAGTTGATTTACACTAATATTTCTTATTAGCATCAAGCTCAACTCTCGTGATGAACTTGCAACTAACTATTTGTTTAACCCTTTGCTTATCGAATCTATTAGATTATCCTTTGACTTTATATAGTCAATAGTGATAACTTCTATTGAGAGTAGTTTGTTGGAACCCTAAGGTTATTTTTGGTGTGATCAACCAAGTTTAGGTTAGATCCTGTTATGTTTTGATCCCTGTGTCTAAGTGTGCAGGAGCTTAGGAGCACAGGAAATCAAGCGGAAGACGCGGCTAGCGAGAAGGACGGCACGAGATAGAGCTGACGAGCTCGGTGCGTCTGAGGGACGAGGTGCTGCGGAAGAGTACACTGGCGGATGAGAAGGACGCGCGCGGCGGTCCCAGGGACGAGAAGTTGGGGAGGAAGGCTGCTCGAGGAGAAGGTCAGAAATTGAGTTCGGGTGAGCCCTATTTCGTTGGCCGAAATCACCCAGGCGATCGGAGCAGCGGAAGATCTAGAGTGGAGCTATGGAGCTGCTAGAGGCGCCTTCAACTAGCCATGGAAGAAGGCACCTTCAATGGCTAAAAGCACCTTCAACTAGCCACTATGGAAGGCACCTTCAACCAGGCAATTCTGGCCATTGCGGATAAGGATAAAGTTTTATCCTTGGCCTCGCTGGAGGTGCCTTCAGCTTGCGGATAAGTTTTTCCAGAGGCTATAAAAAGACCCCTGGACCTAGGAAAAATGAAACAACTTGTGTATTCACTTTTCTAGTCTTTTCTGAGCTTTCATTGTGTGTAAAAGGTTTCTCCGCCTTCAGTAAAGGAGATTCTTAGTGAGCTTTCTACTGCCTTGGATTAACAACCATCTAGGTTGTAACCAAGTAATTCTTGGCCTTTTACTAATTTTATTCAAGTTGTTATTTTTGTTTTAATTACATTACTAATCTGAGTCAAAAGATGAGAAAAGTTTATTTTAGGGTTTCAGGCAACTCAACCCTCATCAGCCTGCCTATCCGGCCCAACATAGTTGTCTAATAATATTATGTTTACGACGTATATGTCTAAGCTTACCATTATATAGATGGTTTTATGCCCAACTAATTGCTAATTGACTATCGCAATGTATGTAAATTATCGGCATTGATTTCGACCATCTAGGAATATCCTCTAAAAATTATCGTAGTCATTCTGCCTCTTTACTACATTTATCAAGAGCTACTAACTCTTATATTCACTCGTAGACTTAGAATCTTATATGTCAGATATTTAACTTACATTGTTGTATCCTTTGAGTACAACAGGATAGCTCATATGGTGCTATCCATATTCACAAATATATCTTAAGTACCTCAGTACTCTTGTTACCCCTTTCTAGTGCTCAATATTGGGATTATTTATATATTTACTTAGTTTACTTACTGTGTAGGCTAACTTTAGTGGTGTACAACTCATTATATATATATCAAACTTTCAATCACTCAAGAGTACTCTATCTGAGAGATACTTTCTCCTCCATTCTTCGATAGATGTTATCTTATATATATCAGTTTTCATACTAATATAATATCACCCTTGATGAATTTTTCAAGAATCTTGTCCACGTAATGAGACTGACTAAGAATAAGTCCTTCTATTGTTCTAAGAATTTTGATTCCTAGAATCACATTAACTAGGCTCATGTCAAATCTTGAGTTCAACATGTCTCTCGTAATTTGATTATCTTATCATTACTTCTAATGATAAGTATGTTATCTATATATAAACACAAGATGACATAGTTATTCTCTATGACTTTCATATGGATATATTTATCACATTCATTGATCTTAAATCCACTTTCCTTTATGACATTATCAAATTTCTCATGTTATTACTTTGGTGCTTATTTCAAGTCATATAACGATTTCACCAATGTACATCCATCTGATATATTATAGATTTCATAGAGTAATAATAATCAACAATACTCTAATAGAAGTTATTCTCGACATCGGAGAATACGTATTAAAGTAATCAATGTCTTCTCGTTATTGATAACATTTAATTATCAATCTAACATTATGCTTATTAATTATGCTATCTAATTTTATTTTCTTCTTAAAAATCCACATGCAACCTAATGGTTTACTTCCATGAGAAAGATTCACAAGTTTCTAACTATGATTTTGCAAGATAAAGTCTATCTTAGATGCAATTCTCTTTCCAATGAGGCCCATCAAAAGATCTTACTGCTTCTGAGTAACTTTAGGGATCACTTTCTAATATGAAAGTGATAAAATCTATTCAGTAGAATTTTTTTTACCTGACTTTTTTTACTTAGTTTGAGTTTGACATTAACTGGTTCATCATCATCTTCTTCCTCTTTTATTTCAAATACCCATTTTGAGAAACTTTCTTCCTCTCAGATCCTATATGGAAACATATGCTCAAAGATTAGGTATTTCTCGATTGTATTAGTTCTTGTATATATTTAATATTTGTGACTCATACATAAAAAAATCGATACACATTGTTGTTATGTACATATCTAATAAATATGCAATCAACAGTTTTTGGGCTTATCTTAATCCTTTTTGGATCATATACCAAAACTTTGGCAAGGCACCCTCACTTTCATAAATATTTGTAGGATAGTTATCTTCCATTCCATAACACTCATAAGGACTCTGATCTATTTTCTTTTGAGGTACCTTACTAAAATATAATTAGCTGTTAACACAACTTCCCTCCATATGAACTTTAGGGATGTGTTTGGTTGGGGGTTATTTTTGATAACTTTGATTATCCATCCAAGGTTATCAATGAAAACCCTGTTTGGTTTAGATAATCGATGATTTCCGAATAAGTTCCATGCCCGACACGTTGGTAAAAAGGACATGCAACCCGGAATCGGAAAACCTCGAAAAACTGAGATTTTTTTTAATTCCAGGATTAACGAATTTTTTTTTTCAAAAATACCCTCTAATAAGAGAAAAATATTTAAAAAAAATAAAAAAAAACTTTAAAAAAATAAAAGAAGACATAAAAATAAATTTAAAAAATTTTAAAATAAAAAATGTTTAAAACGCAAAAAAATAAAAAATCAGCTTCAGCCTTTTGCGTACCAAAATTCCCTTGGGAATTTTCGAAGTGGAACATTTAAGTTCTCGGTGTTATTTGGTAATTATTTCTCTTCAAGCCTTCCATGATTCAAAACATTCAATGCCATTGAATCTGATCTCTGAAATTGCCCAGCTTAATTGCAGTGCAGGGAAAGGGAAAAATTAGTATGTTGGCATGAGGTTAAAGAGGGCTTACATGAGTTACGATTTAGGAAGTATTGATGCAAGTTAGGTTGTTTTTCACCCATACAATTGAAAGAAATAGCAAGGAGGCTAACTAGCAATAAATTCAGAATTCGGCCAGTGAAACTGTGAGTGTCAAATCTGTAGTGTGTCTTTGGACAGCAACATGGAGGATTTGATCTCTTGACTTCCAAGTGCTCAATGGGATTTATTGTTAAGCTAAATTCCACTTGAGTCAGGTTGAAATCACCTTGGATTTCAAGTTCTGGAACTATAAGCTATATTTTTGGAATTTTTCATCACTGAAAACTTGTCAAAAGTAGGAAACCAATTAACAATTTCATATCATCAATTTCTCTTGAAGTTCCATTAATTAAGAAGAACCTTCCAACAGAAATTGGTACAACAGGTTTACAGTTATTTCTGTAACTCAGTTCTCTACATTCTAATTCAAAGTTTTGAAACTAATTGTTTCATTAGGGATGCAGGAAATTGAAATACACAGAAAAAATTTGAAGAACCAGGTTAAGTGCCATTGTTAGATGTTGTTTCCATGCAGCAGAAATCAGAATTTACCCTCTTAGTATCTCAGTGCTATATGAGAGTTCTTGATGAGTTGCCTCTTTATAACTCAAGCTATAGCTGCCTTAACTATCAAATCCTGAAATTGAATCCAAGAAGCTATATCTGTTCTTGCTGCTGTAATTCTGGAATTGTGTAGCTAAGTTTACTTGAGTTTGGAGCTATGTTGTGACACAAATTTTATTTACTTTGTCAGCCATACAAAGATGAGTTGATTTTCCCAGCTAAAAAGACCATAACAGCAAACTTATCAGAATCTGAATTCAGATAACAGAATTCATTTTGCTTCTGAGTTGCTGATTAGTTCCTGTTGCTGGGATTGAGAAAAATGCTGAATCTGAGTTCAGAAATTGCTGAGTAGATGAATCACTTTCATGGGCTTCTTCATTCTTTTGGTATTTGTCGAGATTCTTCTACTGTTAAGTTATTGGTTGCAGGGCAGTTGTGTATCAGTTTGAATTAGTTGTGTGACAAACTCTTTGTGCAACTTCTTGGTTATTGATAAACTCAAGTAAATTTTTTGTTTTCTCATTGACAAATGTTATTCTTCCTTATCCAAGTGTTACACAAGTTAGAATTCTAAAGTGCAGAAGTGGATCTGGAAGTTGAAAAAAAATCTGAAGTTGAAACAAAATATCTAGTTGAGTCTGAAATCTGAAACTGAAAGGGTGCTGAGTTTCTGTTATAAGCACCTAAGCAGAAGGAATTAAAGAAGAGAATTAGATCTTCCATTACCAAATGAAGATGGATCATGAATGCATGAAACTGGAACTGGTCTAATTTTCAAAGAGAAGGAAAAAAAAAGAGGCAAATGCTGAAATCAGAGGCAACTTGTTTGCTTTAAAACAGTATAGCGGTATATTCTTCAGCTGCTCAAGAATGGTTGCTTTCCCTATTAAGACTTCACATAACTGAGAATGAATTCAAGGAGCTGCTGGGCTGAAACAGAATTTTGAAGGAAAGAAACTGCTGTGTCAAGTCTAACAGTAGGAACTTGATACGTCAAAGACTCTCTAGTAGGCTAAACTTAATGCAATTAATTTTCTGATTGTAGCTGAATCCCAGAATCCAAATTCGAAACTATAGAAGTGTTAGAATTTGGCAGAGTTGCAGAAATGAAACCAATGTACTAACAAGTACATGTTTAGTTCCAAACCTCTATGCTAATTTTGATTAGTAACAACATGAGTATCAAGTATTTGGATAGCATAATGTGTTGCTTTGTCCGAGACGGACAATATTTTAAGTGTGGGGGAATTGATGCATGAGCTCTTTTTCATAAGGTTTGGAATTGGAAAGAACAATAACAGTAGCAAAGAAGAGTATTAAATAGAGAGGATACTGTGCCAAGATTCTATAGTAGTGATCAAATTAAAGAAGAGCTTGGCTTAATATTTTGTGTTGACATTAACAAATGGTGTTCTTTATTCCCCACAATAAATTCTTTGATACATCTCAAATTAGTCAACTCATCAAGTTATTCTTTCAATGCTCTCAATTCTTCATTGAGTCCTTTTCTTTTGCCTATTACATTCATTTCACTTGTTCTTTTGATTCTATTTCAGTTCTTAATAAAATCCTTTTGATTCATGTATGCTGTGTTTTATAGTGGTGGAGAATAAGAAAATTAGCAAGCTTATAGAAGTGAAATGTTGTGAGTGACATTGAGTGAGCTCCACTTATATGCATGATTGAGTGTGAGAGCTAGAATAGGTAAATACCTTGTGAGGTTGCAATTTGCTCAATTTTTCAATTGGATTGAAACTACCAAACTTACTGATTATTGTTTGGATTGAATTCATGATTGTTTGTGATCTTTTAAATTGTTTTAGTTAAATCCCTTTTACCATTTTCTAGGTATTGCTAGGGAATTATTATGGAGATGAATTTTAGTTGTTTCTTTGTTTTGTTTGCTTGCACGAGACGTGGAAGAATAAGTGTGGGGGAATTTGATAATTATCATTTTATCATGATATTGTGATTCATATAGGCATACTTTTTAATCTTCTCATATGTTAAAGTCATGTTTACATCATGTTTCATGAGTTAGAGTCATTTGTGAACTTAATTGCAAATTATATCATATTTGAGGTATTTGATGCTAATATTTGGTTATATTCTTTGTAGGCATCAAAGGGCAAGGACTCTAGTTTGATCAACTCAGATTGAGTTCAAACCTGAGCTTAAATAAGGAGATCAAGCTCTGGAACAATCTCAGCCGTTCATTCAAGATCGGAGTAGATCTAAGACATCCATGAAGAATCTGGGTCATCCAAGCCATTGGGGAGTAGATCACAACCAGGGATCAAGATCTGAAGATTTGGATCTGATTTGGAGCAATTTCCACCGTTGGATCGATCCGAGAAAATCACAGCCGTTCATCACAGATCTGAGATCTGATTTAAATGGGAAAGGAGAAGCTACAGGGAGATGGTCAATTTTCTACAGTAGCTTCGCTTCAAGAACAGAGGAGCGCGATCCTTCTCCGGGATTCCGATCCACTCCACCACCGGCGAGCTGCTGAGGTCAAGGGCGTTTCCCTTCCTCCGGTGATCTTCCATCTTCGAGCCGGCGATGCCATTTCAACAACCTGATCCAGATTTGACTGCATTTTCTGCCGCGATTCTGAGAGGGAGAAGAAGAACGGAGAAGTGGAGCGATTTGGAGGTTTCAGCCGAATTCTCTTCCTCCTTCCAACCGGCGACCTTCTTCCTCGAAGCTCTGTTTAATATTTGCTTCGGACTTCTCTGATTTCTGCATCGATTTCTAATTCTAGCTGCGTTTCATCTGATTCGATTGGTTATTCACCACTTGTGTGCTGTGGACATCTTTGTCCAATCCAATGAGTATTTGGGAATGCCCTAGCTCACTTCGGTTCAATACTTTTCTCTTTAATTTCTGCATTTCTGTTTTTGAATTTCCAGCTTCGTTTATTGTCTCTTGGCTCTTTAGTTTCATAGATCTGAATTGGTAAGGTTACACGAAGTTTAGATCTGTTTCTTGTTGTCTTCGATGCATCTGAATGTTTGTTAACTCTTTGAGTGGAGATATGATTTGTTCTTGAGTTCATTGTTTAGTTCATAAATGCAAGAATCTGAATTGTTTGCTTTGTTCTTGTCTTGTTCTTATTTTGCTCTTGTTTAGTTTCTAATTTGTTTGGATCTGTTAATGATGAAATTCACAGCATAGTGTGACAATATGTCGTGGGTTCATGATTAATAGATAGATAGATAGGATTTCTTCCATTGCGTTAGATTTAGTTTCATACTTGTCTTGCTATTTCATTCCTTAATCCAGGAAGTCAATAAAACCCAAAACCCCAAGATAAATAACAATTCAATCCTAAAATATTAAGCATTGGCTACATTCATTGGGAGACGACCCCAGTTATCTCTATGCTACATTAGTGTAGAATGGATTCGGTTACTTAATTCTTTTGATACCCATTTCACGACAAAATTAGGGTTTATCACTCACACCCTCCTTCGTTGCTATTTTTCAGGTTGATGCTTTCCGGAGAGTTATAGTCGCTAGTCCCCTGCAGTCAACGAGGATATTTGTTGGTCTTTTGGTTCTTCTTTATTAGACTGTGTTTAGACTTATTCTGCTTTTGACATCTGGACTTGTATTAGTTTACTTTATGGATATTGTGTATGAGTTTTATTTGGATTTGTTTTACTACATGCCTGCTTAGACGGCAAAAGAGGTGAGTTGATTTTATCATCAGATTTGAGCTTTATGGGTGTAGTGGAGTAGGACATCGGTTTTGTGCTTTATGAGTGTAGTTGAGTAGGGTTATTTTTGAGTCCTCTTATCAATGTTCTAGTTTATTAACTATTAACTGCGTGGGTGATTGCCTTATATTATTGTTATTGTTCCAGCCGTGTTGGCCGAGGTATATGTGGCCTAGAGGGCATTGTAGACATTTTCAGATTGTCAGTCGTACAGGGGAGATGCTGTCGAAATTTTTTCGGACAGGGACTCCCCTGGGGCATGACAGAGGCCTTCTTTTAGAAGTGCTCCGGGCGCCTCGATCAATTCTAGGCGCCCTCACTGTGACGTAGGACCGGCTACTTAGCGCACTCCTCATTGTGCAGGATAGAGTTTTGCCTTCCGAGCGCCCGGATCGATTCCGGGCACCCGGACCAACTCTTGGCGCATGGATCCCTTCCGGGCACTCGGACCACCATATTCTAGAAAGTCCTTCTCCTGCAAGAAAATGTTAGTCCGAGGTAAAATAAAAGTTATACTAACCTACAAAACAAAAGTTAGCAGAAATATAATAAAATAGTAGTAATTAGATTTCATCTCACCGAGACAGGAATCTAGTCACGATCTCAGCTTATATTTCTTAAATGGTTCTAAGTTGGATCGACGCCTACTATTCCCTCAAACAGTGAACGCGTCCTCACCAAGTCACTCCCCTCCAGTGACTTAGCTTAACTTACCTGTCAGACGTCCGGTCAGCCTGTCGATCCATCTGGACTTTGTGCCAGCTATCAGGTCAGCCCATCGACCTAGCTAGACTTCATGCCAGCTATCAGGTCAGGCGGTCGACTAGCTGGACTTCGTGCTAGCTATCAGGTCAACCCGTCGACCTAGATAGTCTTCGTGCCAGCTATCAAGTCAGCCCGTCGACCTAGCTTAGCTTCGTGCTAAATATCAGGTCAGCCCGTCGACCTATCTGGACTTCTCCTGCATACTTCGTCAAAGTGTTAGATCACAATGAAACTAACTTAACCTACTTTGTCATTTATCAAAACCTGAGTTAGTCCTTTAGTGCTAATCGCACCAACAATCTCCCCCTTTTTGATGCAATGACAACCTGGGTTAAGTTTGTGAAAAATATGCAAAATATAAGAAATGACATGATTTTTAAGTTAGCCTTGATTTATGTTTGGTATTTTGTTGCTAACTAACTTAAACTGTAATGCCCGCCCTCCCTGCTAACCCTAAGGGACGGGGCTACGATACTCTATGTACAAATTTTTCTTTTTAAAACAGCGGAAGACTTAAAATAATTCTCTTAGTTTAATAAAAACTTTTCTTTTGTTTTCCCTTTCATCAAATCCGAACTACACTATCATGGCCTCAATAACATGATATCAAAATTAGTAGAAACATAACATCAAGTCACACATACGGTACTACAATTCATGATACCAAAGCATAGTTCTTTAAAAGTTTTTAAAGCAGGTTCTTATTTGGTTGCCTAGCCACTGCCACACACATCTCCTTGCCTCTCCTGCTGCTCCTCTAGCTCATCCAGTTTTTTCCTTTATCAGTGGTACAAGGACAGTAAGCTGTGAGCACTCATGGCTTAGTAAGTTCCTTTCCTACTCCCTAAAACCGAAAATCATAGTATAATCAAAGAATGTCTCAACATGACATCATTTCAACTAGTCATGACATAATGTAACATACTCTTTTAAGCATATCATGCAACATGAAGAAATCATAACTAGTCATGGCATATCATAGCGTAAAGCATAGCATGAAGCATAACATAATCGTATTTAATCATGGCATATCGTCATAAGGAGTCATGGCATATCCTACACATGGACATATCATGGAACATAACATAATCATATCTAACCATGACATATCATAAATCATCATAAGGTATATGCAATATGATTTAAAAAAAAAATAGGTATCTGAAAAACAAGTGTATGTCTCATGATCTTTAAAACCATTTCTTCTTACATATATACTTGAACATAATCTCAACTTAAAGGGGATCCCGGCTATGTACCACTTACATATTGTGCGCAACCTATGTAGGTCCAAGGTAGCAAGTCTTGAACCCTACAAGGCAACATACTAGGCCCGAGTCTTACTCCATCGACCTAGGGGCACTTAGGAGCCCATCCCTAACGAGGCCCGAGTCTTATTCCATCGACCCCGGGGCGCTTATGGAGCCCACCCTTGGTACAAGCCACATAAAGTAAAGTACATGTCATACTTATACATATCATACCTCATAAAAGCATGCATCACTTAGGCACACATCATATCATAAAAGTATGCATCACTTAGGCATACATCATGTCATAAAAGTATGCATCACTTAGGCATACATCATATCATAACAATATGCATCACTTAGGCATAGATCATAAAAACATGCATATCTTAAGCATAAAGCATATCATCAAGCATGCATAATTTAACCACATAGCATATCATGAAAGCATGCATATTTTAAGCACTAAACATAGCATCAAAGCATGCATAATTTAACCACATATCATAACATAAGCATGCATATTTTCAGTTCATATGATATCATCAAAGCATGTAAAATTTACCCACATATCATAACATAAAGCATGCATATTTTGAACTCATAACATATCGTAGAAATTCTCATCTTGTATAGCTCACAAGCATACATGTCTAAGCATAAAAGTGTATCATGTGCTCATCCAATCATAAGGAACAATGTAACATGATTAATTTGGGTACTAAGCTTCCTAATCCTTTGGGTTCTTATCTTGGCCGAAACCCTCTTAGGTGCCAATTCAGGTTTTAAACAACATCCAAGCATGTAGAACCTAATTCATCCACATATCATTTTCATAGGAAGTATTATAAACAAGATTTACTTGGACTCTAAGTTCTCCAAGTCCTTAAACCTCATTTGGCCGAACCTTAACAAGTGTGAAACAAGGTTCTAAATGACATAAAGCATGGAAACCTTAACCATATTTATAGCATTTGTTTCAAGGAATATGGTAAGCACAATTAAGTTAGTTCCTAAATCCTTTAAGCCCTTAAAATTATGTCATGGCCGAAACTTACAAGTACTCATTTAGGTTTTCAAGCAAGCATACAAGCATGTGAACTTACTCTAACATCATGTATAAATTTATAAATGGCATCATACAAGTGGTCATGGCCGAAACTTCCCTTAGCATCAATTTAGGTCACTAACAACATATAGCATGTGAATTTTTAGCTTTCTACATTTCATATTCCATGGAGAGTGACATGAGCATGTTTAATGTAAGTTCTAGGGTTTCTAAGGCATGTATCCCTTCATGGCCGAGACTTTAAGGTATCCATTTGAATCATAGTTAAATATATAAGAATGTGAACACAATCAACATGTTATCTCAATTTCATAAGAAGCATCTTTAACACAAGAGGTCTAAATTTTAAGGTTTCTAGGTCTTTAAACCCTACATGGCCGAACCTCATCAGGCATGAAATTTGTTAAAATGGCATAAAAGCATAGAAAGTCATAACACATTTCATAACATGTATCAAAGTCAAGCACTATAAGCATACATTTAAATTGTGTTTTAGGTTTCCTAGGTTTTTCCTTTCTTTATCTCATAGCATATGTTTGGCCGAAACCTTCCAAGTCTTTAAACTAGGTTTTAGGTGGCCTAAAGTATGGAAAACCTAAACAAGTTTTATGGAAAAAACATCAAAGGAAATATACATATAAGTTTGGTTCACAAACAAACTAGGACCCTTGTGGTCATAATTATCATATCATGCAACCAATTTTCCTATACTCTAATTAAGCATGGGAGCATCAAACAACTTTCATATCTTATTGTCATGGAGGTTTTGAGCATGTAAAAAAAAAAACTGTTTAAGCTATTCTAAACCATCCACCTTACCATGGCCGAAACATTAAAAGTAATGTTCATGAGTTTCTATCAACATACAAGCATGCAACTCTTTAAGAAACTCTATATTCTATCATATAAACATGGTGAGTTTAAATTCAAAGTCTTCCTAACCCTAAACCCCTCCTTGGCCGAAACTTGTGAGTGGGGTACTTTTGGTTCCAAGTAACCTTCAAGTATGAAAACAATAATGGATCCTTAACCATTTATTTAGAGGGTTTTGTACAAGTTAGGTAAACAAATAAATTCCCTAGCCCTTATAAAACCTTTTTTGGCTGAAACTCTAGGGTTAGGTACATCTCTAATCCAGCATTACATATATATAAAAATATGAGAGCAAACCTTCTTACAAAGCATAGAAAAATTATCATGAATCAAGGCTTATATTAAACATTCCTAGGATCAACAAGTCCTTTCTTTGGCCGAATTTTCACAACTTTGTTTGTAGGTTTTAAAATCCTCATAAAATCCAAAAACACATTAAAACCTCTTGTACCACAGATGAGGGGATACTTACTTCCTTTTCGCTTGTGGTTCTAAAGTGTGGTGATGGAAGAAAGGGTCTCTTCTTCTTGTTCTCCTCCTTTGATTTCCCTTGGTAGCCTTCCTTGTATCCTAGGAGGAACCTTGTTTTGGGGGCCGAAAATGGAGGAGAGGGGGCTGAGGCTCTCAGTGGTGGATAGGATAGAATGAGAGAAATGAGAGAAAAATAAAATCTTCTCTTTACATGCTCCCTTTTATGTTAAGGGGGAAGAGGTAGCAAAATTGGTTTTTGCTTTCCTTCTCCCTTAGCCCCTTTTTTTTTCTTTTTTAATTTTATTTATTTATTTGTTCTCATCATTCATGATGAAACAAGGGGGAATGAATCCCCTTAATTGTCCTCTTTAAGTCACGGCAAAGGGAGAGGAAGAGGGAGAGAAAAGAAGGAAGGCAAGTTGCCTTTCTCTTGCTCTTTTCTTGCTTTCTTTTGACTAGCTTTTACTCTCATCCTTATCATGAGTTTCCCTCCTTTGCTATCAATATATTATTCCTATCCCAACTGGTTATTACCCATTAATCCTATCATTTACATCATGAGAGGTTCGAGTTTCAATCCTTGACCACTCCCTATTTTTATTTCTTTTTATTTCTTTTTGGTTCAACATTCTACTAATATTTTTCTAAGGCAAATTCATCATTCTCATATTTATCTTAAAAGCTTAGTGGGTGTTACAGTACCCCGTACCTCATAAAAAGTTCGTCCTCGAACTTTAAAATAGCTCCGGGTACTTTTGTTTCATATCGTCCTCGCGTTCCCAGGTGGCTTCTTCAAATCGTTGATTCCGCCATAGGACCTTTACTAAGGGTATTTCTTTGTTCTTTAACCTCTTGACTTCTCGGTCCAAGATCTGAATAGGTCAACTTTCATAACTTAGGTCCTCTTGAACCTGTACCGACTGTGGCTCAATCACTTGATCTGTGCTGGGAGTACACTTCTTGAGCATCGATACATGGAACACATTGTGAATGGCTGCCATGTCTGGAGGTAGTTCTAGTCTGTATGCGACTTGGCCCACTCTTTCTAAAATCCGATATGGTCCTACGTATCGTGGGCTTAACTTGCTCCTCTTTCCGAATCTCATTATTCCTTTCATGGGGGATACCTTAAGGAATACCAAATCTCCGATGTTAAATTCTAGCGGCCTGCGCCGTTTATCGGCATAATTCTTCTGCCGACTCTGAGCAGTTTCTATTCGTTGGCTGATCTTCTGTATAGCTCGGGTGGTGTCATCAATAAGTTCCGTTCGGAGCCCCATTTCCTTCTTTTCACCACATTCATACCAACATATAGGGGATCTACACTTCCTCCCATACAGAGCTTCGTAAGATGTCATTCTAATAGTAGCTTGGTAACTATTATTGTAGGCGAATTCTGCCAGGTATAAATATCGGCACCAGCTTCCCTTGAAGTCCAGGGCACAAGCTCTTAACATATCTTCTAATATTTGGTTCACTCATTCAGTTTGCCCATCGGTCTGAGGGTGGAAAGCTGTACTAAATAACAACTTCGTGCCGAGGGTCTTCTGAACGCACTCCCAAAAGTGTGAAACAAAACGACCGTCTCTATCAGAAATAATGGTCTTAGGAATACCATGTAGCCGAATGATTTCCTTAACATATAACTGAGCTAGTTGTTCAGTTGAATAAGTCATTTTGATCGCCAAAAAGTGTGCGGACTTCGTCAATCTGTCTACAATTACTCATATAGCGTCATATCCGTTTGTCGTCGTGGGAAGACCCGAAATGAAATCCATAGAGATTTCTTCCCATTTCCATTCTGGAATTTGGACAGGCTGTAGTAATCCGCCCGGTCTCTGGTGTTCAGCTTTTACCCTTTGGCAGGTCAGTCAAGTACTGACATACTGAGCCACTTCTCTTTTCATACCAGACCACCAAAATTTCTTTTTCAGGTCCTGGTACATCTTAGTGGAGCCCGGGTGTATTACATAGGGTGTTGTATGAGCTTCTTCTAGTATTTTCCTTCGCAACTCTGGGTCCTCTGGAATGCATAACCGATCCCTGAGGTATAATATCCCGTTGTCCGCGATACGGAACCCGTCATTCTTCCCTTCCAACGTCTCTTGTTTGATTCTCTGGAGGTTTTGGTCACTGGTTTGCTTTTCCAGTATACTCTCAAATAACGTCGATGTTATGGTGAGGGTAGAAAGTCGCCTGGACATAGTTTCGACCCAAGGATACGAAACACGTCTCGGTTCCTCGATGGATTCCCATATTGGTTCGTTTCCAGCATTAAGTAAAACTTTAGCATATTGATTGAAATTAGGTAGCTGACCTGAGACGATGGCAGAGGCGTTCCCTACGTCATCCTGAGCGAGAGAGTAGACTCTGGCATTGGTCATAGTGGGAGGGGCCTCCAATCTTCCTTGGCTGATTGAAGTCCCTTCTATGGCAGTATGCATCTGGTGAAGTTGTGCAGGGGTACTCCTATTCTGGTTGTTCTGCGGAGGTAGTGTCTGAGACTAAGTAGGGTAATTTCTTGCCAAATGTCCTTCCTTTCCGCAGTTGTAGCACTTTCTGGTGCTTAGGAGACATACTCCAGAATGCATCTTTCCACATGTGGCACGCTGAAGGTACTTGGTTTGCTTATTGGCCGGACCACCTTTTGTGTTGTTCCACTGTTTCCTCTTTCCACCTGAGTTTCCTTTCCAGCCGGTTCTGGTATTGTGCGATTTTTGTCCTCCGGACAGTGCTTGGTTCTTGCCCTCGTTCATTGCTTTCTGGTAGTGCTCGGTAATCAGGGCACTACTGACTAGCTCCTCTGCAGTCTGCGGTCTATTAACTCCGCCGGCTACGTTCAGAGCTATCTCGGGTCGGAGCATCTTTAACATTAACCGGCCCCTTTCTTTTTCAGTACTGATCAGTTCTGGGCACAGACGTGCTAGGCGGTTGAACTTCTTGACGGCTTCGTTAACTGATAGATCACCTTGCCGGAACTCAGTGAACTCGTCATAGTGCTTGTTGGTCACTTGCATATGGAAGAATTCTTCTAAGAACTCTATCTCAAAATCCGTCCACTGCATCTGGTTTATTTGTCTTTTCGCCTTTACTCGGTCCCACCACATCCGGGCATCTCCGGTAAGGCAGAACGACGCGCATTTGACCTTCTCGTGTTCAGGACAGTCCAGTAGTTTCATTATGCTCTCCACGGTCTTGAGCCAGGCTTGCGCATCCCATGGTTCATAGTTTCCCGAGAAGGCTTCCGGCTTAAGCCTTTGCCACTGAATCAGATAGGCCTCTTGTCGGACCATCGGAATAGGGGCCGCCGGGGGCACTGGCGCGGCTGTAGGTATAACTGGTAGTGTATTCTGATTTGCCGGTGGGGTAACTGGGTTGCCTTGCTGACCCATTAAGGTAGTGATCAGCTGCTGTTGTTCTGTGATCTGACGCTGGAGGTCTGTGACTACCTGTGTCAGGTCTGGTGGAGTCACTGTCCCCTCGGTTCGGTCATTGCGTGTCCTAACCATGTTTATCTAAATAATGACAAATAGACTAGTGTAAGTGGTTATCGTTTTTATCCAATCTAACGTACTGTTTTGTTTCTATCTATTTGTTCTGGTATTATTCCTAACCTACTAATATGTAATCCTAATCTAAATTATAACTAAAAGCATAGAATAAAGCATCAAACATAAACAAACAAAACATGAAACTAAAGCATAAGCAACATAAGGAAAAATAAAGAATAGAGTGACAAACAATATAACATAAGGAAATAAAGCATAAGCAATATAGCAAAGAAAATAAAGCATAGGCAATATAACAAGGAAGAAAAATAAAGCATAAGTCATATAACATGAAACTAAGCATAAGCATATAACAAGAAAATTAAGCATAAACATTCTTACTTAGAGCGGCAGGTCTGAGGCTTGATGTGTGTGTAGTGAGCTGGCAAAAACCTGGCTCTGATACCAACCTGTAACGCCCGCCCTCCCTGCTAACCCTAAGGGACGGGGCTACGATACTCTATGTACAAATTTTTCTTTTTAAAACAGCGGAAGACTTAAAATAATTCTCTTAGTTTAATAAAAACTTTTCTTTTGTTTTCCCTTTCATCAAATCCGAACTACACTATCATGGCCTCAATAACATGATATCAAAATTAGTAGAAACATAACATCAAGTCACACATACGGTACTACAATTCATGAAACCAAAGCATAGTTCTTTAAAAGTTTTTAAAGCAGGTTCTTATTTGGTTGCCTAGCCACTGCCACACACATCTCCTTGCCTCTCCTGCTGCTCCTCTAGCTCATCCAGCTTTTTCCTTTATCTGTGGTACAAGGACAGTAAGCTGTGAGCACTCATGGCTCAGTAAGTTCCTTTCCTACTCACTAAAACCGAAAATCATAGTATAATCAAAGAATGTATCAACATGGCATCATTTCAACTAGTCATGACATAATGTAACATACTCTTTTAAGCATATCATGCAACATGAAGAAATCATAACTAGTCATGGCATATCATAGCGTAAAGCATAGCATGAAGCATAACATAATCGTATCTAATCATGGCATATTGTCATAAGGAGTCATGGCATATCCTACACATGGACATATCATGGAACATAACATAATCATATCTAACCATGACATATCATAAATCATCATAAGGTATATGCAATATGATTTTAAAAAAAAATAGGTATCCGAAATGTTGGGTTTTTCGGGCCGCGAAAACTGCTTTTCGCGTCGCTGAAACCCCAAATTACCCAAAGCCGTAGATCCGTGCAAGGAAAACCGAACGAAATACAAGTACGAGTTTCAAAACGTCGATCTACAGTAGATCTACAAAGGGAAAACATTTATACCTTTGAAGCGTGCCCTCGTAAATCCCGCTCGTCCAACGGTACGCCGGATCTCGAGAGTGTCAACGTAGACACTTCTCTAATGATATCCACATGAACAAGGAGTGTCTCTCACACTCAAAGGATGGAGAAGAGAGCCCCAAGTGTGCTAGCACTTTCTAGAGCTCTCGAATGGGATTGGAAAGGAAGAAAATAAGAAGGTATAAAAAGAAATCTTATACACTCACTAGTTGTATCCTTCCTTTGTGACCTTCACTCTTCCTTTGCTCTTGGATTCACTCAACCACCTTCTCCTCACCATAGAAGTCACGGCAACAGCAGCTAAGAGTGGGAAGAAGCAAGGAAGAAGAAGATAGAATGAATGCACACATAACTCCACAAAATCAAAACCCCCTCTACCATTAGTGTGGCCGGCCACACAATGTAACCCCCTTCATTAATGTGGCCGGCCACATTAAAACCAAAGGGAAGAGTGTAACCCCCATGAGGTGGCATACCTCATGAGGTGGAGGTGATGTGGCAAGGATGAGTCATCCTTATGATGTGGCAATACATCAAGTCAAACTTGATGTTTCAAATTCCATTCGGTCAAGTCAAAATTGACCAATTTCCTCCTTGTTGAGTTAAATCCAACCTTTGATTCAAGTCAATTTCAATTTAATAAATCTCAATTCATTAATATAAATTGACTCAATGAATCAAATTTAAATTAGAC
This sequence comes from Zingiber officinale, assembly GCF_018446385.1. NCBI lineage: Eukaryota > Viridiplantae > Streptophyta > Magnoliopsida > Zingiberales > Zingiberaceae > Zingiber > Zingiber officinale. The sequence goes on from NC_055994.1 coordinate 55,423,787, forward strand.
TCATTCAACAATTGAATCTAATTGAGTCTAACTCAATAAGTCTAGTTTGAATCCAATCTTTGGTGCATCATATGAACCTAATCCAATTGGTTCATCATATGAACCTAATCTCCATCCACTTGTTCTTTGTGTGTGACCCAATAGGTTCTTGTAACGTTGGCAATGTTTCTAAACTCCTTTAGAAACATAAGCAATGAGCGGCATCTAGCAATACATCATTGCTACCCAAGTTACAAGAAATGTCGAGATCCAACATCACCTTGTGACTACTAATTGTGACTTTTCACAATATGTGACATTGTCCTTCTATCCTAGACATCTAGATTGATCAATGTAAGGCATAGACCATGTCATCCTCTAATCAATCTAAATCTTGAACTCCAACTAGACTCACTCAATCATATGAGCTCAACATCTCATGTTGACTCACTTGGGCATGGCCATGCACTTCGTGGTCTAACTCTATCAAGAATATTGATGTCGCTCCCGTCATATGGGAGGGATAGATCCCATCTACATCACTCACATCCCTCTGCATAATTTGTTACATACCCAGTAATCGCCTTTATAGTCCACCCTGTTACGGGTGACGTTTGACGAAACCAAAGTACATAAGTCCTTATGTAGGGATCCATGGTGACTTCAGGTCAAAGGACTAATAGTCGTACTAATAGCCAAATGAGAAAGTATATGACACTTATATAACGATCCATGATACTTTCTCATGGTGGGTCATTCAGTATACATTCTCTAATGCATACCCATGTGTCAGCTTGATATCTCTATATCCATGACTTGTGAGATCAAGTCATCGAGCTGACCTACATGCTAGTCTTATTGTATTAACATTGTCTCTGAATGTTAATACTCGACTAGGAATGATTTAGAGTAGTGTTCCCTATATCATCTCACTATCGATTCAACCAATCGATTGATATAGGTAAGAACCTTCTACTCTAGGACGTTACTATACTTATTTTATCAGGCACTAATACAAATAAGCATAATAACTAAAAACCAAATGCCTTAATATATATACATGAATATGATATACATGAGTCCATACAATCATCAAATGATTGGCTCTAGGGCTCTAACTAACAATCTCCCACTAGCACTAGTGTCAATCAGTATAGGCTCTAAGGCCTAATGACCTAGTGTGACCATCATGCTTCCTCTGTGCCAAAGCCTTAGTCAAGGGATCTGCGATGTTAGCATCTGTAGGTACTCTACAAATCTTCACATCTCCTCTATCGATAATCTCTCGAATGAGATGGAAGCGCCGTAGTATGTGCTTGGTCCGCTGGTGTGAGCGAGGTTCCTTTGCCTGTGCTATAGCTCCATTGTTGTCACAATAGAGCTCAACTGGGTCAGCGATGCTAGGAACCACCCCAAGTTCAGTGATGAACTTGCGGATCCAAACTGCCTACTTTGCTGCCTCTGATGCAGCAATATACTCGGCCTCTGTTATAGAATCAGCTACTGTGTCCTGCTTCGAACTCTTCCAGCTCACAGCACCACCATTTAAGCAAAACACGAACCCTGACTGCGATCGGTAATCATCCTGATCGGTCTGGAAGCTGATATCACTGTAACCCTTTACAGTTAGCTCATCATTGCCTCCATATATCAAGAAATATTATTTAGTCCTTCTTAAGTACTTAAGAATATTCTTGACCGCTATCCAGTGACTTTCACCTGGATCTGACTGGTATCTGCTCGTCATGCTCAAAGCATATGAGACATCAGGTCGAGTACATAGCATGGCGTACATGATCGATCCTATGGCTGAGGCATAAGGGATATGATCCATGCGGTCTCTCTCCTCTCTAGAAGAGGGACCTTGAGTCTTTGAAAGACTCACGCCATGTGACATCGGCAGAAATCCCTTCTTGGAGTTCTGCATGGCAAACCAAAGGAGTACCTTGTCAATGTATGTACTCTGACTTAGGCCAAGCAATCTCTTAGATCTATCTCTATAGATCTGTATCCCTAGAATACGAGATGCCTCACCTAAGTCCTTCATTGAGAAGCAACTCCCTAGCAAGGTCTTGACAGACTGAAGCATAGGGATGTCCTTCCCAATGAGTAGTATGTCATCCACATACAATATGAGGAAGATAACTATATCCCCTACAACCTTCTTGTAGACACAAGATTCATCTTCGTTCTTGATGAAACCAAACTATTTGATTGCATCATCGAATCGAAGATTCCAGCTCCAAGAAGTTTGTTTTAGTCCATAAATGGACCTATGCATCTTGCATACTCTACTAGTATGCTGTGGATCTACAAAACCCTCAGGTTGTGTCATGTACACATCCTCGAGCAGGTTTCCATTCAGAAACGTGGTTTTGACATCCATCTGCCATATCTCATAGTCATGGTAGGCTGCAATATCAAGCATGATCCAAATAGACTTAAACATCGCTACGGGAGAAAAGGTTTCATCATAGTCAATACCATGAATCTGCTTGAAACCTTTAGCTACCAAGAGACCCTTATAAATAAGTCCATCCATGTCAGTCTTTCTTTTAAAGACCCACTTACACCCAATGGGTTTTACCCCTTCAGGTGGATCAACCAAAGTCCATACTTGGTTGGTGTACATGGATTCCATTTCGGATCTCATGGCTTCTAGCCATTTCTCGGAATCTGGTCTCATCACAGCTTCCTGATAGGTGGTAGGCTCATCCTCTATGAGCATAAGGTCATCATGGTCAGACAAGAGAAATGAGTATCTCTCAGGTTGACGACGTACCCTATCAGACCTACGAAGAGGTATGTCTACTTAAACTAGTTGTTGTTCCTCAACTCCTTGTGGAACAACATCATCCACAACACTTTGTGGTGCCAGTTCAATTTCCATCGAGGCATCAGTGTTATTGTTCGCATCTTGAACTTCTTCAAGATCGAACGTGCTCCCACTAGTCTTTCTAGAAACAAAATCCCTTTCTAGAAAGACCCCAGTCTTTGCCACAACTACCTTGTGCTGACTGGGAATGTAGAAGTAATATCCTTTAGTTTCCTTGGGATATCCGATGAAATAGCACTTGTCGGATTTGGGTCCTAATTTGTCTGAGACTTGACGTCGTACGTAAGCCTCACAGCCCCAAATCCTCATGAAAGACACCTGGGCATCTCTCCCAGTCCATATCCTATATGGTGTCTTTATCACGGCCTTGGATGGAACTCGGTTGAGAATGAAAGCTGTCGTGTCTAGAGCATAGCCCCAAAGGTATGTCGGAAGATCTGTGTGACTCATCATGGATCGTACCATATCTAATAAGGTACGATTCCTCCGTTCGGATACACCATTCCACTGTGGTGTTCCTGGAGGAGTGAGTTGGGATAGAATCCCACACTCAGCTAGATAGTCACAGAACTCATGGCTAAGGTATTCTCCACCTCGATCGGATCGAAGTATCTTAATACTCTTGCCAAGCTGGTTCTGTACTTCATTCTTGAATTCTTTGAACTTTTCAAAGGATTCAGACTTATGTGTCATCAAGTACACATAACCGTATCTACTGAAGTCATCAGTAAATGTGATGAAGTACCTATAACCGCCTCTAGCAGTGACATTGAAAGGGCCACATATATCACTATGTATGAGTCCTAACAAATCAGTCGCTCTCTCGCTGTGCCCACTAAAGGGAGTCTTGGTCATCTTGCCTCGTAGGCATGACTCGCATACCTCATATGATTCAAAATCAAATGAGTCCAGCATACCATCCTTATGGAGGTAGGATAAGCGCTCGTCATTTATATGACCTAAGCGACAGTGCCAGAGGTAGGTTTGGTTCATGTCATTTGACTTGAACCTTTTGGTATTTACGTTATAGATAGGGCTCTCAAGGTCTAGAATATAGAGTCCGTTTATCAGAGGTGCACTACAATAGAACATATCGTTTAAATAGACGGAACAACATTTGTTCTTAATTATAAACGAAAATCCTTTCTTGTCCAAACAAGAAACGGAAATTATGTTCTTAGTCAATGCAGGCACATAACAACAATCGTCTAACTCTAGTATAAGCCCAGAGGGTAGAGATAGAAAATAAGTCCCTACAGCAACAGTTGCCTACTCGTAGGTCTATCTCGCCCTTTGTCAATGCTCTGCTATTTCTCAGTGCTTGTACATTAGTACAAATGCGCGAAGCACATCCGGTATCTAATACCCACGACGAAGAAATAGAGAGGTTGACTTCTATAACATTTATACCTGAAGTAGAAATCTTATTTCTCTTCTCGTTAAAATCTTCCAGGTATCCTGTGAAGTTCCTCTTCCAGTGCCCTGCTTGATATAGTTGACGAAGATGTTCAACCATATCGTAAGCACACATCATCTCATGTTGCTTCTGAAGCTCAGAGTTCATGGTTGCGAGCATTAGACAGGACACATCTAATGCGTTATCTTGATGCTTCTTGTAAGCATCCCGGTCAGCTCGCGTGGCAGTGGCAGGAGGAGCCTCCGGAATGGGCTGCTCCAGAACTTACAGTTTACGTTCCAGGGTGAGAACTATTCTCAAGTTCATGTACCAGTCCAGGAAATTCGCTCCGTTGAGCTTGTCCTTCTCAAGGATAGATCGCAGGGAGAAGGAATTCGTGTTTGACGTCATGGTTATCTACAACAGAAAATTTGCAGAAATAAATATCATATTCTTTTAAAAACATTTAATTAGGCCTTTAACTAAATGATGCTCCCACTGAATACTATAATTCATGTGGGACAAGATCCACATCATGCTAACCCTTGAGTTAGCTTTGGCTAATACGCTCAAGGCTTAGTATGATCGGTAGGTAACGATTACCAATTACATCTCTATGCAACTCTTGTTTATAGGATCAAGATCCATATTTATATTAAAACTCGAGTTAGCTTTGGCTAATACGCCCGAGAGTTAATATAAACGTGATTTTGTCCTACCTTTCCAACTATTGGAAGAATGCCTATAGTTGAGTCTATCCAACCGAGTAACTAGGAATACTCAATCTAATTGAGTTTGTATTCACCCATGCGTTGATAGGCGGGACCAAGATTGTCTCTCCGTACCCTACCAAGATAATATGTATTGCTCTGCTTTGGCAGATTCAACAATACATGTGATCGAGGTAGTGATAGGTATCACGGTACGGTTAGGCATTAGAGTTGAGTCGATTGAGATCTAATCTAATCAAAAGGGATGCATCTTTTGCACGACTTAGATCTAATCTAATCGCAAGGGTGCATCATGTGCACGACTTAGATCTAATCTAATCGTAAGGCACTAATTAATTAACTACTTATTAAATATGGATCACATACACAAGCAATTAATTAATTTATTTGTGATTTAGTCATGGCCCTACTACGATCTTCTCAAGCCAATGAGAAGATCGATTGGTCAACCTAGGGTCAACAGCTTCTCCAAGCTCCTCCCTTTGACCACCTTGTGTTGCTCGTGCCCGCCTCGGAACTCCGTCTTGTGTGGACCCTCCACCGCTCCAATTTGTACATTACAATTTGAAACTCGAGTTACATTCGAGTCTAAATCTAATTTACAACAAGAAAATAAGAGAAGGCACGACGCGCAGGTCGCGAATATAATACAACACTCGCAAACATATTACGGCACGCAGGCCGTATTATGAATTACAACACAACTAATCATATTGGGTTTTGGACCATGACTATCACAAAATTAATATATAATTCAAAATTATATATTTTCATAATTTTCTATAATTTTAAAATTAATTTTTACAATTTTTATGAGTAAAATTTCCCGGCGGTCCCGTTTAGCGGTTTCGGGCGCAATCGCGGAACGGATCCCTTTGCGGAGCCCAGGGGCAGCGCCCCTACCCGCGATCTAACCATCGCGAGGGTTCCTTTGCGATCCAACAGTGCCTAAACCCGCTGTCCCAAAACGATTTGGGCCGAGACATTGCCGTTTCGGAAAAATCTTCCCGGGGGGTTCGTTTTTAGCGATTTCGGGTGCAATCGCGGAGCAAATCCCCTTGCGGGGTTAGGGGCAGTACCCCTACCCACGATCTAACCATTGTGAGTTGCTCCTTTGCGATCTAATGGCACCCAAGCCCACTGTCCCAAACGGATTTGGGGCAAAACGAAGCCGTTTTTGGAAAAATCTTTCCGGTAGCCGAAGCCTACAAGTGCCGAGACACTTGTGCTTCGCTTCTACGGAAAAATTACCCATAAAGACTGTAAAATCATAATTTTACAGAAAATTACAGAAACTTTAGTTTTCATAAAACCAAAAATTAAACTCGTGCAAGCCTTGCACGTGGCTCTGATACCACTGTTGGGTTTTTCGGGCCGCGAAAACCGCTTTTCGCGTCGCGGAAACACTAAATTACCCAAAGCCGTAGATCCGTGCAAGGAAAACCGAACAAAATACAAGTACGAGTTTCAAAACGTTGATCTACAGTAGATCTACAAAGGGAAAACATTTATACCTTTGAAGCGTGCCCTCGCAAATCCCGCTCGTCCAACGGTACACCGGATCTCGAGAGTGTCAACGTAGACACTTCTCTAATGATATCCACACGAACAAGGAGTGTCTCTCACACTCAAAGGATGGAGAAGAGAGCCCCAAGTGTGCTAGCACTTTCTAGAGCTCTCGAATGGGATTGGAAAGGAAGAAAAGAAGAAGGTATAAAAAGAATTCTTATACACTCACTAGTAGTATCCTTCCTTTGTGACCTTCACTCTTCCTTTGCTCTTGGATTCACTCAACCACCTTCTCCTCACCATAGAAGTCACGGCAACAGCAGCCAAGAGTGGGAAGAAGCAAGGAAGAAGAAGATAGAATGAATGCACACATAACTCCACAAAATCAAAACCCCCTCTACCATTAGTGTGGCCGGCCACACAATGTAACCCCCTTCATTAATGTGGCCGGCCACATTAAAACCCAAGGGAAGAGTGTAACCCCCATGAGGTGGCATACCTCATGAGGTGGAGGTGATGTGGCAAGGATGAGTCATCCTTATGATGTGGCAATACATCAAGTCAAACTTGATGTTTCAAATTCCATTCGGTCAAGTCAAAATTGACCAATTTCCTCCTTGTTGAGTTAAATCCAACATTTGATTCAAGTCAATTTCAATTTAATAAATCTCAATTCATTAATATAAATTGACTCAATGAATCAAATTTAAATTAGACTCATTCAACAATTGAATCTAATTGAGTCTAACTCAATAAGTCTAATTTGAATCCAATCTTTGGTGCATCATATGAACCTAATCCAATTGGTTCATCATATGAACCTAATCTCCATCCACTTGTTCTTTGTGTGTGACCCAATAGGTTCTTGTAACGTTGGCAATGTTTCTAAACTCCTTTAGAAACATAAGCAATGAGCGGCATCTAGCAATACATCATTGCTACCCAAGTTACAAGAAATGTCGAGATCCAACATCACCTTGTGACTACTAATTGTGACTCTTCACAATATGTGACATTGCCCTTCAATCCTAGACATCTAGATTGATCAATGTGAGGCATAGACCGTGTCATCCTCTAATCAATCTAAATCTTGAACTCCAACTAGACTCACTCAATCAAATGAGCTCAACATCTCATGTTGACTCACTTGGGCATGGCCATGCACTTCGTGGTCTAACTCTATCAAGAATATTGATGTCGCTCCCGTTATATGGGAGGGATAGATCCCATCTACATCACTCACGTCCCTCTGCATAATTTGTTACATACCCAGTAATCGCCTTTATAGTCCACCTTGTTACGAATGACGTTTGACGAAACCAAAGTACATAACTCCTTATGTAGGGATCCATGGTGACTTCGGGTCAAAGGACTAATAGTCATACTAATAGCCACATGAGAAAGTATATGACACTCATATAATGATCCATGATACTTTCTCATGGCGAGTCATTAAGTATACATTCTCTAATGCATACCCATGTGTCAGCTTGATATCTCTATATCCATGACTTGTGAGATCAAGTCATCGAGCTGACCTACATGCTAGTCTTATTGTATTAACATTGTCTCTGAATGTTAATACTCGACAAGGAATGATTTAGAGTAGTGTTCCCTATATCATCTCACTATCGATTCAACCAATCGATTGATATAGGTAAGAACCTTCTACTCTAGGACATTACTATACTTATTTTATCTGGCTCTAATACAAATAAGCATAATAACCAAAAACCAAATGCCTTAATATATATACATGAATATGATATACATGAGTCCATACAATCATCAAATGATTGGCTCTAGGGCTCTAACTAACACGAAAAACATGTGTATGTCTCATGATCTTTAAAACCATTTCTTTTTACATATATACTTGAATATAATCTCAACTTAAAGGGGATCCCGGCTATGTACCACTTACATATTGCGCGCAACCTATGTAGGTCCAAGGTAGCAAGTCTTGAACCCTACAAGGCAACATACTAGGCCCGAGTCTTACTCCATCGACCTAGGGGCACTTAGGAGCCCATCCTTAACGAGGCCCGAGTCTTATTCCATCGACCCCGGGGCGCTTATGGAGTCCACCCTTGGTACAAGCCATATAAAGTAAAGTACATGTCATACTTATACATATCATAAATCATAAAAGCATGCATCACTTAGGCACACATCCTATCATAAAAGTATGCATCACTTAGGCATACATCATATCATAAAGGTATGCATCACTTAGGCATACATCATGTCATAAAGGTATGCATCACTTAGGCATACATCATACCATAAAAGTATGCATCACTTAGGCATACATCATATCATAACAATATGCATCACTTAGGCATATATCATAAAAACATGCATATCTTAAGCATAAAGCATATCATCAAGCATGCATAATTTCACCACATAGCATATCATGAAAGCATGCATATTTTAAGCACTAAACATAGCATCAAAGCATGCATAATTTAACCACATATCATAACATAAGCATGCATATTTTCAGTTCATATGATATCATCAAAGCATGTAAAATTTACCCACATATCATAACATAAAGCATGCATATTTTGAACTCATAACATATCGTAGAAATTCTCATCTTGTATAGCTCACAAGCATACATGTCTAAGCATAAAAGTGTATCATGTGCTCATCCAATCATAAGGAACAATGTAACATGATTAATTTGGGTACTAAGCTTCCTAATCCTTTGGGTTCTTATCTTGGTCGAAACCCTCTTAGGTGCCAATTCAGGTTTTAAACAACATCCAAGCATGTAGAACCTAATTCATCCACATATCATTTTCATAGGAAGTATTATAAACAAGATTTACTTGGACTCTAAGTTCTCCAAGTCCTTAAACCTCATTTGGCCGAACCTTAACAAGTGTGAAACAAGGTTCTAAATGACATAAAGCATGGAAACCTTAACCATATTTATAGCATTTGTTTCAAGGAATATGGTAAGCACAATTAAGTTAGTTCCTAAATCCTTTAAGCCCTTAAAATTATGTCATGGCCGAAACTTACAAGTACTCATTTAGGTTTTCAAGCAAGCATACATGCATGTGAACTTACTCTAACATCATGTATAAATTTATAAATGGCATCATACAAGTGGTCATGGCCGAAACTTCCCTTAGCATCAATTTAGGTCACTAACAACATATAGCCTGTGAATTTTTAGCTTTATACATTTCATATTCCATGGAGAGTGACATGAGCATGTTCAATGTAAGTTCTAGGGTTTCTAAGGCATGTATCCCTTCATGGCCGAGACTTTAAGGTGTCCATTTGAATCATAGTTAAATATATAAGCATGTGAACACAATCAACATGTTATCTCAATTTCATAAGAAGCATCTTTAACACATGAGGTCTAAATTTTAAGGTTTCTAGGTCTTTAAACCCTACATGGCCGAACCTCATCAAGCATGGAATTTGTTCAAATGGCATAAAAGCATAGAAAGTCATAACACATTTCATAACATGTATCAAAGTCAAGCACTATAAGCATACATATAAATTGTGTTTTAGGTTTCCTAGGTTTTTCCTTTCTTTATCTCATATCATATGTTTGACCGAAACCTTCCAAGTCTTTAAACTAGGTTTTAGGTGGCCTAAAGTATGGAAAACCTAAACAAGTTTTATGGCAAAAACATCAAAGGAACTATACATATAAGTTTGGTTCACAAACAAGCTAGGACCCTTGTGGTCATAATTATCATATATCATGCAACCAATTTTCCTATACTCTAATTAAGCATGGGAGCATCAAACAACTTTCATATCTTATTGTCATGGAGGTTTTGAGCATGTAAAAAAAAAAATCTGTTTAAGCTATTCTAAACCATCCACCTTACCATGGCCGAAACATTAAAAGTGATGTTCATGAGTTTCTATCAACATACAAGCATGCAACTCTTTAAGAAACTCTATATTCTATCATATAAACATGGTGAGTTTAAATTCAAAGTCTTCCTAACCCTAAACCCTTCCTTGGCCGAAACTTGTGAGTGGGGTACTTTGTTGGTTGCTACTCGGAAAACCTATAGGTTCTGTACAAAAATTTTGTACAAAGGTCTGAACCTTTTCCTAGCTACCATGTGTTCTTTTAAATTAAATTTTGGATTGCCTGCGAAACTTAACACGTTTGATCCAAAACTTAATCTATTTGTTCTTTTAGGTTTTGACTTGGATCTCCTGCGGAACTTAACACGTTCGACCCAAGTCTCCTTAAGTTATTAATTCCATTAAATATTAATTTCCATAATTGGTTCCCAGTACTGACGTGGCGAGGCACATGACCTTCTTGGATATGGGAGCAACCACCACCGACTAGACAAAACCTTTTATAGAAAGCTAATATTTAATTTTCTAAAATAACTTTAGGTTAACCAAAGAGAACAATCAAATCACCAGGAAAAGAAAAAACAAAAGAACACAACATCGAAAAAACATATTCGAAATTCTAGAATGTAAGCCTCTTGTATTTGGTATTATTTCCAAAAATAACTAGCATGATGCGGAAAGAAAAACTACTAGTTATACCTTGTAGAAAAACCTCTTGATCTTCTACCGTATTCCTCTTCTAACCTCGGACGTTGTGTGGGCAACGATCTACCGAGATGAGAAACCACCAACCACCTTCTTCTCCTCCAAGCAAGGTTCGGCCACAAAGGAAAACTTCACCAAGGAGAAAAACCAAAATACTAACCAAGCTCCAAGAGATGCTAGCTTTCTCTCCTTCTTCTTCTTCTTCTCCGAGTAGTATCCGGCCACCACAAGAGCTCCAATGGAAGAAGGAGATTCGGCCACCACAAGAGGAAGAGAAAGAGAAGATGGCTGGCCACACCAAGGAACAAAAGAGGGAGAGAAAACAATAGAGGTTGTGTCTTGTGAAGGCACCCTCACCCCTTCTTTTATATTCCTTGGCCTAGGCAAATTAGGAAATTTAATTACAATAAAATTTCATTAATTCCCTTGACATGATTTAATTGAGAAAAATAAAATAATATTTCCCCAATTAATCTCTAATAGCTGGCCACATCAAGAGAGCAAATTAGGAGAGTTTCAATCAACAAATTAAAACTTCCTAATTTGTTTCCGGAAATTTTAAAAAATAAAATTTCTCTTTAAAAATATCTTCATGGTTAATAAAAGGAAATTTCTATAATTTTAATTTTATTAACATGTGAATAATTTTAAAGAGAAAATAAAATATCTCACCAATCTACAAATAAGGAAAGAGATCTAATCTCTTTCTTTAATCTTTTGTAGATCTTTTATAAGAGAGATATTTTAATTTAAATTCTCTTTAATAAATTATTTCTTCCACATAATAAAAATTAAAATTAAAATTCCTTTTTAATTTAATTTGGCCGGCCCACTAGCTTGGGTTCAAGCTAGGGCCGCCACCCAAAAAAGCGGTTTTCGCGGCCCGAAGCCCAACACCCTATTGGGTGGGTATAGAAGGTGGGTATAGGTGGGTATAGAACTCTACAAATAAGAGGCTACGATAGGGACCGAGAGGAGAAATTGGTTTTGGTCTCCCGATAAAATTAAGCATCCCGTGTTCGCCCCGAATACACAACTTAATTTTATCAATGATAATTCATTCCACTAGAGAACTATCATTGAACTACTGCACCAATCCCAAATTACATTTTTGGGCTCCTTCTTATTATGAGCGTGTTAGTCTCCCTGTGTTTAAGATATCGAATGTCCACTAATTAAGTGAGTTACTGATAACTCATTTAATTAATATCTAAGTCCAAGAGTAGTACCACTCAACCTTATTATCATGTCGGACTAAGTCCACCTGCAGGGTTTAACATGACAATCTTTATGAGCTTCTCTTGAGGACATTATCAACCTAGTATCTCTAGGACACATTTCCTTCTATAATCAACAACACACACTATAAGTGATACCATTTCCCAACTTATCGGGTTTATTGATTCAACGAACTAAATCTGACCGATTGATAAATTAAAGAAATAAATATCAAATATACGTGCTTGTTATTACATTAGGATTAAGAGTACACACTTCCATAATAACTGAGGTCATTGTTTCTTTATAAAGTCAGTATAAAAGAAACGACATCAAATGGTCCTACTCAATACACTCTGAGTGTACTAGTGTAACTATACAATCAAGATAAACTGATACTTGATTACACTACGACCTTCTAATGGTTTGTTCCTTTCCATTTTGGTCGTGAGCCACTGTTTATAATTTATAAGGTACTGATAACATCATCTTCTGTATGTGACACCACATACTATGTTATCTACAATATAAATTAATTGAACAACTACAAACAAATGTAGATAATTTGACCAAATGTGATTCTTTATTCAAAACAAATGTTTACAAAAGCTTAGGCTTTCAGTACACACTCCAACAATCTCCCACTTATACTAATGACTAAGCTGCCATATCTTCTACCATACATCTGATTCCCATTCCCTCCACATGCCGATCGAAAGCTTTCGCCGGAAGGGCCTTAGTGAAAGGATCTGCCAGGTTATCCGCTGATGCAATCTTGGCGATGACAACTTCTCCTCGCTTCACAATATCTCGTATCAGGTGGTACTTGCGCTCTATATGTTTACTTGCCTTATGGGCTCGTGGTTCCTTCGAGTTTGCAACTGCACCGCTATTATCACAATAAATTGTGATGATTTTGGGCAAACCAGGAATCACATCTAAGTCCATTAGAAAGTTCCTGAGCCATACTGCTTCTTTAGCTGCCTCAGAGGCTGCTACATACTCAGCTTCCATGGTTGAGTCTGAAACACATTTCTGCTTAACACTCCTCCATGAAATGGCTCCACCTCCTAAAGTAAACACATAGCCTGATGTAGACTTACTATTGTCCCTATCTGATTGGAAATCAAATCCGTGTAACCCAGGAGCAAATCGTCTGCTTGATAAACTAGCATATAATCTCTAGTCCTTCTCGGTACTTTAATATATGCTTTACCGCATTCCAATGTCCTTGTCCAGGGTTACTCGAATATCTGCTGACCATGCAAAACAGATATCAGGTCTCGTACATAGCATTGCATATATTAGGCTTCCTACAGCCGAAGCATAAGGAACTGCTTTCATGTCCTCTATCTCTTTTGATGTCTTTGGAGACATCTCTTTAGATAGAGCTACTCCATGTCTAAAAGGTAAGAAACCTTTCTTGGAATCCTGCATGCTAAAACGAGCAAGGATTGTATCTATATATGAAGCTTGGGACAGACACAACATTCTTTTCTTACGATCCCTTATAACTTTGATCCCAAGAATGTGTGCACAATCTCCTAAGTCCTTCATATCAAATTGTTTGGACAACCATACCCTTACGTCTGATAATACCTTGACATTGTTGCCAATTAACAAAATATCATCTACGTATAGTACAAGAAATACCACCACGTTTCCGTTACACTTCTTATATACACAAGATTCATCCGGACTTTGAATAAATTTATATGACTGGATTACTTCATTAAATCGGATGTTCCAAGATCTTGAAGCTTGCTTTAGTCCATAAATGGACCGATTGAGCTTGCACACTAGATGCTCTTTGCCTTTTTCAATGAACCCTTCTGGTTGCTTCATATGGATGTTCTCTTCAAGACTTCCATTAAGGAAAGCTGTCTTGACATCCATTTGCCAAATCTCATAATCCATATGAGCAGCAATGGATAAGAGTATCCGGATAGACTTAAGCATGGTTACCGGTGAAAAGGTTTCCTCATAATCGATTCCCTCTTTCTGAGTGTACCCTTTCGCAACAAGCCTAGCTTTGAAGGTTTCTACCTTCCCGTCTGTCCCTCTTTTCCTTTTGTAAATCCACTTGCATCCAACGGCTTTTATACCATCAGGTGGTTCTACAAGCTCCCAGACCTTATTATAGTACATAGACTCTATTTCAGAATTCATTGCCTTTTGCCAAGATGCTGCATCTATATCTTGGAGTGCTTCGTCATATGTTCGTGGATCAGGTTCATGTTTACCCGGGATCAAGTCCGAAGACTCTCCCAAAAACCTGAATCTATCAGGTTGCCTTACAACCCTCCCACTACGACGAGGCACTGTCTGTGGTTGTGTATCATGTGTGACACGTGTTGCAGTCTCTTGTGGTACTTCATCTTGTACTGTTGGTACTGAAGTAGACATGCCCTCTCTAAGTTCTTCTAAAACAACTTTACTACTGGGCTTGTGATCCATTATATAGTCTTCTTCTAAAAACTGGGCATTGGTGCTAACAATGACCTTCTGGTCTTTAGGACTATAAAATAAATCACCTTTCGTTCCTTTGGGATATCCTACAAACACGCGAACTTCTGTACGGGATTCTAACTTATCAGCATCTGGTTTCAGCACATGTGCTGGACTACCCCAAATCCGAATATGTCTTAGACTGGGTTTTCGCCCATTCCACAATTCTATGGGAGTAGAAGAAACTAATTTAGAAGGTACTAAGTTCAGAATGTATATTGCTGTTTCCAGAGCATATCCCCAAAACGAATTTGGTAATTTTGAATAACTCATCATTGATCTAACCATCTCCATAAGAGTCCTATTCCTTCGTTCTGCTACACCATTCTGTTGGGGTGTTCCAGGTGCAGACAATTGGGATTGAATCCCGGCCTCTGATAAGTAATTCCTAAACTCTCCTAAGAGGTATTCGCCACCACGATCAGACCGTAGTGTCTTGATACATTTACCTAGTCGTTTCTCCACATCAGCCTTGTATTCTTTGAACTTATCAAAGCACTCGGACTTGCGGCGCATTAGGTAAATGTATCCATATCTTGAATAATCGTCTATGAAAGAGACAAAATATTCAAAACCTCCTCTTGCCTGGACAGACATAGGACCACACAAATCAGAGTGAACCAATTCTAACACTTCTTTGGCTCTATACCCCTTGGCCTTGAATGGCCTTTTGGTCATTTGACCTTCTAAGCAGGATTCACAAGTTGGAAAATTTTCCAACTCTAATGAACTCAAAAGTCCATCGGCTATAAGCCTCTGAATTCTACTTAAGTTAATATGACCAAGCCTTAGATGCCAAAGATATGCTTGGTTCATTTCCGAAGGTTCTTTTCTCTTATTAGAATTAGAGGATGAGTTATAAATTTCCATGTTTTACTTTGTGTAAGAAATTGGATTTAATGTATACAAATTGCCAACTAATGCACCAGAACAGATAATCACTTTATTTCTTTTAATAACTACATCGTTACTGAAAGAAACTGAATATCCATCTAAAAACAGTTTAGAAACTGAAATTAAATTCTTTCTAAAACTGGGTACATAAAGACAATTTCTTAAAACCAAATTTTTATTTCTACTAAAAGATAAGTAGACGTCTCCCACTGCAACAGCTGCCACCTTAGTAGCATTGCCCATGTAGACGGTAATCTCCCCTTCAGATAGTCGTCGGGTTTCCTGGAACCTTGCGGACATGATCAGTGGCTCCGTATCTACACACCAGGTCTTGGTAGATAACACCGCTAAACATGTTTCAACAACTAGAGCATGAGATATACCTTTGTTTTGGTTCCTACGAGGACGATCCGCCTTCCAATGTCCTGACTCCTTGCAGATGAAGCACTTGCCCTTGGCTTCTTCACTCCGACTTTAAATCCCTCTGAGATTTATTCACTTTCTTTCTTTGAGCCATCTTGTTTCTTCTTCTTCTTTCCTTTCGGTTTAGAAGTAGAACCATTTTCAAAGTGAATTTGAGAATTGTGACGAAATAATCCTTCTGCTTCTTCAGTAGTTTCCCTAATGAATAAATCCTTTTATTCATATTATAGTTCAGGCGGTCAAAACTTCTAGGTAGCGTTTGGAGGATCATATCGATCTGGGTTTCCCCATCAATTTCTCCTCCAAGGATCTGTATCTCGTTCAGATAAGCCATCATCTTTAGGATATGATCCCTTACAGGAGTACCCTCTTGCATGGTGGCTGTCATTATCTTTCTCATAGCTTCTTGTCTAGAAGCCCTATCACGATGACCAAAGAGCTCCTTGAGATTGTTCATAATATCATAAGTCATTGGTAAATCTTGATGCTGATGTTGCAATACATTTGACATTGAAGCCAAAATGTAACACCGCGCCATCTCATCTGCCTTTACCCATCTCTTATGATATTCAATCTCCTCTTGGGTAGATTCACCAGTGGGTGCATCAGGGCACTGCTCAGTCAGTACAAATTTATAGCTTTCAGCAGTAAGAACAATGTCCAGGTTTCTTTTCCAATCTATGTAATTAGGTCCAGTAAGTCTATTTTGTTGAAGTATGATGGACAGTGGGTTGAAAGTCATCCTAATATCACAAATAACTTTTGGTCAGAACTCTAAATTTAGAATAATATTGATTCCTCAAACAATACTATTTTAAATTAACCAACACCTCATAACACCGTGAATTTTGTATGCCACGTTAGTGTGGACGTATACAAATTCAACATTTGTAAAAGGAGGGTTTTAACCCATTAATTTTATTATCTTGTCAACCTTACTTTTTGACAAATAAAATTAATAGTTGGTATTATTTGGTCACACAAATAATAGTAGTGACTCCGTTGGGGAGGATACTATTAGATGTGTCTAAGTGTATACCATTACTTGACACTAAGTCCATTAATAAGATTATGCCCCTTCCGTTGGGGAAGATCACACGCTCTTAATTAATTTCCTATAGTCATCCAAAAATGGAAGTCTGTTCTAGTGATCCACAAACAAGCTCATCCATTATGGAGGAAGGCACTCAGAGCCAACGCGCAAGCTTGTTTGTATCACTTACAAACCAGTAATGGAGACCATGGGATTTATTTAAAAATCCCTCTCCCACTTAGTTATTTATAAATGAGGAATTTTAACTATGCTAGCCTACTTTACTTGTAAACTAACATGCACACACAGCACAATATAAAAGCAATAGAAAATCTAATTTCAACTATTATGGCTTTTATCTCTAGTTGTCCTCCGTGTGTTGTCATCCCAAGATGCTGCCATATTTGGCCACCGCCACCGGGTCTAGCTGTCGCATTCATCTTGCTCCTAGTTCCGCTGCGCCTCTGGTCCTTAGAAGGTCCCACGCTTTGCAAGATTCGATCCGCGACATAAATAGAATTTTACATTTTTGATCCTATATTCCATAAAAGGAATGTACATGTATCTAGATCAAAAATAAAATCCTAATAAAACTAAATACAGCTCCTGCTGTATTTTAATACAATCATGCACACACATATAAATGCCCTTGACATGTCCAAGGGTCCAATCACACACATAATAACTAAAAGTCATAATAGTTGGATCCTGCATCCACAAAGTTAGCACATCCTACTATTAACCTGCCTAAATTATGTATGACATGTGCATAATTAAACAAAATACCAAATACACAGAGGCAAAACCCTAGCTCTGATACCAATTGTTGGTTGCTACTCGGAAAACCTATAGGTTCCATTGTATAAAAATTTTGTACAAAGGTCTGAACCTTTTCCTAGCTACCATGTGTTCTTTTAAATTAAATTTTGGATCGCCTGCGGAACTTAACACGTTTGATCCAAAACTTAATCTATTTGTTCTTTTAGGTTTTGACTTGGATCTCCTGCGGAACTTAACACGTTCGACCCAAGTCTCCTTAAGTTATTAATTCCATTAAATATTAATTTCCATAATTGGTTCCTAGTACTGACGTGGCGAGGCACATGACCTTCTTGGATATGGGAGCAACCACCACCGACTAGACAAAACCTTTTATAGAAAGCTAATATTTAATTTCCTAAAATAACTTTAGGTTAACCAAAGAGAACAATCAAATCACAAGGAAAAGAAAAAACAAAAGAACACAATATCGAAAAAACATATTCGAAATTCTAGAACGTAAGCCTCTTGTATTTGGTATTATTTCCATAAATAACTAGCATGATGCGGAAAGAAAAACTACTAGTTATACCTTGTAGAAAAACCTCTTGATCTTCTACCGTATTCCTCTTCTAACCTCGGACGTTGTGTGGGCAACGATCTACCGAGATGAGAAATCACCAACCACCTTCTTCTCCTCCAAGCAAGGTTCGGCCACAAAGGAAAACTTCACCAAGAAGAAAAACCAAAATACTAACCAAGCTCCAAGAGATGCTAGCTTTCTCTCCTTCTTCTTCTTCTTCTCCGAGTAGTATCCGGCCACCACAAGAGCTCCAATGGAAGAAGGAGATTCGGCCACCACAAGAGGAAGAGAAAGAGAAGATGGCCGGCCACACCAAGGAACAAAAGAGGGAGAGAAAACAATAGAGGTTGTGTCTTGTGAAGGCACCCTCACCCCTTCTTTTATATTCCTTGGCCTAGGCAAATTAGGAAATTTAATTACAATAAAATTTCCTTAATTCCTATGACATAATTTAATTGAGAAAAATAAAATAATATTTCCCCAATTAATCTCTAATAGCCGGCCACATCAAGAGAGCAAATTAGGAGAGTTTCAATCAACAAATTAAAACTTCCTAATTTGTTTCCGGAAATTTTAAAAAATAAAATTTCTCTTTAAAAATATCTTCATGGTTAATAAAAGGAAATTTCTATAATTTTAATTTTATTAACATGTGAATAATTTTAAAGAGAAAATAAAATATCTCACCAATCTTCAAATAAGGAAAGAGATCTAATCTCTTTCTTTAATCTTTTGTAGATCTTTTATAAGAGAGATATTTTAATTTAAATTCTCTTTAATAAATTATTTCTTCCACATAATAAAAATTAAAATTAAAATTCCTTTTTAATTTAATTTGGCCGGCCCCCACTAGCTTGGGTTCAAGCTAGGGCCGACCACCCAAATTCATACCTAGGCCGGCCCTAGCTTGTTCCCAAGCTAGCTTGGCCGGCCCCTATTGGGTGGGTATAGAAGGTGGGTATAGGTGGGTATAGAACTCTACAAATAAGAGGCTACGATAGGGACCGAGAGGAGGAATTGGTTTTGGTCTCCCGATAAAATTAAGCATCCCGTGTTCGCCCCGAACACACAACTTAATTTTATCAATGATAATTCATTCTACTAGAGAACTATCATTGAACTACTGCACCAATCCCAAATTACATTTTTGGACTCCTTCTTATTATGAGCGTGTTAGTCTCCCTGTGTTTAAGATATCGAATGTCCACTAATTAAGTGAGTTACTGACAACTCATTTAATTAATATCTAAGTCCAAGAGTAGTACCACTCAACCTTATTATCATGTCGGACTAAGTCCACCTGCAGGGTTTAACATGACAATCTTTATGAGCTCCTCTTGAGGACATTATCAACCTAGTATCTCTAGGACATAGTTTCCTTCTATAATCAACAACACACACTATAAGTGATACCATTTCCCAACTTATCGGGTTTATTGATTCAACGAACTAAATCTCACCCATTGATAAATTAAAGAAATAAATATCAAATATACGTGCTTGTTATTACATCAGGATTAAGAGCACACACTTCCATAATAACTGAGGTCATTGTTTCTTTATAAAGTCAGTATAAAAGAAACGACATCAAATGGTCCTACTCAATACACTCTGAGTGTACTAGTGTAACTATACAATCAAGATAAACTGATACTTGATTACACTACGACCTTCTAATGGTTTGTTCCTTTCCATTTTGGTCGTGAGCCACTGTTTATAATTTATAAGGTACTGATAACATCATCTTCTGTATGTGACACCACATACTATGTTATCTACAATATAAATTAATTGAACAACTACAAACAAATGTAGATAATTTGACCAAATGTGATTCTTTATTCAAAACAAATGTTTACAAAAGCTTAGGCTTTCAGTATACACTCCAACATACTTTTGGTTCCAAGTAACCTTCAAGTATGAAAACAATAATGGATCCTTAACCATTTATTTAGAGGGTTTTGTGCAAGTTAGGTAAATAAATAAATTCCCTAGCCCTTATAAAACCTTTTTTGGCCGAAACTCTAGGGTTGGGTACATCTCTAATCCAGCATCACATATATATAAAAATATGAGAGCAAACCTTCTTACAAAGCATAGAAAAATTATCATGAATTAAGGCTTATATTAAACATTCCTAGGATCAACAAGTCCTTTCTTTGGCCGAATTTTCACAACTTTGTTTGTAGGTTTTAAAATCCTCATAAAATCCAAAAACACATTAAAACCACTTGTACCACAGGTGAGGGGATACTTACTTCCTTTTCGCTTGTGGTTCTAAAGTGTGGTGATGGAAGAAAGGGTCTCTTCTTCTTGTTCTCCTCCTTTGATTTCCCTTGGTAGCCTTCCTTGTATCCTAGGAGGAACCTTGTTTTGGGGGCCGAAAATGGAGGAGAGGGGGCTGAGGCTCTCGGTGGTGGAGAGGAGAGAATGAGAGAAATGAGAGAAAAATAAAATCTTCTCTTTACATGCTCCCTTATATGTTAAGGGGGAAGAGGTAGCAAAATTGGTTTTTGCTTTCCTTCTCCCTTAGCCCCTTTTTTTTTCTTTTTTTATTTTATTTATTTATTTGTTCTCATCATTCATGATGAAACAATGGGGAATGAATACCCTTAATTGTCCTCTTTAAGTCACGGCAAAGGGAGAGGAAGAGGGAGAGAAAAGAAGGAAGGCAAGTTGCCTTTCTCTTGCTTTCTTTTGGCTAGCTTTTACTCTCATCCTTATCATGAGTTTCCCTCCTTTACTATCAATATATTATTCCTATCCCAACTGGTTATTACCCATTAATCCTTTCATTTACATCATGAGAGGTTCAAGGTTCAATCCTTGACCACTTCCTATTTTTATTTCTTTTTATTTCTTTTTGGTTCAATATTCTACTAATATTTTTCTAAGGCAAATTCATCATTCTCATATTTATCTTAAAAGCTTAGTGGGTGTTACATAAACCACCTAACCCTTCCCCTTTGGCATTCATCAAAAATAATAACAAGCATAGAAAAGTAAAGAAAAATGACAAAGTAATAGAAAAAAAATTTGACACAGAAAATTTTGATAAAATAAAATTTTCAGGTTGACTTAGGGGAGTTAACTTAGGAAAATGTAAAAAGTCATTTAAGGCAAAATCATTTCAACATCTTCTCACTTTTTCAAAATAGCTAAGTTTTGAAAAATAATATATATTCAAAAACTAACTTTATATAATTGCCAAAATAACGTAGTTTTTAAGTTTATCACAAATAAGAGCTTGCAAAATTAAGGCAATTTTTTTAAAAACAATTTTCAAACATAAGTTTATAAAAGCCAATTTTTAAAAATAGGTTTATTAACACCAATTTTACAAAATATTTTCAAAGAAAAGAAAATAATTTTGTTAAAAATAGTTCTGTGATTTTCTTCTTATTGAACTGATGTTTCTTCTTATTACGGCTGACCGGGTGCTTGAGCTTGCCCGACCGGGAGTGGTAGAACTCCTGTCTGTAATTCAGCCCTTTGATATTCCAGCTTGAGCGAACTATTTTACCTCAGATACCGTCGGCAATTTGTGGACGAAGAACGCCGATGATATCGAGCATTACTTGTTCGTTGATTCATCATAGTAAAACAATTTTCTATGTTATGGGTACTCGACTGATGATACATGCACCACATCCATGGAGCCTCCTTTGGCATGTCCACATGTTGTACAGCTTGTGGTCGTGGCTCAGGTTGACGATGTGGGGGACCTGCGCAAGGGCCTCTGGGTGGCTAAGCAGCTACTACAGGACATTCCGTAGTTGGAGCAGAGGTAGGTGTAACAGTTTCCTTCCTCTGAGTGGCTTAAGCTTCTTCCACATTAATGAATTTGATTGTTCATTCATTTAAGCCCTTGAGAGAAGGCACTTACCAAGATCTCGGTGGTAGCTGTAGGTATATCTATGGCTAACTGATTGAACCTTTTAATATATGCCCAAATAGATTCCTTATGCCCTTGTTTAATTGAAAAGAGACTCCAAGGGGTCTTGTGATATCACCGATTGCTAGAAAAATGATGAAAAAATATCTTCTAAAAATCCATGAAGTGAAGAACAGAATTATCTAGTTGCCGCTTAAACCACCTTTGAGCAGCTCCTCCAAAGGTAGTAAGGAGCATTCAGTATTTAACACCGTCAGTGAATTGTTGAAGGAGAGCCGCATTTTTGAATTTAAGAAGATGCTCTTTTAGATGGGTTGTTCTAGAATATTATTCGATATTTAAGTTTTGATAATACTTTGGCAGAGGATCATCTAGCACTCGTTGAGAGAATGGAGTAACTATCCTCTCAGGAGAACTATCGCTGGCTACGATCTTCCCTTTTCATTTATTCCCTACAGGTGTTTCTCCAGAAGATTCCTAAAGAACTACCTTTAGTTCCCCTTGTTCAAGAGGTGTCCAAAAAAATGCTCGAGGACATCGAGTTGGAGAGAGAGGGATAGGGAGAAAGCAAGCAGGATCATCCCCCTTTCCCTCTGGTGAGCAGTTGTTGATATCGCCTGATGTGGTGCTACAGGCAACGTACCTCCAGTATTAGCCTGTTATTGATGTTGTAATAGTTTCTGCACGCTGGCATTGATGAGTAACTCCAGATCTTTATAGTGTTAGGTTTTCCATCTTCTTCCATCTCATAGCATCAGATCCAGGTGAAGAATCCCACAGACAGCGTCAAATTTGAACCTGTCTAAAATCTACAAGGTGGTGCACTGGCTTCGGTGAAAGGTGGTTTCTAATGAAGATGAACTCCTAAAGATCTGGAAGAGCTCCTCAATGATCTTACACACGGTGAGACGAGCCAACAAAGCATTAATCACCTAGGACCGGGATGGGGATCCTTGGCTAGGCCCTCCGACGCTCAAGTCGGTTCCTCTCTTGAAGGTGGAAGAAGAAGAAGTAGTAGAAGAAGTACAATAACTAAAGTACTTAGAAATTGTGTTTTGGATGCTAGAACTTGCTTATCTTGCCAACGAAAAGGATTCCCCATTTTATACTACCTCATATGAGCTCCGTAGTCATGAGGTGGTCTCCTTTTTATACTACTTTAGATTTCGTGCAATAATCCTTTAAATAATCTTTTTCATACCCCAAATACACCTCTTTTATCATTTGTGACTCATATTCCTGATGAATTATGCATAGGAACATGTCACTATAACTAAAGAAGCTTCTTGAGAATATTTTCTGCCAAATTTGCCAAGTTGTCATACTTGTGTGCTATCTTCTGTTAAACATGTTTCCGCTGGTCATTAAAGTCGGTCATATATATATATATATATATATATATATATATATATATATATATATATATATATATATATATATTGTAACGCCCCGGCCCGGGCAGGTCCCACCCTAACCGAACCGGGAACGCCACTAGAATTGCCCATCGGGTTGACGACTGGCTCCACAAACCACCGGATGTCCTTTCAGCGTGCTTTGTCCTCACTCGTACACACCCTGGAAAATTTCCCAGGAGGTCACCCATCCTCAGATTTCTCCAAGCCAAGCACACTTAACTTTGGAGTTTTTAAGTTTGGGCTTCCGAAAAGGAAGATGCACCTTAGTGATATGGATAGTATCATCTAACCTTTTAAGCCATACTAAACCAAAATCTCAGAACCGGGGCATTACAATCACCCCCACTTAAAGACACAACATCCTCGTTGTGTAAAACCATAGACAAATCCCAAAATCTCCCTCGCTAGGTGGTGCCATGGGTGCTCCTGCCACAGACGCACTCACAGTCGCAAGGTCGCTCTGATACCATCTGTAACGCCCCGGCCCGAGCAGGTCCCACCCTGACCGAACCGGGAACGCCATCAGAATTGTCCATCGGGTTGACGACTAGCTCCACAAAACACCGGATGTTCTTTCAGCATGCTTTGTCCTCACTCGCACGCACCCTGGAAAACTTTCCAGGAGGTCACCCATCCTCAGATTTCTCCAAGCCAAGCACGCTTAACTTTGGAGTTCTTAAGTTTGGGCATCCTAAAAGGAAGATGCATCTTTGTGATATGGATAGTACCATCTAACCTTTTAAGCCATACTTAACCAGAATCTTAAAATCAGAGTATTACATATATATATATATATATATATATATATATATAGAACACCTTCTGTTAAGCATGTCTCGACCGGTCATTCAAGCCGATCATATATATATATTGAGAGTACCTTCTGTTATGCATGTCTCGGCCGGTCATTCAAGCTGGTCGCATATATATTAAGAATACCTTCTGATATGCATGTCCTGGCCGGTCATTCAAGCCGGTCATATATATATTAAGAATACCTTCTGTTAAACATGTATCGACGGTCATTCAAGCCGGTCACATATATATTGAGAATACCTTTTGTTAAGCATGTCTCGGCCGGTCATTCAAGCCAGTCATATATATATTGAGAATACCTTTTGTTAAGCATGTTCCGGTTGGGAATGTACTATAAGCTTGATAAGATTAAGCACCTTTACGCTCGAGCGGGCTTCCTCCAGCCAAGTGCATATAAGTGCATTAGTGCTCACTCAGCCTTCCCTCGGTCAATAATATACTAGAAGCTATATAATCCTAAATACCTTTACACTCAGTCGGGCTTCGTCCCGTTGAGCACATATAAGCACATTGGTGCTCGCTCGGCCTTCATTCGACCGGGAATATACTAAAAGTTGTATAAGCTTAAGTGTTTTTAAGCTCAGTCGGACTTCATCCGACTTAGCACCTACTGGACTTTCACTCGGCCGGTAATATACTAAAAGTTGTATGAAGCTAATTACCTTTATGCTTGATTGAGCTTCGCCCAGTTGAGCGCATATAAGCACGTTGGAACTCGCTCGGTCTTCAGTCGACCGGTAATATACTAAAAGTTGTATAAGGCTAAGTCTCTTTGCGCTCGATCGGGCTTTGCCTGACCGAGCACCTGCAAAAAGCCTTTTATTTGATCATTCATTATCCTATTAATCATACATTCACCCAGCTATAGACCCCTTCTGTCTATCTTGACCATGACTTTTACTTCATTCGACAGGTCGTCGTATCATAACCCATATCATTATAGAATCATACTTTCTAGATGGAAAACTTAAGCTAAATTTAATTTTTAAAAACCAATAAATAAATTGGAATTTTATTAAATAAATAATAAATAATTTCAGTTTTTAACCTAGAAATTGAAAGAAACATAATTTTTTAAAGGCAATTTAAATTTTGAAAGAATTTATAATCTATACTACTGAGCACATCTCTAATTGTCTTTTGAGTGTGCTAAAGTCATATTTAGGTAAGGGTTTGGTAAAAATATCCGCTATGTTAGACTTAGACTCAACATAGTTAAGAACAATGTCACCCCTAGCTACATGATCCCTTACAAATTGATCCTATACTTCTATATGTTTAGTTCTAGAATGTTGTATTGGATTGTTTGTTAGGTTAATAGAACTAATATTATCAATTAGTACTTTTGTATTAATATAGTTTAACTGAAAGTTCTTAAGTGTATACATCATCCATAATAGTTGAACTACACATTCTCCTATAGCTATGCATTAAACTTCAACCCAAAATTGGTGAGGTAGGTTGTATTCATTTAGCATTGATCTAGCTATCTCTTGTAATGTTCTATTTTTCTTTCAACTATTCCATTTTGTTGAGGAGTTCTTGGACATGAAAATTCATGATGGTATCCATTTGTTTGGCAAAATTCAGTAAACTTACGATTTTCAAACTCTCCTCTAGGTTGACTTATTATTCTCTTAATTTTAATATCTTTTTCGCTTTTTAGTAATTTACAAACATTATTAAATTTTCAAATGTTCATTTTTAGTATTAAAAAATTTTACCTAAGTGAGTATTAAGTGGTCATCAATTATTACTAAGCTATATTAGTTTTTGCCTAGTGACTTAGTCCCGTGTAAATTAAACAAGTCTAAGTGTAAAAATTCAAGTATTGAGTTGGTTTAAATTAGTTAGTTTGTGAGTTATTTTAGTTTATTTCCTTATTGACAAATATTATAGATTGTATTTTCTAAGTGTTTTAATTTTGGTAAACGTCTAACTAAACCATTTTGACTCATCCTTGAAATGAGTCTAAAATGAGTATGACCTAGTCTTCTATGCCACAACTTAGCTTTCTCTTGTTGTGTCAGTAAATACTTAAGTGAGGAGCTTGGAAAGTCAATTGTGTAGATGCTATTTTTCCTATTTTTCACAATTAACTTATGATAAGTAAATTAAACTGAAATTTATCAACTAATAAAATTTTTCGAATAATAAAATTAGAACTTAGTTCAATATTACCTATTCTAATCCTAAGTTCTTGAGTTTTAATTTAATGAACTTCAGCCAATCCCCAGTCATGTGTCTAGAGAATCTACTATCCAACATTCATTGGTCCAAATCATTATATTCCTACACAAAAAGTATTCGATTTGGATCTAACTTAAATAGATTTTAAAATAGATTGATTTATTTCAACTTCTTATTTTCTTTCTCACCCAATCTAGATTATCAAACATGTTAATCCTATGAGTTCTTTGTGAGATAGATATCAGAGTAATCAGATTTGATTGATTAGATTTTGGTTTAATTTAGTTTAATTTATGTTTAAATTTATTAGGTTAATTAATGTTCAATTTTGTTAAATTAATTAATTATCATGCCCCAGAGGAGTCCATGCCCAATAAACGGACAATATCTCCCCTTAATAGTGACAATATGAATTATATATACAATACCACATGGCTACTCACAAGCTATAACCAACAACCCATATGGCCGGAACATACACAACCATGCATTATATACACAGTCCACTCGGCTGGAACAAAATGATCATAACTACGCAGTTATATAATAAACAACCCACATGACTGTTCTAAAAACACAACGAAAAATGAACGGTAAAGCCATAAACCAAAATGACACACTGCTAGCCGGTTAGGCTTTACACATCAACCATCAGAAACATCAAAAGTAGCCACAAGGCCAACCACCATGTACACAACAAAATTATTACAATGCCAAGTATATAAATCCAACAAAAAATTATAAAATCATAAACTAAAGTAAAGACCATTCTCCGATATGATGTGGGACCAGCAGACAGAATACTCCAAGAGACTCCACAATCAACTACCTGCTACTTGAGAAAAAATAATACACAAATGTGATGGTGAGTGCGGGTTACTCAGCGGGTAATATACAAGATAGTGCATGGTCTATATAAAATATAGAGATCAAAATATACAGTCTCAATAGGGAGATAAGAACAGGATCATAAACAGACATAATGAATATACATATCCAATCTAAATCCAACACATAATATCATGATCATAATATCATAGTAAATGAACCTACCTAATCTAGTACTAAATATAAGGTCAAGATCATAAATGACATAATAAATGCAGATACACAAATCGGTTGAATACACATAAAGTAATAAATAATAAACTCACTAGAGATCATCAATAAGTCTGCTTGTAACACCTGAGCAATATAACTGATAGCATATACATGTATAATAAATGACATGTATGAAGCATGACAACCATATGCAACAATCATAGCTTAAACAAGTGCAACATATCACAATCACATGTAGCTAGTATCTACTAGACATGTATGCAAATATATCTCCACAGGATGCACTACGCATCATATGCAAAAATGCACGTGCATGCTCCATTGTCACCCCCACCACCTCTCAAGATACCACGACCCCCTGGCAGAGAGGCTTAGGTCCATGATAACTGTACTACCCTCCAGCCACTATAAAGTAATAGAGGTAGACAGTGCGCTAAGTAGTTATCTAACTACATAACATCAGGGTCCCAGACTGCTCACAACACTGGATGTCACTCCACAAGATGAGTGGTCGGGTGGCATGACATAACTAGCTCTACTCTAAGCTACCACTCTCCCACAGTGGCCGAATAGAAGATAACATGACTGACAACTAGCTCATACCGAAAGGGAGCAATGGTCAAAAAACCAGCCCATACCACATGGGAGCATGGTCGTTAGCAGACATATATATTCTGACGACCATTGCTCTATATATATATATATATATATATGACTGTCAACTAGCTCATACTACAAGGGAGCAATGGTCGTCAGAATATAGTGCAATGATGAACATGATGTAGTAATCATGATACTGACACGATCATCATCAATTCATCATCCCCAATCATTATAAATACCTTCAATACAATGATTCATCTAATATGTATGTGTACAGGTATGATAAATCGAATTGGTGTCTACTAAGCAATAAATACAATAAGTAGCAACACTAGACATGTACACACCATACACGTATGCACCCTATAATGTAGGTATAATCAACACGATACCTCCAATATCACACCAGACATATAAGATCGACAACATAAGCATTATCGACATGATTCCTACAATAATATACATCGGACACATGTACACACAATCATATAGCTATAATCGACAAGAAACCTTCAATAGTCTTACCAAACACATGACTCTCCCAACATACAAATGGATAGTTAACAAGGTAACTCCTGTAGCACATACTAAACATGTGTACTCTCAACAACATATGCATAATCAGTATGTTGACTCAGTCAACAAGATATTCCCTATCATACATATTCTACATGTATATACACAATAGAGTATAAATATCGAAAAACTAAGACTATTTATGAAAAAAATAGATCATCTCAAAGGTCATGCACAAGTATTAAGTAGGATAATAATACGGATAGATTTAAGGTACAGCAACCTAATCCATCAATCAAAAATAACCATACACTAAGTTCATAGAACTAAAGAGGCCAAGAAAGAAATACCCACCTTAATCTGTCGATCGTGCTAAACAATCCCACGTTGAGATGCTCGTCTCGAATCAATATTTTGCAAATCACATACTATACAGTTTAGTTGTTCACATATAAATTAAATAGCTAAATCTAATCCCCCAAACCTATTTAGAGTAACTCCAATCGAATATGATTATTGATTAACCCCCAATTAATGTCTAGGTCTTACTAATACAATTCACCACCTAAACTAGAGTTAAGCCAATTTTACTCTAATTACTCCATCACCTTTATTAGATTCGGTTTATTCTTTCAATTAACTATAACCATTCCACAACTAATAATCATTCTAATAATCCTGATAATGATCATGCTATCATCCAAATCAACCTATCAACCAAATAATCATACCACAACCGATCACAATCTCTAACATCCCATTATTATCCACTAAACATCATGAATCAAACATGCATAATCATCCTCATGATCAATATCTAACCACCAAATCTGATAATCAATCTCATCATATCTAAAACCTTCCTTCACATTTCACATGCTCTAATGAATAACCATCCAAGGCACCCTTGAAAAGGAACTCATCTAACATGCAAATAGATTTATATAGCTATACAAAATTAGCCAAGTTAAACAACCACTTAGATAAGGCAAAATTTATTACCATACAACTCCTCTTCTGGTGGCTGCTCACAATGGTCGACGACTAGTAAATCGAGATCAGGCAGTGGCATCTGGGTAGCGGTAATGCGTGAGGAGGAAGACAGTGGAGCAGTGATATCTGACCCTCTATGGTCATTGGTATCAATGCCTTGCAGCCTGCAATCGACGCAATTGGGACCTAGAGAGGGCAGAAGGAGAGATCAGGAGGCAACCTCGAGCAAAGATCTAACACCATCGGACAGCGATGGATCAATGGCTAGGGCTCGACTGAAGAGGTGAAATCTGGTGCTCGGCTCCCAGCAGATGCTTGATGTCTGTGGCTAAGAATAGGATGGTGGCGACCGACGTCGTCAATCCAACTTCATGCGAAGGGCGGCAGATGATCAACTCCAGCGTAGGGGAGGCTATGCGCTAGGACACAACGTCAGTCGACGACGATCGATCGACCCCCGGCACACGACAAGGTTGCCAAGATGTAGTGGCGCGACCAGTGATCAAGAAGAATCATGAGAGAAAGGGGTGTCGGAGACCGGTAAAGGAAGATAACTGATGATTAGTGTCAATATTGTCAGCCCGGTCTCACAAAAAAGGGTGGCTGGTGGTTCAACGCCGACGAGATCACGAGCAAGAAGGGAGAGAGATCGGGGATCAGGTGAGAGGAACGATGAAAATAAGGGGAAAAGAAAACCAAGTAATCCATATAAATCCCCAAACTTAGGTTACTTAAATAAACACTAAGTTTATTTCTCAATCAACTCTCATCCTAAATGGGTAGTCCAAACATGCTTTCTCCTAGCCCAATATATCCATCCCCTTAAAACATGTCATACGACCTCCGTTTAAATTATGAAAAATTTCTAAAAATTCATAAAATAACTAATAAGATTATTTCTCAAATAACCTTATTCATTATTATTTGGGTGTCATATTTTACATTAGTATTTAATTTTATTAAGTTAATTAATTTTAAATTGTATTTGGGTTGTACTAAGTTTAATTGAGGTTTAATTTGATTAAGATTAGGTTAACTTGATTAAGAATGATTTGGTTAATTTGATTAGTTAAAGTTTGAGTTTTATTTAATTCGAGTTTGATTAATTAAAGTTTGAGTTTAAGTTTGTTTCAATTAAAGTTTGAGTTTGATTTTGAATAATTAAAGTTTGAGCTTGATTAAAATTTGATTTAATTTAAGTTTGAGTTCGATTAAAGATTGATTTTGTTTAAGTTTGAGTTTGATTAAAGATTGATTTAATTTAAGTTTGAGTTTGATTAATTTAATTTAGATTAAGTTTGATTGATCCTTAATTTAATCTAAATCTATCTTACCCTTTTCTAGATTTTCAACCAAGAAATCTAATAGGTTTTGTGAGATGACTTTTAATATAGTCCTTATTAATTAAATTTGAAATCTAAGGATTCATTGATATCTAAATTAGATTTTGGTTTAACAGTCATTTAGCTAAATACATATTTTAAAAATTAGCTTCCAGGTTGTGGCGAGGCATAGGGGTCTTCACAGGTATCATAATAAAGACCAGTTTTAGAAAAAAACCTTTTTTAAAAATTATATATTTAATTTCCTATTGAAAAATCTTGTTCTAACTAGTTTAAGATGTAGCAAGGTAGCTTCCATTAATTCCACTTAGCTAGGTAGACCAAATAGGGTATGTCTTATCCTACTTTGACTCCTAAACCAAGTTTTCCAAACGTACTTTCATCTTCACCCAACCCTGGTACTAGGTTGAGCAAGTCTCAATCAAGTACTTTTCTAACTATTCAAAATTAAGCATATAATGAACTAAGCATGTATATGAATATAGTAAATCAATCAATCGTGCAAATCAAGAAAATACGAGCTTTCTATTGGCTCCTCTTGAGTCATAACCTCAATAAGGTCTATTTAGGTAATGAATTTGACCCTTGGGTATCCAATAGTGGTTTAGTCCAACTTAACTAATCAAGCTTATTTTAGGAACCCATACTTGGACTTGGTTTCTATTTGTATTTACAATTGAGAAATATGATTTGAAGTAAAATTAGTTTTGTATCACAGTTTGGATTGGGTCCTATATTTTCCAAGAATCATGTCTAGATTTTTGGAACCTATAGTGAATTATTCCAATGTATCCATGAGTTCTTTGACTTGATTTTTCAGAGTGAAATTTTCTTCATCAAATTATTGGACTTTAGTCAAAGTTCCACTTTTAAATTGGCCAGTCAAGGAGCTTAAATTGGTCACTTCCTTAAGGGATGTTACCTTCTTTTGGAGTGACTTCACCTGAACATTAGACTTAGCTAATTTACACTTCAAACAAGTTATTAAATTATACAAGCATTCTACTTTAACATAGTTTACCCCACAATTTGGATCATCTAAAATAGATAAGGATCCATGGCTTCTCTTAGACTTGGCTTCGGAGTCGGATCCGATTTCAAACTCAAACTCGATTTCGACCACTTGTTCCAGTGATGGTAGCACAAGAAAGCTTGCTTGAGCTTGTTCTACTTCTTCCGATCATTCCGATGATGATTCGTCCCAAGTAGCCTTCATGGGCTTCTTTTTGTTTTGCTTCTTTTATCCTTTTGTATTCAGACATGCTAACTTGAAATGCTCCTTCTCGTTGCATCTATAACAAATTACGTCTGATTGGCCTTGTGTACTTGTGTTCGAACTCGACTTCTTGTATTTTGTTTGGATCACCTTTTTGAACTCGTATTTGGTGAATCCCTACTTCTTTTTATATAATTTTCAAACTAGATTCACTAGTTCGGTGGTGATCTCATCGTTATCAGAATCTGATTAGTCTTATAATTCAGGTTCAGGTTGGTACTTGGGCTTCAACTTCTTGTTTGGGAGTTTTCCTCTATCTCGGTCGGAGTAGCATTAGTTTGTTCATGAAGTTCAAATTTGGAAAATAATTCATCTAATTTAAGAATTGAAAGATCATTAAAAACTTTGTAAGCATCTATCATAGATGACAACAAAGTATTCCTTGGAAAAGTATTTAGAGCATATCCTATAATGTTGTGATTCTCCACTTTTAGACCAATCACATGAAGACCATTGAGGAGATCTTGAATTCGAGCGTGGAGCTAGCTTGCTGATTGTCTTTCCTGAATTTTTATGTTATATAATTTATTTAAAATTAAATCTCTTTTACTTACTTTTGTATTGGAGGTGCCTTAGTGTAGCCCGATTAGCTTCTACTAAAGGTCCATAACACTGTTGAAAGAGCTGACCCAGTTCAGTTCTTCTTTGTTTAGGTCGCACTAGAGAGTCTAAGTTGCCTTGGCGTTGGCCTTGATCTTTTTCTTTGTTGGTGCATCCTATTTGTCACAGGGGGTGGGTACTCCATCTTTTGTGGAAAATGTGAATCCAGTTTGAATTTTAATCCATATTTCCACATGAATCTTAAGATGGTACTCCATTCAGCCCTTCCAGTAATCAAATTCTTGCTAGAGAAAGAGGTGGGGGTGTAGTGCTATAGCCTTCTTGATGGGTCATTTAAAATCTTGTACACTCATAAACACTGAAATATTCCATGACTTGGTCTTGGGTTTAGTAGTGCGAGAAGAGAAGAAAAAAATAAGTTAGCTCGAGTGGTATTGCACTAATTTTGGGTACGAAAAAAGTTATATGAAAAGAAAGTGTTAGATGGGGTAATTACACTGATTATAATTAATTATAAAAAAAATATAAAAATATTCGAAAAAAAGGTGATTGTACCAATTTAGAGTGACTTCGCTTTGATACCATTTGAAGGTTTGAAAAGCACACTAGAAGGGGGAGACAGGGGGGGGGGAATAATGCTTGTGGCTTTTGTACCTTTTTCATAAAAATCAGAATTAAGGCAACAAAAGTAAATAAAATGAAACAACGCTAACATAGTTACTTTTACTTGGTTCAGATTCTTTGATCACTCAAACTCCAATACCCACAATCGTTGATCACTTCCAATGAGAAATTTATTATCAATTCGAATATTACAAAGCTTGAATATGAAGATACTATTTTTATAAACTAAAATATACTAAAAATTAGAAAATCTGAAGAAAGGCATAGTTGTTGGAGCATCATTGCAGCATCGTAATCAAAGTTCAGAGAAGTGCAAGGCTTGTTTGATCATTGTTAGAAGTGTTTAAAGTGTACTAAAGCCATTGCTCAAGACCTTCTTATATAAGTCAATCCAGGCAGCTCTATGTTATTGAGGCACTTGAATCATACCTAATCTGATTTGAGTAGGCCACAACTTATCCACTTCTAGGTGCTTCTATCACTTAGAGGTGCCTTGGGTTGCTGACGTGGCAAGCACTAAGTTGAGCTCCTCTTGGTCGACTCTATTTTGTCCCAAGCACCTCGATCCCTTTGAGGCACCTTGATCTGACGTGCATTTATCAACTGGAAGATGCCACCTCACCTCCCCTTGTCGTGCACCAAGATGATAGATGTGCCTGAATACCTTTAAAGTGCCTATATCAGCTTGAGGCACTTGGATCCAACAAGGCACTTGGATCTTCACTTCTGTGCTTTATGTTTTCTGCATCATAAAGTTAGCATAGAAAAAATAAAATAATATTAAATAATATTATTTGACAGTGTCAAATAGTTTGGGCCTGACTTTTGGATTTCCCACGACACCCTAGATCGGACCAATACCTACTATTCACTTAATGGGGAATGCTTCATCATTTACTCCTCTCTCTCGAGTTTTCCTTTTTCAAAATACTTATTTGTACTTTTGTTCAGCGTTCAATCCTAGACTTGCCTAGACTTCTGCCTAGTGTCTGCGACCCCAGGATTTCGACGCAATGTTCTTAATCTACCAAGTCTTCTGCCCAGTGTAATATATCAAAATATAATAAAGATTTAAATATAATATAAATGTGACATAGTTAAATTATTTTAAGAAAAATAAATATATTAGTTAGATAATATATTAGGAAATAAGATTTTATAAATTTATAGAATTTTATGATTTTTTTTTTGAATTTAAATTAGTTATTTTAGATTTTAAGGGGTATAAATGGGTAATATATAAAGCCTATTTATAATACTCAATTAAAGTGGGAGTTAATAAGTATATAAACCTAAGTTACGTTAATCAAAACCAAAGTTTTGATTTCCTTTCTGTCGTTTCTTCCCCAAGCGCTTCCCTGTTCATGACGCTACGTGTCAACCGCCTGAAGCTGCTCCTCTTTGGGGATCGTCGCACTGGCTGACCATGAACCCCACCGCTGGCGTCGTGTTTCCGCACTGCCACCCCCACTGCCCGGTCACTCCTCCGCGTCTCTCCTTCACCACATGCACGACGACACTGTTCCTCCGCGAGGAGTATTGGCGTCACCCAACTACTGGCGATGCCCCCCATCAACGCGAGAAAGCCAATGTCAATGCTGCTCCTCCATCATTTCCCAACAGACACCCCCTTGCCACTGCCAAGGCTGGAAGTTGAGTCCGATCGCAACCTTCGATGTTGCAACTACCCACGCATCCTACCTCTGCTGCTAGCTTGCTTGACCTCACCATCTCAAGCCCAACAACCCTTTTTGGTGATGATGTGTGTCAGCCGTCATGGTTTCCACTGCTGCGCAGAGCCACTAAAGCTTCGTCGTAGGCTGTTTGTGTCCTTTTCGACACCATCTCCAATGAGCAGCCACCGTAGTCGCCTACCCGAGTTTTGTCGATTGTTATCAACATCGCCGATGTTGTCATCGGCTACACAGAGTTCCGGTCTAAGAGGAGGAGGCTGTCACCGATTCCCCTTTTTATACTATCTCACATGACCTCTGTAGTCATGAAGTGGTCCCTGGTTCATTAGGGTTTATTAGGAGATGAAGCCATCTTTTATACTTCATGAAATAATCCTTTAAGGAATCTTTTCTCTACCCCAGATGTACCCGTTTTGTCATTTATGACTTGTATTTATAATGGAGACACGTCATTATGACTGAAGAAACTTCTAGAAGATATTTTTTGTCAAATATCCTATTGGGTATGTCTTGCCGATTGTTTAAGTTGGCTGCATATGCTGTTAAGAATACCCCTGTTAAATATGTCTCGGCTGGTCGTTCAAGCCGGCCATATATTAGGAATACCTTCTGCTGAATATGCCTCGGTCGGTTGTTCAAGCCTATTGTATATTAGGAATACCTTATGCTGAATAAGTCTCAACTGGTCGTTCAAGCCAGCCATATATTAGGAATACTTTCTGCTGAATATGTCTCGGTCAGTTGTTCAAGCCAGCCGTATATTAGGAATACCTTCTGCTGAATAAGTCTCGGTCGATCGTTCAAGCTGGTTGTATATTAGGAATACCTTCTGCTGAATATGTCTTGGTCGGTTGTTCAAGCCGGTTGTATATTAGGAATACCTTATGTTGAATATGTTTTTATGCTTGGGCAGGATTTGCTTGGCAGAGCATATATGGGCACATGAGCACTCCTCGTCCTGCAGTCAACCGGTGATATGTTACAAATCATATATAAGGTTAAATGCATATATGCTCTGGTGAGCTTCGCCTGGTCGAGTGTATATGAGCACATGGGTGCTCGCTCGGCCTGCAGTTGGCCGGTAATATGCTAAGAACCATATATAAGGCTAGATATCGTTATACTTGGGTGGCCTATGGTGGGCCTGTAATATGTTGAGAATATCATATAAGGCTAAATGTCTTTATGCTCAGGCGAGCTTTACCCGGCCGAGCGTATATGAGCGTGTGGGTGCTCGCTCAGCCTTCATTTGACCATCTATATACCTTTCCTACCTTTCTCAACCTAGACGCCTCCTTCACTCAACAGGCCGATCCCTCATAATGCATATCACTAGCCCCCTTCAAGTCTAGTCGAAGGAGGTATAGCCGACTGACTAGACCTAAGTCTACTTCTGTCCTTTTTTTTGAACATTTCATACCTACTACAGTCATCTCGTGACACCCCAGAACATATCTTGCAACCAAGTTAAATAAGGTGTGATCCTAACTCCTGCAACGTCAACCTTTACTCTTTTTTGCTTCACTTTCCTTTAGAGATATTATTGTGAGTTATGGATTCGAATCTTTCCCCCTGGGATCAACTATTGTTTGAGAAGGAGAAGTCTTTAGCTGAGGCTACGGAAGCCTTAGATCTACATCATTTGCATCAAAGAGAGCTAGAGGTATGTCTACTAGTAGCTCAGTCTCAAGTTCGGTCAGAAGTGGCTTTGAGGGAAAAGCTTATTTGAATTTAAAGTAAAAGACTGAGGAGTTAGATGATCTGAAAGCTCGACATGCCTCAAAAATAACTGTTTTGACTAGGAAGGTTCATATAGATGGTTTACTGATATCGTAACAATAATAAAACTTGAATCAGTAGAAAGCTAAAGTAAATTTTTTGCAAACTGAACTAGATCAGACTAGATTAGAGCTAGCTTCTCTACCACAAACCCAAGAGGGTGGCTCACACAAATTCAAGAGGACATGACAAACAACTTCTCTTTGTCCAGGCTATCCTTCTACTACATGCCCATACTTGGGATGGGTAGAATAATCTAGTAGCTCTCGGAAGTAGGACAAGTAGAAAATTATTTATCTGCTATATCTGTATCTGTTTGTGTAAGATTCACAAATGTTCAAGAGTTATGATTGTGTAATTATTTATGGAAATATAAAGTTATATGTTTATGTCTGGTTATGGTATTTACCTCGCTTGTCCAAGTACCTTTAAATCCGGCCGGACTTATACCCGTCCGGGTATATACCTACCTAGATACTTATATGTTATATTCTAATTAAAGCCTACCACCATTGAGTTCACCTAGTGTTTTCCATTCAAACATGTAAACATCTCTCTTGGCTTTAGTCATTCTACTGCTTAAAATGCTAGTTTACTCTAATACATAGCACTAACTCATCCTGAGTTTTACCTTATTTGCCAAATTCATTATTATTATTTATTTATTTATTATTATATTTACCATGCTTTGAGATTCACACAGTTTTTCAAAATGGTATCATTAGTAATTGGTCCTTCATTGGAAAGAGAATGTTCAAAGATATGGTGATTTAGTATATGATTCGATCTGCTCTGTCTATTATAAATGCCTCTTCTTGGGCAAACGCCACGTATCATGTTTCCCCTTTTCTAAGTAATCCTTGGTACGCTTTTCGTTCGTGTCTTATCACACATTCCCCTTGGTAGAACAATGGCTTTCCTTTATCAAATCATTTTATTTTGACGTCTATCCTTATAGCGCTTTAAAACCCTAAGTCTCTTTTTTAACCTTTTACCCTTCGTCTTCCTCTAGTTACTTCTGGGTGATTTTCTTTTCCAACCTCTTTCAACAACCTGCGGTTGTTCATCTTCCCTGGTCTTCTTTTGTGACCTTTTCTCCTTAAGGATTCAATAAGTCATTTATTCCTTTAGTGTTTCTATTTTTCACCATGGCCGAAGAATCTTTACTCCCTTGGTATGTTCAAATTCGTTCTTCCTTTACCACCACCAACCGAACTTCCATCCACTCTCTATATGAAATCCCTAAAGAATATCATATTAGGGTCCTGCAACCTGACGCTCATACTTGTCTTTCTCCTGATGACTGTGTTACCTTTTTTAAAGATCAGCTAGTTGCAGGTTTACGCTTTCCCATTCCTCTTTCTTGATAGATATAAGTCAATATTTTTGTATTCCTTTACAACAATTTGCTCCAAATGCCTTTAGATATCTATGTGGGTTGTATATGGTATTTCGCCTCTTCAGTATACCTCATACTCCTCAAAAAATTTTCATGTTCTCTTACCCCAAAAAATTGGAGCCGGGAGTATTTCTTTTTCAATCTCGCCCAAAGATGGTGTTTTTTAAAGAAATGCATTCATCCATCAAGGGTTGGAAATCATGTTTCTTCTTTATCAAATTTCCCGATCCCGTCGCGTGGTCCACCAAATGACAATCTTCCTTTCCTTCTCTCCATGACATAAGGGAGCTTCATCATCAACTAGTTTTTTCTGATACTCCTTTAAATTATTAGGTCATCACTTTTACATTCACCAATGGATACGTGGTGATCTCTTATATCTTTTTGGCCCGAGCCCTGTTCAAAAGAGTCTACAATGTTCCTTTGGTAAGTTTTGAAATTCTAACTATCCCTCCTTTACTTACTAAAATACCTTTTTATTTATTGAAGTGGATATTTTATTCAGAGCTTTGGTTGACAAGGCAATCTGCCTAGAAGAGGATGAGTTACAAGCTAAGGAACAAGAGCTAAAAGCATAACTCAATATTGCGTCAGCTCAGACATCTGATGTTCTTTTACCTGAGCCTTCAACTCAACTAACGCTCACTTCTAGCTCTCAGATCACTCTTCAGGAGGCATCCACAAGTTTACCTCCAGAGGACACCCCTTTGGAGATATAAGAGCAGGTACCCGGGGCTTCTCCTACAAGAAAATGCCCTGGGCAGCGATTAACATTAGCGCCCCAATCTAAGAAACGAGCTATCTCTACTTCTTAAGATATACCCACAGGGGATATTCCTCCTTCTTCTCTGGAACCTACCCTTTACTCCTTATACCCTATACTTGCTTCTTCCCCTCTTCAATTGCAAGAAGATCCCCCTCTTCCAAGTGCTAGTTCGGACCCTGAGTTCATGATGACTTTTCCGGAGCTAATTCCATTACCGACCCCAGGAACTCAAGGTTCTTCTATTCTTCTCTATTCTCCTCCTTCGCTTCATAGTTCTTTATCATCCTCTTCCACATCTGCTCCTACCCTCCCAATATTATTGGGGGGGGGGGGTGAGGTTCTCTAACTACAGCTTGGGTAGAGGCTTGTAAAGAACTTGAGAAGCTCACTTCTGATGATTGGGATGACAAGTTTTCTTTTGTGAAAACTAAGGTAATATGCCTTTCGTCCTTTTATTTTCTCATTAATGCATTCTAATAATTAACTTTTTGACAAC
This sequence comes from Zingiber officinale, assembly GCF_018446385.1. Lineage (NCBI taxonomy): Eukaryota > Viridiplantae > Streptophyta > Magnoliopsida > Zingiberales > Zingiberaceae > Zingiber > Zingiber officinale. Next base: position 55,463,647 of record NC_055994.1, read on the forward strand.
GGTGGATTATTAGTATGAGTATGGCCCAACACCTATATGATTTATCTCAAGAAGTTGCCAAGTTAAGACAACAAGCCTCTGGAGCCTCTCTCTCTCACGCCTCTAAAGAGTCTGTAGAGTTATCTAACCAATTACAAGAGGCTCGCAAGCTTCTCGAGGCAGAACTTGAAAATTCAAGTAAATGGGAAGCCTCTGTAGAAAATTTTGAATCTTAAGCGAAATCGGAGACCCTCCTTTGTGCTGAGCTAACATCTAAAGTGGATAAGTATACAATTGAGAATACTCAATTGTTATCTTAGCTACAAGCATTGAAGGAAGCTCATGCTCTAGAATTAACTGCTAAGGATGCTGCTTTGGAATCTAAAAATTTTGAGTTAACTTCTCCAAGTTCATCCCTAACCATGATTAAAGCAGAGCTTTCCTCCACAGAATCTGAATTAAAATTTTCTCAAGATGCTTTGGCAGAATACATGGCCGGTGAAGATAACAGATTTGAGAGGAGAAAAAGAATAATGATAGAATCTTCTGAATTTAATGCACTTATCGCTAACTCAATTTGCCAAAGCCTTCACCCTTGGAGTTGAGGGGGGTGAAAAGCAATTAAAGAAGAAAGGTCATCTAGTTTTTGACCCCCCAACTAACTTCTTGGATCGTTGGGAATTACTTGATGATATACCCCCCCTGACTTGTTTCCCAAGCTATTTTAATTGTAAATCAGAATATTTCTGTAATGGAAAATATATATATATATTCTGAACTAATCCTGAAATTCGATCGGCTAGTAACAACCGACCGAATTCCTAATATAAGAAATCTCTTTTGGGCTCCCCGAATTTTTTAAGACTAACTCGGTAATGATTCTAGTATCTTGGGAATGTAACTTGTCGTATCGGCTACCAATACCATTTCCTTATTGGTGACACGCCTGCCTATGGCGTTTGGTATGTGCCTATTTTATTGTGTCCGTCGCCTTACTAATCCATCCAACGACTCCTCTTTAGTCTCACTTTTCTTATCACCTTAATCTAACGTTTCTACTTAAAACACCTTTTTCAATGCCCTACCAAGGCTTTTTAAGGGAAACGAGAGGAAAATCCCTAACACTTGGTCTTCTTCCTCTAGTTCGCGTATCTTTCACTCTTCACTTTCTGCTAACTCTTCTTGTTCTTCCCACTCACTCTTGTTAACAATGTCGACCTCCAATGAGTGGTACACTCAATGCTCTTCCGAGTTTTCTACGGCAGAACCCTGTGATCTTCAATGGAACTATAACTTCCCTACATACCTGGCTATTCCTACCTCCACAGATCGCCCTCATCTTCCTCCTCTAAAAAATGTGACGATTTTATGGGAACAGGTTTTATGTGGTTTTAGGTTTCTCATTCGTCCTTTCTTTGTTGATATTAGTAGATATTTTGACATTCCCCTAAACCTATTTATCCCTCAATCATTCTCTATCATGGTTAGTTTTGTCGTTATTTCTCGTTTACTAGATTTTCCCTTATCTGCTCAACTTTTTCATCACTTTTTCGTTCCTCATCAAGTGGAAGATAGCGTTTTTAAGTTTCAATCACACCCTAAAACCACTCTATTCCATAAAATTTCTCCTCAAGGAGAATGGTGGGATAAGTTTTTCTTTATGCCTATTCCTTCTCCACCCTCGTACCCAATAACTTGGCATCGGGATCTTTCCCCTATTCCTCCATTGGGCAATATCTTGGAAGATCCTGTTATTCGTTCTTCGATGAGGAAATTAAAGGGCACAAAATTTAACTTACCTGCCCTAATCGCCGAAGACTTATTATTCGGTTTTGGTCTTAGCACAGCAGACGCAACTATGAATGTTTCCTTTGGTAAGCTTATTTTCCTTACTCTTGTTTTGAACCATTATTGTCTTGTTTCCAACATAAATTTCTCTTTTTTCTTCAGCTGATGCTATACTTCCTGCCTTTATGTACAAGAATACTCGCTTGACAAGGGCGGCCATAACTAGAATGAGTGATGAATTATTGAGGGATCATCATCTTAATCAACCCTCTTCTTCCCTTGGCCTACTACCTCCCTCTGCATGACTTCAGGAATCTCCAAGATCCTCAGAACAAGAGGGTCCCTTAGTGGTGAAACGCAAAAATCTTGTACCTTATGATAACTAAACCCAAGATAAGCAATGGTTGGAATCAAAAGAATTGATGGTTCTAAAAGAAATACACAACAAAATATTCACAATAGTATCATATTTACAATTACTGATCATAAGCATATGCCATGAGAATTCTTTCTAACCTAGGTCACAAAATTAAAATACTCCAATATTAGGCTATTGATTTCATTTCTAAAGTCGATTATAGATCAACATTTCAAAGAAGGCCCTCATCATTGATTAAATTTCAATAAAAAGGTAGATCAGAATACTGAGAGATCACTTTCAAAGAAGATGGATAAAAAAAGAATAAAAAAAACAAAAAGTAGGCATCTTGAATAACCTAAAGGAGCCCCGCCAGCATCTCCCCCTATGTCAGTGGAACCCGAAATTACCACCGACTTCATCTGCTAAGCGGCCTTATCTACATCCGTCTCTTCCAAAATTAACCTAAATTTATCACTCGGTGAATGATTGGAAAGGGAGAGATATGAGAAAGAGGTAGTGAAGACAAAGAGGAAGATACCTTTGAGGAGCATGGTTGCGAGCCAAGGCTTGCACTTCTCTATGTCAGGGCCAAACTCATAGTACTTTGTGGGGATGCCATAGACGCCACAATAGAGGACATGCACCACCTGCAACTTGTCCACCATGGTGGTCAGCAATGAGGAGGACTTCTAATGCCTTCTTCCTCTCTCTCCTCTCTCTCTCTCTCTCTCTCACGCCTTTCAAAGAGATGTCCTGATTAAACTATCGGTTCCTCCAAAACTTCCCTAGACACTACAAAGAAAAGAGTGAGGAGGGTAAGAATCCAAATTGAACAGGAGTAGAAAGAACATAACCCATTACCCATGGAACTTTGATATTTTAGTGGAGAGAGGATAGGAGGGAAGCTTACTGGTGCAAATTATGGTAGATTCAAGCTAGATTTTAACTAATAAATATGCTAGAGGAGGTGTACGATGGCAGTAGGGTATTACAGAGACCTCTCTGGGAGCTTCTCCTTCTTCCTAGGACTCGAGGGGTGGATTAGGAAAACTAGAGGTCACCGCGAAGAAGAGAAAGAATCAGTTGGTGTTGGAAAAAAATAGGTTGCATGCCTTAGGTTTTTGTCATGGTCCAGAAATAGTTCTTGTCCAAAAAAATGGATAGCATCTCTCCTATAATAGTGACAAATAAAACCTAAATACATTGCCACACGGTCGTACAAGTATAATAATCTACAACCCACACGGTTAAAATTAAAATATATCCACGCAGTTTAATATGTAGCCTATACAGTTGGATCAAAAACCACATAGTTGTATACACATCTCACACTACTAGAATAGAAAAAAAAAATAAATAGTCCACACGACTGTAACAAGAACATAGCGGAAGACATAAGAAAGCTACACAATCCAAAATGATAAACTGCATGCCAGCATGACTTAAACACAATAAGTATATAACTAAAACAAAAGGACGCCACAAGTCCAAAAATCCACATAAAAGATACATATAATATGTACAAGTCCAAAACCAATAAAGCGAGTGAAAGAAATAATGGAAGAAGACGCTCGATATAACATGGGACTAGCGAATAGGATCTCCAAGCAATTTCATAAATCCTTTACCTACTTCATGACGAAAGGAAATAGTACAAGGGGTGGTGAGTCCCGGTGACTTAGTGGGAAATTGACATAAATAGTGATCGAGATCAAAGCATACAGTCTCTATAGGGAAATAAAAATATGATCATATATGACAAAATAAATGCACATAACAATATTTGACATAATAAATGTATATAACCATAACTGACATAATAAATGCACATACCCAATCTAGATCTAACACATACGGTATTGTGATTAGTAAACTCATTAGGGATTAGCAATAGATCTGCTCATAACATCTGAGCAATATAAATGATAGCAAATGCATGTATAATAAATGTATATGTATGAATATGACAACCATATGCAACAATCATATCTCAAGCAAGTGCAACATATCACAATCACATGTCGCTAGTATCTACTAGATATGTATCACCGCAAGTCATATGTGTGTAGACATGTAGGCACATGATTACTGCCACCTGTCCCTCTAGCTACCATAACCTTAGTGTGGGCAAGGAGTCAGGATAATGACAACTATACTACCCTCCATATACCACTACTCTTGAGTGACCGAGGCTGATAGTTCGCTGAGTAGCTATCTCACTATATAGCGTTGGGGTCCCTTACTGCCCCAAATCCCGTTACCACTACCCCTGAGTGGACGAGTGGGCATGATAAGAGAAGCTCCACTCTAAGCTACCTCCCCTCCCTGTGGTCGAATGGGTAGGTAAATATGACTAACAATTAGCTCATACCATAAGGAAGCAATGATCGTCAGCATGCGTATAGTGCAATGATGAACATGATATACATAATCATGATACTGACATAATCATCATCAATGCAAGATCCTAATCATCATAAATACCTCTAGTACATGATCCATCTATCACCAATATCTATAGATATGGGTAGATTTAACTGGTGTCTACTAAACAACAAATACAATAAGTAGCAACACCAAACACGTACAGACCATACACGTATGCACCCTACAACGTAGGTATAGTCAACATGATACCTCCAATTGTCATACTAGACATGTATGCACACTACAACATAGGTATAATCAAAATGAAACCTCTAATAATTACACAGAACACGTGTGCTCACTCCACATACAAATGGATAGTCAACATGGTAACTTTTATAGCACATACGAAATATGTGTACACTCAATATCATTTGCATAATGAGCATGTTAACTCAGTCAACAAGATATCCCCTACAGTACATACTCTACATGTGTATACATAATAAAGTATATATATATTCAAAACCAAGACTGTATATGAAATAACTAAATCATCTCTATGGTGAAATAGATAAGTATCAAGTAGGATAAAAATAAATAGATTTATGGTAAAGTAATCTAATTCATCAATAAAAAAACAACCATACACTAAGTTCAATGAACTAAAGAGGCTAAGGAAGAAATAGCTGCCTATATCTGTCGATCCAGCGATCTAACCCCATGTAAAGACGCTCATCTCGAATCAGTATCTTGCAAATCATATGTTGTACAATTTAGCTAACTACATATACAACAACTAGCTAAACCCAAAGCCAAAACTAATTAGTGGAAATCCTAATCGAATTATCATTAATTATCCTAATTAATGATTAACTTTAATTAATCCAATACACAATCAATCACCACTATTCATCACACTAATCAAATCCAATGTAGAAATAAAATCAACTCTAAAACTCATCCAAATCTGGATGCTCCACTGTTGACTTATGGCTAGAGAAGCTTAATATCAGAACCTATAGCTGAAGTAAAGTCGAGTTGCTGATTTATAATTCAAACACCTTATATCACAATCAACACATCCTTAATTGATCACAAGACCAAATTATTAATCCACAACCTTCAAACTAACCACTTACCCTCTATCGATCTTTGGTTTCCATCTAGAACAGTGTTGTTTGGACGGAATCACCCTGTTTGGAAGATTTAGGCTAAAAGCTTCACGTCGAGCCAAGGAAAGAAGTCCAACACTAACATTAGTGTTAAGGGATAGTTATAGTAGAAGATCTGGTGACAACAGCTAGCCACCCATGGTCCCATCCTTGCCGAAGCCATAATGATCGATCACACAACTAATCTCAACATCCCATAATTGAGTATGCAATCAAATCAATGCTAATATATCACTAAGTATGACTTACCTCTAAACCAGATCCGAGATCTCTATAGGAGAGAATCGAGATGCTGCTGTGGTGGTAAGCTAGGGTTGTAATGACCCAATTTTCCTCATTAGGAGTTTTAAAAGTTCTTTAAAATATTTAGAAATGCTATAGAAATATTCTAGAGATTTTTAGAGTATTTTTATGTAAGTTTTGGAGGTCGTTTGGTATTTTTACTAAATGAAGGAAGTTTTGATAATAAAATGTACAAGCCGAGGCTCGAACCGGCAACCCCTGACCCAAGAAAAACCTAACTAACCAACTGGGCTAGAAGTTGTTAGTTAATCAAATAAGGGTCAAAATTGTACTTAAGCCGTAGTTAGTAAATCGAAATTAATTAAAATGAAAAAGGGCGCTGCGGGGGAATCGAACCAGCGACGGTTTGATTTGATCAAACGCAGTTCCCCAGGTGATCCAACGGGAATTTCATAATAAGAAGGAAGTGAAATAGTCTTAAGCTGTAACAGAAGTATTAGGTTATAAAAGAGGACAACTTAGGGCTTGATTGAGAAAACCGCAACCTAAATTCCTTCTCTTCTTCTCTCGCGCGGCGTTCCTGTGCCCGGGCGGAAACGAAGCCGAGCCTAGGGCTTTATCTCCGGCAGCCGGCGAGGACCTTTCCCGTGAGATCTTCACGTTCTCAAGACCCCTTCAGGTAGGAGAAGGTGTAGACGCAAGAGATCGCTGAGATTTGGAGCTCACCCGAACCCTAGAAGCACTAGAAGGTTCCTCCTTCGGCTGTGAGTCAAGGAAATGAAAGTAAGTTGCTACTCACCTATAGTAGGATAGTTTCGGATTCGTATTCCTTCTTGTTTTTGAATTTTATGTGAAGATTGGGAATTCATGTTTGCTGCCGTGAATTCCTTCTTTCGATTTCGTGTTTTAGTAGGGGTTTAAGAAGAGTTCAAGGAAATTCTTTCTGCTTGAATTTCTGCCGCAGCATGTTTTGCCCTAAGGTTTTTCTGTTGCCTTATGAAGGGTTCGATTATGAATATGTTTACATGGAACTTTAATCTCAGCAGGTTATAGTTTTGTTGTGCTAAGAATTGGAGATGAAATAAGCCTTATTGGGGTAAAATTCCAGCAGGTTCCAATTATGTTGTTGATTTTGTGAATTACTGTTGTTAAGCTTTGTAGTATTGGCGTTTTATTTCACTGCCATGTTGTTCTCTTTCTGGTTAGGGTTCTGTTCTATTGAAGTTTTAGTAGTATATGTTCTTGGCTTCCTTCTTTTCAAGTTTTGTTGTGGTTTTATTGTGATCTTGTGGAGGTTGTGGCATTAGTTCGTATAACATGATTCAAGTTCCTATGCTAGTGTAATCCTTGTGTTATGTTCGTTAATTCTTTATGCATTATTTAGGCTCCTGATAGTTTAATTCTTGGGTTATGTTTATTAATTCTTCATACCCGATTTAGGCTCTTGATATTCTAGTGTTAAGCATGGATTGTAAATAGAAAGGATATGGTGGATTTGTATGGTTACAGTGTAAATACCATGGCCTTTCAATTCAAGCATGAAGTAGATGGGTTTTACGCTTTAATGTGATCTGGTTTTAATTCAAAGCATACAACATAGGTTTTAATTCCAACAGGTTTTAGATCTAGTTTAAGCTTGTATGGTATGCTAATTTTGGTGAGTATGACATGCAGATTTAGATTTCTAGTTCCTTTGCTATTGGAATAACATGAGCAGATTTATAGTTTCTTATGTTATTTGATGTGCATGAGTAGCCCTCCTTTTAAAACAATAAGTTTCTAGTTTCTTTAGAGCTTAATATGCAGAATTGTGTTAGCTTAATATGCAGCATTTTAGTGTGCAGATTTTTATTAAGTATTAGTGTGCAGAATTCATTTACCCTTAGCTGAACATGTGCAGATTTTTATAAGCATAGCATGCAGATTTTTATAAGTATAGTATGCAGATTTTAATATGCAGAATTTTATTAGCATAGTAGGCAGATTTTTGGGTTAAGCATTTCAAAGTTAGATTTTGTTTAAACATTTCAGTTTCTGTAAAGAAGTATTCTTTTAGAAGTATTAACAAGTATAAGAAAGATAAAGAAAAGAAAGAAAAGGCCAAGACCTTAAGTAGATCCCAAAGTCAAGACTTTAGGGATTTTGGCACACAAGGTGCTAAAGAAAATGTCGAGGCATTATATAGAAGTATTAAAAGATAACAAGTATTTTACTTTTATCAGTGGCACTGTGTTGGACTCTCAGTTGTCCTTGGGTTGGGCTCCCATAGTCGTCCCTGGGTTTAGATAACCTAGTAGTAACGGCACGGCCGACGGTCGACGGTCGACGACCCGAGGGTCGCCAAATGGGCCACCGAATGGGTAGGGTCGTTACAAAAGTAAATGCACAGTTGTCGGGCCCAAGAAGAAGTTGATTATTATTTTGAAGTATTATAAGTATAAGTTTTTGAACAAGTAAAATGAGTTTTACATAAACATAAAGTATTAAAGATTAAGTTAGAACAAATGAAATAAGTTTCATATAGTTCTGAAAATCAGTAAGTTTAGTTCTTTATTCTACCATGTTTATCTAGTGGATGAGTAGTTTTCATGTTTACCTATTAGATGAGTAGCATGATTAGCTATTAGAATTACATGAGTAGAATCCTTAGCTTTTCTTTGCTATTAGTTTGACATGAGCAGTTATGTTTATGCTTTATTTCTTTTTAGAGCATATAGTTTTTAGTTCTTTTCGTATACATGCACATTCGTGATTTTGTGAGTTAGATAGCGCTTACTAAGTAAATTTTGCTTATAGACTACACTTCCTCTTACTGCAGATACAGGAAAGGAAAAGATATAGAAAGGAAGGCGACTAGGAGGTGTTCGAAGGATGTGTGATGCCAGGACTATGGAAGCCTTGGGACTTGGAAAGAAGTTTTAATTTTAGTTTCCGCATTTTAGTTATTGTAAACATTTGAGTTGTATTTTAAGTTCATGTCATTTGAGATTATTCTGTTTAGATTGCATGTAGGATGAGTTCAGTTTAGTAAGTGGATATTTGTGTGTTTGATACTTATTTAACTGCGTGGTTGATTGATATGTGTTCCAGCTGCTTGTGGCTGAGTATATATTGCATGTATTGTTGAATATGGTCACCGGTACAGGGGAGATTCTGTCAAAAAATTTCGGTAGGGTTTCCATGTGATTTTTAATCATACCGGTTAAGTAGAGTTAGTAGATAAGTAACGGTCATCTTTAGAGAGTAGTAGTAGTAAGAAGGGTGGCCGTTACAGTTGGTATCAGAGCAGTTCCTATTCTCCAGCATCACACATCAGCACCATCCTTGCCGTCTTCAAGTAAGAAAGTATTTAAGTTTCCTTTTATAGTTTCTTTATTATTTGCAGTATGGAATAATTGCTTATATGTGCTTTAGTAAGATAGAAGTTTTGTTTCTCTTATATTCATATACATAAGTATGTTTAGAAAGGATAGAGAAGATATCAAGTCTTCCAAAGACCACTAATAGGTACGATGCGAGATGAATAATAGAGGACCGAGAAGTTAAGAGATTAAGAAACAAAGAAGTACCACTAGTAAAGGATAATATAAGACAGAAATATCAAGAATTAGTCTAAGTTCGAGGATGAACTTTTTATAAGGTATGGGGGATTGTAACGACCCAATTTTCCTCATTAGGAGTTTTAAAAGTTCTTAAAAATATTTAGAAATGCTATAGAAATATTCTAGAGATTTTTATAAATTTTTAGAGTATTTTTATATAATTTTTTGAGGTCGTTTGGTATTTTTACTAAATGAAGGAAGTTTCGACAAAAAAATGTCCAAGCCGAGGCTCGACCCGGCAACCCCTGACCCAAACAAAACCTGACTAACCAACTGGGCTAGCAGTTGTTACTTAATCAAATAAGGGTCGAAATGGTACTTAATCCGTAGTTAGGAAATCAAAATTAATTAAAATGAAAAAAGGCGCTGCGGGGGAATCGAACCAGCGACGGTTTGATTTGATCAAACGCAGCTGACCAGGTGATCCAACGGGAATTTCATAATAAAAAAAAAGAGAAATAGTCTTAAGCTGTAACAGAAGTATTAGGTTATAAAAGAGGAGAACTTAGGGCTTGATTGAGAAAACCGCAACCTGAATTCCTTCTCTTCTTCTCTCGCACGGCGTTCCTGTGCTCGGGCGGAAACGAAGCCGAGCCTAGGGCTTTATCTCCGACAGCCGGCGAGGACCTTTCCCGTGAGATCTTCACGTTCTCAAGACCCCTTCAGCGAGGAGAAGGTGTAGACGCAAGAGATCGCCGAGATTTGGAGCTCACCCGAACCCTAGAAGCACTAGAAGGTTCCTCCTTCGACTGTGAGTCAAGGAAACGAAAGTAAGTTGCTACTCACCTGCAGTAGGATAGTTCCGGATTCATATTCCTTCTTGTTTTTGAAATTTCTGTGATGATTGGGAATTCATGTTTGCTGCCGTGAATTCCTTCTTTCGGTTTCATGTTTGAGTAGGGGTTTAAGAAGAGTTCAAGGAAATTCTTTCTGCTTGAATTTCTGCCGCAGCATGTTTTGCCCTAAGGTTTTTCTGTTGCCTTATGAAGGGTTCGATTATGAACATGTTTACATGGAACTTTAATCTCAGCAGGTTATAGTTTTGTTGTTCTAAGAATTGGAGATGAAATAAGCCTTATAGGGGTAAAATTCCAGCAGGTTCCAATTATGTTGTTGATTTTGTGAATTACTGCTGTTAAGATTTGTAGTATTGGCGTTTTATTTCACTGCCATGTTGTTCCCTTTCTGGTTAGGGTTTTGTTCTATTGAAGTTTTAGTAGTATATGTTCTTGGCGTCTTTTCAAGTTTTGTTGTGGTTTTATTGTGATCTTGTGGAGGTTGTGGCATTAGTTCGTATAACATGATTCAAGTTCCTATGCTAGTGTAATCCTTGTGTTATGTTCGTTAATTGCTTATGCATTATTTAGGCTCCTGATAGTTTAATTCTTGGGTTATGTTTATTAATTCGTCATACCCGATTTATGCTCTTGATATTCTAGTGTTAAGCATGGATTGTAAATAGAAAGGATATGGTGGATCTTTATGGTTACATTGTAAATACCATGACCTTTCAATTCAAGCATGAAGTAGATGGGTTTTAAGCTTTAATGTGATATGGTTTTAATTCAAAGCATACAACATAGGTTTTAATTCCAACAGGTTTTAGATCTAGTTTAAGCTTGTATGGCATGCTAATTTTGGTGAGTATGCCATGCAGATTTAGATTTCTAGTTCCTTTGCTATTGGAATAACATGATCAGATTTCTAGTTTCTTATGTTATTAGATGTGCATGAGTAGCCTTCTTTTAAAACAATCAGTTTCTAGTTTCTTTAGACCTTAATATGCAGAATTGTGTTAGCTTAATATGCAGCATTTTAGTGTGCAGATTTTTATTAAGTATTAGTGTGCAGAATTCATTTACCCTTAGCTGAACATGTGCAGATTTTTATAAGCATAGCATGCAGATTTTTATAAGTATAGTATGCAGATTTTAATATGCAGAATTTTATTAGCATAATAGGTAGATTTTTGGGTTAAGCATTTCAAAGTTAGATTTTGTTTAAACATTTCAGTTTCTTTAAAGAAGTATTCTTTTAGAAGTATTAACAAGTATAAGAAAGATAAAGAAAAGAAAGAAAAGGCCAAGGTCTTAAGTAGATCCCAAAGTCAAGACTTTAGGGATTTTGGCACACAAGGTGCTAAAGAAAATGCCGAGGCATTATATAGAAGTATTAAAAGATAACAAGTATTTTACTTTTATCAGTGGCACTGTGTTGGACTCTCAGTTGTCCTTGGGTTGGGCTCCCATAGGTCCCTAGGTTTAGATAACCTAGTAGTAACGGTACAGCCGACGGTCGACGGTCGACGATCCGAGGGTCGCCAAATGGGCCGCCGAATGGGTCGGGTCGTTACAAAAGTAAAAGCACAGTTGCCGGGCCCAAGAAAAAGTTGATTATTATTTTGAAGTATTATAAGTATAAGTTTTTGAACAAGTAAAATGAGTTCTACATAAACATAAAGTATTAAAGATTAAGTTAGAACAAATGAAATAAGTTTCATATAGTTCTGAAAATTAGTAAGTTTAGTTCTTTATTCTACCATGTTTGTCTAGTGGATGAGTAGTTTTCATGTTTACCTATTAGATGAGTAGCATGATTAGCTATTAGAATTACATGAGTAGATTCCTTAGCTTTTCTTTGCTATTAGTTTGACATGAGTAGTTATGTTTATGCTTTATTTCTTTTTAGAGCATATAGTTTTTTGTTCTTTTCGTATACATGCACATTCATGATTTTGTGAGTTGGATAGCGCTTACTAAGCAAATTTTGCTTATAGACTACACTTCCTTTTACTGCAGATACAGGAAAGGAAAAGATATAGAAAGGAAGGTGACAAGGAGGTGTTCGAAGGATGTGTGATGCCAGGACTATGGAAGCCTTGGGACTAGGAAAGAAGTTTTAATTTTAGTTTCCGCATTTTAGTTATTGTAAACATTTGAGTTGTATTTTAAGTTCATGTCATTTGAGATTATTCTGTTTAGATTGCATGTAGGATGAGTTCAGTTTAGTAAGTGGATATTTGTGTGTTTGATACTTATTTAACTGCGTGGTTGATTGATATGTGTTCCAGCCGCTTGTGGCTGAGTATATATTGCATGTATTGTTGAATATGGTCACCGGTACAGGGGAGATTCTACCGAAATTTTTCGGTAGGGTTTCCAAGTGATTTTTAATCATACCGGTTAAGTAGAGTTAGTAGATAAGTAACGGTCATCCTTAGAGAGTAGTAGTAGTAAGAAGGGTGGTCGTTACAAGGGTAGAGGATAGGAGCTCGGGAGGAGTACACATGACAGTATAGGAGGCTTTGTGACTCTCGTAATAGACGATAACGTTACCTCCCACAACATCAATGGCTATTACATCGCCGACTGGTCTCACGGAAATGGACAACAACAGTAGTGGATCGAAGCTAGGGCATGACCGAATAGAGAACTCGAATGCTTAGATTCCGGCAAGCACCTGGTGTCTGTGACTAGGAGAGGGGAGATCGGGTGGCTCTCGGGCGGCTAACAGCCAGCGTCGGGCCTTGGTGGTCAACGACGACGCAGAGAGGAGAAAGGAGAGGGGGAAGAAACGGTGGTCAGGTGAATGAGATGAGACTCGGGAAAATAAATTAAGCTTTATATGGCTTAATTAAATTAATAAAACATAGGATAATAAATGAAAACATTAAGTTTATATCCTAATCAACTTCAACTTAAGGGATATTCCAAACAAGTTTTCTCCAAGCCCAATAGATTATTCACCTTAAATATGTCATACGGACTCTGCTTAATTCCTAAAAAATTACTAAAAATTCCCAAAAAATTCTATAAGCTTATTTCTCTAATAACACTTATTATTTAATTGTCATATCTATATTTCCCCCCACTAATAAAAATTTAGTTCCTAATTTACTACAAAAACTCTGGGTTCCTCATCTAAGGGTAACAACCAAGCAACATACCCATATAATACTCCATCCTAATATCATGAACAAATCTCTAACAATGAGGGATTTTAGATTCCTTTGTAAAACTAAATGATGATTCACTTCTATGCAGATGTTGATGACTCTGTGGGTTATGAGCTTACCATGCTTCCGCTACTTCCACATTGCCACCTAGCCAACTTGTGGGTAAATGAACTACTTCTAAAATCCATAACTCACACTATTATCAGATCCTATAATGTATGTATAGTGTGCTCAGACTGTCTATCTATTTGAGGATGGAAAGTTGTAATAAAATAGAGCTCCATACCCAAGGCTTTCTATAAATACTATTAGAGCCATGAGGTGAATCACGGATCTCTATCCAATATGATACTTATATGTAAACCATGAAGTCTAATAATGTCTCTATAATATAACTCTGCTAAGCGATCCAAAGGGTCCACCATATAGATCGGTAGAAAGTAAGCAAATTTAGTCAATCAATCAATGATTATCCAAATCGCATCATATTCTCTCCATGTCCTGGGTAATCTCATAACAAAGTCCATCGTAACATGCTCTCATTTCTATTCCAACATATGTATCAACTGAAATAATCTTACTGGTCTCTGATGTTCAACCTCCACTTGATGACATACTCATCATGCTACAAAATTTGTGATGTCTTTCTTCTTGTTGTTCCACCAATAGGAATGCTTCAAGTCTCTATACATTCAGGTACCACCCAAATGTATCCCAAATCTAGATTATTATGCTTCTACAGTAACTGCTCATGGACAAGATGTGACTCTAAAACACACACAATCTCCCACGGTAATAATGAATATCATATAAATGATGTCTCTATATTTTCAGCATAATGATGATAGCTACTAATTCTAAATCATGAGTCAGATAATTCATTTTATGATCTTTCAACTGATGAGAAATACACAATACTACCCATTCATGTTGCATCAGAACTACACCTAATCCTTGATACAACATATCTGTGAAGAATACTAATCCGTCTTCACTAGAAGATAATACCAAAATGGGTGTATTTATCAGCTTTTGTTTTAGCTCCTAAAATTGGTCTCACAAATCTCTATCCAAGTAAATTCCATACTCTTACTGGTCGGTCAAATCAACAACATAGATATGCTAGAAACCCCTCAACAAGTCTCCAGTAATATACAGCTAAACCAAGGAAGCTACAAACTTCCTACACTGTGTTCGATGGTTGGGAGCAACTGAACACAAAAGCTAGGCAAAATGCGTATTTACTGAACTTCGCATAAAGATGTTCTCGTAGAAACATCTCCAGAACTATGTGAAGCTATTATTCATGATCCACCTCAGATTAAGAATAAATCACATTCTCATCAATGAATAAAATACTAAACTTATACAAATACTCTGGATATACCAAGTTCATCAAGTTCATGAACACATCTAGAGCATTGGTAAGCTCAAATGATATTACCAAGTACTCATAATGTTCGTACATAAAGCTCACTCAACTGTATGGTCACTAGCATCGAGTCTGTAATATTATCACCAACTAAAGTCATCGAATCTATAAATATCACAGACATGCTACTCCCCATGTCACTATCAACAATAAATACTAAATAATAGACCATCAAGTTAAATATCTACTAATAGATCATCAAAAAATAATATATCACAACATTTGATCTCATAATATCTACCAATTCCAAATCATCCTCAACATTAATCAAACCTTGATAGCTTCATGAGAAAAATATAATTAAAAGAAATTATCAATCATTCTAAAAGTGTATGACTACTAAAGCCCAAGGGGCATCCCTTGACTTCCTGATCGATGATAACAACTCTCTAAAAGGTACATATTTGACCAATCCATGCATTATGAATATAAAACTCTACTAATCTTACCCAAAAATATCCTCCGATATAGATACTAATTGCTTGGCTTATATTACTCAATCAGAATACCCCTTCATCAATAATCTCAACGAATTCTAAAAATAGTTGATCCGGGGGTTACATGATTACTATCCTTACTCTACCATAGATTATAGCATAATAACTAAACAATCAACACATGCCAAGAAGTGTGTCAAATCTTATCATTCCAGGTACTCAAATATGCACAGTACAGGAATGACAATTCAAAGTTTAAAGGATCACTTAACTTCTTGACTAAGAGTCTACCCATCAAGGGCTATCACCACAACTCTCAAAATCATGCCTAATAAATATCCTCTGATAAATGTCAACAAAAGGTCAAACACTCTGGTCTATATATAGACTTCAAGACCTTTAGTAAATGATCATGTGGTCAAAGCCTTGAGCTACTCGATGGATACAATATTAGTTAAGTCGACTAATCATTGTCTTATAAACCATCACACTGTACCTTCTCTACTAAAGGTTCAGGAGCCTCTAGTGATGAGCTATGCATATAAGGGTAATGGAGCACTGTCTCTAAATAGTTTATTAAAATAATTGTCAATCGACACTTTGTCCCTCGAAGATCATCCTTTGATATTTCCACTCAGTAATAGTAAGATTTCATAGATGTTAATCAACTAACACCACCTTTTCTGCATCATTACGGGTTGTTTATCTCTATGTACCACCGAGGATATTTAACCATATCTGATCGGTCCATGAGTCAGGATCTCCCATGAAACATCATTAGGCAAGTCAACTGACCATCACCTTCTTAACTACTATGCCTCGATTCCTCATTTTCAGGTTCAAGAACTCTTGAAAATAAGTTATGCTAAAAGAGGTAGAGAAGTACTCTCTCTCAAAAACAACTCAAATTAATCACCAAGTGGTGCCTTTTTCCCAAAAGCCATCTTCTATATTTTCCTTCACATGGTTCCTGGTCACGTAAAGGATAAGCAGCTAACTTCATCTTTTCCACACCAGTACAAGTCATGTATATGAATGCATTCTCCAAGTTATACACCCTAGTAATAATTATATCTCATAAGTGTTAAGCAACTAGCTCTATACTTTTCTACACTATTGGAGATCATCTTTCCGAATGTACCTTCTAGGGTTTCCAATCAGGTATATACAGTCCATACTCAAAGTCCCCATGGAATATGATACATCGATCCTCTATAGACTAGTGAACGCAATAATGGTCTATATCTAATTTAGTCATTTCTACGTTTGTACAAGTCATCTACTCAAATGTGCCTCCTAGGTTATCTAATTAAGAACAAGTAACGTAAAGGATCAAAATCTACATGAAATAGAGAAGTTGGTCCTCTACCGACCGAACTAACAAGACTAAATTGATCCTCTACTAACTGATTCAACAAAAGTAAATCAATCCTCTACTCACCAAACCAACAAGAGTAAATCGGTACTACTAACCAAGCCAACATGAGTATGCAGGTACTATCCACTACCCAACTAATAATAACAAGGGTTGGTATGGTTGATGGTATTTCCTTGAGACTGTAATTCCTTATCTCCAATAGGGTCTGATGGATCTAAAATAGTGACTAACCCAATACATGTCATATATGCTATAAATAACTAGATAAATACCAAGACAAGTGTATGATAATAGTTATACAAACTTGCCTCCTATAGCTTGGAGATGTCCTACTGTTGTCTGGTCACACAAATCAAAAAGTAACATCAAGAAAATAAATTATGAAATCCAAAACACATGAAATATTCCTCGTAAACCTATGGCTATGATAACAATAAATTATCATGCTCCAGAAGGAACCCCTGGTTAGAAAAAGGATAGCATCTCCCTTGTAATAGTGATAAATGAAACCTAAATCATAGCCATACAGTTGTACAAGTATAATAACCTACAACCCACATGGCTAAAAATAAAACATAACCATGAAGATTAATATGTAACCCACATGGTTGGATCAACAACCACGTGCAGTTGTATACATAGCCCATATGGTTGGAATAGAAAACAAAATAATAAACAACCCACACTATCGTAATAAGAACACAACGGAAGACAAAAGAAAGCCACATAATTCAAAATGAAAAACTACATGCTGGCATGAGTTAAACAGAACAAGTACATAACCAAAACAAAAGGATGCCACAAGTCTAAAAATCCATACAGAAGATACATATAATATGTGCACAAGTCCAAAACCAATAAAGCGAGAGGTAGGAATGTAACCACCCACCTTCTACTAACTAGGCTGTAAGGCCGGAGGTTACATTATGCTAAACTATTCTTGGGATATCACTGAATATTAAGGTGCAAAAAAGCTGAACTAATTAAAACTCTCTGCTATTTGCTGTAAAATCTAGAATTTATATTCAGAAAACACCTCTGAAGTTGTACATATGCTAAAGAAGGGAACCTAAACTTTCCATTTGATCATAAGCTGAAATCAGACACTTCTAGCTGAAATCAGACTTTCCAATCGATCGGCTGATCGATTAGAGTTATTTGATCGATCCATTGATCGATTCAACGTGCTACTGTGCACGGAGGTTAGTCTGGATCGATCGGATGATCGATCCAGCCTGGCCAATCAATCCGATGATCGACTCAGAGGCTCTCTGTTCGCGGAATTAAATTCCCCGATCGATCGGCTGATCGATCCATGGCCAATCGATCAGCTGATCGATTCAACAGCTCACTATTCGTGGCAGATCACTTCCCAATCGATCGGCTGATCGATTGGAACTCTGATTTCTGCTGCATTTCAGAAACTTCGTGTACAACATGAATGTATCAACTAATAAACACTAAACTCTTGCTAAGCATGTCATGATTCATAACTTACCGACTAGCATCAAGGTAACTAGAAGTCTAGGCATAACCTAATGCATACCTCCACGATTCATAACATTTAGACATTCAAAAGGTGCAGAAAATAAACTATAAGGAGTTATAATCCTTTGACTTGCTGGTTTCCAAGGTCTTTATTCCAAGTTCCTTCTCACACACATCTTGTCGCATTGCCCTCCAGCCTCTGCTAATCCATCTTCCCTTTACCTTTATCTGCAGTATAAGGAAAATAAAACTATAAGCTTGGGAGTTTAGTAAGAACCATCTACCTCACAAAACATGCATTCGAAGAAATCATGCTTTCAAAAGATGCTATTTGAAATACATGCTAATGATCATGCTGAAAATGCTAAAGCATGACATATTGACATACAAGTCATAGAAATCAAAGACTGAACATGAAGCTATTTGTTATATCAATAAGAAAACTAAACTGAAGCTAAACAGTATTCACATATCTGGTTTGTAAAGTTTGAAAACTATTTTGATAAATAGATAAAAATAATAATCATGCTGCTGATGGGCTCGACAACTGTACATTGCTATGCGCGCATCCCTAACTAGACCCGAGGTAGCAAATCCTGAATCTAGTAGGGTTTACTAGGTTATCTAAATCTAGGGACGACTATGGGAGCCCAACCCAAGGACAACTAAGAGTCCAGTACAGTGCCACTAATAAAGTAAAATATTGTTTCAAAAGCTAGTTTATCTTATCTTGTTCTGGCTAGGTTATCTGAACCTAGAGCTAGGTTCTCTAAACCTAGAGGCGATTATGGGAGCCCACCCATTGGGCCGTAGTCCCATATAAACTGAAACAAGATTAAGCATGCTATTAAAAATGCTTCTATGACATTTAACTGAGTCATAAAAATGCCTACTGTATCATATAACTGCACGAGTCATTTTATCGAGCACTTGGTGTGCTCTAACTCTCCTCAACTTGATAATCATGCATGTGGCTGAACTAAAAGCATATAAACGCACGATTAACTACTCATACTGCAGGTGAGGGGTTATTTACCTCCTGCGCTAGGTTTCTTACAGTTCTGATAGCTAGATTTCCGAAGAAGAAGATCTCTTCGGCGATCTTCTTGCGTCTACACGTTCTTCTCTCGGAGAGGAGCGTCCTCGTGTCGGAGTTGTCGCCGGAAGGTGCTCCTACGACCCTAGGGATGGAACCCTAGGTTTCTTGAGGTTGGCGTGAAGAAGAAGGTGCGGGAGAAGAGAGGGGGGGGGGGCGTGTGAGGGTGAGAAAAGTTGTCGATCAAATAAAATCCCCACTTACTTTCCCTATTTATATTAATTGATTAATACAACCCAACTCGATTATAAATATAATTGCTCTCCTCTTCTTTCAGCACACCCCTGCTGGGGCCCCTGGTTACTAGAGTCACCCTATAAGTCATAGAGTCCATAGGTTGCGGGTTCAATTCCCGCTTAGGTTGTTTTACGTTTTTATTTAATTTTGCTACTTCTGCTACTCCACAAATTCTATAAAAATATTATAAAATTTCGGAAAAATAATAGAATATTTCTAAAATTGATTTGAGAATTTTCTGGCATTACAATCCCCCATACCTTATAAAAAGTTCATCCTCGAACTTAGAATAACTCTGGGTACTTCTGTCTCATACTAGCTTCCATCTCCCAAGTTGCCTCTTCTGTTGTGTGATTTTGTCAAATGACTTTTACTAATGGTACCTCCTTGTTCCGCAATTTCTTAACTGCTCGGCCTACTATCTGAATAGGCCGACTGTCATAGCAGAGGTTTTCACGGACTTGTACCGACTGGGGCTCAATCACCTGGGTGGCATCTGGGATATGCTTCTTCAACATAGAGACATGAAATACGTTATGGTTAGCTGACATCTCTTGGGGTAGCTCTAGCTCATATGCTACCTTGCCAACTCTTCTAGTGATAAGGTATGGTCCCACATATCTGGGACTTAATTTGCCCTTCTTCCCAAAACGCATTACTCCCTTCATGGGAGCCACTCGGAGGAATACTGTATCCCCAACTAAAAACTCTAACGGTCGACGTCGTGTATCAGCATAGCTTTTCTGGCGACTCTGAGCTGTCTCTATCCTCTATCAAATCTGCTGTATAGCTGCTATGGTTTCTGCTACTAGATCTGTCTGAAGTTCTAGTTCTTTCTGTTCACCACTTTCATACCAGCAGATTGGAGATCTACACCTCCGCCCGTTGAGAGCCTCGTAGGGTGTCATGCCGATAGTGGCCTGATAGCTATTGTTGTATACAAATTCTGCTAAACACAGATATTTGCACCAACTTCCCTTGAAGTCTAGGGCACATGCTCGGAGCATATCCTCGAGTACCTGATTTACTGGCTCCGTCTAACCATTTGTCTGAGGATGGAAAGTTGTCCTAAACTTTAACCTGGTGCCCAATGCTGACTGTACACACTCCCAGAAGTGTGACGTGAATCTACTGTCTCTGTCTGATATAATGGTCCGTGGGACTCCATGTAGTCTGACAATCTCCTTGAGATACAACTGAGCCAGCTGTTACATGGAGTAGGATATCCTGATAGCTAAGAAGTGGGCTGATTTAGTCAATCTGTCGACTATTACCCAAATGGCATCAAAATCATTCATGGTTCTGGGTAGTCCCACTATGAAATCCATGGAAATATCCTCCCACTTTCATTCTGGAATCTAAATAGGCTGCAGGACTCCTCCTGGTCTCTGGTGTTCTGCCTTGACCCTTTGACAGGTCAGACAGGTACTGACATATCTTGCGATGTCTCTTTTCATCCCAGGCCACCAAAAATGTTTCTTTAGGTCTTGGTACATCTTAATGGAACCAGGATGCATTGCATAAGGAGTCCTGTGAGCCTCGTCTAGGATCTTCCTCCGTAGTTCCTCCTGATCCGCAACGCATAGTCTGTCACTGAAATACAATACCCCACTATCAGATACTCTAAACTCTCCACTTTCTGATTCTGCTAACCCTTGCTTGATTTTCTAAATTTCAGGGTCCTGATCCTGAGCTGTCTGGATGTCACCAAGCAGGGTAGATGTTAAGCTCATAGTAGAGAGCTGTCCAACTATAAGTTCGAGACCAAAATCTGTAATTTCCTTCTGTAGGGGCGGTGACAAGACTGCTAAGGATAGTAAGGTGGCACTGGACTTCCTGCTAAGTGCGTCTGCCACCTTATTGGCCTTTCTTGGGTGGTAGAGGATGTCTATGTCATAGTCTTTGACCAGCTCGAGCCATCTGCGCTGTCACATATTCAGATCCTTCTGAGTGAAGAAGTACTTTAGACTCTGATGATCTGTATACACTCTACACTGAGCTTCATACAAGTAATGTCTCCAAATTTTGAGGGCGAAGACAACTGCTGCAAGCTCAAGGTCGTGAGTAGGGTAGTTCCTCTCATAGTCCTTGAGTTGTCTGGAGATTTAGGCTATCACCCTGCCATTTTCCATCAGTACTGCTCTTAGTCCCAATTTAGAAGCATCACTATAAATATCAAAGATGTCTGTGTTTCCTGGCAGAGTCAGAATGGGAGCACTGGTCAACCTTCTTTTTAGCTCGATGAAACTGTTCTCACAGTCCTCTGTCCACTGAAATTTTCTGTTCTTCCTGGTGAGAGATGTCAGTGGGGAGGCTATCCTGGAGAAATCCTCTACAAATTTTCTATAGTAGCCTGCTAGTCCCAGAAAGCTTCTGATTTCACTGGCGTTCTTAGGTCTTTTCCAGTTACTCATAACCTCGATTATACCAGGGTCTACCATGATACCATCCTTGGAGATGATGTGACCCAGAAAGGATACCTAATCGAGCTAGAATTCACATTTCCTGAACTTGACGTACACCTGGTGTTAGTTAGAGCCCTAGAGCCAATCATTCGATGATTGTATTATGGACTTATTGTATCATATTCATATATATATATATATAAATAAAGGCATTTGTTTTGGTTATTATACTTATTTGTATTGGTGCTAAATAAACTAAGTATAATAGCGTCCTTGAGTAGAAGGTTCTCACCTATATCAATCGGTTAGTTGAACCGATAGTGAGATGATATAGGGAACACTACTCTTAATCATTCCTAGTTGAGTATTAACATTCAGGGACAATATTAATGCAATAAGACTAGCATGTAGGTCAACTCGATGACTTGATCTCACAAGTCAAGGATATAGAGATATCAAGTTAACACATGGGTATGCATTGGAGAATGTATACTGAATGACCCGCCATGAGAAAGTATCATGAATCGTTATATGAGTGTCATATACTTTCTCATGTGACTATTAGTATGACTACTAGTCCTTAGACCTGAAGTCACCATGGATCCCTACATAAGGAGTTATGTACTTTGGTTTCGTCAAACGTCACCCGTAACTGGGTGGACTATAAAGGCGATTACTGGGTATGTAACGAATTATGCAGAGGGATGTGAGTGATGTAGATGGGATCTATCCCTCCTATATGACGGGTGCGACATCTATATTCTTGATAGAGTGAGACCACGAAGTGCATGGCCATGCCCAAATGAGTCAATATGAGATATTGAGCTCATTTGATTTTGTGAGTCTACTTGGAGTTCAAGATTTAGATTGGTCAGAGGATGACACGGTCTATGCCTCAAATTGATCAATCTAGATGTCTAGGATAGAAGGATACTTGTCATATATTGTGAGGAGTCACAATTAGTAGTCACAAGGTGATGTTCACTATGTGAAAAATGACTTTTTACTTCGTTGATTACCTGAAGTAAAAGACCTGTTTTTACCGAAGTAGGCACGCGTGTAGTAAAAAGATTCATTTTACTTCGGATAAACTCCGAAGTCGTAGGCCCAGAAAAAACGAAGTCGTATTGGGTGTCGGGTTCGGACATATTACGAAGTAAAAAGTGCATATAACTTCGTCGGTTTTTAAAAACACTGAAGTAATTAATCCTTTTCTACTTCATCGTTTAGTATTTGTTGTGAAGTAATATACCTACTTTAACTTCGGTTAAAAATGAAGTAATGGATTACTTTTACTTCGTCATATATCGTTAATTCCTGAAGTAATTATCGATTAAATTACATTTAGCTTCGTTCTAGATCGAAGTAATAGATAGATACTACTTTGAAATTTTTGGTAATAACCGAAGTAGTTGATACTATTTTACAGCAACAAATTGTATTGCTTCAAAGTTATAAATAGATTTTACTTCGGATTTTATGAATAAAGTGAAGTATTTTTTCTCTTTTTACTTCATTATTTTTAGACTTCAGTAATTTTGAGCATCACAAAAAGTAACTTCATAAGCCTTGATCAAAATAAGCCATGATTTCAGCATATGTTTATACAAAACAAATCTCCCTAAATATGATAAAAATAATCCATAAAAAACCAAAAACATGTACTGGTTCATTCACACAACCTGCAATTCACTGCAAATACGAGTACACAAATTCACTCCATTCAATTCTCACTTCATCATATTCTGTCTGCGTATAGTACTGGTTCTTCACACAACCTGCAAACTGCAATTTAGAAAGAACCAAGGGGCCATCTTCAGTCTGAAGTTTACTATAAGAACATATTACATCAACAGAGATAACCAGATAAAAAATTTAAGCCATCTTACAAGAGACAGTAAACGCATCAAAAGTTCCAATATCACTTTTTGAGTGTCTAAACTGACACAATCAGTTATCTTTTCTCAATCAAAGAAGAAAATAAATCCAATCATCAAAACTTAAGATACCAACAGGACCAAAGTTAGAGAAAGCATCTATCATTGTTCTAATAAAAAAAAGATGTAATTACACTTCCAACAAATAGTAAAAAATATTGGAAATGATCATTTCGAGCTTCGAGTTCTTACCACAAGTCGGCGTGGTGTATCATATGATGAAACTTCTCCACAACTCAATCTTATTTTTTTCAAGTACTCCACAGTGAGACTTCTAAGCTGTAAAGAGGAAAAAAATGGAAGAGAAAAAAAAATGCACCAGTTCTCCAATGGAAGACCCTAAGATATAACTATCCACTGAAATAATCATTTAAATTAGTAATATCTAAAACAAAATATAATGCTTGATTCACATAGCACAAAACTGTGTCCCACTTTACAGGATAAATTATGAGAAACACATTATCCAGATAAGGAAGTTACTTTTTTTTCGGTGTCAAACATACCTGGTTACTTGCTTCAACTACATCATGAGGAGGCATCTCTTCAGTGCCAATCTCAAGAACAAATGCTCCAGGACGTTCCAATACCTTGAGGTAAATCAATAGAATGGGAGAAAAAAAAACATTACACATGATGAACCTTTGTTAATTTTACACAATAAAAATTCACTAATACAAATTCACGAATAATATTGGAGCAAAAAAGACCAAACAGTGTAAGACTTCTAAATTAATTCAAAGGAACATAAACAGTTCCGACTCAACAGACAAACCAGTCTAGTTGTTTAAACTTTAAAGCTCTGTCTATTAGAAAGAAGGGAAAGGGGAAGGGAGGGTCGGAAAGGAGTGCAAGGTGGAAGGAAGGGGAGAGAAAAGTTCAGTTACTCAAACATGTCTACATGGAAGGAAGAGATTTTTACTAGATAGTTTATGGCATCACACCTTAGGGCCTGTAGATCTTTCAACTAATGGAAATCACCGATCATTCAACAGCTGTTGCTTTAGGTGTTATAACTTACCAACAACTAAGACCATTATAGCCCATTAAGCAACATAATAAGACTAAAATTTGAAAAGGAATGAACCTTCTGCAATTGGGAATTTGGAAGATTTTGAAACAAGAGATCATTTTCCTTGGAAAATCCTAATGGGTGCCCAAGAGCTTCTCGTGTCTTCAACCAAAGTTGAGAACATTGCCGAGCAAGACTGCTACACATTTAGAAACATATGCACTGAAAAATAGCTTAGTAGCAGCTTTATCTTTTAAGATTAATAATTCAAGAAAACTTTAGTGGATAAAAAGATTGTCATTCATCAACTCAAATTTTTATTTAACAAAAATATTAAGAAGTATGAATGTGATACTCCATAAAAGAAAATCACTTAAATTCGAAGTTATTTTATCCATTTAAGTATTCTATCTTCATGATATTGCATCCAAAAAACCATTGTAATTGGTGTTGTCAAACGCTTCGTAACCTCGATTTAGGGGATTGGGTGGATAGACATTGCTTTTATGCTCTCTTGTCCACATCCTCTTCCCAAAGCCAAATAGAAAACTAACCATACACCATGACCTAAAACCTAGTAGAGACAAAAATCTTCTCAACTTGCTTAGATATATTGAGATAAAAAAATTAAGTACACATATCTTTAGATAATAGTCATTAGGTACAATCAATTTAATGCAATGAAATAACTTGTGAATCTAGTGGCTCCAAGTCTGCCTCCTCATTACTGAGTTTCTGCATTAAAGAATAGACCTAAAAATGATTGAAGAAGCCTGCCATAATCTGAACCCACTTAACTGCCCTAACAACCTTGGCATCAACATTTTTCTCAACAAATTGAAGGCGCATATGCACAAAGGTGTTCAAAATAGAGTATCCATTTGTATTGTAATCACCTGAAGCAAAAACGTTAGACTGATTTCTCAGACTGTTGACTCAGTGGAGCCTAATTTGCTATGATAGACTGTTGACTTATTTCAAAATAGAGTATCCTCACCCTTTTTCCAATAAGTAAAATTGTATTGATCCTCAAGACCAAGGGGCCGCAAGACGTTATCGGGAAGAGCACAAGCGACAACAATATGTAAGAGTGAAAATGCGAGTTTGCTTTATTTTGATGGAACAATAAACAAATAAAAGTCACATCGAAAGGGAGCATTTTATCTTCTCTAAATATATGCCTCTATCATGACCAAGTTTCTTGAAATTGCAAGAATCTCAGCAAAAAGTGGATTACCAAATCGAAGAATAATCAATAACTAGCACAAAGCAAATAAACAAATAGAAACCATAAAAGTACGCACCTTCGTCGATCTGCTTAAGGATCTACGAAGCCGGAGGCCGCTAGAGGACGGATTCGGCGTTGTGGGCATCTGCGGCTGTAGTTCCTGCGTCGCCGTCGAGCCTCCTGGCGAAGAATCTGAAGGGAAGGCGGCATCGGTCGAGTCCCTCCTGACGTCGGTCGCAGCCTCGGCCGTACAAGGGCCGTCGTCGTCGAGATCGACGGTTTACGGGATAGAAACGCAAAGATTAAGCCCGAAGGCTCTCTTCGTTCTACTCCATGAGTTCGCCATGGCTTCATCCACTGCAGAGAAGGGGCAAGGAAAAAATACAGTTACAAAACCGGACCAAGGCGACACCCTTCTTTCAGGTCGCGCGGCTTGCGAAACAGGATCCCCGAAATCGCCTCTTTTCTAACCCTTCGCAGCAGATTTTGGCAAGGATCAGACTGCTGCGGATGGACGAACCCTAGGAGAAGGAAAAAGAGGTGGATCGATTCTCTGCTCAGAAGGGGAAGGAAGAGGAGGTCCAACAACTCAATTTCGGAAGAGGAGCATCGGAAGCCCTAACCCAAGAAAACGAAAGGAAGTGGGGGGAAATAAAAGTGGTCAGAGTCTCTTTGTAAAAATAAAAGTTAACTCTTGTACTATTACTTTGGAGTAAACACTAAAAAATGTATTCACGACATTACTACTTTGGTATTTAACAAATTTCCGAAGTAATAACTTATTTCAGTTTAAAGCGAAGCCCGTGTTTTTAAATCTGCGAAGTCTATATTTGTATATACTTCGTCGGTTTTTTCAGCGAAGTTGCTTATACACTTTTACTTCGTATATTTAATTGACAAAGTAAATTGTGACGAAGTAAAAAGTTAGTTTTCACATAGTGGTTGGATCTCAACATTTTTATAACTTGGGTAGTAATGATGTGTTGCTAGATACCGCTCATTACTTATACTTCTAAAAGGGTCTAGGAGCATTGCCAACGTTATAAGAACCTATAGGGTCACATACAAAGGGTAATTAGATGGAGATTAGGTTCATTTGATGAACCTAAAGGATTAGGTTCATGTGATGAACCAAATTGGATTAAGAGTAATCTAAAATAGGCTAATTGAGTTGGACTCAATTTGGTTCATGTATTAGATGAGTCTAATTTGGACTTAGACTCATTGAATTAATTTAATTCAATCAATAGAGATTCATTAAATTAAAATTGACTTGAACCAATGGTTTTATTAGATCAACCAAGAGAGAGAAGTGGTCATGTTTGACTTGACTTGAGAGGAAGATGAAAGGTCAAGTTTGACTTGACCATTTGCCACCTCAATGGTGAGTTGGCATTGAGTGGGCCAATGATGATGCTCCACATCATCAATGTTTCTTAAGTGGGATGCCACCTCATGGGAGTTACCAAGAGTTGTGACTCTTGGCCTTCCATGGAGGTTACAACTCCACCTAAAGTGGCCGACCACTTTTATTCATCAAGGGAGTTTTATTTTTCTTTTGTAACTCCATCTTCTTCTTCCTCTAGAGTTTTCTTCTTGCTCTCCCTCTCCTCACTTACTGATCTCTAAGGTTGCTAGCACATCCTTAGAGGTTTTTCTCCATCTCTTGCTTGTGTGGATACACATAGAGAAGTGTCTACTTTGACACTTTCGAGATTCGGCGAACCGAGGATAAGCGGGATTGCGAAGGGCTTCGCATCAAGGGTATATTCCTTCTCCTTTGTAGATCTACTGTAGATCGAGGTTTAGAAACTCGTACTCGTAAGTTTTTCAAAAGTTTTATCTTCGCATGGATCCGGTGGCGGGGGTTTCGGGGTTTTCGCGACGCGAAAAGCGGTTTTCGTGGCCCGAAAAATCCAACAGTGGTATCAGAGCCACATGCGAAGACTTGTATGAGTTTAATTTGATTTTTTATGAAAAATATAGGTTCTGTGATATTCTATAATTTTATGATTTTTAGAGTTTTTATGGGTATTTTTCTCGTAGAAGCGAAGCACAAGTGTCTCGACACTTGTAGGCTTCGACTACCGAGAAGTTTTTTCCAAAACGGCAAGGTTTCGCCCCAAATCATTTTGGGACAGCGGGTTAAGGCGCTATTGGATCGCTAAGGGACACTCGCGATAGTTAGATCGCGGGTAGGGGCGCTGCCCCTGGCCACGCAAGGGGATTCATTCCGCGATTGCGCCCGAAAATCGCTAAACGGGACCGCTGAGAATTTTTACTCATAAAAATTATAAAAATTGGTATTAAAATTTCAGAAAATTATAGAAAATACATAATTTAGAATTATGTATAATTTGTGATAGTCATGGCCCAAAAAGATTCAATTGGATTGGTATATTTTGTGTTGTAATTCATAATACGGCCTGCGTGCCGTCATGTAACTGTGTGTGCTGTATTTTTGATACGAGACCTACGCGTCGTGCCTTTCTCTTTTATTCTTGTTTTAAATTAGTTTAGACTCGAATGTAACTCGAGTTTCAAAATTGTAATGTACAAAATTGGAGCCGTGGAAGGTCCACTCGAGACGGAGTTACAAGGAGGGCGCGAGCAACACAAGGTGGTCAAATGGAGGAGCTTGAGAAGCTGTTGACCCTAGGTTGACCATCCGATCTTATCATTGGCTTGAGAAGATCGTAGTAGGGCCATGACTAATCACAAATTAATTTAATTAATTGATTGTGTATATGTGATGCATGATTAAGTAATTAATTAATGCCTAACGATTAGATTAGATCTAAGTCATGCACATGATGCACTCTTTCGATTAGATTAGATCTATCGAGTATATGATACGCATCATCGTTTAGATTAGATCTAAATCACGTCAACTCTAATGCCTACCGTGACGTGATACCTATCACTACCTCGATCACATGTGTTGTTGAATCTACCAAAGCAGAGCAACACATATTATCTTGGTAGGGTACAGAGGGACAATCTTGGTCCCGCTTATCAACGCATGGGCGAATACAAACTCAATTAGATTGAGTATTCCTAGTTAACTTGGTTGGATCGAGTACAACTATAGGCATTCTTCCAATGGTTGGAAAGATAGGACATAAATCACATTTAAATTAATTCTTGGGCGTATTAGCCAAAGCTAACCCAAGTTTTAATATAACTGCGGATAATGATCCTATAAACAAGAGTTGCATAGAGATGTAATTGGTAAATCGTTATCTACCGATCATACTAAATCTTGGGTGTATTAGCTAAAGCTAACTCAAGGGTTAGTATGATGTGGATCTTGTCCCACATAAATTATAGAATTTAGTGGGAGCATCATTTAGTTAAAGGCCTAATTAAATGATTTAAAAGAATATGATATTAATTTTCTACATTTTTCTGTTGTAGATAACCATGACGTCAAATACAAACACTTTCTCCCTGCGATATGTTCTTGAGAAGGACAAGCTCAATGGAGCAAATTTCTTGGACTGGTACAGGAATTTGAGAATTGTTCTCACCTAGGAACGTAAACTGTACGTTCTAGAGCAGGCCATTCCGGAGGCTCCTCCTGCCAATGCCCCGCGAGCTGACAAAGATGCTTATAAGAGGCATCAAGATGACGCATTAGATGTGCCCCGTCTAATGCTCACGACCATGAACTCTGAGCTTCAGAAGCAACACGTGTTAATGGGTGCTTACGATATGGTTGAACATCTTCGTCAACTGTATCAAGGACAAGCAAGGCATGAGAGATTTGAGATCTCAAGGGCACTGTTTCAGTTCAAGATGTCAGATGGGGCTCCCGTAGGCCCATATGTACTCAAAATGATTGGGTACATAGAAAACCTACAGAGGTTGGGATTCCTGCTTGGCCAAGAGCTGGCCACTGACCTGATCTTACAATCCTTGTCGGATAGCTATAGTCAGTTCGTTCTAAACTACAATATGAATGAAATTGACAAGCCACTGCCCGAGCTGCTCAGTATGTTAAGAACTGCTGAGCTAAACCTTAAGAAGGCTAAGCCCCACTCTGTTCTGATAGTTCAGAAACACAAGGGCAAGGGCAAGCCCAAAGGCAAGGGAAAGTCCCAAGCCAAGGGCAAAGGCAAGGAACTGAAGCCTAAAGGAGGGGTCGCCAAGGATGCTACCTGCTTCCACTGCGGTCAGACCGGGCACTGGAAGAGGAACTGCAAGGTGTACCTGGAAGTACTTAAGAAGAAGCAAAGTGAGACTTCCACTTTAGGTATATATGTTATAGAAGTCAATCTATCTATTTCTTCATCGTGGGTATTAGATACTGGATGTGCATCTCACATTTGTACTAATGTGCAGGCACTGATAAATAGCAGGGCATTGGCGAAGGGCGAGGTGGACCTACGCGTAGGCAATGGAGCACGGGTTGCTGCTGTTGCTGTAGGGACTTATTTTCTATCTCTGCCCTCTAAGCTTGTATTAGAGTTGGATGATTGTTGTTATGTGCCTGCATTAACTAAGAACATAATTTCAGTTTCTTATTTGACAAGAAAGGTTTGTCTTTTATTATAAAGGACAAATGTTTTTCTGTTTATTTAAAAGATATGTTCTATTGTAGTTCACCTCTGATGAACGGACTCTACATTCTAGACCTTGAAAGCCTTATCTATAACATAAATACCAAGAGGTTCAAGTCAAATGACTTGAACCAAACCTATCTCTGGCACTGTCGCTTAGGTCATATAAATGACAAGCGCTAATCCCAGCTCCATAAGGATGGTTTGCTGGACTCATTTGATTTTGAATCTTATGAGATGTATGAGTCATACCTACTAGGCAAGATGACCAAGACTCCCTTTAGTGGGCACAGTGAGAGAGCGACTGACTTGTTAGGTCTTATACATAGTGATGTATGTGGCCCTTTCAATGTCGCTGCAAGAGGCGGTTATAGGTACTTCATCACATTTACTGATGACTTCAGTAGATATGGTTATATGTACTTGATGACACATAAGTCAGAATCCTTTGAAAAGTTCAAAGAATTCAAGAATGAAGTACAGAACCAGCTTGGCAAGAGTATTAAGATACTTCGATCAGATTGAGGTGGAGAATACCTTAGCCATGAGTTTCATGACTATCTAGCTGAGTGTGGGATTGTATCCCAACTCACTCCTCCTAGAACACCACAGTGGAATGGTGTATCCGAAAGGAGAAATCGTACCCTATTAGATATGGTACGATCTATGATGAGTCACATAGATCTTCCGACATACCTTTGGGGCTATGCTCTAGACACGGCAACTTTTATACTCAACCGAGTTCCATCTAAGGTCGTGATAAAGACACCATATAGGATATGGACTGGGAGAGATGCCCAGGTGTCTTTCATGAGGATTTGGGGTTGTGAGGCTTACGTTCGACGTCAAGTCTCAGACAAGTTAGGACCCAAATCCGACAAATGCTACTTTATTGGATATCCCAAGGAAACTAAGGGATATTACTTCTACATTCCCAGTCAGCACAAGGTAGTTGTGGAAAAGACTGGGGTCTTTCTAGAAAGGGACTTTGTTTCTAGAAAGACTAGTGGGAGTATGTTCGATCTTGAAGAAGTTCAAGATGCGGACCATAGCACTGAAGCCTCGATGGAAGTTGAACTGGAACCACAAAGTGTTGTGGATGATGTTGTTCCACAAGGAGTTGAAGAACAACAACCAGTTCAAGTAGACATACCTCTTCGCAGGTCTGATAGGGTACGTCGTCAGCCTGAGAGATACTCATTTTTCTTGTCTGACCATGGTGACATTGTGCTCATAGAGGATGAGCCTACCACCTATCAGGAAGCTGTGATGAGACCATATTCCGAGAAATGGCTAGAGGACATGAGATCCGAGATGGAATCCATGTACACCAACCAAGTATGGACTTTGGTTGATCCACCTGAAGGGGTAAAACCCATTGGGTGTAAGCTGGTCTTTAAGAGAAAGACAGACATGGATGGACTTATCTATAAGGATCGCTTGGTAGCTAAAGGCTTCAAGCAGATTCATGGTATTGACTATGATGAACCTTTTCTCCAGTAGCGATGTTTAAGTCCATTCTGATCATGCTTGCTATTGCAGCTTACCATGACTATGAGATATGGCAGATGGATGTCAAAACCGCATTTCTTAATGGAAACCTACTCGAGGATGTGTACATGACATAACCTGAGGGTTTTGTAGATCCACAACATACTAGCAGAGTATGCAAGCTACATAGGTCCATTTATGGACTAAAGCAAGCTTCTCGGAGATGGAATCTTCGATTCGATGATGCAATCAAACAGTTTGGTTTTATCAAGAACGAAGATGAGCCTTGTGTCTACAAGAAGGTTGTAGGGGATATAATTGTCTTCCTCATATTGTATGTGGATGACATACTACTCATTGGGAAGGACATCCCTTTGTTTCAGTCTGTCAAGACCTGGCTAGGGAGTTGCTTCTCAATGAAGGACTTAGGTGAGGCATCCCGCATTTTAGGGATACAGATCTATAGAGATAGATCTAAGAGATTGCTTGGCCTAAGTCAAAGTACATATATTGACAAGGTACTCCTTCGGTTTGCCATGCAGAACTCCAAGAAGGGATTTCTGCCGATGTCACATGGCGTGAGTCTTTCAAAGACTCAAGGTCCCTCTTCTAGAGAGGAGAGAGACCGCATGGATCAGATCCCTTATGCCTCAGCCATAGGATCTATCATGTACGCCATGCTATGTACTCGACCTGATGTCTCGTATGCTTTGAGCATGACGAGCAGATACCAGTCAGATCCAGGTGAAAGTCACAGGATAGCGGTCAAGAATATTCTTAAGTACTTAAGAAGGACTAAAGAATATTTCTTGATATATGGAGGCAATGATGAGCTAGCTGTAAAGGATTAAAGTGATGCTAGCTTCCAGACCGACCAGGATGATTATCGATCGCAGTCAGGGTTCGTATTTTACATTAATGGTGGTGCTGTGAGCTGGAAGAGTTCGAAGCAGGACACAGTAGCTGATTCTACGACAGAGGACGAGTACATTGCTGCATCAGAGGCAGCAAAGGAGGCATTTTGGATCTGTAAGTTCATCACTGAACTTGGGGTGGTTCCCAGTATCGCTGACCCTATTGAGCTCTATTGTGCCAACAATGGAGCTATAGCACAGGCGAAGGAACCTCGCTCACACCAGCGGACCAAACACATACTACGGCGCTTCCATCTCATTCGAGAGATTATCGAGAGAGGAGATGTGAAGATATGCAGAGTACCTACAGAGGCTAACATCACAGATCCCTTGACCAAGGCTTTGGCACAGAGGAAGCATGATGGTCACACTAGGTCATTGGGGCTTAGAGCCTACACTGATTGGCACTAGTGCTAGTGGGAGATTGTTAGTTAAAGCCCTAGAGCCAATCATTCGATAATTGTATTATGGACTTATTGTATCATATTCATATATATATATATAAATAAAGGCATTTGTTTTGGTTATTATACTTACTTGTATTGGTGCCAAATAAAGTAAGTATAATAGTGTCCTTGAGTAGAAGGTTCTCACCTATATCAATCGCTTAGTTGAACCGATAGTGAGATGATATAGGGAACACTACTCTTAATCATTCCTAGTCGAGTATTAACATTCAGGGACAATGTTAATGCAATAAGACTAGCATGTAGGTCAACTCGATGACTTGATCTCACAAGTCATGGATATAGAGATATCAAGTTGACACATGGGTATGCATTGGAGAATGTATACTGAATGACCCGCCATGAGAAAGTATCATGGATCGTTATATGAGTGTCATATACTTTCTCATGTGACTATTTGTATGACTACTAGTCCTTAGACCTGAAGTCACCATAGTTCCCTACATAAGGAGTTATGTACTTTGGTTTCGTCAAACGTCACCCGTAACTGGGTGGACTATAAAGACGATTACTGGGTATGTAACGAATTATGCAGAGGGATGTGAGTGATGTAGATGGGATCTATCCCTCCTATATGATGGGAGCGACATCGATATTCTTGATAGAGTGAGACCACAAAGTGCATGGCCATGCCCAAATGAGTCAATAAGATATATTGAGCTCATTTGATTTAGTGAGTCTACTTGGAATTCAAGATTTAGATTGGTTAGAGGATGACACGGTCTATGCCTCACATTGATCAATCTAGATGTCTAGGATAGAAGGACACTTGTCATATATTATGAGGAGTCACAATTAGTAGTCATAAGGTGATGTTGGATCTCAACATTCTTATAACTTGGGTAGTAATGATGTGTTGCTAGATACCGCTCATTACATATGCTTCTAAAAGGGTTTAGGAGCATTGCCAATGTTATAAGAACCTATAGGGTCACACACAAAGGGCAATTAGATGGAGATTAGGTTCATTTGATGAACCTAAAGGATTAGGTTCATGAGATGAACCAAATTGGATTAAGAGTAATCCAAAGTAGGCTAATTGAGTTGGACTCAATTTGGTTCATGTATTAGATGAGTCTAATTTGGACTTAGACTCATTAAATTAATTTAATTCAATGAATAGAGATTCATTAAATTAAAATTACTTGAACCAATGGTTAGATTAGATCAACCAAGAGAGAGAAGTGGTCAAGTTTGACTTGACTTGAGAGGAAGATGAAAGGTTAAGTTTGACTTGACCATTTGCCACCTCATTGGTGAGTTGGCATTGAGTGGGCCAATGATGATGCTCCACATCATCATGGTTTCTTAAGTGGGATGCCACCTCATGGGAGTTACCAAGAGTTGTGACTCTTGGCCTTCCATGGAGGTTACAACTCCACCTAAAGTGGCCGGCCACTTTTATTCATCAAGGGAGTTTTATTTTTCTTTTGTAACTCCATCTTCTTCTTCCTCTAGAGCTTTCTTCTTGCTCTCCCTCTCCACACTTACTGATCTCTAAGGTTGCTAGCACATCCTTAGAGGTTTTTCTCCATCTCTTGCTTGTGTGGATACACATAGAGAAGTGTCTACTTTGACACTTTCGAGATCCGGCGAACCGAGGACAAGCGGGATTGCGAAGGGCTTCGCATCAAGGGTATATTCCTTCTCCTTTGTAGATCTACTGTAGATCGAGGTTTAGAAACTAGTACTCATAAGTTTTTCTAAATTTTTATCTTCACACGGATCCGGTGGTGGGGGTTTCGGGGTTTCCGCTACGCGAAAAGCGGTTTTCGTGGCCCGAAAAACCCAACAGTTCTGTTGAAGGGTCTGCAGTACTATCCTCAGGTGCTCTGCGTGTTCTTCCTGAGTTCTAGAATAGATAAGAATGTCGTCGATGAACACGATAACAAACTTATCTAAGTATTCTCTGAATACCCTATTCTTGAGGTCCATGAAAGTAGTTGGAGCATTCGTCACGCCAAAGGGCATGACTACGAACTCATAATGTCTGTATCTGGTCCTTAAAGTTGTTTTGGGTATGTCACCTTCTTTAACTTTCACCTGGTGATATCCCGATCTGAGGTCTATTTTAGAGAACACTGCTGCTCCCTTTAGCTGATCAAACAGGTCATCTATCCTGGGAAGAGGATACTTATTCTTAATCGTGACTTGGTTTAGTGCTCGGTAGTCTATGCACAGGCGCATGCTCCCGTCCTTCTTCTTCACGAATAATATAGGAGCTCCCCATGGTGAGTGACTAGGGCGTACGAAACCCTTGTCGAGCAGCTCCTGTAGTTGCTCCTGAAGTTCCTTCAGTTCGGCTGGAGCCATGCGGTAGGGTGCTTTGGAGATGGGATTCGTACCGGGGATGAGTTCTATCACAACACTACAACAAAAACCCTCATAGACATCGGTTTTCCACCGCTGTCTATTACATTTTCGACCGATGTCTATGAAGGCGATGTAAAAGGTCTATCATTTTAGACATCGGATTAAAACCGGTGTAGTATCACTTAACGACATCGATTTTCGAATCGGTTATTAACCGGTGTAGTATCACTTAACAACACTATTTCATCAATGATGTAAAACTGATGTAATATTATATGTTAATAACACCAGTTTTGACAGCGGTATACGACCGATGTAATATTAGTTAATGACACCGATTTTACAGCGGTGGAAAATCGATGTAATATTAGTATTGTTTAACGACACAAATCCGATTTCCGAAACAATGAAAAACCGACAATATCCAAAAAAATACACAAATATTCACAAATTACACAAATATTTTTCTTCCAACAGTATCCATAAAATACACAAATATTCACAAATTACATAAATATTCTTCTTACAATAGTATCCATAAACTACACAAATATTCTTTTTACATCAAAAGCTAATAGATATTGTACACATCAAGGTAGAACATCGTGAGTCAAAAATCAAGCTGAGGCTACATTAAATTATGAGAATCAGAATCTGTTCAACTTGCTATACTGCTCCATTCTTCTTGCGCCTTTCATTTCCCTAATCTCACCACTTTTCACCTTCAAATGCCTAGTTTTCTGAGTTAAAACATCCACTGTTCTAATCTGTCAAACAAAAGTATCATTTGGTCTACTTAACTACAGCAAAGAACAAAAATAGAAGAAATATACATGCTGTAGAAGTCCTAGAATATCACCATCAGAAAGAAAAAATCACACTTGGTGGACATAATACCTCAAACATATCCAGCAAACTACCTCTTGCAGTTCCCTCTTGACATTTTCCAGCCCACCAATATCATCCCAGCTGACATTTTGTACTTCAACAACCTGATCAAAACCCAACAAACTATCAGCATATCTCAAGGTAGAAATAGAAGTGGTTTTTAGGCCATTCATCAACATATGACAGTAAACACAAGTTACCAACCAGACACATGAGGTTATAGAATTTCTTGAGTTGAAAAAGGTAAGTTTAATTTAGAAAGAACACCAATGTCAAATTTCTCATTTTCAATTCTTGCAGCAACAATTTATTTTAAAAATTCATGTAGATAATCATATTTAGAAGGAAAAAAACTAACTGAAAATGATTACAATTACCAAAGCAAAGACTTACAGTTTCACGGAGGGTAGATGGGTTACTAGATCCCAAAGCAGTCTTAAAGTGTTCATTTGTAAAAGACAAAGAATTGAGAATCTCAGCATCAATTGATTCATCTTCTAGATCAATTATGTCCATCTTTTCATGGATACACTGGAGAGCAGCTTCAGTGCATAAAGCTGCAAGGTCAGCCCAACATAGCCATGAGTATCCTTAGCAATCCTTTACAAATCAACCTGCATTGAATAAATCAAATTTCATAACTTGGACATTCACTGCAAGATATCTATTAACAAGGTAACAACAATTGGTAATGTTCACATACATCAGCAGATAGCTTCATGTTCTTAGTATGGATGCGAAGAACTTCCGATCGGCCAACCTCATCAAGAACACCAATGTCAATTTCTCTGTCAAACCTACCAAATCGTCTAAGAGTTGGATCGATACTGTTTGGCATGTTCGTAGCCCCAATGACAATTACATGAGCACGAGACTTCAACCCATCCATCAGTGTCAACAGTTGAGACACTATGTGCCTTTTAACTTCCCCATGAGTTTTCTCTCTCTTAGGAGCAATGGAATCAATCTCATCAATGAAGATAATTGAGGGTGCATTTTTCTCTGCTTCCTCAAAAGCCTTCCTCAAATTACTCTCACTCTCCTGAGAATCATCCTCACCTATAATGTAGACATCATGAGTCTACGGCCCAGCAAGCACAATCCATTATGAATAAAAGGACATCCATGAAATAGTAGAGATAGCAACTAGAAGTCAAATCGAGAAACAGAATGTATTAATTACTAAATAAAAAGAAAATATTAATAAACGTGTACAAGTGATACCCCATAGCTAATAGAGTGAATATGTCACATATCCGGTAACCACAATTAGAACCAGTCAATAGTTAGCCAGTCAACAGTCCCATGAACCTAGAGGTACCTCCTAGAGAACATGCAGTCAGTCATATAGCCGAAGCTACCATATATAATTTATCAATCAAGTTTGGATGGGCCCCTCCCCGAAGGTCATCCCGGGTCACCCATCCCGTACTGTCGCCACATATGCTCATACTCATTCTATTAGCTATGTAGAAAACCATAAACAACTACCTTATCATGTGACAATTTATCATGCCTAGCTATTTCATTCTTACAGTCAACATATCCATTCACAGTGCACATTCCTTATCCGTATTTCATACAGCATAGCTATACACAATATAAGCATGCGTATCAAAACCCAGGAAACTATCACAGAATATTCATATTATCATGGTAGAAAGTAGTCATGATTTTTAAGAAAAGCATGCAATCATACTGGGTATTAGATCACAGAACTAGTAACAACCAAGGATTAGATTTTTGAACTTCTACCAAAAACCACAATCAAAACACCTCTGCTCGGAGAAAATTAGAACCCATCAAAATCAAACCCATCAACACCGTAACAATTTCGAAGAGAGAAGCTTAACTATGATTTCAAATCGTGTTTGAAATCCCAGCCACCATAGACGGACCTTCCAGCTTCAAAGGTCACCCCCACTTCCAAACAAAATTTCAGAGTCCAGTACACCACAATTAAGTCCGAACCGGAAAGAAAAACAAATCTCAAATTCATCTCGAAGATGTCGCAAGAATCAACACACCAGAGCTCCACAAAAATCCTAATTCATGACACATTCCACCAACCAGCCATTAAGCCAAGCATATCAACGAACATGTAACATGCAAGACGTGCAAAACACTTATAGCAGCAACAATACGGTGGAACTCGATTAAAAACTCATACACAGTCAATCAAACATTGAAAGATTTATATTAAGAACATTCCAGTCGTTATCAAGCTTCAACAATAACCGAATACACCGACCAGATATTGAAATCCAGAAATCAGGCGATTTCAACCGCACTTCGATGAACCTTCGATTCAAATTGATAAATCTCAGGGGAAACCGAGTACAATCTCATTCACAGACAGGCGAAATCCACAAGATTCACCACAGAGTAGACCACCGGAAATCCATTTCCATCGATAATAGAACGCAGGGAAAAAACTCAGAAACCACGCGATTCAAACTAAGAAATCCCCAATGAAACCTCAACCAAACAAGGCTCTAAAGAACGTAAACCTTTCGCAAATCATTTCACCAATCTCTGCACCTAAGAGAAACGATCCACACCTCCTAAGTTCCTACCACCTTACATCATAGATCTCGCACAATCATAAAGGGAATGAACTCGCCTTTCCTTGCGTTTCCCCTTTCCAGTGTTGCCTCTAAAAGTCCTCACGCGATGGTACCACCGTCGTGAGGTGGTGGCAGGAATCCATGTCTAGGCGCACTGCCCCTTGAGAACTGCCTGAGTGAGGTGGCCCCTGGCGGAGAGCTCGATCATCGGTGAGGTGCTTCGCCAATTTGGTGGAGCGACAGCGCCGAGAGGAACAACGATCGCGAGTGGAGATGGTGTGGTTCGATGTTGTTCAGCGTGTTTAGGGCTACAGTGAACGGGTCGGTAAAGTTTAGTTTTTATAAGTAAGTTATCTTGCCTAACTTCAGATATTTAAGGCCAATTAATTCCCTTTATATTTTCCATCAACTTAATAGTTCTATCCCTTGAAATGTGTTACATAAATTCAAAAAAAAAATCCTAAAATATAGAATATTCTATAAATAAATCCTTTAATTAGCGCTCGTGTGACCTTAGGCACTTTCGTAAATAAACTCCTTAATTTCACTCATGGGTCCTTACGGAACTAGCATATGTTGAATCAAATTACAGGAAGTATGATCCACTCCAATTAGAACCATCAATGTGA
This sequence comes from Zingiber officinale, assembly GCF_018446385.1. Classification (NCBI taxonomy): domain Eukaryota; kingdom Viridiplantae; phylum Streptophyta; class Magnoliopsida; order Zingiberales; family Zingiberaceae; genus Zingiber; species Zingiber officinale. The sequence continues at coordinate 55,503,598 of NC_055994.1, forward strand.
GCTCATGAAAACATTGAATATTTACAAGAGAAAAATACTGCTACAACATTTCAGCATTTACAAGTAGAAAAGTGATTATTAAGAACATTTATAATCATAATAGATACATGAATCAAATAATTTATAGATGAAATAAAAAAAAAGATAAAAGCATAACTGATTGTCAGAAAGCTTCAAGCAATGACAGGTAGCTTGATTAGTTAGATTACAAAACCCAAACAACTATATAATAAATCCAGATTTGATCAAACCAGTAACTTAAATCAATAATATGAAAATGTAGAGGATGACTTAATAAAGGTTAAATAAGGGACCAGTCTGTGTACATACTTTGCACGCATGCTAGAGAAATCAATCATTATAGTTATTATTATTTAAAAACCAGCTGCACGTCATTAGTACTTAAATATTTTTTTTATCTACTCAAGAATTTAGTTCACTACATCATATATCCAGTATTAAGGGAAATTAAGAGTAGAACGTTTTTCTATAGAGAGAACACAATGCAGGCTCTATATGCCCCTGCTACATCTTATACGAAACGTTAAGTTGCTCCAAGGTTCTTGTAGTGCTCCGAACATGGATTCTTAGCAATCTCTTCAATCCCCTCCCTCAACTGCCTCCACCGTCAAGTGATGCAGAGTTCCAGCGACAACCTGCTCCCTCGCCTTCGCAACACGCGTAAACTCCAGAAGCGCATTCTGTGCATCGACAGATCGAAAAACATTGGTCTGGAGAAAAATCCCCAATTTTGGGAGAGAAAAAAAATAGTAATTAGGAAGAGCGCGAGACCTGTTTCTTGTTGTGCTCGTCGACGGTGAAGCGAGCTCGCTCCTGGATCTTGGTTCTGTTCTCTCTTCCTTCGGATTCCCTCACGTTGCCGACCAACCCTGCCATGGTGGTCGTGGGTGTCCTCTCGCTGTTAGGATCTCATCGGCCCTTGCCTCAGTCGGGAAGAGCGAAGAGAGGAAGGAGGAGGAGGAAAAGATGATCGGACGAGGAGGTAGAACGGAATGACTTATGCTGCGGTTTTGCTTAGGACCGAAGCAGGTGGTTTTAATCCTGATCGGAAGAGGCAGGTACGTCGATCTAGAAGGAGAAGAGGGAGATGAGGATGAGAGAGATGGCCGGAGGAAAGTGGTGGTGGCATCGCGGTGATATAGGTTTTGGGCTAAGTATGGGTGGACGGCGTGATATAGGTTTAGGTTTGGAGGGAAGAGTGAAGTGTTGCAAATTTCGGCTAAGTATGGGTGGAAAAATTAAATTATTTTATTTTATCATAGACATCAGATTTTAAAAACCGCTGTTAAATAACGAAAAAAATGCGCTTATAGACATCGCCTAAAAAACCGATGTCTATGAGCGAAAATCTGTGCTCATAGACATCGATTTTTGGAAAAACCGGTGTAAAATACTCAATGACATCGGTTTTTGCTTAAAATCGTTGTTGTTCCACCGATGTCTATGATGGTTTTTGTTGTAGTGCAAATTCAATCTCTCTATCTGGTGCTAGGCCCGGTAACTCCTTAGGGAAGACTACTGGGTAATCACATACAACTCGGACCTCTTCTAGCTTTTGGTCCCTGTTCTGGCTGGTACTGACTACATGTGCCAAGAATCCTGTACCACCTGAATCCAGTAGTTTCTGTACTTTCAGAGCTGAGATAAACTTCTTGGCCTTTCTCTTTGGTTCTCCCATGTACCCAAACTGCACTCCTACTTCATGTTGGAATATAAATTTCTGTTTATGACACTCTATGGAGGCACCGTACTTGATCAGAAAGTCTATTCCCAAGATGACATCGTAGTCAGCCATATCTAGCACTACTAGATCACCATAAAGTTCTCTGTCTGCTATTATAACTGGCACTGCTCGGAGCCAGTGCATGGATGCCATAATCTCTCCTGAAGGTAGTGTTGTCAAAAATTGACCACTGAGTACCTCTGGAGATATTTCCAACTTTTCGACGAATGTCATGGATATATAAGAATGGGTTGCCCAAGTATCGAACAAGACAGTTGCACTTTGCTGTAAAATACTGATCTAACCTGTAACAACTATCGAGGCATTTGCTACATCCTCTCTGGTGAGTGAGTAGATCCTCACGTTCGTTGTGGCTGAGGGGGCTTCTAGTCTGCATTGGCTGATGTGTGGACCATCTAAAGAAGCCTGCATCTGGTGCAACTGGGCTGGTTTGTATCCGTACTGAATCGGTTGCGGTGGGAGAAAACTGGTCTTGTTTGGGCATTGCTTAGCCATATGCCCTTCCTGGCCACATTCGAAGCATCCTCATGTGCCCTTGAGACAAACTCTTGGGTGGAATTTCCCACAAGTAGAACACTTGGGATAGCTAGGCTGTTTAGTAGCTGGTCCTCCTTTTGGGTAACTCCCTGGTTTATGTTTGTTACTGGAGTTCCCTTTCCAATTAGAGCTGTGGCCCTGATGTTTCTGAGTACCTGAGCCTCCTTGGCCTTTGAACTCTGAGAAGGCTTGTTTCTACTGTTTGATGTTGTTCTGGTAATGCTCGGTGATTAGAGCACTACTTACTAGTTCTTCAGTGGTTTGCGGCCTATGAACGCCGCTGGCCACGTTCATTGCTATTTCCGGCCTTAGCATTTTGAGCATCAACCGAACTCGTTCTCTTTCAGTGCTGACTAATGTTGGAGCAATCTTGCTCAAGACATTACTCATTGTTGATGTTTCGTTAAAATAGTTTAAGCTAGGCATTAATTGTGATCTAACATAAGTATTGAGTGAGCAGATACAAAGAAAAGACCAAGTATGAAGTTTTGGCAAGGAAAGATCCGGAGGTGCGATCTATTGGCAAAAAAGGAGACTTAGCATGACGGAGCCAAAGGTAGCCCTTGAAGGCAAGCGCAAGGATGAGGAGTCGTGGAGACAGAAGCATCCTAGGGGCGTAAGGCTGAGGGAAGGTACTTGGAGGCTTGAAGTCTAAGCTAAGGAAGTAAATTCAAGTGTATAAAATAATGTAAAACTGAGACGGTACAAACTGTTGTAAATTTCAGAAGTATAAGGTACCAGTCGACTGGTACCAAGGCACAGAATGGACAGAATGTCGCCTGGGTAATTGGAGGCAAGTACCAGTCGACTGGTACTGGTACCAGTCGACTGGTAGATGACCGTTATGAAGTGGCGGCTCAAAATCTCGTCAAATCTTTAGTGCCGTTAAAGCCCACCAGTCGACTGATAGGTATACCAGTCGACTGATGTCGGGAAAACTATAAAAGTAATTTTTAGAGCTTGGAGATTATCAACTGTTCCAAAAACCGAAAAAGTGCTCATCAAGTAATCCTCAAGCCTACAGATACTCATACTCTTCCTTCTGATCCTAACTTTCACTTTGTAAAAGGAAGAGGAGATTGTGTAAGAGTTTCTCCACCTTCGATTGTCATTCGAGAAGGAGAAGTTTATAGTGGAACTTCATTGTGTGGGTGTGTGCGCCTTGGATTAGTCACCTCAAGGAGGTGGAGACCAAGTAAACAAAGGGAGTTAGCATTGAACTTTTGTTTTCATACTTGTTCATTTGTGTCCTTTATCTTCCACTAACAAGTTGTAGGTCAAAAGCGAAAGAAAGGCTATTCACCCCCCCCCCTCTAGCCGAACACAAAGGTCCTAACAATTGGTATCAGAGCGAGAAACGCATCGGAAGAACTCATCGTCAACCGAAGCATCGAAATGGCGTTTCAAGAGGGATATAGCACCGCTAGACCACCCTTCTTTGATGGCAATGACTTTGCATATTGGAAAGGTAGAATGGAATACTATTTAATGAATGATATTGAGAATTGGTTTAGTGTTGTAGATGGGTTTGAAAAGCCGAAGGATGGATCGGGAGCACCTCTTCCTACCAAGGAGTGGACAAAGGAGATGGCAAAGAAGGCCCAAGCTAATGCAAAAGCCACAACAACCCTACAATGTGGACTTTCAAAGGAGCAACTAAGCAAAGTAGGACAGTTCGATTCCGCTAAGGAGCTTTGGGAGAAACTCATTGAGTTAAATGAAGGATCAAGCGAGTCAAGAAGGGCCAAGAGAGATCTTTTGTTGGGACAACTTCAAACCTTCACTATGAAGACAAATGAAACCGTAAGTCAAATGCACGGTAGATTCAAGGAAATAGTAAATGGTCTTCATGTTATAGGTGAGAAAATTGACAATAGGGACCTAGTAAGGTATGTTCTTCAATCTTTTCCTAGAACCACCTTATGGGCCTCAATGGTTGATGCATATAAGGTTTCTAGAGACCTTTCTTTAGTTAAACTTGATGAATTATTTTGCAAATTTGAACTTCATGAGCAAGCTAATGCGGTTTCAAAAGAGAAAGGTATGGCTCTTGTTGTAGAGAAGAAGGAAAAGAAAAAGAAGAAGAAGGAAAAGAAGGTGGAATCCTCATCATCCGAATCCGAGCAAGAATCATCCGATAGTGATGATGAAATGTCGGCAAGTGAAGTGGCTCACTATGTCAAAAAGATGATGGGAAGATCAAGAAAATTCACAAGAAAGGATGTGAAGAAGATGTTTCAACCCTCAAAAGGTAAGAGTAGCCAAAGTTCAAACTTTAATACTAATGTCACTTGTTATGGATGTAACAAGAAAGGACACATCAAGCCAAATTGCCTGGAATTAAAGAAGAAAGAAGAAAAGGAGAAGAAGAAAAAGGAGAAAAAGAAGGAAGCCATGATGGCCCAAGCTACATGGGATACACCAAGCATTGACTCATTGGATGAAGATGAGCTATGCCATGTTACTCGACATATGGCCTTTATGGCTTTTGAAGAGGGCAAAGATGAATCAAGTCAAGAGGAGGTGTCAAGTGAAGAGGAGTCATCAAATGAAGAGGAATCAAGTGATGAATCATCATCAAGTGATGATGATGAGGTAAAAGAATCTCCCAAAGTAGAATTTCTTTACAAAACTATTGCTCATCTCAAAAATGCTTTTGTTAAATCACAATCTAAGGTAAAAACCTTGAAGGGAAAGCTTAAGCTTATTAAAATTGATGCATGTTCATCTAGTGAGTCAAGCATGCTCAAGGAAGAAAACGAAAAATTGAAGAATGATGTGATTGAGTTAAGAGCATGTCTAGTGAAGTTTACAAATGGATCCAAATACTTAGATATGATCATTAGAGACCAAAGAGCCGTTTACAACAAAGCCGGTATAGGATATAGACCTAAAGAAAAGGAAGTTGCATACATGTCTCTAATTAATGGCACTAGAAGTGATAGAAACAATGTTAAGAAGAATGCTAAAGGAAAGGCAAGACAAGCTTGGGTGCCTAAGAAATATTTGAATGATATTTCCGAATCAAGTGCATGGGTACCAAAGAATTGTGTGTTTTATGTTGTCTAGGTAGAAGAGAAAAAGGATGCAAGTATGTGGATTGTGGATAGCGGTTGCTCAAGACATATGACCGGTGATGTGAGCAAGTTCTCCACAATAAACTATATAAAGAAAGGAACGGTATCATTTGGGAATAGTGGGAAGCTCAAGATTATAGGTAAAGGTACAATTGAGGTATCACCCACAATTATCATTCATAAAGTCTTGTTGGTTAAAAATATGGGATTTAATTTGCTTAGTGTTAGCCAACTATGTGATGCCGGATATAATGTAGAGTTTCACCCAAATAAGTGTATTGTTAAACACAATAATCTTGAGAATGTGATGCTAGAAGGATTTAGAAAGGCAAATCTCTATTATGTTGATCTTTCATATGCTTCTAACCCCTCTATTAAGTGTTTGATGTCAAAAGAAGAAGAAGGATGGCTATGGCATAGAAGACTTGGACACATCAACATGAAGAACATAGCCAAGGTAGCCAAGATGGAGCTAGTTAAGGGGCTACCAAAAATCAAGTACATCAAGGATAAACTATGTGATGCATGCCAAGAGGGTAAGCAATCAAGGTCATCACATAAAGGTAAAACCTTAACTAGCACTTCATTACCATTAGAATTATTGCATTTGGATCTTTTCGATTGTCATAGAACACCCTCTTTAACGGGTAACAAATATTGTTTGGTAATAGTAGATGACTACTCTAGATATACTTGGGTTCATTTCTTAAAACACAAAGGGGAAACTTTAGAAACTATCATAGGGTTTACCAAGAGGGTAGAAAATGAAAAGAACATCAAAATTGATAGAATTAGGAGTGATCATGGTGGAGAGTTCGAGAATTTGAACTTTTCTAAATTTTGTTTGGATAACGGTTATAAACATGAATTTTCTTGCCCAAGAACACCTCAACAAAATGGTGTAGTGGAGAGGAAAAATAGGGTCTTACAAGAAGCGGCTAGGACCATGCTCAATGCATACTCCCTACCTAGCTATTTGTGGGCCGAAGCGGTTAATACCGCATGTTATATCCAAAATCGTGTTTTGATTCATAAGTTTTTATGGAAAACACCATTTCAATTATGGAATGGCACAATTCCTACAATTCACTATTTTAGGGTCTTTGGTTGTAAGGTTTATATTCTCAATACCAAAGATGACTTAGGAAAATTTGAGCCCAAGTCTAATGAGGGAATTTTAGTTGGATACTCATCCACTAGTAGAGGATATAGAGTATACAACAAAAAGACTCAAATGGTTGAGGAATCGTCTAATGTTGAGTTTGATGAGTCTACTAGGACTTATCCTAGAAAATCCTCTATTGACAAGGATATAATTGAAAATAATCAAAACATCACTCAAGAAATGCAAAATCTACAATTAGGGGGTATTGATCTAGGGGGAGAAAGAGATGGTTCGGATGATGAAAGAAACAATGTAAACAATGATACTTCCAAAACTGATGATTCTATTACCCCAAGGACCTTAAGGCACCATCAAGATCATCCTATTAATCAAGTAGTTGGAGATGTGGCACAAGGGGTAAGGACTAGATCCTACTTTAGGGATCATACTAGTCAAATTGCTCTAATATCACAACTTGAACCAAAAACAATTGATGATGCTTTACTTGATACGGATTGGATTTTAGCAATGCAAGAAGAGTTGAACCAATTTGAAAGGAGTGATGTATGGGAGTTGGTTCCAAGACCTAATGGGAGTACAATCGTCACAACAAAATGAGTTTTTAGAAATAAGTTGGATGATCAAGGGAGAGTCACTAGAAATAAGGATAGGTTGGTAGCTAGAGGTTTCAATCAAGTGGAAGGACTTGATTATGATGAAACCTATGCTCCGGTAGCTAGGTTAGAGGCCATCCGAATATTGTTAGGATATGCCGCTTACATAGGTTTTAAACTCCACCAAATGGATGTAAAATCGGCTTTCTTAAATGGTTTCATTAAGGAAGAGGTTTATGTAGAGCAACCACCCGGATTCGAAAATATAGATTGCCCAAACCATGTTTATAAGCTTAAGAAAGCATTATATGGGTTAAAACAAGCACCTCGGGCTTGGTATGAGAGACTTTCATCCTTCCTAATCTCCAAGGACTTTAGAAGAGGAACAATTGACCCAACATTATTTCTAAAGTCTAAGGATGGGGAAATTTTAGTTGCACAAGTCTATGTTGATGACATCATTTTTGGCTCAACAAATAATGAACTTCTTCATGACTTTATCAAACACATGGAAAGTGAGTTTGAAATGAGTCTTGTTGGAGAATTGAGTTTCTTTTTGGGATTACAAGTCAAGCAAACTAGCGAAGGAACCCATGTTTACCAAACCAAATTTGCTAAAGAACTTATTAAGAAATTTGGGTTGGAAAATGCTAAAGGAGCATCTACTCCTATGGGGACTAATACCAAGATAGATAGTGATCAAGAAGGGAAATTAGTTGATCCAAAACTATATAGGAGCATGATTGGTAGTTTGCTATACCTAACCGCTAGTAGACCGGACATAATATTTGCCGTAGGAATGTGTGCAAGATACCAATCATGTGCCAAAGAATCACACTTAGTAGCGGTAAAGAGAATTTTGAGATACATCAAGAGTACCCTTAATGTAGGTCTTTGGTATCCTCGGACTAAGAATTTTGAGTTGATTGGGTATACCCATTCCGATTATGCGGGTTGCAAATTAGATCGAAAAAGTACTAGCGATGGTTGTCATTTTCTTGGACCTTCCCTTGTAAGTTGGAGTAGTATAAAACAACCTTGTGTGACCTTATCCACAACCGAAGCCGAGTATGTGGCCATGGGTAGTTGTGTAGCTCAATTGCTTTGGATGATGCATACTTTAGAAGATTATGAGTGTCACTATTCCAAAGTTAAGGTGTTGTGTGATAATATTAGCACCATCAACTTAACCAAAAATCCGGTGCACCACTCTAGGACAAAGCACATTGAGGTGAAGCATCATTTTATTAGAGATCATGTGGCAAGAGGAGACATTGAACTACTTTATGTTGAATCTCAATCTAATCTTGCCGATATTTTTAACAAGCCTTTACCTGAAGTAGAGTTCACCTCTATTAGGAGGGAACTTGGTATGTGTCTTGTAGAATAGTGAGTATAGCATCGCATGTTTTTACATCACATTATGTTTTTTTTTTCATCTCACATAGCCCTAAGGAGCCTTGCTTGTGTATTTCTTCAATTAGATACCATGTGAGATGTTTAGGATGATGTCTTTGGTACAACATGTTTGTCATGATACATGACTTTGGGCCAATATGACATCTAGTCACATTGATCCTTAAGTGGACCAATCATTGGGAAGGCTTGTGCACAATTAATGTGTACATAGCTCTTTGAACATGATTGGATATTTCTTTCAAATACAAGTATCACAACCTATTGTATACAATTTAAGATGATATGGAAAATACCATATAAAGAGGTGTAAAAAAAAAAAAAAAAGCCTTGTTCTAATATAGGTACAGCACCTATAGGGAAGTTCAAATTGGGACTTTCACTCAACGATATACTACATAATCTAACTAGTGTTAAAGCATGTGTCAATCTTAGGATCTATGATAGACATATTTTTATACATATTTTTCCCGAATAGACAAGGTTAAAATATACTTCTCCACCAAATTTGAGAATTTTTGGAGGTTGGTATAATTATCTGTAGGTTTCTGAACTTCGGGGCAGAATAAAGCCAGAATTGGTATCAGTCGACTGGTTCAGGTACCAGTCGACTGGTAACAGTGACTTTTGCGAACAGAATGATTCTGTGGGTTTCTGTTTTAGGCACCAGTCGATTGATGAAAGCATTAGTCGACTGGTACTCGCGTTTTTATATATCCTTCCGCGTGCAGGTGGCCCAATGGAAACCCTAGTTTCATCTGCCGCCTGCTGCCGCCTGGATTCCAGCGCGGCTCGTCGCCGTTTCTTGTCCTCTCCGGCCGCCTAAACCTCCTTCTCTTTCTCGATCTGTCCTCATCTTCCCTCATTGCTCAGTTTGTTTCTCCTGCGGCCTCTCAAAGCCAGTCGGCTCGTGTCCTCACCACACCTCCTTCTTCCTCGGTTCTTCCTTGATTTCGTGGCTATGGAATGAAGGTAATCCTTCTCCCTCATCTTTTCTCAAGATCAAGTGTGATTTAACCCTAATACATTGCTGTTTTTGCTGTGATTCTGTGCTCTTCTCCCTGTTTTGGGGTTACTTTTGGATCATATCCATTGCATTACCACATTTAGGGTTAGGCAAAAATGCAGGGCTGGTGAGGGAACCTCCCGGCAGTCTGCTCCCGTTCCCTCAGGGGATCGATTCCGATCCGAAGCCGCACGACAACGATTTGCGGCTACTGATTTCGCTATGATACCCTGTCGGTATCTGAATCAGACCTATTTTACTACAATTGTACCAGATGTCATGGAGATCATTCAGTATTTTGGTTTAGATAAGTTAGTGCATTGCACGCATTTAGTCAATCTGGATTTATGTAAGGAATTCTACACCAATTTGCATCCTAGAGGTAGTGGAGGTCATACATGGGTATCTCGTGTAGGTTGTGTCGATATTGAGTTCACTCCCAGCATTCTCCAGTCTTTTCTAGAGTGTCGGGCTTCTGAGAGCTCCTTTACGTGTTTTCCTACAGTTGTTGAGCCATTCACCGATTCACTCTCTCATTTGTCCATTGAAGTGATACATCAGTATTACTTCAATGCCCCCCGAGCTCCTCTGCGGCGCATATTCAATGCTACTCGTATGTCTGCCCGCAGCAACATCCTTTATAAGGTTGTTATTGGGTGTATCTTACCTATAGTCACTCGGGGGCAAGCCAAGATTCGGCTGCCCCATCTGGTCATGATGTATGCTTTGGAGCACCGGCTCGACATCAACATCGCTCCTCACGTCTTTGAGTCCATCGTGCACTTCTCTAGTCCTTCTAATGAGAAGTTGTACATGCCTTACTGTCACATCCTGACGTCTTTCTTTGCTTCTCGGGGTCTCGATGTCATGAGGGGTCAACTGCATCAATTATCTAAGGACTATGATCAGATTGGGGCCCGCCAGTTGTCTCTTGCAGGTATTGAGAGACGCCAGGGGGAGATGGTATGGCGTGCTCAGGAGGCGGATGATTCTGACGCTGAGGAGGCTGACGTACCTCCTCCTGCATTGGCACCGCATCCAACCCCTTTGACTGTCGAGGCTCGATTGACTCAACTGGAGGAGACAGTATGCCAGGCGTTTCAGGAGTTTCGGGGGTTCCGGCAGGATTGGACTGCTTCTCAGCAGCGTCAGGCGGATATGTATGCGATGCTGCAGCACTGGGATCTGACATACCAGCCTCCTCCACCTCCTCCCAGTGATGATCACTAGGACTATGATTCTGGTTTTCTTTGTGTGTTGGTGTCGAGATGTGTTTTGGCTTCGACAGTGCTATATTCTGTTCATCTCGAACATTTAGCTTCCTGACTATGATGTACTCCTGGTGTTATGTCATTATGTGACTAGTGCTTATTTTCTTTCACTGCTGCTTCTTTTTTTCTCTTTCTTGCTGGTTTGTAAGCTCCTTTATATTCGCATATGTCTTCTTTTATTATCTGTCATTTGTTTCTTCCTATCACTTGCTATTAGACGATATCATGGATTAAGGGGGAGTTGTAGTTTTTTTTTTGTGTGGCAAAAAGGGGGAGATGTGGATATCTTAAGTTAGATATTTTGTATGCTTATGCTTCATTCATGATTCATGTTATATGAAGATATTTTGTATGCTTATGCTTCGTGAATATCATCATACTTTCTAGATGTTGTATATTTAAAGACCTAACTTAAACACATTTTGCCAAACATCAAAAAGGGTGAGATTGTTGGAGCAATCTTGCTCAAGACATTACTCATTGTTGATGTTTGGTTAAAATAGTTAAAGCTAGGCATTAATTGTGATCTAACATAAGTATTGAGTGAGCAGATACAAAGAAAAGACCAAGTATGAAATTTTGGCAAGGAAAGATCCGGAGGTGCGATCTATTGGCAAAAAAGGAGACTTAGCATGACGGAGCCAAAGGTAGCCCTTGAAGGCAAGCGCAAGGATGAGGAGTCGTGGAGACAGAAGCATCCTAGGGGCGTAAGGCTGAGGGAAGGTGCTTGGAGGCTTGAAGTCTAAGCTAAGGAAGTAAATTCAAGTGTATAAAATAATGTAAAACTGAGACGGTACAAACTGCTGTAAATTTCAGAAGTATAAGATACCAGTCGACTGGTACTTATACCAGTCGACTGGTACCAAGGTACTGGTACCAGTCGACTGGTACTGGTACCAGTCGACTGGTAGATGACCGTTATGAAGTGGCGGCTCAAAATCTCGTCAAATCTTTAGTGCCGTTAAAGCCCACCAGTCGACTAATAGGTATACCAGTCGACTGATGTCGGGAAAACTATAAAAGCAATTTTTAGAGCTTGGAGATTATCAACTGTTCCAAAAACCAAAAAAGTGCTCATCAAGTAATCCTCAAGCCTACAGATACTCATACTCTTCCTTCTGATCCTAACTTTCACTTTGTAAAAGGAAGAGGAGATTGTGTAAGGGTTTCTCCACCTTCGATTGTCATTCGAGAAGGAGAAGTTTATAGTGGAACTTCATTGTGTGGGTGTGTGCGCCTTGGATTAGTCACCTCAAGGAGGTGGAGACCAAGTAAACAAAGGGAGTTAGCATTGAACTTTTGTTTTCATACTTGTTCATTCGTGTCCTTTATCTTCCACTAACAAGTTGTAGGTCAAAAGCGAAAGAAAGGCTATTCACCCCCCCCCCTCTAGCCGAACACAAAGGTCCTAACAACTAGTTCGGGGCATAGACAAGCCAGTCTGTTGAATTTCTTCACGGCCTCCTCAACTGAAAGGTTGCCCTAACGAAATTCGGTGAACTCGTTGTAGTGGCGGTTTGTGACCCGCATGTGAAGGAACTCGTCAAAGAATTCTCTCTCGAAGTCGGCCCATGTCATCTGGTTCACTGGGCGCTTCACCTTAATCCTCTCCCACCATATAAGTGCGTCTCCTGCCAGGCAGAAGGAGGCGCATTTCACCTTTTCATACTCTGGCCAGTCCAGAAGCTCCATCGTACTCTCCAGTGTTTTGAAACAGGCTTGGACATCCCATGGTTCACTGGTGCTTGAGAAGTGCTCAGGTAGATTTTCTGCCACTGGATCAGATAGACTTCTCTCCTTACCCCTGCTGATGGGGCTACTGGTGCTATAGGTTGGACTGGTGGAACCTCTATCACTACTGGGGTTGCTAATTTAGGTTCCGCAGTGGCAGTGGGAGTGTTCTGCTGATTAGCCCTTAGGATGGCTATCTCCTATTGTTGTTCAGCTAGTTGTTTCTGTAACTGAGTCACTACCTCTGTAAGGTCTGGGGGAGGCACTGAGTTGTCTGCCTCATTGTAACGCCCGAAAATTCTCAAAACTATTTTAGAAATATTCTATGATTTTTTCTGGAATTTTAGAATATTTTTATGTAATTTTTAGAGTAGTGGAAGTAGCAAAAATAAATAGGACCGTAAAATAGCCTACACGGGAATTGAACCCGAGACCTTATTGGTCCTATGACTTATGGTGAACCATGGTAACCAAGTGAACCTAGCAGGGCCGTGCTGAAAGGAAAGGGAATCAATAATATTTATGTTAGATTTGGGCGGAAATTACCACTTAATATAAATAGGAAATAATTAAGTGAAGGGTTATTTGGATCGTGATTTTTCCTCTCCTCAAACCCTCACCGCCGACTTCCCTTCTCCTCTCCTTCTCTCGGTGCCAACCACAAGGAAGGCTAAGGTTCGGCCCAAGGGCACTTTCCGGCGACGACTTCGAGACGAGGACGCTCCCCTTCGCGAGAAGAGCACGTAGATGTAGGAGAATCGTCAAGGAGATCGCTCTTCCGGGAAAACTAGCGATTAGAATCATAAGAAACTTCGAATAGGAGGTAAGAAACCCCTCACCTGCAGTATAAGTAGCTTCCGTGTGAATTCCATGTTTTAGTTTAGTAATATGTAGACTTTCGGCACAAGGATGCGAATTAGTGCATACTAAGTGTTCGATTAAATTATTTATCACAGAAAAATGCAACTTAGGCATTTTAATAGCTAAGTAAATGCAATAGAAGCATTTAAATAGTTTAGTTAGCCTTGCCACAGCATATATGGGACTACGGTCCAATGGGTGGGCACCCACAGTCGCCTCTAGGTTCAGATAACCTAGTAGAAGCAAGGTAAGTTAGTTAGCTATGATTCAGTATTTTATTTTCAGTAGTGGCACTGTACAGGATTAGATATCCATTGGGCTGGTCTCCCATAGTCGGTCCCTAGGTTTAGATAACCTAGTAAACCTTGCTAAATTCGGGATTTGCAACCCCAGGTTTAGTTGAGGATGCGCGCATAGCATGTACAGTTGCCGGGCCCATTAGCAGTATGATTATGTATTTTAATCTATTATATTATAGTTTTTCAAAACTCACAAAGATCAGTTATGTTAGTTGAGTTTGAATTCAGTTCCAGACTAGTTTAATTCATGTTCAGCTCAGTTTTCCTTGTTGTTACACATGATAGTTATGGTTAGCTTTGTATGCCATGCTTTGGTGTTCATGTTTAGCTTTTATTACACATGTTTAGATGATAGTATGTCATGACTAGCTTTGATTTCTATGTATGATAACATGCCATGTTTCAGTCTAATCAGTGCACTTTCAAACAGTATGTTTTAAAAGCATATTGCATCGAATGCATGTTTTAGTGAGGTAGATGGTTTCTTACTAAGCGAAAGCTTATAGATACTTTCTTTTCCTTATACTGCAGATAAAGGTAAAGGAAAGATGGACTAGCGGAGGCTGGAGGACAATGCTACGAGGATGTGTGTGGGCAGGAACTTGGAATAAAAGATCTTAGGGATCTAACAAGCTTTATTTATGTATTAGAACTTTCAGCAAAATTAGTTAACTGTTAGAACCTTATTATTCTACACATAGTACATTTGCATGCCATGAATTAGTGAATCATGCGTGATATCATGTTTAAAATGTTAGCTAATACATGTTAAAAATGTTTCTAGCTGTTATAGACTTGATGTGTATGAGTTGGGTACGAAATAGTGTTGAAATCGGGAGTTGCGATCGAAATCGATCCACGGATCGATCAGAGTTGAGTTGTGCCACTAGATCGGTCGGTGACCGACCGATCCAACAGAGTTAGCGTCTATGGATCGGTCGACTGCCGATCCAAATGCGACAGAGAGAGCTCAGCGATCGGTCGACCGATCGGTGAGATCGGATCTACCAACCGATCGGTGTACTCTGGATCGGTCAGACCGATCCACTGAAGCAATATAGCTTGTGGATCGGTCAACCGACCGATCCAGAGTTTTCTCCGTGCAGGTATCAAGTTGGATCGATCACTGGATCGATCCGACAGCCCAATCGATTCATGGATCGATTGAAATGCCTGATTACAGCTAGCAAGACATCCGAGAGGCATAGATTATCTTCCCTAGCATGTGTACAACTCCTAGGTACACCTAGAATATTAAGTTCAGATTTTACAGCAATCAGTTTAGTAAAATTTTAATCAATCTAGATTTCCGCAATAGTAATTTAGCACAACATAATGTAGCGATCGGCCTCACAGCCTAGTCAGTAGAAGGCGGACCGTTACACTCATGCTGGGGCTCAGTAGCTGGTGCCCTTTTTGCTAGACGTCCTCGTACCATTTTTTAGAGAGATAGAGGACATACATAACTAATACAATCATGTTTATATAACTACTACTATCATGTTAGGTGTTATCAAATATGAACATGCTTCAATTATCTATATGCTTCAGTTATCTATAAACATGAAAGCAAGAAACATAAATAAAGTGAGAGATATCCTTACTTGGAAGCTACAGATTCAATGCTGATGTGTGTGAAGAGGAAGTATGGAACCTTGCTCTGATACCACTCTGTAACGACCCACCTTCTACTGACTAGGCTGTAAGGCCGGAGGTTACATTATGCTAAACTATTCTTGGGATATCACTGAATATTAAGGTGCAGAAAAGCTGAACTAATTAAAACTCTCTGCTATTTGCTATAAAATCTAGAATTTATATTCAGAAAACACCTCTGAAGTTGTACATATGCTAAAGAAGGGAACCTAAACTTTCCATTTGATCATAAGCTGAAATCAGACTTTCCAATCGATCGGCTGATCGATTGGAGTTATTTGATCGATCCACTGATCGATTCAACGTGCTACTGTGCACGGAGGTCAATTCTGGATCGATCTGATGATTGATCCAGCCTGGCCAATCGATCCGATGATCGACTCAGAGGCTCTCTGTTCACGGAATTAAATTCCCCGATCGATTGACTGATCGATCCATGGACAATCGATCAGCTGATCAATTCAACAGCTCACTGTTCGTGCCAGATCACTTCCCAATCGATCTGCTGATCAATTGGAGCTCTGATTTCTGTTGCATTTTAGAAATTTCGTGTACAACATGAATGTATCAACTAATAAACACTAAACTCTTGCTAAGCGTGTCATGATTCATAACTTACCGACTAGCATCAAGGTAACTAGAAGTCTAGGCATAACCTAATGCATACCTCCATGATTCATAACATTTAGACATTCAAAAGGTGCAGAAAATAAACTATAAGGAGTTCTAATCCTTTGACTTGCTGGTCTTCAAGGTCTTTATTCCAAGTTTCTTCTCACACACATCTTGTTGCATTGCCCTCCAGCCTCCGCTAATCCATCTTCCCTTTACCTTTATCTGCAGTATAAGGAAAATGAAACTATAAGCTTGGGAGCTTAATAAGAACCATCTACCTCACAAAACATGCATTCGAAGAAATCATGCTTTCAAAAGATGCTATTTGAAATACATGCTAATGATCATACTGAAAAATTCTAAAGCATGGCATATGGACATACAAGTCATAGAAATCAAAGACTGAACATGAAGCTATTTGTTATATCAATAAGAAAACTAAACTGAAGCTGAACTGTATTCACATGTCTGGTTTGTAAAGTTTGAAAACTATTTTCATAAATAGATAAAAATAATAATCAAACTGCTGATGGGCCTGGCAACTGTATATTGCTATGCGCGAATCCCTAACTAGTCCAGAGTTAGCAAATCCCGAATCTAGTAGGGTTTACTAGATTATCTAAACCTAGGGACGACTATGGGAGCCCAACCCAAGGACAACTAAGAGTCCAGTACAGTGCCACTGATAAAGTAAAATACTATTTCATAAGCTAGTTTATCTTATCTTATTCTGGGTAGGTTATCTGAACTTAGAGCTAGGTTATCTAAATCTAGAGGCGACTATGGGAGCCCACCCATTGGACCGTAGTCCCATATAAACTGAAACAATATTAAGCATGCTATTAAAAATGCTTCTAGGGCATTTAACTGAGTCATAAAAATGCCAACTGTATCATATAACTGCACGAGTCATTTTATCGAGCAATTGGTGTGCTCTAACTCTCCTCAACTTGATAATCATGCATGTGGCTGAACTAAAAGCATAAAAATGCATGATTAACTACTCATATTGCAGATGAGGGGTTACTTACCTCCTGCACTAGGTTTCTTACAGTTCTGATCGCTAGATTTCCAGAGAAGAAGATCTCTTCGGCGATCTTCTTGCGTCTACACGTTCTTCTCTCGGAGAGGAGCGTCCTCATGTCGGAGTTGTCGCCGGAAGGTGCTCCTATGACCCTAGGGATGGAACACTAGGTTTCTTGAGGTTGGCGTGAAGAAGAAGGTGCAGGAGAAGAGAGGGGGTGGTGTGTGAGGGTGAGGGTGAGGGTGAGGAAAGTTGTTGATCAAATAAAATCCCCACTTACTTTCCCTATTTATATTAACTGATTAATACAACCCAACCCGATTATAAATATAATTGCTCTCCTCTTCTTTCAGCACACCCCTGTTGGGACCCCCTGGTTACTAGAGTCACCCTATAAGTCATAGAGTCCATAGGTTGCGTGTTCAATTCCCGCTTAGGCTGTTTTACGTTTTTATTTAATTTTTCTATTTCTGCTACTCCAAAAATTCTATAAAAATATTCTAAAATTCTAGAAAAATAATAGAATATTTCTAAAATTGATTTGAGAATTTTCGGGCATTACAAGGAATTATTGGTGCAGTTAGCAATGACGGTCTAACTCAGGTTTTGATGAATGACAAAATAAAGTTAAGTTAGTTTCATAGTGATCTAACACTGTAACACCCCTAGAAAGCCTAGATAAAGTAAGGGCAATGAGAGTACGAATGTAATGAAAAGAATGTGTAGATAGTCTACGTTGAATGTTACGATGGGAAGGATTTAGATGATTAAAAACTTTATGAAAGAAAATAAAGTTGAGAATATAAAGTTCTATACATGATTTATAATGCAAGGAATTAATGTAAACAAAAGAAATATGAGATATTATATATGCATGTATGAAATATTTATGTATAATGCATATGCATGAATTATTTTGTACAAAAATATGTTAGGAGAATGATTTGATCCTTGGTTCTCTTGTGGATGCATGCATGTGTTAACCAAGTGTGATAGGAGTGAATATTGTAAGAGGAGAGATGGGAATTATAATTAAAGGAAAGAAAGGAGAGAAATTAAGAGAAAGAAAAGAGAGAAACTCAAGAAGCATTTCTCTAGCATATTCTTTCTCATTAAGAGGAGAAGTAAATGAGGAGGATGAATCAAGTCAAGTTTTCCTCCCCTCACTTTAGTATAAATAGGCATGGAGGGGGGGGCTTCATCCTCAACTCACTCTCCTCCTCTCCTCCATTTGTGCCGAGCACTCTCCCTTCCTCTTTCCTCTTGTTGCCGAGAGCAACAACTCTCCCCCTTCTTTCTTTCTTTTTGTTGCCGAGCAACACAAGAGGAAGAAGCCTCCTCTTCTTCCTCCTCCTCTCCACCAAAAGACCTAGCCACTTCTTCCTCCATTGGTGCCGAGCAAAGCAAGCAAGGAAGAAAGGTCCACAAGCAAGTTCTCAACTCTAGGAAACTTAAGCAAAGAAAGTAAGCTTCCCCTCACCTGCGGTACAAGGCTGTCATGTGATTTTCGGATTCTTTTTCTATCCCTTGAAACAAAGTTTTCCCCTATGTTTTTATACATATATGATGCATGATCAGAGGTGTATGTAACCCTAGAATTTCAATCAAAAATATTGTAAATAGGTTAGGAAAATTATTGTCTAACCAAACTAGTGCAAGGTTCCCTCTATGAAATGCTAAGGACCTTCCTATGGTTTTCTTGCTTGGAAGTTGAATGGAACCAAAAGAACCCCACTCTCATGTTTCGTCCAAGAAAGAATTTAGGGTTAGGAGGACCTTGAATTTAAAATAACTATGCTTATATGACATGATATAAAGTTCTTAAGAGTTGTATGCTTGTATGTTGAAAGAAACTCATGAACCTTACTCTTAATATTTCGGTCATGGTAAGGTAATGGTTTAGAGAAGCTTAAACAAAATTCTAATATGCTCAATGACCTCTGGGATATTATGTTATGAAAGATGATTAATGCTCTCATGTTTAATTGGAATGTAGAAAATTAGTTACATGATTTATGACATGTAAGATCACAAGAGTCCTAGCTTGTTTATGATCCAACCTTGTGTATGATGTTCTTAGTAAATCTTGCTATGAAATTTACTTAGGTTTCCCATGCTTTAGGCCACTTAAAGGAAGTTTATATTCTATGAATTTCGGCCAAGTAAGGTTTAAAGGACCTAGAGGCCTTGGAAATGAAACCTAAGGGGTTAAAAGTACTTCTTATGAAAACTTGATAATGTGTGAATGTGATACATGTTTGTATGACTTAAATGAATCATTATGTGTTCGGCCATGAAGGGATAGATGCCCTAGAAACCCTAGAACAAAAATTAAATATGTCTATGCCATGCTGTATGAAAATGATATGATAATAAGTTAGAATACATGATTGCTTTAGTTACGAAATGATATGCATAATGAAGTTATATTATGAAATATGCCATGATGTGTTATAGCATAGAAAATGCTATACATAATGAAAAGAAATGAAGTTATGTTATGATATGTGATAGCATAGAAAATGCTATACATAATGAAAAGAAATGAAGTTATGTTATGATATGTGATAGCATAGAAAATGCTATACATAATGAAAAGAAATGAAAAGAATAAATGCATGAAAGATTGTTAAGGACATGATATGATAGTTATGCATGATAAGTTATTTTTATGGTTTGTACCAAGGGTGGGCTCCGTAAACGCCCCGGGGTCGATGGAGTAAGACTCGGGCCTCGTCAGTAATGGGCCTTTGAGTGCCCTAGGTCGATGGAGTAAGACTCGGGCCTAGTATGTATGCATGGTAGGGCTCAAGACTTGCTACCTTGGACCTACGCATTATGTATGTGGTACAAACCGGGATCCCAAATGATGATGATATTAATTTCAAGTACTATACATAATGAAAAGAAATGAAAAGAATAAATGCATGAAAGATTGTTAAGGACATGATATGATAGTTATGCATGATAAGTTATTTTTATGGTTTGTACCAAGGGTGGGCTCCGTAAACGCCCCCGGGTCGATGGAGTAAGACTCGGGCCTCGTCAGTAATGGGCCTTTGAGTGCCCTAGGTCGATGGAGTAAGACTCGGGCCTTGTATGTATGCATGGTAGGGCTCAAGACTTGCTACCTTGGACCTACGCATTATGTATGTGGTACAAACCGGGATCCCAAATGATGATGATATTAATTTCAAGTACTGTTAAGTATAAGTTTTCAAATTCACGATGCATTGCCTACATTCATATGTGCTTGAATTATATGATGATATGATATAATGTCATGTGATATTATGATATGAATATGATGCCCTTGTATGTCTTATGCTTGTGATTTATTTGTTTTATGATATGATATTCATGCTTCTATGAAATGATATGTGAATAAGAAATATGCATGATATGTTTGAATAGAATGATATGTTATATTATGATTAGTTGAGACGATGATATGTTGATCCATTCTTGATATACGATGATTCTCGGTTTTAGTGAGTAGGAAAGGAACTTACTGAGCCATGAGTGCTCATAGCTTACTTTCCTTGTACCGCAGATAAAAGAGAAAGCTGGATGAACAACGGAGCAGCAGGAGGAGCAGATAGTGATGTGTGTGGTGGTGGCTCGGCTAGGACGATTCGGACAAATTAATATTTTTTATAAGTTCAATATATGTACATTTGAACAAATCAGAATATGTGATATTATGCTTAATAAATTAAATTCTTTAAAAATTTTATTCTTCCGCTGTTATAGTAAAACATGTACGTAAGTAGTATAAGAACGTAGCGCCGCCTTTGGTTGGGTAAGAAGGGCGGGCGTTACAAACACTTTGATGAAGTGTGCAGGAGAAACCCAGCTAGGTCGACGGACTGACCAGATAGCTGACATGAAGCCCAACTAGGTCGACAACCGACCCGATAGCTGGCACGAAGCCCAGCTAGGTCGACAAGCTGACCTGATAGCTGGCACAAAGTCCAGATTGGTCGACGGGCTGACCGAATGTCTGGCATGAAGTCCAACTAGGTTGACAGGCTGACCTGATAGCTGGCATGAAATCTAGATGGGTCGATTGGCTGACTGGATGTTTGGCAGGTAAGTTAAGGTAAGTCACTGGAAGGGAGTTACTTGGTGAGGACATGCTCCCGTTTGAGGGAACAGTAGATGTCAATCCAACTTAGAACCATTTCGGGAATCTAAGTTCAGATCATGACTAGATTCCGGTCTTGGTGAGATGGAATATAATTACTACTCTTTTGCCATAATTGTGCTAACTTCTGGTTTGTAGGGTAGTTTAACTTTTATTTTACCTCAGACTAACACTTTCTTACAGGAAAAGGACCTTCTAGAGAAAGGTGGTCCGGGCGCTCGGAAGGGATCCGGGTGCTCGGAGTTGGTTCGAGCGCTCTGAAGGTAAAATCTATCTTGTCGCATATTTGGAGCTCGCTGATTGGCCAGACCTATACCATGGTCCGGGCGCCCAGAAGGGATCCAGGCACCTGGAGTATGCCTATAAAAGAAGGCCTCCACGGAGCATCAAAACAATAATGTCTTCCAACGACTACTCTACTACACTATGCTCCTGTGACCCTGCGAAGCCTCTCCGACAACTTGTGGCCACTACAACAAAAATATTAAAAGACAACACCCATACGACAACGATTTTAAGAGAAAGCGTTGCATATTTGCTCAAAGACAACGGTTTTTGCCAAAACCGTTGTCTTTGAACTCCCCATTAAATATGAAAGACAATGGTTTTGGGAAAACTGTTGTCATTGAGCAAATCAACAACACTTTTTACAACGGTTTTCTAAATCGTTGCCTTTATGTGTATTTTTAGGGGCTACGATAACAGTTTTGATAAAACTGTTGTATTTGACTTTATTCATTTTTTCCCCTCGCGCGCAATTTTGCTTTCCCTCTCTCTAAATATCTCTTCGGTGCCGTGTTTTCCCCTTCGCGTTCTTGAAACCTAAGCCATTTTTCTTTTCCTCTCCCCATACAATTTCTTCACGCCATCCTGTCGACCGCTAGATCCTCCTCCACGACAGGGAAGGTAGACCTCGAAGGATGCCGGAGTTGCCGGAGTTGGAGCTCCTCCGCCTCTCTTCTCCCGTCTCCTCTCTCCTCCTGCTTTCGTCCCCAGAAACCACCGGGGTTTGTTCCGCAAAGACAAACCAAGACGGTGGTTATGCCCGTCGTTGTCGTCTCTTCTCTCCCTCTTGGAGTCGACGACCTCGTGGACCTTGCCCATAACAAAGTACTACAGCATACTACTAGGAATATTCCATAATAAAAAAGCGAACCCTTTGTGTGTTGTTTCTGCTTCTTGTAGGTGTTGGTGGCGGCCGCGGTCGTTGGTACCATTGGGCAACTTGCCAAGCCTCTCACCTCGGCGATCGGGGGAAGGGCATTGACTTCAGGGAGGCAGTTCGATCGGGAGGCATGTCGTCTACTCATTCCTCTGTCAGAAGCGTTTCTTTTTTTTTAGGCTGTCACTTCTCTATTTTCCCCTTATTTTGCAATTTGTGAGGTTGAACTATGGAATTTTAATCAATTATGCTTGGATTTTTCTAGGCCGTTACTGCTATGGCTACTTTGCTTGGGCTGGAGAGGTAGGCAAGTAAAATTGTTTGATGAAATTCCCAGTGTGTAGTTATTGTTATTCCCTTCAAGGTCTTGTAATTGAAGTGTACTAACTTAACTGTGTAGGGAATTCTCTGACTCCATCTTTGGCATGTCTGTTGTATTTGCTACTCTAGTTATGTACGATGCTCAGGTAAACTAATTTTCTATTTTGGTTTATGTTCTATAGTGCTTGTGTATGCCATGATGGTAATTTGCAATTAGACTCTATTCATGTGAGTTGACTTTGTATGAATCTGGAAAATGTTTTTTCTTTGGAACTGTGTTAGCCATATTTATCATTGAGGAATATAGTTGAATACTATTGCCTGAGAGTTAGAATTGGTTAGAGTGAAGCAACTGATAATCCTACAAACTTCTAATGGTTTAGTCTGTCATTGCCATGGGCTAGAATAATTTAATTAGTTTGTTTGCCATATCCATCTCCTGCGCTTCTAGAAGAAATCTGGTATGATGAACACAATTTATAGAAGAGCTTGTGAAAACAATGAGTTTAAAGTCGTTTCTTTCTCAACCGACTTGTAGACAAAGAAAATTGGCCTTGTTTGGTTAGTGAAAGTTGTCAGATCGTTGTCGGAAGAATTGGCATGAACACTCTTACTAACCAGACTGGCGAAGTTACAAGGTGTTCTTACACTTCTATTCCATCTTGTTGTTGATGATAAATGTTAAAGTGCTCTAATTTTGAGAAAAATCTATGCTTGACTTGGACTTCTTTATTTCTTCTTCTAACTCTTGACATTTTGTATGGCCAATAAGTCATTTGCAAGGGATGTTCAATCGAACTATCAGATTATTAGAAGCATGTATCGAGCCAATGTAAGTCCATTTGCATGTCTAAATATCATTTTATTTCTCATTCAACCACAATATTTTATTATCATTATTTTGATGCCAGATATGTATTTGACAGTCAACCTCCAGAGCTGAAGAAACAAGAGCTTGCCAAAAAGCTAGTCTTTACAGTTTTGTCATTGTTCCCCTCCTCTTTTTTTTTGCAAGATAATGATAATCTTTAAGCTTATTTTATTCTTTAGATATTCAAAGAGGGAAGATGCAACTAATGATCTTAACACAACAATTGAGGTCATTGCTTGTGCATAACAAGTACCTTTATTGGGACACTTTAGTGTGCTAGAATTTCTTTTGCTGTCTTAGTTGCTTACATTTGCTGTTTGCAAACTGGTGATCTGGAGGGAATTGAAAAGTACAGAAAAAAGACTGTCAAGGTAATCTTTGATATTGCTATTTTATTGGAAATTACCATGAGGATCTTATTGATTATGATGCAATCAGCATGAAGTCAGCATGCTGATTGTCTGTTTTCTTCATATGTAACATAGAGTTTCTTTAAATATATTTTGAACTTTCAAAAGTGATAAGGTAAAATGAGGATCTTATTGATTATGATGTAATCAGCATGAAGTTAGCATGTAATGCGCAGCTCTTTACAAAAGTGACAAGGTAAAATGATGCAATGTAACACAATCTGTTTTATTTTTTTAACTTTAATATCCTAAATGTATTTGTTTGTTATCAATCTCTAGGTGTTTGTGGTTGCCTCAGAAGACATGGATACTTTAACTTTTGGGGCACTGAGGTTTCTCCGTCATTTAATGGATCCTAGTTCCAAAAAAATCTTTATGATGGAATTTGAAGTTTCAAAGGTATCTGCTTGCTAATTGAATTACTGTATTTATTCTCATCTTTATTTTTCAAGTTCTTGAAGAGCTAAGACTCACTATAGATCAGTTCATTGATTTGAGTATTCTCTCTGATGTGATTATTGTGATAGCATTAAAGGTAAACTTTCTTATGAGATATTGTACATTCAACAAGTTTAACATACAAGGTTAGTACTCTACTGCTTACTGTTTAAGAAATTTGATAACTAATGTTCATTCAAATCTCTAGTATGATAATGCTTGTGTAGTTGAATATGGTGCCAGTGCTACAACTATTCCATGTCTATGTTACTTAGACTTGATATAGTGTTCAACATGAGTATGATCGTAATCTCTGACATGACTATTTTTACAAATTGTACAGGTGTTCAAAAGGATTAGTGATTGTTCACTCTTAGTGTCACTGTTTGAGTGTCATTATCCAAGTATCTATATACAACACAAATTTGGGCAGTTATTTCATGCTCTGGAAATTTTTATTTTTTTTTAAATGTTTGATTGAAGGAAAAAAAAAACTCTGTTTCTACATTTGATGTTCCATGAAATAAATTATACACATCATACAGTGATGTTATTTTCAAAAACGTTTTCACAACCTTTCTATTTAATTGGTATTGTTTTTATTGTTTTTTGTATGCTATCGTTTATTATTTTTCCTACAATTTTTTGATCCCTTACAACTCTTTTGGGTTTGATGATCGAAATTGCATAATTCTTTACCTGAGCTATTCAAATAGCATCAATTCGAACAACGAAAGGAAAGGGAAAAAGAAGCCTATGTGGGAAGTTGTAAAAGTTTGTATATTATATACACACACATATGTCTACTTGTGATTAATTAAAAAATATTTAAATGTGAATTATTTGTTGACAATTTTTTGTTAACATAGGATCATCGACTACTAGTTTTTATTACATTAGTTCTTATTTTTAGACCATTAAGCATAATTCCCTTAGTGTTGAAGTATAAATGCAGATGCATATGGTAGTTTCTTATGTCACTTTCTATAAATGGTTTAAAGGTGATTGATATGGATGTCAGGTTTTAGTTTTGATCCAAGTATTTTTTTTAAAAAAAAGGCATGAAGAAATAATCCAACTATTATTGTGTGGCGAAGTGTGTATCAATTTGAAACAGTTTGTTTGTGACTCCATGACTTGTTAATTTTGATTCCTTAGTGCTAATAATTTGTTTCTTCAGTGCTAGTTAACTCCTTTGCCCAATACCTCATTCTTGCATATATATATCATGAGCAGAATTGGCTGACATGTTCCTTATTTATTGCCTCTCTTTGTTCTCATCTTTTGCTTTGATATGTCAATACCTAATATGCATCCATGTGTTATCTTGCTGATTGAACATTTTGTAAATTTAGTTATAGGTAAAGTTGTGGTGTCCTTATAATTTTGTTTTTGTTTTGTCTATTAAACTTTGCCTTCGGGAAATAAGCTTGTCGTATAGTGATTCAGCTGAGTTAGTAGATGGAGTATGTAGCATGTTGACTGGAATTATGAGCATGTTTTGTATATAAAGACATTTTTCTAGGAACAAAGCATATATCAAATTCCTTGTCTATTTTCAACATTTGTCTAGACAAGTTCTTGTCATTTTGTCAATCCTGCCTAAAACTCATCAAGTCCGCATCCTAAATCAACATTTGAATAGCTGATTTGTTTCTTTTATCCTAGAATTGCTTGTATTGCATAAGTTTGTATTGCATAAGTTAAATTCTAAGACTATAAGTTGGTTATATTGCTTGTATTTTATGTAGATTTATATGAATAAATCTAAATCAGAATTCTGGAATTGAGTGTCGTCATGGAATTGCTTTATATTAGAGCTATGTGAAATCCTAAAATTTCTTGTATTGCATAAGTTTGTATTGCATAAGTTTTATTTCTTCGACTATAAGTTGGTTATATTGCTTGTATTTTATGTAGATTTATATGAATAAATCTAAATATGGAATTGATAAGTTTTGTTTAATTTTCCTCTTACAGGTACGTAACTCGGCCAATTCGTGAGGCTTGAGATTTTTTATGGAAGGAGTCAGCTTTGTTAGGATGTAGCTTGCCTTGCTAATTTGTAAATTAAAAGTCATATGGAGAACAACAAATGGAAAATATGTGATTTAATGTATATGGAGAACTGTAATGGAAAACATGTGTATTTTGATGAGTAACAACTCATTTTGTATATTTTTGTAATATATGTGGCTACAAGATGAATTATATATGGATGTTTATTTTGGATTTAATGTAGTAAATATTTAGTTTTGTATTGGTGTTTTCTTATATTAAAATAAGATTAGTTGTTTGGTATTAATGAACATTAAAGACAACAGTTAAAAATGTTGTAAAAACTAGGTAAATCACAAGGGAATTTTTTTGTAAAAAGTGATAAAAGACAACGGTTTTATCCGTTGTAAAATATATTAAAACTATTGTAAAAAAATAAAACGAGTCAAATATTATCTACCACAACAATTTATATCTGTTGTAAAAAAAGTCTACCACAATGGTTTATTTTTGTTGTTGAAATTATCTACCACAACGGTTTTAAAACGTTGTCGTATCCTTCGTAGCCAAATTTTGAGCATATAAACAACAACGGATAAAACTCGTTGTCAAATTTCTACAAAGACAATGGTTTCAAAACAGTTGTCGTAGGGCAATACATTCTACAACGCCCTCAGTTACAACGGTTTTTTGACCATACGACAACGGATAATATCCGTTGTCGTTTGCAGTTTTTGTTGTAGTGGGCTCAAGTCTTCTTTTTCAATTGTTGTCGGTATTTCATTTTAAGCATTCTTGTACTTACATCTGTAATCACTTTTTTGAACTGCTAGTGAATTTCCCAACGAAAGCACTCGACGAGTGCGAGCCTTGGAGTAGTAGTCGACGAAGGCTCCGAACCAAGTAAAAACAATCTATGTTAGCGTTGTGTTTTGCTTTTATTTTTCTGCTGCTTACTCTAATTCGACAACAAATTTTAAATCGCTATTCACAACCCCCCTAGCGAGCTCTACGATCCAACAAGTGGTATGAGAGCAAGTACCGCTCTGATTTGGTGCAACCACCAAACAGACAAAGGGGATGAAGTTTTTTTTTCACTTTCTTTTGATTTTCAGTTTTACGATATAATCCAAACTGGTATCATTACCTTTTTGGATATTATTTTTTTTTTGTTGCAAGTAAGCTGAACTGGTGTAACACCAATTCAATTTTTATTTTATTTTAATCCCGCACTACTAATCCAAGACCAAGTCTTAGGATTCATTTTCCTTTTCTTTCCTTGTGTGCAGAATCAATGTCTCAAATCGAAGGTTTTAGCATAGTTCGTCCACCTCTGTTTAATTGTGACGACTTCCCCTACTGGAAGAAACATATGGAGGTCTACTTGAAGACCGACTTCGACCAGTGGTTCAGCATCACCCGTGGCTACAAGGCGCCTATCGACAACTCGGGAAATCCATTGGACCCGGAACAATGGAATCTGGACATGAAGAAGAAAGTCCAGACGAATTTCAAAGCACTCAACACACTGCAATGTGGGTTGTCAAAGGAAGAACTGAACCGAGTGGGACCACACCAGAACCCAAAAGAACTTAGGGACAAGCTCGTCAAACTTCACGAGGGAACTAGCGACGCCATGGTAACCAAATGAGACCTCCTTTTAAATAAGTTATTTAATATTAAGATGCAGGAAGGAGAATTCATGAGTCAGCTTCACGCGAGGATCAAGGATATCCTTAACGAACTTCACGCTATCGGGCACCAAATGAGAACCGCGACTTGATCAGGTACGCTCTAAATGCGTTTCCTCGAAATGCATTGTGGGCATCCATAGTGGATGCCTACAAGATTTCGAAGAATCTTTCTAAATTAAAATTAGATGAGCTATTTTGTGAACTTGAATTACATGAGCAAACTAACGCCCAAACCGAGAAAGGTAGCGATTTGTTTACAGGTTCTTCTAAGGAAAAGACGAAGGCCAAGCCTGAACCTGAAGATGAGTCTGACCAAGATTCAGAAGACGAAGAGTACCTGGTGAACTTGGTAAGAAAGATATTCACCAGGAGAAAGAAGAACTTCAACAGAAAGAACTTGCAGAAGATCAACTCCACAACTGATCCAAGAAACGTGACCTTCTTCAGATGCAACAAGAAGGGTCACTACAAGAACGAGTGCCCAAAATTGAAGAACGACAAGCCAAAAGCAACCAAGAAGAAGACACTTAAAGCAACATGGGATGATTCGTCTTTAGAAGAATTAGAAGCCGATGAGCAAAGGCATCAAAGCCACCTCGCGCTGATGCCCAACGAATCAGAATCAGAGGATGAATCCGAAGACGGTCCGAACCAGAATCGAGCCATGAGTCCATACTCATTTTCGAATGTCCCGAAGAGGTATACCTTAGTTTAAATAATAAGTTTTTTAAAATTATTGCATGTTTAGATAGAAAGTTAACTGAAATTGAAAATCAAAATAAAATGCTCCTTGAGGAGAACCAACACCTCAATAAACAAATTACAAAATCTAATCCAAATCAAGTTTAAACACTTGAGGAGGAAAATTCAACACTAAAAATTGAAATCATAAAACTAAAAGGGCTTTTAGAAAAATTGACAGCTAGATCTAAAAATTTAGACCTTATCTTAAACAGTCAAAAGGTTGTTTACAATAAATCTGGACTTGGATACAAGTCAAATAAATCATTCATATCTCTAATAACTGAAAATAAACCACAAACTGAAGCCTGAGTTCCGAAAGTATGTCTAAATACACAAGTAGGATTAAATCAATACTATGTACCTAAAAATGAAATATATTATGTGAAATCAATTAAACCAAAGCAAAACCCTAAATCAACTAAACCTAAACCTAACCATAGAAATAACTATAAAACCAACTTAAACCAAGATTATCATCAAGTTGATAACAATTATAAAAGTAATCGACATAAACCCAAAACTAAAATTTAGCCCAGATCAATAATTCAGAGGGAGACTCCAAAATAGTTGCCACCTCCAAAATTAACCTACCCAGCAGGGTAATTAAGATTAGTTTAAAAAGGGACTCAGTTTAACTTGACCTACGGTACTGGTGAACTTTTGGATGATAGTAGTATCGAAAGCTCAGTCTATGCATGTCCAGGAAGATATGGTTTCGACCTGGTGCATTTGGTTGAGTGGAACTAACTGAAGCTACCCCTTACGGATCCTAACTAGTTAAACCAAGGTTTTGTACTAAGTTCAGTGGGTTGGACTATTTGGAAAACCTCGAAGGCATGGTTACTCTAATGATGTCCAAGTTACTCACCATACTCTAGAAGTTTATACAAAGAATGCCTATTTGTTGAACTCAAAGCAAAACCTGAGTCTAATACAAAGTTAAACCAAACTCTAAAAATTTAACATAACTTCATCTCACAAAAATTATAGGATTCATCAATTGAAAATATAGATCAGGTGAGATGACTAAGGACTTAAAATCGAATCGAATCGAATCAAATCAAATCGAATCGAATCCAATCAAATCGAATCGAATCACATTGAATCGAATCAAATCAAATCAAATTGAACCAAATCGAATCGAATTGAATCAAATCGAACCAAATTAAATTAAATCTAATTAAATTAAATTAAATTAAATTAAATCAAATCAAATTAAATTAAATCTAATTATATATAATTAAATTAAATTAAATCTAATTAAATAAAATTTAAAATTAAATTAAATTTAATTCAATTGAAAATTCAATTTCAAATTATTTTAAAAATTATTTTAAAAATTAATTTAACTTAAAAATTATTTTAAAAATTATTTTAACTTAAAAATTATTTTGAAAATTATTTTAACTTAAAAATTATTTTAAAATTAATTTAACTTAAAAATTATTTTTAAAATTAATTTAACTTAAAAAATTATTTTAAAAATTAATTTAACTTAATAAATTATTTTAAAAATTTATTTAACTTAAAAATTATTTTAAAAATTAATTTAACTTAAAAATTATTTTAAAAACTCATTTAATTTTAAAATTATTTTTAAAATTTTTTTTATTTTTTAAATTATTTTAAAATTAATTTAAATTAAAAATTAATTTATGTAATGCCCCAACCAAGCGGACCCCACCCGGACCGAATCGGGAACGCCACTAAAATTGCCCATCGGGTTGACGACTAGCTCCATAGACCACCGAAATTCCTTTCAGCGTGCTTTGTGCTCACTCGCACGCACCCCGGAAAACTTCCCAGGAGGTTACCTATCCTCAGATTTCTCCAAGCCAAGCACGCTTAACTTTGGAATTCTTATGTTTGTGTTTCCGAAAAGAAAGGTACACCTTGGTGATATGGATAGTACCATCTAACCTTTTTAAGTCATACTTAACCAGAATCTCAGAACCGGAGTATTACAATCACCCCCACTTAAAGACACAATGTCATCGTTGTGTAGCCACGAATCACACCACAGACAAATCCCAAAATCTCCCTCGCTTGGTGGTGCCCTGGGTGCTCCTATCACAGGCGCACTCACGGTCGCAAGGTCGCTCTGATACTATCTGAAAAGGAAGGTGCACCTTGGTGATATGGATAGTACCATCTAACCTTTTTAAATCATACTTAACCAGAATCTCAGAACCGGAGTATTACAATCACCCCCACTTAAAGACACAACGTCATCGTTGTGTAGCCACGAATCACACCACAGACAAATCCCAAAATCTCCCTCGCTAGGTGGTGCCCTGGGTGCTCTGGTGCCCTGGGTGCTCCTATCACAGGCGCAGTCATGGTCGCAAGGTCGCTCTGATACTATCTGTAACACCCCAATTCGGGCGGGCCCTACCCGGATCGAACCGGGAACGCCACAAGAATTGCCCATCGGATTGACGACTAGCTCCACAAACCACCGAAGGTCCTTTCAGCGTGCTTTGTCCTCACTCGCACGCATCCTGTAAAACTTCCCAGGAGGTCACTCATCCTTAGAATTCTCCAAGCCAAGCACGCATAACTTTGGAATTCTTAAGTTTGAGCTTCCGAAAAGAAAGATTCACCTTGGTGATATGAATAGTACCATCTAACCTTTTTAAGCCATACTTAACCAGAATCTCATAACTGGGGTATTACAATTTTAGTTAAATATTATTTTAAAATTAATTTAACTTAAAAACTATTTTAAAATCTAATTTAATTTTAAAATTATTTTAACTTAAAAATTGTTTTCAAAATTATTTTAACTTTAAAATTATTTTAAAATAAATTTAACTGAAAAATATTTTAAAAATTAATTTAACATAAAACTTATATTGAAAAATAATTTAATTTAAAAATAATTTTAAAAATTAATTTAACTTAAAAATTATTATAAAAATAATTTAACTTAAAAATTAATTTTGTATAGAAATTATTTTTAAAATTATTTTAACTTAAAAAATATTTCAAAATTAATCTAACATACAAATTATTTTAAAAATTAATTTATGTTAAAAATTATATTAAAAATTATTTTAAAAATTAATTTAAATAAAAAAAATATTTTAAAAATTAATTTAACTTAAAAATTATTTTCAAAATTATTTTAACTTAAAAATTATTTTAAAAATTATTTCAAATTAAAAATTATTTTATTATTTAAAAATTAATTTAACTTAAAAATTATTTTAATTTAAAAATTATTTTAAAAATTATTTTAATTTAAAAATTGTTTAAAAATTATTTTAACTTAAAAATTATTTTAACTTAAAAATTATTTTATTATTTTAAAAATTAATTTAACTTTAAAATTATTTTAAAAGTTATTTTAACTTAAAAAGTATTTCAAAAATTATTTTAACATTAAAATTATTTTAAAAAATATTTTAACTTAAAAATTATTTTAAAAATTAATTTAACTTAAAAACTATTTTGACATATAAATTCTTTTCAAATTATTTTTACTAAAAAATTATTTTATTATTTTAAAAACTAATTTAACTTAAAAATTATTATAAAAATTAATTTAACTTAAAAATTATTTTAACTTAAAAATTGTTTTCAAAATTATTTTATTGTTTTAAAAATTTATTTAACTTAAAAATTATTTTAAAAATTAATTTAACATAAAAAGTATTTTAAAATTTAATTTAACTTAAAAATTATTTTAAAAATTAATTTAACGTAAAAATTATTTTAAAAATTTATTTAACTTAAATTTTTTTTAAAAAATTAATTTAACTTAAAATTATTTTAAAATTAATTTAACTTATAGATTGTTTGAAAATTAATTTAACTTAAAAATTATTTTAAAAATTTATTGTACTTAAAAATTATTTGAACAATTAATTAAAAATTAATTTGACTTAGAAATTATTTTAAAAATAAATATAACTTAAAATTTATTTTAAAAATTATTTAACTTAAAAATTATTTTTTCTTAATAATTTTTTAAAAAAATTATTTTAACTTAAATTATTTTAAAAATTAATTTTACTTAAAAATGATTTTAAAAATAAATATAACTTAAAAATTATTTTAAAAATTAATTTAACTTAAAAATTATTTTAATAATTAATTTAACTTAAAAAAATTTTTAACTTAAAATTATTTTAAAAAATATTTTAACTTAAAATTATATTAAAAATTATTTTAGCTTAAAAAAAATCATTCTAAGTAAAAGTAAATTCAAACTTAAACTAATCTTAATTCCTACCTGTTGTAGTAAATCTAATGGATCTTGGACAGTGGTTGCTTGAAACATATGACTGGGGATCACACCAAGTTCACTGAACTAACCTACAAAAACTTAGGAACAGTTGCTTTGGGAATAACGATAAACTCAAGATAATTGGTATAGGTAACATTGAACTTAGAACTAACTTTATTATTACAAAAGTATTACTTATTAAAAATTTCAAGTATAATCTTCTTAGTATTTGTCAATTATGTGACATTGGATATAAGGTTAGGTTTTTATCTTCGGAATGTTTAATCAAGCACTTAGATAACCCTTCTATATGTTTATACCACTTGTTGATCGTCTTTGGGGTGTAAAAAGTATTTTTCACATTTTCAAATGTCACGAGTATGCATCAGATAAAAAAATTATAGAGAAAGAAGCTAGAAGGAAAAGATACAAGCTCACGCTGACACAAGTAATTTTTTACTTGGTTTAGAGCATTCGATGACTCCTACTCCAAGGCCCACACTCGTTGAATTCTTTCATTAGACAATCCACTAATAGTTCAAAATGTTACAAAATTGAATTACAAGAACGATAAGAAAATATTACCGACAATAGAGAAATTGAATAGAACTTGATCGTTTGTTGTGGGAGGAGTGTTACAACATCATAGGAGTTTTTTCGGTGCAGCACGTAAGAATGAAAGTTGTAGCACTTGATGTTCTAAACTTACTGGTCGAAGGCTGCTTTTATAGCCCCGTCTGAGCATTTGGATCCCCTCCCAGGCGTCTGGACTTGTGATGACATGGTGAGCACTCGTCGAAACTTCATCCTTGAAGTTTATCCACCTTCGGGCGTCCGGACCCCCTCCGGGTGCTTGGACTATTGACGTAGATTATGCCAGTTGTTGCACTCCAACTCAGCTTCTCAATGAATTTTTTGGTCTTGGCACCTGGACCAACTACGATCGCTCGGACCACTTGGGTGCCTGGCCAGGCTCCTAGTGTTAGGCCCTCCAGATCCATCAACTCTTTCATACTTGGTAAAGTAATTAGACCACAGATACTCTAACTTTAATCCACTTATTATTTATCAAAACCTGAGTTTGATCATTAGTGCAAATTACACCAATGCATCCAACTTGTAACACGAACTCTCTACAGTACAAATTTCATTAGAGGCCTTAGATAAAATAAATTCTAATTTATCATTGTCAATACCTAAAGATAGTTTATGATTCTTAACATCGATTATAGCCTCAGCTATGGAAAGAAACGACCTTCCTAGAATTATTGGATTCTTTGGGTCTTCATCTATGTTTAAGACCATGAAGTCTGTAGGGCAAATGAGACTACCTATCTCCATTGGTAGATCTTCTTTTTTACCCAAAGGGTATCTACAAGATCGATCTGCTAATTACAATGTCATGATGGTCAATTTAAGATCATTAAAATTCAATATTTTATATATAGAGTAGGAAATGAGACTTACATTAGCTCCAAGGTCGCAGAAAGCCTTACCAATAACTGTCGTACCGATCTTACATGGTATAGAGAAACTTTTTGGATCTTGAAGCTTAGGAGGTAGTGTGTCCAGAAGTAGAGCACTACATTCCTCTGTCAAAGCCATGATCTCATATCCTTTTCATCCTTTTCGTTCCTGTCTGAGAGCTTGCAAGATTAAACGCTGGGCAACAATGAGCGATGGCGAATAATGACTGTGATGTCGATGAACAGGGGAGGATCCGAGAAAACCACAACGGACCTCACAAACACCTAAATGCAGAACGATAGACCCGAGAAAACCAAAGTGGATTTATGAATAATACCTCGCAAAAAGAAACTCTGGCGAGGTGTCTCCGTGGGCCGGCAGAGGCTCGGCAATCCAATGGGTGTTTTCCTCTCCTGCACACAATGAGACCAACCAACAAAGCGTTAGTGACCTAAGACCGGGGTGGGAATCCCTGGCTAGGCCCTTTGACGCTCAAGTTAGTCTCCGGCGAGAAGAAAGGGAAATAGTGTGGAAGAAGATGAAAATTAGGGTTTGATTCTGATGCAATACATATGTTCGCGTACTTGGCCAGTGGAGAGGATTCCCCTTTTTATTCCACCTAATATAACCTCCACAGTCATGAGGTGGACCCCGGTTTGTTAAAGTTTGTTAAGAGATGACGTAAGTCGAAACTGCAATAATAGTTTAAGGAAGCTTTTTCTTACCCCAGATGTACCTTCTTTGTCGTTTAGCATACTTGTGAAGACTTCTAGAAGCTATTTGCCGTCAAATTAATTCAGTTGTCATATTATCACATATTGTTATGGTTCACCTATTACATACACTTGATTAGTCACATAAGCCCATTTTGCATATATGAGAAATATCTTCTGTTTGTACTAGTCTCGGCTGGTATTCTATACTCGATCGGTTATTTATACCCGACCAGGACTGCACTATTATAAATATGTCAGAAATCGTGCAAGGTTGAAGACCTTTATGCTCGATCTACTTTTCATACTCGGCCGGTCTATTAAGCACGACCGATCCTACCTTATCGACTGAGATTAACTAGTCGGGCGTATATAGGCCTTCAGGACATCTTAATACTAAGTGCTTCTACGTTCGATCGGTCCCTTACACTCGGCCGATCTTTGCCTACCGAAGTCATATGCTCGTCCGGTCTATTGAGCTGACCGATCCTACCTTATTGACCGAGATCAACCAGTCGGGTGTATAGAAGCACTATTACCCGGTAGCCCTTCATTCAGTCGGCCGTATGCTATGGATCGTGTCAGACTAAATACCTCTGTGCTCGGCCGATCTACAGAACCCGGCCAGCCTTTGTTCGCCGAACTTATAGGCTTGGTCGATCTATTACGTTCGTCCGATCTTTGCTCGCAAGTTTAAGAACTTCTACGCCCGGCCGACTCTCTATGCTCGACTGTCCTCCCAATTGCAGTCACTGAGAGATGCACATGCTACTGAATTAACTAATCAATTATCTGCTTTGAACCTCAAAGAGACTACTCTAAAGGCTGCCTAGGAGGAACTAGCATATTATAAGGCTAACAAAGACACCCATTTCGAAGAGTACAAAAAGGCCTATCTCAAATCTCCTGATTTTCTTTTTCTGGTCTCAAAATTTTCATAAATTCCATTAAGTTCATAATAAAGGAAGGAGTAGAGCAGCTAAAGGAGTTGAAGTTATTGGTTGCGGATCCTCCTCCCAACTTTCCTAATACGAGGAGGATAGTAAAGAATCGCACTCCCCCCCCCAAACTTCTTTCCCCAATTATTGTAATGGGGGCAAGATTATAACTCCCCCCTTCTTGTGAACTCTCATTTAGAATGTTTTTTATGAACTTCCCCCTGATATTACTTGTGCCTCCTATGTATTTCTTTGCTGATAAGTTACCTTTGCACAGGTCGACTAATTGACTGATTATGTTTAGGCGTGTGTGGCTTAGGTTTGTAACACCCGCAAAATTTTTAGCTATACATATGTGTAAATCCCGAAAAATTCCAGAATTTGTTTTAGAAATATAGTATGATTTTTCTGGAATTTTTAGATATTTTTCCGGAATTTTCCGAGTAGCGGAAGCAGCAAAAATAATTGGAACCGTAAAATAGCTTAGGCGGGAATCGAACCCGAGACCTATGGTTTACGGATAAGTTTAGTAACCGGTGAACCCAGCAGGGCCGTGCTGAAAGGAAGGAGAACCAAATATATTTATATTAGAGTTGGGTTCATTAAACCACTTAATATAAATATAAACTTAAGTTGGGATTTGGGTTATTTTATATTGGTTTTACCGTGACCTATTCCTCACCCTAGCCCTCACGCCGACTCCTCCTTCTCCTCTCCCTCACGCACGGTACACCAAGCCCCAAGGGCCAAGGGAACATCTCCCGGCGACGACTCCAACACAAAAAGGGTCCTTCTCCGCGAGAGGAACGCGAGGACGGAAGCGGTTCGTCGAGCGGACAGTTTTCCGGAAACACCTAGCGAATAGAATCGTAAGAAAACCTTGCGATTGAGGTAAGAAACCCCTCACCTGCAGTATAATTGCTCTCGCTTGTTAGTTTTGGCGTTAGTTCAGTAATTTTACAGTTCTCAGTTTTAGGGTGTGTTTTTAGCGCACACCAAGCATTCGGTAGAATGCCCAGTTCAGAAGGATGCACCAATAGGCGTCCTAACAGCATGTAAAATATATTAGAAACATTTTATTCAGTTGGTTATCAGTTATCACAGCTATATGGATCAGATATCCATTGGGTAGGCTCCCACAGTAGCCTCTAGGTTCAGATAACCTAGCTCTAGGTTCAGATAACCTAGAACAGCAAAGTAAAATAAAACAGTATTCAGTATTTTACTTTTATTCAGTTGGCACTGTACTTGGATCAGATATCCATGGGCTGGACTCCCACATTCGTCCCTAGTTTCAGATAACCTAGTAACCCTGCTGCCGGGTCTCGTAGGGATGCGCGCACAGTAAGTACAGTTGCCAGGGCCCAACAGCATGTTTAGTATTTTCATCTACTATATGTATAGTTTTCAAATTTGAAACCAGTGATGAGAACACAAATTTAGCGTTCAGTTCAGTTCAGGTTCAGTTTACATGATTTGAGTTCGTGTACAGATTTAGATATATGCATGACTAGTTCAGTTCATGCTCAGTTTATAAATATGCCATGTTCAGTTTATATGTTATGCCATGCTTTGTGTGATTCCATGCCATGCCATGCTTGCATGCTCAGTTTAGTTTCAAACTGCATGTTTTAAAAACATAATCGCATCGTTGCATGTTTTTGTGAGGTAGATGGTTTCTTACTAAGCTTATTGGCTTACAGATACTACTTTTCTTATACTGCAGATACCGGTAAAAGAAAAGTGGATTAGCGGAGGCTGGAGGGCGATGCTACGATGATGTGTGTGTGCAAGGGGTCTGGAATAAAGATCCTTGGGATCTATACGTTTTTATTTCAGTTTAGCACTTATCATGTCTAGTTTGATACTTAGTCTTGTTACTAATTGTTCTAGCTTAGTAACTATGTTTTGTTAGCTTATCATGTTTAGAACAATAGTACTTATATGCTAGAATGTATCTTCATTGTTTTAGAACTATTGTGTGATGTTTTGGCACGCCAAAGTGCTGAAATCAGAACTCTCGAGTGAAATCAGACACTGATCGGTGCCCAGACCGATCAGGGTCTGAGCTGTTCCACTGGATCGGTCAGCCGACCGATCCAGCGAGATACAGTATGCTACTGTATCCTCCTGGATCGGTTGGCCGACCGATCCAGCTCGATACAGTAGCCTCGGAGGAAATTTCCAGGTGCATGGATCGGTCAGCCGACCGATCCAGCATCGAACAGTAGGCATCTCAGCGCCTCCAGGTGCCTGGATCGGTCTGCAGACCGATCCAGACACACCTGGATCGGTCTGCCGACCGATCCAGCCTCTGCTGGATCGTTCCGTAGACCGATCCAGCAGGGCATAGAATCGCAGTAAGATTGATCGATCCGTGGATCGATCAGCAGCTAGCTGGGAAGTTAGTTTGAGTTCCTAGCTCAGATGGGAGGTCAAGCATTCTCCTTAGCACATGTACACCAACCGGAAAGGGTCTTGAATCCTTCCTTATAACAGCATGGGTGCATCAGTTATCAGATTAATAGAGTCAGTTAGTGAAAATTTTATTTTACCTAGTTTTCCGCACAGTACGGCACAGTAGTTTCAGTAGTTAATGTAGCGATCCGGCTCACAGCCTAGTACCCAGGAGTTGGGTCGTTACAGAGTGGTATCAGAGCAGTGTTCCATACTTCCTACACACACATCAGCATTGTACCTGCAGCTTCCAAGTAAGAACATCTCTCACTCAGTTTTGTTTTCAGCTTTCATATCAGTTATATGTGCTTTCATGTTTGCTCGCATGTTGGTAGTTAATTAATTCATGTTTACAGTGATAGTATTTAACATGTTACCAGTAGTTAACTATAACATGATAGCCTAGTTATATATATATGTTCTTTGCTATTTAGAAAATGGTAAGAGGACGTCCAGCTAAGAAAGCAGCAGCGGCTGAGCCCCAGCATGAGGCAGGCAGTTCAGTGCCTCCCCCAGACCTTACAGCATTAGTGGCTCAGCTACAACAGCAGTTAGCTGAACAGCAGCAGGAGATAGCCTCCTTAAAGGCTAACCAGCAGACTACTCCCCCAGTCACTCCAGTACCGAACCTCACGACTCCAGTAATCACAGAGGTAGTACCAGCTCAGCCTGCAGTACCAGTCCCAGTAGCCCCAGTAGCAGGGGCTAAGAGAGAAGCTTACCTTATCCAGTGGCAGAGAATTAAGCCCGAGAACTTCTCAGGCACCAGCGAACCATGGGATGCTCAGGCATGGTTTAAAACACTGGAAAGCACGATGGAGCTTCTAGATTGGCCAGAGCACGAAAAGGTGAAGTGTGCCTCCTTCTGTTTAACAGGAGACGCACGCATGTGGTGGGAGCGGATTAAACCGAAGTGGCCAGTAAACCAGATGACATGGGCCAACTTTGAGAAAGAATTCTTCGAGGAATTCTTTCACATGCAAGTCACGAACCGACACTATGACGAGTTTACAGAGTTTCGTCAGGGCAACCTATCAGTTCAGGAGGCCGTGAAGAAATTCAACAGGTTGGCCCGTCTGTGTCCAGAACTAGTCAGCTCAGAGAAGGAACGAGTACGCTTGATGCTGAAGATGCTCAGACCAGAGATCGCAATGAATGTGGCTGGTGGTGTTCATAGGCCACAAACCACAGAGGAGTGAGTAGTGCTCGATCACGAGCACCCAGAAGCAGATTTCCACAGAACCCAAGGGACAAGCTGGCTCAGGTACTCAGCAGAAACAACAAGGGCATAGCTCCAACTGGAAGGGGAAACGCAAGGCAAGCAGTGACCCAAAAGGAGGACCAGCTGGAAAACATTCCAGACATCCCAAGTGTGCTACTTGTGGGAAACATCATCCAGGAGTTTGCCGCAAGGGTACGCGAGGTTGTTTTGAATGTGGACAGGAAGGGCACATGGCTAAGCAGTGCCCGAACAAGATCAGTCTTCCTCCTCGAACAATGGAGCTCAACCCCACACGATGTATGCAGCCTTAGATGGTCCACAGATCAGTCAGGGCAGATTAGAAGCCCCCACAGCTAACACAAATGCCAGGATTTTCTCACTGACCAGAGAGGACATAGCAAATGCCTCGACAGTTGTCACAGGTCAGATCAATATTTTACTGCATAATGCAACTGTCTTATTCGATACTGGGGCAACCCACTCTTATGTATCCAGGGCATTTGCCGAGAAATTAGCAACACCTCCAGAGGTACTCAATAGTCAGTTTCTGACAACACTACCCTCAGGAGACATTATGACATCTACACACTGGCTCAGAGCCGTGCCAGTCATTATAGAAGACAGAGAACTTTTTGGTGATCTGATAGTGCTAGAAATGACGGACTACGATGTCATCTTTGGAATGGATTTTCTGATCAGATACGACGCTTCTATAGAGTGCCTAAAGTCATATTCCAACCTGAAGCAGGAGTACAGTTTGAGTACACGGGGAAGCCAAAGAGGAAAGCCAGGAAGTTTCTCTGAGCAGTGAGAGCACAACAGCTATTGGATTCAGGGTGCATGGGATTTTTAGCAAATGTAGTCAACACCAGCCAGGACAAGAACCAACAGCTATCAGAGGTTCGAGTCGTTTGTGACTACCCAGCAGTCTTCCCTGAAGAGCTACCAGGCTTAGCACCAGACAGGGAGATTGAATTTGAGATAGAGCTCATTCCCGGCACAAATCCAATTTCCAAGGCACCGTACCGCATGGCTCCAGCAGAACTGAAGGAACTTCAGGAGCAATTACAGGAGCTTCTTGACAAGGGTTTCATACGCCCTAGTCACTCACCATGGGGAGCACCTGTGTTGTTCGTGAAGAAGAAGGATGGAAGCATGCGCTTATGCATAGACTACCGTGCTTTGAACCAGGTCACAATTAAAAACAGGTACCCTCTTCCCAGGATAGATGACCTGTTTGACCAGCTAAAGGGAGCCACAGTGTTCTCTAAAATTGACCTCAGATCAGGATATCACCAGGTTAAAGTCAAGGAAGGTGATATACCTAAAACAGCCTTCAGGACTAGATACGGACATTATGAGTTCGTAGTCATGCCTTTCGGCGTGACAAATGCCCCAGCTACATTCATGGACCTCATGAACAGAGTATTCAGAGAATACTTAGACAAGTTTGTCATCGTGTTCATCGATGACATTCTTATCTATTCAGGTACTCAGGAGGACCATGCAGAGCATCTGAAGACAGTTTTGCAGATCCTTCAGCAAAACCAGCTGTACGCCAAATTCACGAA
This sequence comes from Zingiber officinale, assembly GCF_018446385.1. Lineage (NCBI taxonomy): Eukaryota > Viridiplantae > Streptophyta > Magnoliopsida > Zingiberales > Zingiberaceae > Zingiber > Zingiber officinale. The sequence goes on from NC_055994.1 coordinate 55,544,959, forward strand.
ATGTGAATTTTGGCTAGACCAGGTAGCCTTTCTAGGTCACATCATCTCCAAGGATGGTGTTATGGTAGATCCCAGCAAGATAGAAGCGGTAAGTAACTGGAAGAGACCCAGGAACGTCAGTGAAATCAGAAGCTTTCTGGGATTGGCAGGCTACTACAGGAAATTCGTAGAGGACTTCTCCAGGATAGCCTCCCCACTGACAGCTCTCACCAGGAAGAACAAGAAATTTCAGTGGACAGAGGACTGCGAAAACAGCTTCAGCGAACTAAAACGGAGATTCGACATCTACAGCGACGCCTCTAAATTGGGATTAGGAGCAGTACTGATGCAGCAGGGCAAGGTGATCGCCTATGCCTCCAGACAACTCAAGGATTATGAGAGGAACTATCCTACTCACGACCTTGAGCTTGCAGCAGTGGTGTTCGCTCTCAAGATTTGGAGACATTATCTGTACGGAGCTCAGTGCAGAGTGTATACAGATCATCAAAGTCTGAAGTATTTCTTTACTCAGAAGGATCTGAATATGCGACAGCGCAGATGGTTAGAACTGGTCAAAGATTATGACATAGATATCCTCTACCATCAGGGAAAGCTAATAAGGTAGCAGACGCACTCAGCAGGAAGTCTAGTGCTACCTTATTATCTTTAGCAGCTATGTCACCACCCCTGAGGAAGGAGATTACAACTTTTAGTCTCGAAATTATAGTTGGGCAGCTTTCCACAATGTCCTTAGCATCTACCTTGCTTGATGATATCCAGACAGCTCAGGAGCAGGATCCTGAAATCCAGAAAATCAAGCAAGGGTTAGCAGAATCAGAAAGTGGAGAGTTCAGAGTGTCCGCCAGTGGGGTAGTGTACTGTGGTGACAGACTTTGTGTTCCAGATCAGGAGGAACTACGAAAGCAGATTCTAGACGAGGCTCACAGGACTCCCTATGCGATGCATCCTGGTTCCACCAAAATGTATCAGGATCTAAAGAAACGATTTTGGTGGCCTGGGATGAAGCGAGATATCGCCAGATACGTCAGCATCTGTCTAACCTGTCAAAGGGTTAAGGCAGAACATCAGCGACCAGGAGGAGTTCTGCAGCCGATCCAGATTCCAGAATGGAAGTGGGAGGATATCTCTATGGACTTCATAGTGGGGTTACCCAGAACCACGAATGGTTTTGATGCCATTTGGGTAATAGTCGACAGGTTGACTAAATCAGCCCACTTCTTAGCTATCAGAATATCCTATTCCATGGAGCAACTAGCTCAGTTGTATCTCAAGGAGATAGTCAGGCTGCATGGAGTCCCACGAACCATTATATCAGACAGAGACAGCAGATTTACATCACACATGGGCACCTAAACCTTCCATCCTCGCGATGGTGAAGCGAGTTCAAGATATGCTCCAAGGCCTAGATTTCAGGAAGTTGGTGCAAATATGAGTGCATACAACATATCGCCACTATCGGCATGGCACCTTATGAGGCACTCTATGGGTGGAGGTGCAGATCACCAATCTGCTGGTATGAGAGTGGTGAACAGAAGGAACTAGAGCTTCAGACAGATCTAGTAGCAGATACCACAGCAGCCATACAGCAGATTCGCCAGATGTTAGGGACCGGCCACCACCGACAGCAACGCTCTGCCCCTACACGACGCAGACCCCTAGAGTTTTCAGTTGGGGATACAGTTTTCCTCAGAGTAGCTCCCATGAAGGGAGTCATGCGTTTTGGGAAGAAGGGCAAGCTAGCTCCCAGATATGTGGGACCCTACCTTATCACGAAGAGAGTGGGAAAGGTAGCATATGAGCTAGAGCTACCCCAGGAGATGTCAGCCGTCCACAACGTATTTCATGTCTCCATGCTGAAGAAGCATATTCCAGACGCCACCCAGGTGATTGAGCCCCAGATGGTACAGGTCCGTGATGATCTCAGCTATGACAGTCGGCCTATTCAGATAATAGACCGAGCAGTAAAGAAATTACGAAACAAGGAAGTGCCATTAGTCAAAGTCAGTTGGCAAAACCACACAGCAGCAGAGGCGACCTGGGAGACAGAGGCCAGCATGAGACAGAAGTACCCAGAATTGTTTTAAGTTCGGGGACGAACTTTTTATAAGGTATGGGGGATTGTAAAGCCCGAAAAATTCCAGAATTTGTTTTAGAAATATAGTATGATTTTTCTGGAATTTTTAGATATTTTTCCGGAATTTTCCGAGTAGCGGAAGCAGCAAAAATAATTGGAGCCGTAAAATAGCTTAGGCGGGAATCGAACCCGAGACCTATGGTTTACGGATAAGTTTAGTAACCGGTGAACCCAGCAGGGCCGTGCTGAAAGGAAGGAGAACCAAATATATTTATATTAGAGTTGGGTTCATTGAACCACTTAATATAAATATAAACTTAAGTTGGGATTTGGGTTATTTTATATTGGTTTTACTGTGACCTATTCCTCACCCTAGCCCTCACGCTGACTCCTCCTTCTCCTCTCCCTCACGCACGGTACACCAAGCCCCAAGGGCCAAGGGAACATCTCCCGGCGACGACTCCAACACAAAAAGGGTCCTTCTCCGCGAGAGGAACGCGAGGACGGAAGCGGTTCGTCGAGCGGACAGTTTTCCGGAAACACCTAGCGAATAGAATCGTAAGAAAACCTTGCGATTGAGGTAAGAAACCCCTCACCTGCAGTATAATTGCTCTCGCTTGTTAGTTTTGGCGTTAGTTCAGTAATTTTACCGTTTTCAGTTTTAAGGTGTGCTTTTAGTGCACACCAAGCATTCGGTAGAATGCCCAGTTCAGAAGGATGCACCAATAGGCGTCCTAACAACATGTAAAATATATTAGAACATTTTTATTCAGTTATTTATCAGTTATCACAGCTATATGGATCAGATATCCATTGGGTAGGCTCCCACAGTAGCCTCTAGGTTCAGATAACCTAGCTCTAGGTTCAGATAACCTAGAACAGCAAAGTAAAATAAAACAGTATTCAATATTTTACTTTTATTCAGTTGGCACTGTATTTGGATCAGATATCCATGGGCTGGACTCCCACAGTCGTCCCTAGGTTCAGATAACCTAGTAACCCTGCTGGATTCGGAACTTGCAATCCCGGGTCTCGTAGGGATGCGCGCACAGTAAGTACAGTTGCCCGGGCCCAACAGCATGTTTAGTATTTTCATCTACTATATGTATAGTTTTCAAATTTGAAACCAGTGATGAGAACACAAATTTAGCGTTCAGTTCAGTTCAGGTTCAGTTTACATGATTTGAGTTCGTGTACAGATTTAGATATATGCATGACTAGTTCAGTTCATGCTCAGTTTATAAATATGCCATGTTCAGTATATATGTTATGCCATGCTTTGTGTGATACCATGCCATGCCATTCTTGCATGCTCAGTTTAGTTTCAAACTGCATGTTTTAAAAACATAATCGCATCGTTGCATGTTTTGTGAGGTAGATGGTTTCTTACTAAGCTTATTGGCTTACAGATACTACTTTTCTTATACTGCAGATACCGGTAAAAGAAAAGTGGATTAGCGGAGGCTGGAGGGCGATGCTACGATGATGTGTGTGTGCAAGGGGTCTGGAATAAAGATCCTTGGGATCTATACGTTTTTATTTCAGTTTAGCACTTATCATGTCTAGTTTGATACTTAGTCTTGTTACTAATTGTTCTAGCTTAGTAACTATGTTTTGTTAGCTTATCATGTTTAGAACATTAGTACTTATATGCTAGAATGTATCTTCATTGTTTTAGAACTATTGTGTGATGTTTTGGCACGCCAAAGTGCTGAAATCAGAACTCTCGAGTGAAATCAGACACTGATCGGTGCCCAGACCGATCAGGGTCTGAGCTGTTCCACTGGATCGGTCAGCCGACCGATCCAGCTCGATACAGTAGCCTCGGAGGAAATTTCCAGGTGCATGGATCGGTCAGCCGACCGATCCAGCATCGAACAGTAGGCATCTCAGCGCCTGGATCGGTCTGCAGACCGATCCAGACACACCTGGATCGGTCTGCCGACCGATCCAGCCTCTGCTGGATCGTTCCGTAGACCGATCCAGCAGGGCACAGAATCGCAGTAAGATTGATCGATCCGTGGATCGATCAGCAGCTAGCTGGGAAGTTAGTTTGAGTTACTAGCTCAGATGGGAGGTCAAGCATTCTCCTTAGCACATGTACACCAACCGGAAAGGGTCTTGAATCCTTCCTTATAACAGCATGGGTGCATCAGTTATCAGATTAAAAGAGTCAGTTAGTGAAAATTTTATTTTACCTAGTTTTCCGCACAGTACGGCACAGTAGTTCCAGTAGTTAATGTAGCGATCCGGCTCATAGCCTAGTACCCAGGAGTTGGGTCGTTACAATATGGGTATTATCTTTTAGAATAAAAGGAAAAGGGAAATAGAACCAAAAAGAAATAAAAAGATAGAGAAGTTAAGGCTTGAACCTTGAACCCCTCATAATAGATAAAGCTAAATTGATGTATGATAACCAATAGAGTCATGAATGATATGTGATTAGCAAAGAATGGAAATTTGTTGTTAAAAGCAAGAGTATGATTAAGTAAGGAAGCAAGAAAATGTCAAGTAGCTTTCCTCCTCTTTCTCTTGGTTAAGAGAAGAAGCAAGCAAAAGACAAGTTGCCTTTTTCTTCTTTCTTCTTTCTATTTTCGTGAGAATGAATGAGGGTGAGGGAATAGAGGAATCAAGGGGATGAATTGTGACTTTTTTTCCCTTTTTCCTCATTGCGGATAAATAGGAATGAGAGAAGAGAAGGGAAAGAAAGGATGGCTACTTCTTCCTCCTTCTTCTTCCTCCTCCTTCTTTCTCCTTCTTCATCCTCCACCGAGACCTAAAACTCTCCCCTCTCCCATTTCCGAATCCCAAGCTAATGTTTTCTCCCTAAGAAAACTAATTCACAAGAAGAAGTCCTCAAGATCTACTCCTTATAATCAAGAGAAGCAAAAAGGGAGAACTAGAAGGAGAAGCTTTCTTCTTCCTCTTCACAAGGGTACCTTCTTTTAAGAAAAAAAAAACCAAGCAAGAGGAAGTAAGTATCCCTTCACCTGCGGTACAAGTAGTTCATGTGTTTTTCCATGAGTTTAGATTGCTGAAAAATCTAGGGCTGCTTCTTGAAACTTTCGGCCACCAAAGTATAAAAAAAAAAACTTAAGGAAGCTTAAGACCTAAACTAAACATGCTCACTACGTTTCTTATGATATGTACCCTATGATAGGAGAGTAGTTTAGTGTTCTTATGCTTGTACGTTACTTAGAACTTAGATTCATATTCTTTAAACTTTCGGCCAAGGCATGAATAAAAGACCTAGGAAAGCTTAAGACCTAACTAAACATGCTCACGATATCCCTTATGATATGTAACTTAGGATATGAGTTTTGTTTAGAATTCTAATATTTTTTTTATGTTGCTTGAAATCTAGATCTGTGCCTAGTAGGTTTCGGCCATGATAGAAATGAAGGCCTAGGAGAGTTTAAAATTTAATCTATCATACTCATGACTTTCTTTATGATATGGTATGAAGATTTCTTAGTGTTTTCATACTTGTATGTTGCTTGAAACCTAAATGCATGCCACTTTAGGGTTTTAGGGTTTCGGCCATGATAGAAATGAAGGTCTAGGAGAGTTTAAAATTTAATCTATCATGCTCATGACTTTTCTTATGATATGGTATGAAGATTACTTAGTGTTTTCATGCTCGCATGTTGCTTGGAACCTAGATGCATCCCACTTTAGGGTTTCGGCCATGATGGGATTAAGGGTCTAAGAAAGCTTAAAATCAAATCTAACATGCTCATGGTTTTCCTTATGATATGATATGAAGTTAGCTTGATATTCTTATGCTTGTATGTTACTTAGAATTAGTTTCATGCTCCTTAAACATTCGGCCATAACATGATTAAAATACCTAGGAAGCTTAGAACCTAAACTAAACATGCTCATGATGTTCCTTATGGTATATGATATGAAGTTGGTTTAGGGTTTACATGCTTTTATGTTACTTGTAACCAAGATCCATGCTTGGCAAGTTTCGGCCATAACAAGATTAAAAGACCTAGGAAGCTTAGAACCTAAACTAAACATGCTCATGATGTTCTTTATGATAAGTGCTATGAAGTTGGTTTAGGGTTCATATGCTTTTATGTTGCTTGTAGCCTGGGACAATACCTTGCATGTTTCGGCCACTCCATGGAATTAGGGTTAGAGACCCAATTATGATTTACTATGTGTCTCACATGCTATGATATGAATTAGGAGATGATAGTTAATGTTTTCCATGCATGATTATGTTTCCCTATGATATGTTATATGCTCATTTATGTATGCTTATGAATCATGCATGCTAATGACTCTTATGATGGGCTATATGCTCAAGTATGCATGCTTTACGATATGACAAGAAAAGGCCTAAGAGATGCTTCCCTATTAGTTGGGATTAAGAGCACTCTTTATGATATGACAAGTAAAGGCCTAAGAGTTGCTTCGCTATTAGTTGGGACTGAGAGTACAGTTCATGATATGATAAGTAAATATGACATGCTACTTTACTTTTTTATATGGCTTGTACCGGACCTTAGTGTCCAAGGGATGGGCTCTTTAGTTCGCCCCTAGGTCGACGGTCGTAGTACGGACCAAGTTCCCTAGTAGGTTCGGGACTAGCTACCCCGTCCTAGGGATTGCGCGCATTTATGTTATGTGGTACATAGCTGGGCCCTCATGTTGAGATTATATTTAAGTATTATATGATATGTTTTTCTTAAAAGACATCTTGCACATGACATGATGCATGTTTTTGAAAGACATCTTACATATACTTTTATGATACGATATGTTATGATATGATATGACATGATGCTCTTTTATGATATGATATGTTATGATATGATATGACATGATGCTCTTTTAGGATATGATATGTTATGATATGATATGACATGATGCTCTTTTAGGATATGATATGTTATGATATGATAAGACATGATGCTCTTTTATGATATGATATGTTATGATATGATATGACATGATGCTCTTTTATGATATGATATGACATGATGCTCTTTTATGATACGATATGTTATGATATGATATGACATGATGCTCTTTTATGATATGATATGTTATGATATGAAATGACATGATGCTCTTTATGATATGATATGTTATGATATGATATGACTCTTTCATGATATGATACGTATGACATGATACTCTTATATAAGATGATATGATATGTTATGATGCTCTTTTACATGATATGATGTTTAGATGATTATGTCTCCATGCTATATGCTTATGTGATTATGCTATGATATATGTTTTTTTTTGTGAGTTGGAAAGAATCTTACTAAGCCTGTGTGCTTATAGTTTACTTTCCTTGTACCGCAGATAAAGGTAAAGGATGGATAAACTAAGGGAGCAGCAGGAGGGGCAAGAGATGTATGTGGTGGTGGCTCGGCTATGGAAAAAGACCTGCTTATGTTAATTTATGCTTGATATGAACTACGCCTACCCTATGTTAATGTTTTGCATGATTACTTAACACTTATTCATGCTTATGTAGGAAATTGATATCATGACTTCTTAAATTTAAAATTATGCTAAACATACTCACATGATTATAGATGTTTAGATAATTAGTTATTTGTGTTTAAAAGAAAAGAAAAATATATAAATAAATACTTCCGCTGCTTTAGAAATAGATTAATATGCATGTATGTTCCCGTAACCCCGTCATATTAGAAGGGCGGGCGTTACAAGTTGGTATCAGAGCGAGGTTAGCCTTCCCACTACACACACGTCAAGACTCCATCCTGCCGCTCCAAGTAAGAATCTTTATACTTACTCTATTTCTTTATGCATGATAAGAAATGCTTTTAGTATGCATGAACATAAGTATAACTGATACAAATTTCCTTTATGTATGATAAGCGATGTTTTAATATGCACGGATATAAGTAGGGATGATCATGGACTTATGCTAGCCTTATTGTCATTTATGAAGATAGATATGGCTAGAAGACGCGGTAATAGGACCGATGAGACAGTGACTCCACCAGATCTGACACATGTAGTCACAGACCTCCAGCGTCAGATCACGGAACAACAACAAGTAATCACTACTTTGATGAATCAGCAAGGAAAGCCTGTCACTCCGCCAGCAAATCAGAATACATTGCCCGTCATACCTACAGCTGCACCAGTACCACCGGTAGCCCCTGCCCCAGTGGTCCGACAGGAGACTTACTTAATACAATGGCTAAGGCTGAAGCCGGAGAACTTCTCGGGTACTTGTGAGCCATGGGACGCCCAAGCCTGGTTCAAGACAGTGGAAAGTATAGTGGAACTGCTGGACTGGCCCGTACCAGAAAAGATCAAGTGTGTGTCATTTTGCTTTTATGGAAACGCAAGAATGTGGTGGGAAAGGGTTAAGATCAAGAGACAAGTTAATCAGATGAACTGGGCGGACTTCGAAGCAGAGCTCTTTGAGGAGTTTTTCCATATGCGGGTAACAAACCGACATTATGACGAGTTCACCGAGTTCTGGCAAGGTGACTTATCAGTTAACGAAGCAGTGAAGCGCTTTAACCGTCTCGCACACCTCTGCCCAGAGTTGGTCAGCACGGAAATAGAAAGGGTCAAACTAATGCTGAAGATGCTCCGACCCGAGATATCTTTGAATGTGGCCGGCGGAATTAATAGACCGCAGACTACAGAAGAGCTGGTCAGCAGTGCCCTGATCACTAAACACTATCAGAAGGCGATGAACGAGAGTAAGAACCAAGCACAGACAGAAGGACAGAAACCTCAAGATACCAGAGCAAGCTGGAAAGGAAACCCTAATGGAAAAAAGAAAGCAATGGAACAATGCTAAAGGTGGTCTAGCGAATAAGAAACCTAAGTACCCTCAGTGTACCACTTGTGGGAAGCAGCATTCCGGGGTATGCCACAAGGGTACGGAAAAGTGCTACAGTAGCGGATGGGAAGGAGATATGGCCAGAGACTGCCCTATCCAGTTTCAGGCACCATCCCAGCAGTATTACCAGAACAGGAGTGCCCCCTCACAGCTACACCAAATGCAAGCTGCCATAGAAGGTACTACGATTAGCCAAAGGAGATTGGAAGCCCCGCGAGTTACGACGAATGTCAAGGTTTTCTCTCTCACCAAAGAAGATGTGGCGAGTGCTTCTACAGTTGTCACATGTCAGCTACCTATTTTCAGTCAGTATGCTACTGTGTTATTTGATACTGGGGTGACACACTCGTTTGTCTCTACACCCTTCATGAAAAAGATAGACATGCCACCCCAAGCCTTAGATCACAAGTTCTTAACGACCCTGCCTTCGGGAGAAGTGATGCCATCTAATCATATGCTGTGAGCCGTGCCTATCCAAATCGTAGACAGAGAACTCTACTGCAATCTGACATGCAGGAATATGATAGTACATTGGGCATGGATTTCCTGAGCAAGTACGGTGCTTCAATAGAGTGTCGTAAGAGAAAAGTGATTTTCTGGCCTGAAGAAGAACCGATGTTTGAATTTATTGGGAAACCAAGGGAAATTTGGTGCTACGGGGCCGAAAATGTGTCCGGACAGCTCTCTACCCTGACTATAGCACCGACGCTGTTCGATGATATATTGGGGAAGCAAACCCGTGATCCAAGCATCCAGAGGATCAAGCAAGAAGTCCTAGAGGGAAAGAATAATGGATTCAGTATCACTGACAGTGGAATATTATACCTCAAGGATCGCTTATGTATTCCCGACGACCCTGAGTTGCGAAAGAAGATACTGGAAGAAGCCCACGCAACACCCTATGCGATGCATCTTGGATCCACCAAGATGTACCAAGACCTGAAAAAGAAATTCTGGTGGTCTGGTATGAAAAGAGACGTGGCTCAGTATGTCATTACCTGTCTGACCTGCCAGAGGGTTAAAGCAGAACACCAGAGACCTGGAGGATTACTACAGCCAATCCAAACTTCAGAATGAAAATGGGAAGATATCTCTATGGACTTTATTTCAGGATTACCTAAAACAAACGGCTACGATGCTATATGGGTAATCGTAGACAAATTAACAAAATCCGTCCATTTCCTAGCAATCAAGATGACCTATTCGATTGAGCAACTGGCTCAATTATATGTCAAGGAAATTATTAGATTACATGGGATTCCTAAGACCATTATTTCTGACAGAGATGGTCACTTTATTTCACATTTTTAGGAATGTGTTCAGAAGGCTCTTGGCACAAAGCTATTGTTCAGTACTGCCTTCCACCCTCAAACCGACGGACATGTTACGATCTTGCGCCTTAGACTTGAAGGGGAGCTGGTGCCGATATCTATGCTTAGCGGAATTCGCCTACAACAATAGTTACCAAGCTACTATTGGAATGGCGCCCTACGAGGCTTTGTACGGGAGGAAATGTAGATCCCCTATATGTTGGTACGAAGGCGGTGAAAAGAAGGAGATGGGATTTCAAACAGAGTTCATTGACAACACCACCCGTGCTATACAGAACATCCGCCAAATAATATAAACTGCTTAGAGTCAATAGAATAATTACGTAGATATGCGACGAAGGCCATTGGAATTCAGTGTCGGAGATTTAGTATTCCTCAAGGTAGCTCCTATGAAAGGAGTGATGAGGTTTGGAAAGAAGGGAAAGCTAAGCCTGCGCTATGTGGGACAATATCATGTTCTAAAAAGAGTTGGCAAGGTAGCTTACGAAATAGACCTGCCTCAGGAGATGTCAGCAATCCACAACGTGTTCCACGTTTCAATTCTAAAGAAATGTATTCCGAGCATGGACCAAGTAATCGAACCACAGACAGTACAAGTTCAAGAGAACCTATGTTATGAGAGCCGACCGGTTCATATATTAGACCGAGATATCAAAAGACGAAGGAACAAAGAGGTATCCTTAGTAAAGGTCCTGTGGCAAAATCAACGGTTCGAAGAAGCCACTTGGGAACACGAAGACGATATGAAACGGAAGTACCCGGAGTTATTCTATGTTCGAGGATGAACTTTCTATGAGGTATGGGGTACTGTAACACCCTCGAAATTTTTAGCTATACATATGGGTATTCTCTTTTAAAATAAAAGGAAAAGGGAAATAGAACCAAAAAGAAATAAAAAGAGAGAGAAGTTAAGGCTTGAACCTTGAACCCCTCACAATAGATAAAGCTAAATTGGTGTATGATAACCAATAGAGTCATGAATGATATATGATTAGCAAAGAATGGAAATTTGTAGTTAAAAGCAAGAGTATGATTAAGTAAGGAAGCAAGAAAATGTCAAGTAGCTTTCCTCCTCTTTCTCTTGGTTAAGAGAAGAAGCAAGCAAAAGACAAAAGACAAGTTGCCTTTTTCTTCTTTCTTCTTTCTATTTTTGTGAGAATGAATGAGGGTGAGGGAATAGAGGAATCAAGGGGATGAATTGGGACATTTTTTCCCTTTTTCCTCATTGAGGATAAATAGGAATGAGAGAAGAGAAGGGAAAGAAAGGTTGGCTACTTCTTCCTCCTTCTTCTTCCTCCTCCTTCTTTCTCCTTCTTCCTCCTTCACCAAGACCTAAAACTCTCCCCTCTCCCATTTCCAAATCCCAAGCTAAGGTTTTCTCCCTAAGAAAACTAATTCACAAGAAGGAGTCCTCAAGATCTACTCCTTACAAGCAAGAGAAGCAAAAAGGGAGAACTAGAAGGAGAAGCTTTCTTCTTCCTCTTCACAAGGGTACCTTCTTTTAGGAAAAAAAAACCAAGCAAGAGGAAGTAAGTATCCCCTCACCTGCGGTACAAGTAGTTCATGTGTTTTTCCATGAGTTTAGATTGCTGAAAAATCTAGGGTTGCTTCTTGAAACTTTCGGCCACCAAAGTAAAAAAAAAACTTAAGGAAGCTTAAGACCTAAACTAAACATGCTCACTACGTTTCTTATGATATCTACCCTATGACAGGATAGTAGTTTAGTGTTCTTATGCTTGTACGTTGCTTAGAACTTAGATTCATATTCTTTAAACTTTCGGCCAAGGCATGAATAAAAGACCTAGGAAAGCTTAAGACCTAACTAAACATGCTCACGATGTCCCTTATGATATGTAACTTAGGATATGAGTTCTGTTTAGAATTCTAATGTTTTTTTTATGTTGCTTGAAATCTTGATCTATGCCTAGTAGGTTTCGGCCATGATAGAAATGAAGGCCTAGGAGAGTTTAAAATTTAATCTATCATGCTCATGACTTTCTTTATGATGTGGTATGAAGATTTCTTAGTGTTTTTATACTTGTATGTTGCTTGGAACCTAAATGCATGCCACTTTAGGGTTTTTGGGTTTCGGCCATGATAGAAATGAAGGTCTAGGAGAGTTTAAAATTTAATCTATCATGCTCATGACTTTTCTTATGATATGGTATGAAGATTACTTAGTGTTTTCATGCTTGCATGTTGCTTGGAACCTTGAAGCATCCCACTTTAGGGTTTCGGCCATGATGAGATTAAGGGTCTAAGAAAGCTTAAAATCAAATCTAACATGCTCATGGTTTTCCTTATGATATGATATGAAGTTAGCTTGATATTCTTATGCTTGTATGTTAATTAGACTTAGTTTCATGCTCCTTAAACATTCGGCCATAACAAGATTAAAATACCTAGGAAGCTTAGAACCTAAACTAAATATGCACATGATGTTCCTTATGGTATATGATATGAAGTTGGTTTAGGGTTCACATGCTTTTGTGTTACTTGTAACCTAGATTCATGCTTGGCAAGTTTCGGCCATAACAAGATTAAAAGACCTAGGAAGCTTAGAACCTAAACTAAACATGCTCATGATGTTCTTTATGATAAGTGCTATGAATTTGGTTTAGGGTTCATATGCTTTATGTTGCTTGTAGCCTAGGACAATACCTTGCATGGTTCGGCCACTCCATGGAATTAGGGTTAGAGACCCAATTATGATTTACTATGTGACTCACGTGCTATGATATGAATTAGGAGATGGTAGTTAATGTTTTCTATGCATGATTATGTTTCCCTATGATATGTTATATGCTCATTTATGTATGCTTATGAATCATGCATGATAATGACTCTTATGATGGGCTATATGCTCAAGTATGCATCCTTTATGATATGACAAGAAAAGGCCTAAGAGATGCTTCCCTATTAGTTGGGATTAAGAGCACTCTTTATGATATGACAAGTAAAGGCCTAAGAGTTGCTTCCCTATTAGTTGGGACTAAGAGCACTCTTCATGATATGATAAGTAAATATTGTTGGATCGAGACGCGCTAGAGGGGGGGGGGTGAATAGCGCTCGTGGCTATTTGTTCGATTATCGGAAAACTATCGGAGTAATTAAAATGCAGCGGAATAAAATAAACACAAAGACACAAAGGGATTTACTTCGTTCGAAGCCTAAGGCGACTCCTACTCGAAGGCCCGCGATCCTTGATCGCTTCCGGTGGGCAACAACTATAAGCTCGATAAGAATTACAGATTACAAAATATAACAGCACTTATAATAACTTTGTACCGACAACTTAAAGAAGAGAAAAACGAAGCTCCGGGTCGTCGGAATGTTGCAACAGCACTTCGGAATGACTTTGTTAGCAGCACGTTGAAGAAGGAAAGCTCAGAACTTGATTCATTGAGATGCTGGTCGAAACCCCCTTATAAAGGGTGTTCAAGGCGCCTTGAAGGCTGTTCAAGGCACCTCCATGCTGCCTAGTCTTCCGCGTGGATCAGATCTGAACTGGTCGAACTTCATCCCTTGGAGGCACCTTATACCCTGCTCAAGGCGCCTTATACTCCCTTCAAGGAGCCTTCGATGAACTTTCACAGCCAGCTCAGCTTTTGCACCCGAGGCGCCTCCAAGCTCCATGGAGGCTCCTCGGACACTGTTCATCCGAGGCTTTAGGTTGCTCCTTTGCACCTGCAAGATACGTTAGTCCCAAACAATATCCTGCAACACAAAGTTAGCACAATAAACATGATAAATGAAGTATAGACAGTCTTCGGACTGTCCGAGTCTGACTTCGGGTTTCCGACCGGAAACCCTAGGTCGACCCGACGCCTACTGTTCTCTCTACGGGGAACGCGTCCTCACCTACTCCACTAAGGAGATTTACCTGTTGCCAGTCGATCCTCCAGATCAACTGGACTTTTGCTCAGTACTCGATGCTTCCGGACTTTCTGCTGGACATCCGCTTCCCCGGCTAGTCCAGTCTTTCACCTGGTTCGCGACATCAGGACTTTCCACCTAGGGTTACCGCCCCCTAGGACTTTTGCCTGAAGACATCGACCTACCAAGACTTTCCACATAGGGTTACCACCCCCTATGACCTAGGGTTACCACTCCCTAGGGTTTTACCTTTTGCCTAACCGCAGCTAGGACTTTCCTGAAATTCTCAAGTAGACTTGTTAGACTACAAAACATCTTAACTTTGAATTCTTTGCCATTATCAAAACACGAGTTCGATCGTCGGATGCTTCCCGCACCAACAATCTCCCCCTTTTTGATTATGGCAACTCAAATTCAAAGTTAAGTAAATAAACGAATAGATAGACATTTTTAGTACAGGCAAATCTGCTAAGTATAGATGAACAAGGTAACTAAAGCAAGTTTGCCCTATATGCTCCCCCTTAACTTTTGCTCCCCCTTAACTTTTGCCTCCCTAATTTTTTAATTTTAACTTGAATTTTATGTTCACATTTTTACTTTAGCTACTCTCCCCCTTTGCCATAACTCAAAAATGGGCAATTATAGATATTTGATTGAGTTGTACACAATTAAGGTCAACAGGTTAGCTATGAAAGTTAAGGTCAATTGGAACTTAGTTTAAGTTTTAGGACAAGGTTATTTATTTATTTGTTTAGTTGGTCCTTAGGTCCAAGCATAAGTCATGTTTACTAGATTGATTTACTAGGTATCAGAGCCATAAAGAACAAAATATGATTAACAAAAAATGAGTATTCTTTACCAACTGTCTAACCTTTAGTTACTTGCTGATTGTCTACAGGACAGTAGCTTTCACTAGGTTAGTCAAGTTAAATTATTTTGGTCCAGATAGACTTGACTAGAGCTGGAGAATTTAACTTTGATTAATGTTTATTGCATATTTAACGCCCAAACTCATATTGATGCACAGATATAAGCATTCTTGAGTCCAGGCTATACCCTATGCATCTCATGTCGTTCTATGTTTGTCAATCACAATCAAGATAAACCTAGGTGCTTGTGAGATGCTTTGGCTTAATTCTAGGGGAACATGATATCTAGGGGGAAATCCTAGGTTAATTCCAGAATTTTTAAATCTAGGAAAAATTGGAGTTTTGAAAACTGTTTTTCCTAGAAAAAAAACAATAATAGAAATAATGGTAAGACATCTACTCTACCCAACACATTCCTATTTGCCTTCTAAGTCCACTGAACTCAAGTTCAGGTAAGGGTTTTGTAAAGATGTCAGCTAGGTTTGATTTGGACTCAACATGGTTGAGTGCAATTTCACCTTTAGCTACATGATCCCTTATAAAGTGGTGTTTTACCTCTATATGTTTGGTTCTAGAATGGTGAATAGGATTTTTGGTCAGATTAATCGAGCTGATATTATCAATAAAGATTTTAGTATTTTTATAGTCTAGTTGATAGTATTTTAGTGTATGCATCATCCATAACAATTGAGATGCACATTCTCCTAGAGCTATGTATTCAGCTTCTGTAGTGGATAAAGCAACACAATGTTGCTTTCTGCTTGACCAACTTACTAGGCACTAACCTAGAATTTGACAACTACCGCTTGTACTTTTCCTATCTAACTTGCACCTAGCATAGTCTGAATCAGAATATCCATAAAGGTCAAAGGTACAAGTTCTTGGATACCAAAGTCCTACATTTAGAGTTCCTTTAATATACCTAAGTATTCTTTTAACATATGTTAGGTGTGACTCTTTTGCACATGATTGGTATCTTGCACACATACCTACTGCAAACAGTATGTCAGGTCGACTTGCAGTTAGATAAAGTAAACTACCTATGGCACTTCTATAGTATTTTGGGTCTACAGGTTTTCCTTCAGGGTCAGAGTCAATGTTTATGTTGGTTGCCATTGGAGTATTTATAATTTTTGAATTTTCCATGCTGAATTTTTTGATTAACTCCTTAGCATATTTAGTTTGATAAATGTAGATTCCATCTTTGGTTTGTTTTATTTGTAAGCCTAAGAAAAAGTTGAGTTCTCCGACCATGCTCATTTCAAATTCACTTTCCATTAATTTAACAAATTCTTTCAAAAATTTTGAATTAGTTGAACCAAAGATTATGTCGTCAACATAGATTTGGGCGATAAAGATGTCTTTTTCTATAGTTTTTACGAACAAGGTCGGATCGATTTGTCCTTGGTTAAAGTCTTTGGAAATTAAGTAATTAGATAATCTTTCATACCATGCTCTAGGGGCTTGTTTTAGTCCATATAATGCCTTTTTTAATTTAAATACATGGTTAGGATAGTCTATGTCTTCAAACCCATGAGGTTGGCTTACGTAGACCTCTTCCTTGATAAAACCATTTAAAAAGGCTGACTTAACATCCATTTGATACAATTTGAACCCTTTGTTTGCTGCATAGGCTAATAACATCCTAATGGACTCGAGTCTAGCTACCGGAGCATAGGTTTCATCATAGTCTAAGCCTTCGACTTGACTAAACCCTTTGGCTACCAGCCTAGCTTTGTTTCTTATTATTTCACCATGATCATCCAACTTGTTCCTAAAAACCCATTTGGTGTCTATTACTGATTTATCTATGGGTTTAGTTACAAGGTCCCAAACTTGGTTTCTCTCAAATTGTGCTAATTCTTCTTGCATTGCAATGGTCCAGTCTGGGTCAGGAAGAGCTTCATCTATAGTTTTAGGTTCAATTTTGGAAATAAGGGCAATCTGACTAAGGTTTCTATGGGATGATCTAGTTCTGACTCCTAGGTTTGGGTCACCCAGAATTTGGTCAGGTGGGTGAGAAGTACTTACTCTAGTTGGTCTTGGTTGTGGTTCAGGTACTGGTTCTTCTACCTCATTAAGATTAGGTTGGATTTCATCATCTTCTATAGCTCTAGGATTAATGTCAACATTGTCAATTATATTAGGTAAATTATTTTCTTCATCAAATATTACATTAGTTGTTTCTTCAACTTTCAAGGTGTGTTGATTATAAACTCTAAAGGCTCTACATGTTGAGGAGTATTCTAAAAATATTCCTTGGTTAGACTTGGGTGTAAATTTTCCTAAGTAATCTTTAGTATTTAAAATGTGAACTTTACAATCAAATACTTTTAAATAGTTTAGGTTGAGAATTTTATGATAGTAGAGTTCATACGGTGTTTTATTGTGAGATTTGTTTATTAAAATTCTGTTTTGAATATAATTTGCCGTATTTATTGCTTCAGCCCAAAATTGATGACTTAACTTATATTCGTTTAACATTGTCTTGTAGTGTTCTATTTTTACGTTCTACTAGTCCATTTTGTTGGGGTGTTCTAGGACATGAAAATTCATGTTGGTATCCATTTATTTTACAAAATTGCATGAACCTATGATTTTCAAATTCTCCCCTGTGATCACTCCTTATTCTTTTAATTTTAGTATCTTTTTCATTTTCAGTTAATTTGTAAAAGTTACTAAATATTTCATAGGTTTCATCTTTTGTTTTTAGGAATTTTACCCATGTGTACCTAGAGTAGTCATCAATTATTACTAAGCAGTATTGATTCTTGCTTAGTGATTTGGCTCCATGTGAGTCAAATAGGTCAATATGAAGGAGCTCTAGTATGGTGTTGGTTCTTTCTAGATTGGTTGATTTGTGGATTGACTTGGTTTGTTTTCCTTTTTGACATGCATCACATATTGAGTTTTCAATGAATTTCAATTTGGGCAAACCTCTAACTAGACCATTGTGATTCATTTTTGAAATGAGTCTGGTGTGAGTGTGACCTAGCCTTTTGTGCCACAGTTGAGTTTCCTCTTGTTGTATCAATAGACACTTTATTGAGGATAATGATAAGTTAATTGTGTAGATGTTATTCTTCCTAAGTCCCTTAAGCCTAATTTCAGGGTTTTCAATGTTTTTAACTAGACATCCAGATTTGTCAAAATTGACTCGATATCCGCTGTCACATAATTGACTTATACTTAGTAAATTAAAATTAAAATTTTCAACCAATAAGACATTTCGAATAATGAAATCGGAACTAAGTTCAATATTACCTTTTCCGATTACTTTAAGTTTACCCTCGTTGCCGAATGCAACCGATCCTAACTTTTTGTACTTCAGTTTAGTAAACTTCAACTTATCTCCAGTCATATGTCTGGAGCATCCGCTATCCAACATCCATTGATCTAACTCCTACACATGAAGGAGTTTGAGTTGGATTTAAAGATGGCTTATTTGAAGTAAACTCCTTAGATTTTCTATTTTACTCAATATTTGAAGTAATTCAGCAAATACTTAAACCTATTTTGAAGTTTTGAATTGATATAATTAAATTTGACAAGAATAATAACGTTAGTTAACTTTGAAATAATATTAAAGATAGTTTTAAATTTTGAAATTTGAGTTTAAAATAATTTTGAATTTAAGTTTTTTAAAATAATTTTGAAATTCAAATTTTAAAATAATTTTGAAAGTTAAGTTATAATAATTTTGAAATTTAAGTTAAAATAATTTTGAAATTTAAGTTTTTAAAATAATTTTGAAAGTTAAGTTAAAATAATTTTGAAATTTAGGTTTTTAACATAATTTTGAAATTTAAGTTTTTTTTTTTTAAATAATTTTGAAATTTAAGTTTTTTAAAATAATTTTGAAATTCAAGTTTTAAAATAATTTTAAAATTCAAGTTTTAAAATAATTTTGAAATTCAAGTTTTAAAATAATTTTGAAATTTAAGTTTTAAAATAATTTTGAAAGTTAAGTTAAAATAATTTTGAAATTTAAGTTAAAATAATTTTGAAATTTAAGTTTTTAAAATAATTTTGAAATTTAAGTTTTTAAAATAATTTTGAAATTTAAGTTTTTTAAAATAATTTTGAAATTTAAGTTTTTAAAATAATTTTGAAATTTAAGTTTTTTAAAATAATTTTGAAATTTAAGTTTTTTAAAATAATTTTGAAATTTAAGTTTTTAAAATAATTTTGAAATTTAAGTTTTTTTAAATAATTTTGAAATTTAAGTTTTTTAAAATAATTTTGAAATTTAAGTTTTTTAAAATAATTTTGAAATTTAAGTTTTTAAAATAATTTTGAATTTTAAGTTTAAAATAATTTTGAAATTTAAGTTTTTAAAATAATTTTAAAATTTAAGTTTTTAAAATAATTTTGATATTTAAGTTTAAAATAATTTTGAAATTTAAGTTTAAAATAATTTTGAAATTTAAGTTTAAAATAATTTTGAAATTTGAGTTTAAAATAATTTTGAAATTTGAGTTTAAAATAATTTTAAAATTTGAGTTTAAAATAATTTTGAAATTTAAGTTTAAAATAATTTTGAAATTTAAGTTTTTGAAATTTAAATTAATTATCAGTTTGGTTTTAATTACTTAGTCATCTCACCCGATATAAATTCTCAATCCGGAAATCCTATAATTTTTGTGAGATGAATTGAGGTTCAATTTTAGGGTTTGGTTTAGTCTTGTGTTAGATTCAGGTTTAGCTTTGGGTTCAACAAGTAAGCATTCTTTGGATAAACTTCTGGGCTATGGTGAGTCACAAGGAGCTCATTAAAGTAACCATGCCTTCGAGATTTTCCAAATAGTCCTACCCATTGAACTTAATACTAAAACTTGGTCTAACTAGTTAGGATCCATTTAAGGGTAGCTTCGGTCAGTTCCACTTGGCCAAATGCACCAGGTCGAAGCCATATCTTCCTAGACATGCGATGCCCAAGCTTCCCTAACGTACTATCATCCAAAAACTTCACCAGTACTGTGGTTCAAGTTAAACTTATCCCGTTTTAATCTAACCTTAATTACCCTGTCGGCTAATCTATTCTTGTTTTACCCATTTCGGGTAAATTAGGTTCAGTTACCCTGTCGGGTAGTTCAGTTGGAGGTGCCAACTAGTTTGGATCCTCCATCTATTTTTCATTTTTATAATTTCGACTTGTTGAATTTTGAATTTGTATTTAATTTTGAATTTTTAATTTAATTTCGAATTTTGAATTATGAATTTGTATTTTTAATTTTGAATTTTTAATTTAATTTCGAATTTTAAATTTTGAATTTGTATTTTAATTCTGAATTTTTAATTTAATTTCGAATTTTGAATTTTGAATTTGTATTTTAATTTTGAATTTTTAATTTAATTTCGAATTTTGAATTTTGAATTTGTATTTTTAATTTTGAATTTTTAATTTAATTTCGAATTTTAAATTTTGAATTTGATTTTTAATTTTTAATTTTTAATTTAATTTCGAATTTTAAATTTTGAATTTGATTTTTAATTTTTAATTTTTAATTTAATTTCGAATTTTAAATTTTGAATTTGATTTTTAATTTTGAATTTTTAATTTAATTTCGAATTTTAAATTAAGATCGTTTTCATTTTAGCTTTCCCTGGATCACGGCCTCGATATGGTCTGTCGAGGTAGTATATTTGATCCTTTGGAACCCAGTATTGGCCAAGTCCAATTTGATTGATCAATTTGGACTTGGGGACCCATGCTTGGACTGATTTACTACTTTTTTTGTTTATTAAGGATAAATAAAATTTATATTTCTTTTTACTTTTATATCCTAGCCCAGTTCTATTGTAGACGGCTCTTTGTGTCCCAAGAATTAGATCCAAATTCTTGGAGCCCAGAGAGAACTTTTCTAAAGTAATTTTTAAATCTTTTAACTGATTTTTCAGATTTGAATTTTCTTTCTCAAGTTGTTGTACTTGAGTTGAATCTTCAGTTTGAACTTGATCAGGTAAAGATTTTGAGTTAGTTACTCCTTTAAGAATGGTTACTTCTTTTAAAAGTGACTTAATTTTCAAATTTTACTTGGCTAATTTGCGAAGTAAATAATTGACTAAATTATTAAGCCTAGGAATACTTACAGCGGAGTCTGGCCCTTCGGAAACGGATGCGGATCCGTGGCTTTGCTCGGAGTCGGCTTCTGACTCGCTCTCGGATTCGCTGATCTGGTCCCGGGCCATCAATGCGAGTAAACTAGTTTGGTCGAGTTTGTCGTCTTCGTCCTCCGAAGAAGATTCATCCCAGGTTGCCTTTAGGACTTTCTTTCTTCTTTGCTTCTTGGCTTCCTTTTGGTTGGGGCAGTTTGCCTTGATATGGCCCTTCTGGTTGCACCCGAAACATGTGACTTCGAATTTTACCTTTGATTGGGCCTCCTTAGATTGAACTGCCTTCTTCAGATCTTTCTTGTTGAAGCCCTTCTTCTTCTAGTAGAGTTTCTTTACAAGATTCACAAATTCGCTGGCCAGTTCATCTTCTGAATCGGGTTCGTCTTCTGATTCCGATTCAACTTTTCGCCGTCCTCTTGAGACTTTCTCGGATGGCTGTGCATTAGTTTGTTCATGGAGTTCAAATTCACTAAATAATTCGTCTAATTTTAAGGAGGACAAATCCTTAGAGACTTTGTAGGCATCTACCATTGATGCCCATAATGTACTCCTAGGGAATGAGTTAAGGGCATACCTTATTATATCTCTGTTTTCTACCTTCTGCCCGATTCCATGTAGAGAATTCAGGATATCTTGAATTCGGGCGTACAAAGAGCTTGCCGTCTCGCCTTCCTGCATTTTCAAATTGTATAGTTTATTTAGTAACAAATCACGCTTACTTACCTTGGTTTCTGAGGTTCCTTCGTGAAGTTCGATCAGTTTCTCCCATAGCTCTTTTGCGGAGGAGAATGGACCGACTCTGTTGAGCTCTTCTTTGGTAAGACCGCACTGAATGGTGCAGGTGGCTTTGGCGTCTGCTTCCACCTTTTTGATAAATGCTGGCTCCCAGTTCTCACAGGATGTATGCTTACCGTCTGTACCAGTTAGTAGTTGCAGTCCTGTTTTGACGATCATCCAGGTGTCGAACTGGATCTTTAGATATATCTCCATTCGCCCCTTCCAATATCCGAAGTCTTCTCCGAAAAATAATGGGGGACGAACGGTGCTAAATCCTTCTTGTTGGGCCATTTAGATCTACAAAAAATAGAAACAACAAGATCTATTCCAAGACTAAGTCTTAGATTAGTAGTGCGGGAGGAAGGAAAAAATAACAGGCTCAAGTGGTATAGCCCAACTTTGAGCAGAAAATCGATTCGTAAAAAGAAATTAGAATATAGCTATGAGGCTAAATTCTAATCGACTCCGAACAAAACCACGAAAAAATTGTCTCGAATAGTGGTTGCACTGATTCAAGACGACCCCGCTCTGATACCAATTGTTGGATCGAGACGCGCTAGAGGGGGGGGGGGTGAATAGCGCTCGTGGCTATTTGTTCGATTATCGAAAAACTATCGGAGTAATTAAAATGCAGCGGAATAAAATAAACACAAAGACACAAAGGGATTTACTTCGTTCGGAGCCTAAGGCGACTCCTACTCGAAGGCCCGCGATCCTTGATCGCTTCCGGTGGGCAACAACTATAAGCTCGATAAGAATTACAGATTACAAAATGTAACAGCAATTAGAATAACTTTGTACCGACAACTTAAAGAAGAGAAAAACGAAGCTCCGGGTCGTCGGAATGTTGCAACAGCACTTCGGAATGACTTTGTTAGCAGCACGTTGAAGATGGAAAGCTCATAACTTGATTCATTGAGATGCTGGTCGAAACCCCCTTATAAAGGGTGTTCAAGGCGCCTTGAAGAATGTTCAAGGCGCCTCCATGCTGCCTAGTCTTCCGCGTGGATCAGATCTGAACTGGTCGAACTTCATCCCTTGGAGGCGCCTTATACCCTGCTCAAGGCGCATTCCAAGGCGCCTTATACTCCCTTCAAGGCGCCTTCGATGAACTTTCGCAGCCAGCTAAGCTTTTGCACCCGAGGCGCCTCCAAGCTCCATGGAGGCACCTCGGACACTGTTCATCCGAGGCTTTAGGTTGCTCCTTTGCACCTGCAAGATACGTTCGTCCCAAACAATATCCTACAACACAAAGTTAGCACAATAAACATGATAAATGAAGTATAGACAGTCTCCGGACTGTCCGAGTCTGACTTCGGGTTTCCGACCGGAAACCCTAGGTCGACCCGACGCCTACTGTTCCCTCTACGGGGAACGCGTCCTCACCTACTCCACTCAGGAGATTTACCTATTGCCAGTCGATCCTCCAGATCAACTGGACTTTTGCTCAGCACTCGATGCTTCCGGACTTTCTGCTGGACATCTGCTTCCCCGGCTAGTCCAGTCTTTTACCAGGTTCGCGACACCAGGACTTTCCACCTTGGGTTACCGCCCCCTAGGACTTTTGCCTGAAGACATCGACTTACCAAGAGTTTCCACATAGGGTTACCACCCCCTATGACCTAGGGTTACCACTCCCTAGGTTTTACCTTTTGCCTAACCGCAGCTAGGACTTTCCTGAAATTCTCAAGTAGACTTGTTAGACTACAAAACATCTTAACTTTGAATTCTTTGCCATTATCAAAACACGAGTTCGATCGTCGGATGCTTCCCGCACCAACAAATATGACATGCTACTTTACTTTTTTATATGGCTTGTACCGGACCTTAGTGTCCAAGGGATGGGCTCATTTGTTCGCCCCTAGGTCGACGGTCGTAGTACGGACCTAGTTCCCTAGTAGGTTCGGGACTAGCTACCCCGTCCTCGGAATTACGCGCATTTATGTTATGTGGTACATAGCCGGGCCCTCATGTTGAGATTATATTTAAGTATTATATGATATGTTTTTTTAAAAGACATCTTGCACATGACATGACACATGTTTTTGAAAGACATCTTACATATACTTTTATGATACGATATGTTATGATATGATATGACATGATGCTCTTTTATGATATGATATGTTATGATATGATATGACATGATGCTCTTTTATGATATGATATGATATGACATGATGCTATTTTATGATATGATATGTTATGATATGATATGACATGATGCTCTTTTATGATATGATATGTTATGATATGATATGACATGATGCGCTTTTATGATATGATATGTTATGATATGATATGACATGATGCTCTTTATGATATGATATGTTATGATATGATATGACATGATACTCTTTCATGATATGATACGTATGACATGATACTCTTATATAAGATGATATGATATGTTATGATGCTCTTTTACATGATATGATGTTTAGATGATTGTGTCTCCATGCTATATGCTTATGTGATTATGCTATGATATATGTTTTTTTTTTTGTGAGTAGGAAAGGATCTTACTAAGCCTGTGTGCTTATAGTTTACTTTCCTTGTACCGCAGATAAAGGTAAAGGATGGATAAACTAAGGGAGCAGCAGGAGGGGCAAGAGATGTATGTGGTGGTGGCTCGGATAAGGAAAAAGACCTGCTTATGTTAATTTATGCTTGATATGAACTATGCCTACCCTATGTTAATGTTTTGCATGATTACTTAACACTTATTCATGCTTATGTTAGAAATTGATATCATGACTTCTTAAATTTAAAATTATGCTAAACATGCTCATATGATTATAGATGTTTAGATAATTAGTTATTTGTGTTTAAAAGAAAATAAAAATATATAAATAAATACTTTCTCTGCTTTAGAAATAGATTAATATGCATGTATGTTCCCGTAACCCCGTCATATGAGAAGGGCGGGTGTTACAAGGTTTCCAATCAGTCCTTACTGATCAATCGATCATGCTCTTGACTCCTCTTCTGGCTGCACCATTTAATTTATTTATATATCTTTCCCTTCCGTTACACTGTTTTACCAACCATATGTCATTATTTATTTATAATTATTCTTTTAGTTCAATATGGCCCACTGACCTTATTTATATGTGTTCTTTCCTCTAATATTAATTGTCGCTCTGACTTATGAAAATCCAGCCTTGAACCATTTACTCCTCGATCGGCTCCTAGTGACAAGGCAAGTTTATTAGCCCGGCCTGTCTTGTCCATGATACTTATACATTTTACATTATATGAGCTTGATTAATCTTAAAATAATGACTGGAGCTTGTCCAGATCAAATCATAAAACAAAGGAATATCAAAAGATTGATCGGCACACCCCTCGAGATCTTGCAACTTCTCTTATTCGAACTCGTACCCCGGGAATGTTGCCATTGTAGTTATCCAGATAAGTATACCTCTTCTTGCATACCCAATATTTTACTTAGATACCTAACAGCTTGCTGTCAATTTATCCTCTTCTTATTCTATTGTTTACCCTTCTCGGAAATAACATCAAGGGTTTTAGAGATAAACCAGAGAGGTTCATCCCCTCGTCTTCTTCCTTTGTGGCATTTGTTCCTTCTCTGTTCCATTAAGGTTCTCCTTCCTCCCCTGATCCTTCGTCTATAATGGCCTCTTCTTCTTCCCCCTCTAAGTGGTTCGTTCATTGCTCTTCCAGTGCCAGTGAGTCGGAAGTTTATGCAATGGACTTAGATTATGGGATCCCTTCCTATTTAGTCCTTCCTACTCCGGAGGACCGCCCTCATCTCCCTCCTCAAGGGAGCGTCACTGTCTTTTGGGAACAAGTGATTTTCAGCTTTTGGCTTCCTCTTCACCCTTTCTTTGTTGCTGTGAGTCAATATTTCAGCGTGCCCTTGAATCAACTCATCCCTCAATCTTTCTCCATATTATCTGCCTTTGTCGGCGCTTCTCAGTTACTTGATTTTCCCCCTTCTCCTCATTTGTTCAACAATTTTTTGTTCTCCATCAAGTAGAAGATAACCTTTTTAAGTTTCAAAATCGTCCCAAGGCTATCTTATTCAACAAAATCCCAGCACAAGCAGAATGGAGACAAAAGTTCTTCTTTTTGCACCTTCCTTCTCCTCCTCCATATCCTATCACTTGGCAACGGACTCTTCCCGCTCTTCCCAATCCCCGGGATGATACTGCCAACTTGACCTTTTATGCGTCCATGTCGAAATTGAAAGGGGCTAAATTATATTTACCTGCACTAATTGTTGATGGTTTGTTTTTTTATCTTCCGAATAAGCTCTATAGGCACATAACTGGAGGCTCCTTTTGGTGAATTACATATTCCCTGATGTGTTCATTTGCTATCCTTAACTTGTTTTCACTTAAAAGCCCACGATTTTTATCCTTTTCAGTTGATGCCATTCTCCCAGCTCTGATGTATAAGAACACATGATTAACTAAACCAGTTTTGGTGAGGCTGGGAGAAAAGCTATTAAGGAATCATTGTCTCAACCCGACCCCTTCGTCTCTCGGCTTGCTTCCTCCTTAAGAGGTCCCTGTTGAGGCTCCTGAATTTTCCGAGGAAGAGAGTCCCTTCACTGCTAGGAGAGAGAGGGCATTTAGTTCAAAGGATAGCTTGACTTCGATCACTATTTCTGAATTGGAGCAAGTTCCCATTGTTACTTCTAAGATATCTCGTGAGAGAGGTAAGGAACCTATATCTTATACTCGTATCCGTCCCAACATTGCTCTTAACATGATGCGACTAAGTTTATTGATTCCAACAATTCTCCCAATCATTCCTGCCTCTGAGGTAAATCCTGGCATACCGGCATCCTCCCCATCTTCCCAGGTTTCCTCTCCTTCTCTTCCAGTAGTGAGGGCTAGAAGGACCCCTTGTAAAAGATCCTTAGACTCTGCTTTACAGAGTGCTGATGTTGAACCCACTCTTGGTTCTTTGCCTCCTCTTCCATCACCTAGTATTTTGACCTCTGTACTAAGCCTCCCTATTGTTCCTAGTATTAGGCCTTCTTCTTTCCCTCCGGGGTCGCTACCCTCTCCTCCTACGGGACCTTCAACTCCGACCCCTCCTTGAATGCTTTTCAAGCTGGCCCAAGGTCTTCCCTCTCTGTTGAGGCATGACCCTTTTCCTTCTTCTATTGGCATCGTTCAGCTAAAGGATTCCATGGCAAAATCTTGGGTACAAGGCCAGAACTCTCTGAGAAGAAAAAATGTTTTTGATCAAGCTGATGCTTATAATCGACAAGCCTTTGCGATAAGTATTCAAGATATGTCTTTCTAATTTTTGTCTGTAGATTATAACTATGTTATTGTATTCATTCAATTTTTCGCCTTAAGCTTCTACATGGGAAACTTAGCTGCTGACTTAGAGAGGGAGAATAAGGAGTTGAAGGGTCAGTTAAGGGCCTTGAAGGCAACCTCCCCTACTCCGAGCAATGAGGTCACCCAACTCCAAGAGAATATAAGTTCTCAAGCTAATCAGATGACCCTTTTGGAGAAGGATTTGCAGCATCATCGCCAAATGTTAGGGGGTAAAGGAGAAGAGAAGAATACTTTGTAGCTGCAAATACAGAGCTTATCCTCTCAATAAAGCATTGAAGTAGCTAAGAAAGACAAGGCTATCTCAGATGCTACCCTTAGATCTTCTATCCTAGAACGGTTTCAGACTTCAATCCCTAGATCCCAAGACTTAGCTCAGGAATTGGCCTCTCAGAAACTTGAGCTATTACAGCTACAGGACAAGTTAAAAGCTCAAGACTCAGAAGTAGATTTCCTCACTAAAGAGTTAGAGCGTCTCAAAACTGAAAAGGTCAACTTCCAGGAGAAAGCGGAACGCCTTGAGTCAGATTTACAGACATATAAGGCTGGTGAAGAGGAAAGATGGGAAAGTCGTCATCGATAATACCTGACTTCTCCTAAATTCAGGGATGAGTTTGCTAGTCGCATTGTGGGGACCTTGACTCATTCAGTCGATGGGGTTCTGACACAATTGCGAGAAGGAGGGTTCTTTGTTGGGTTTTTCGGGCCGCGAAAACCGCTTTTTCGCGTCACGGAAACCCCGAAACTCCCTAGCCAACGGATCCGTGCAAAGAAAAATCATTCGAAATTATGAGTACGAGTTTACCTAGATCTACACTTAGATCTACATGGAGAAAATCTTATACCTTCTATGCGTGCCCTTCGCGAGTCCCGCTTGTCCAAGGAGATGCCGGATCTCTAGTTGTCAAAGTAGACAACTCTTTAGAAGTATCCACACGGACAAGATGTGTTCTCTAACACACAAGGATGGAGAAGAGAACACCACAAGTGTGCTAGCACTTCTTGATGCTCTCGGATGGGATTGGAAGAAGAAGAAAGGAAAAGAAGAGAACACACTCCTCTAAAATCTCTATGTGATTTTCACAAACCTTTCTTCTTAGATTAGATTCACTCTCCTTTCTTCTCCCTTACTTGAAACCCATGACCAAGAGAAGAGAAGGAGCAAGAAGAGAGCTTAGGAGGAGGAAGATCACTTGAATGAGAGTTACTCACCAAAAGAAAACTTCTCTTTTTCCATCAAGTGGTGTAACCCCCTTCACATTAATCACAATTAATGTGGAGGCCATTAAAGAGAATAGTTGTAACCTCCATGAGGTGGCACATGTGATGATATGGCACATCATCATTAGTTCTCCTAATGCCAAGTCACAAATGATGTGGCATAAAGTCAAGTCAAACTTGACTCTTCCTCTTCTTCTCAAGTCAAGTCAAACTTGACTTAATCTCTCTCATGGTTGATCTAATCCAACCATTTAATTCAAGCCAATTTAATATAATGAATATAATTCATTTAATTAAATTGATTCAATGAGTCATAATCTAAATTAGACTAATTGAACACATGAATCAACTTGAGTCCAACTCAATTAGCCCAATTAGGATTACTCTTAATCCAATTTGATTCATCACATGAATCTAATTCTCTTGGTTCATCATATGAACCTAATCTCCATCCACTTGTTCTTTGTGTGTGACCCAATAGGTTCTTGTAACGTTGACAATGCCCTAACACTACAAGAATTTTTGCATTCAACAACACCCAATAGACAACGCTTTTTAATAAAAACGTTGTCGTTCTTTGTTTTACAACGCTTTTAGTGAAAAGCGTTGTCTATGGTATTTACTTTTTACTAAAGACAACGGTTTTTAATGAAGTGTTGTCTTTAGTGTTGTTGTTTATGGTCAAAGACAACATTTTTTTAAAAAACGTTTTTTAAAGTGTTGTGTATGTTTCCCCTAAACTCACTTAAAATAAATTCGCAGCCCTCGCTTTGCTAAACTCTAAACCCTCAACGCGTGTGCGCCTTCTCCTCACCACTCCTCTCCACGAGTTCTCCTCTCCACTCCTCTCCACGAGTGCCTTCTCCTCTCCTTCTCCTCTCCACGAGTGCCTTCTCCTCTCCTTCTCCTCTCCACGAGCGCCTTCTCCTCTCCACTCCTCTCCACGAGCGCCTTCTCCTCTCCTTGCCGCGTGATCTCCTCTGAACCCTAATCTCGACCCAAACTCCTCACGCAAAACTCCTCACGCCGGCCCAACTCCTCCAAGTCGAGATCCCTAATCTCGCATTTCCCCATCTCCTCAATCAAAGTCAGCTTACCCTTCCTAATCTTCTCACGGCTCCTCAACTCCTCTGAACCCTTCGATCTTAGTTCCTTCCTCGTAGAGCAGATTCGAGAGTAGGAGGAACGGAAGAAAGAAAGGTAAAATTTCTTCCATCCCTCTAGAATAAGATTTTGTTTATTTTTGATTATTTTCCGAACTAGCCATTTTGCCGGATTCATACTGCATCAATTTTCCCCCTCCCCTGATTGTATTTTCTCATGATTTAATCTGGAATTTTTAAACGTTTAGCTATAGACTTTGGCAGTAGGTATTAATCCTTAAAAATAGCATGAAGCATATAACATGCTATCCTTTTTTCTCAAATTCAGTGTGAAGTTGTTGGCCAAGTTGCAGATATTATTCACATTCCAGCCTTTCTTTGTCGTCAGGTATAATGTGCAGCTTGAAATTAATCAATCTCTAGTGTTATTCTACTATTATTTTTATTGTGTACCCTTAATGCGCAGAGAATATCTCTCATTTTTATTGTATCTAAAACTTGTGTTCTGCATTATCTCATCTTAATTCTGGGCAGTGACTTGTGCCTACTCAGTTTGTTGAATTTATATCAACTACTATTGTTATATTTATGTCACTTGCCTTCTAAGAGCTTAATGGCTTAAGTATGATTTAATACATCATGCACTATTGCATTGAGTTGCTTATGTTGATGTCCCTTTGAGGAAGTTGCAGATTCTCAAGTGCTAAAGAAACAAAGTTGCTTATTATAAGTTATAATTCAAGCATTTTCCTGGAATGGTTTCATTTTTCAACTAAAGGTTAACATGTTTCAATAGAGAATATGTTTTGGTGAATGCTCCAATATTATATGACTCTACAATTTATACCAAGGCAAAAGTACCTAACTACCTATACGTAGACTCTAACAAACATGTACATATGGATAATATAGATAACTAGGTTATCTCCCCAAGTGAGAAATTTGCTATTGGGATTGCATTTTGATGAGAAACCTGTATGGTCAAAAATTTTCAGGTAGAAATACAATTTTGATTAATTGTTTAAATATTTTGTTATAGTTTCACACTATTGTTTGTGTTAATATTTTTAGGTATTAGCTCATTGTTGATTGATTAGTTATAAAGAATGGACAAAGATTGGATGTCAAAGGATAGACTATCACGTGAATATGAGAATGGAGTTGAGTCTTTCTTGCAATTTGCAATGGAAAACACTAATGATCCGAATATGGGAATATCTTGCCCATGTGCAAAATGTGGCAATCTAAAGAAGAAAAATATACAAACTATCAGGGCACATCTGTATTGTAACGGTATAGATATGACATATCATACATGGATATGGCACGGCGAAAGATCTACGATAGGGATTTCACAAAATGAAAGTGACCAAGTAGGGCCAAATGAATATGTTCGTGAGGAACCAATAAATATGGTTCATGATGCATATGATAGTTATGCTGAGAATCCAACCCAATTCAATAAGCTTCTTGAAGATGCGGAGACACCTTTATATCCGGGATGCACTAAATTTACAAGGTTATCTGCAATTGTGAAATTATTCAACTTGAAGGCCAAATATAGTTGGAGTGATAAAAGTTTCACTGACCTACTCAGTTTGTTAGGAGAAATACTTCCAGATGACAATAAATTGCCTTTATCTCTGTATGATGCAAAGAAAAGCTTATCTGCATTAGGGATGGATTATGTAAAAATTCACGCTTGTCCTAATGATTGTATCTTATACCGGAAGGAGTATGAGGATTTAACTAATTGCCCTACTTGCGGGATGTCAAGGTGGAAGTTGGGAAAAAAAATATGATAAATGAAGGAATTCCTGCCAAGGTTTTGTGGTACTTCCCCCCTATTCCAAGATTTCAAAGAATGTTTCGGAATAAAGAGATATCTAAGGAGTTGACTTGGCATGCCGAAAAAAGACTTTGTGATGGATATTTACGCCATCCAGCTGATACACCTTCTTGGAAAATAGTTGATCGCAAATGGCCAGATTTTGGTATTGAGGCAAGAAATCTCAGATTGGCTATATCAGCTGATGGGATGAATCCTCATGGTTTAATGAGTTCTGCATATAGTTGTTGGCCAGTTTTAATGATTACTTATAATCTTCCTCCATGGTTGTGTATGAAGAGAAAATTTATGATGCTCACATTGTTAATTTCTGGTCCCAAACAGTCGGGAAATGATATTGATGTTTACTTAGCACCTCTAATTGATGACTTAAAATGCTTATGGGATATAGGTGTCGAAGCATATGATGCATATCGCCAAGAAACTTTTATGCTTAGGGCTATCTTATTATGGACGATCAATGATTTTCCTGCATATGGGAACATGTCAGGATGCATTGTGAAAGGATATCATGCATGTCCTATTTGTGGTGAAGATACCTATTCAACAAGGTTGAAGCATAGTAGGAAAATGTCTTATACAGGTCATAGAAGGTTTCTACCTGCAACTCATCCTTATCGAAGGCAACGGAAGGCATTTAATGGGAACCAAGAATTTAACCCTGCTCCAAAACCATTAAGTGGCGATGAAGTTTTTGAAAGAGTTGAAAGAATTAATTGTCATTGGGGAAAAATGAGTAGAAAGTCTCAGTCGAATGATGATGTAAAATCATGCTGGAAAAAAAATCAATTTTCTTTGAACTTCAGTATTGGAAACATCTATACATTCGACATGTTCTTGATGTGATGCACATTGAAAAGAATATTTGTGAAAGTCTTATTGGAACGTTACTTGATATTCCAGGAAAAACAAAGGATGGAGTAGCAGCGAGATTAGACCTTTTGGAAATGAATGTCAGGACAGATTTGGCACCAAGGATGGGGGAGAAGAAAACATTTTTGCCAGCAGCCTGTTATACACTTAGTAAGGATGAGAAAAGGAAAATTTTGAATTCTTTGTTTGGAATACAACTTCCATCATGTTACTCATCTAATGTTAAAAACCTCGTGTCGTTGAAGGACTTAAAACTTATTGGCCTTAAGTCACACGACTACCACGCTTTAATGCAACAATTGCTTCCTGTGGCGATACGTGGTGTTTTGCCCAAACATGTTAGAGACACTAT
The DNA here is from genome assembly GCF_018446385.1 of Zingiber officinale. Classification (NCBI taxonomy): domain Eukaryota; kingdom Viridiplantae; phylum Streptophyta; class Magnoliopsida; order Zingiberales; family Zingiberaceae; genus Zingiber; species Zingiber officinale. The sequence goes on from NC_055994.1 coordinate 55,577,578, forward strand.
CACTCGCTTGTGTTTCTTCTTCAATGTGTTATGTAATAAAGTGATAGATGTTTCAAGGATGGATGATATGCAAAGAGAGATTGTGACAATATTGTGTTTACTTGAAAAGTATTTCCCCCCTTCATTTTTTGATATAATGATTCATTTAAGTGTTCATCTTGTGCGGGAGGTGAAACTGTGTGGACCGGTTTGGTATAGGTATATGTATCCATTTGAAAGATACATGAAGATTTTGAAAGGTTATGTGCGAAATCGCAATCGACCTGAAGGGTGTATGGCTGAATCTTATATTGCTGAAGAGGCTGTTGAATTTTGCTCAGACTATCTGTCTAGTGTGCACACAATTGGGATCCCATCAAGTCATCGACAAATAGAACTTACTAGGCCTTTATCAGGTGCAGTAGTCTACTCCACTACTCACGATGAGTTGACGCAAGCACATCGTTATGTATTGGCAAATGATGCTGAGATTGATCTCTATATCGAGTAATGTATCTAACTTATTAATATTTTAATGTGGTTTGCTTACATTCTGTTGGTTTATTTATACCAAATAATTTGATTAGGGAACACATGACGTATTTGAATGCAAGATTTCCTCGTAAGGCTAAGTCCAAGAAGTGGTTACAAGATGAGCATAATCGAACGTTTATTACTTGGTTGCGTGATCGTGTAAGTTTCTTTAGTATTACATATTGGCATACATTCATTTTCATATTTATGCATAATTAAAAATTTATTGCATAAAAAATTTAGGTTGCTGATGTAGTTGACCATTCCACTCATCAAGTTTCAGAAAGATTGATGTGGATAGCTCGCGGGCCTAACAAGCAAGTACTAAAATACTCTAGCTATTTGATTGATGGGGTTACTTATGCTACAAAAGAGCGTGATGCTATACGAGTTGTTCAAAACTCCGGAGTCAGCTTAGTTGCAAAGACAATGCAAGTTGCAAGTGCAAAGGATAAAAATCCTATTGTGTCAGATATGGTTTTTTATGGAGTTATAGAAGAAATATGGGTAGTTGATTACCATAAATTTCAACTTCCAATGTTTAAATGTAATTGGGTGGAGCATAATAACGGCATTAAAGTAGATGATCTTGGTTTCACATTGGTAAACCTCAATAGACTTGGATTCAAATCTGACGCTTTTATCCTGGCAAGCCAAGCAAAGCAAGTATTTTACATTGAAGATCCTGAAGATCCTTTATGGAGTGTTGTACTTGCAACACCAAACAGAGACTACTTTGAATACCTAAAGGGCGAAGAGTTAGAGGACACTGCTATCCACTATCAATGTTTTAGTAGGGGGTTACCATCAATGGATATTGACGGAGAAGATGATAATGAACCACCATGTATTCGTGAAGACTGTGATGGAAGTTGGATTGACAATATTTAATTGCTGAATTTTTGCTTTTGAATATAAGTGTGTAAACAATTTACCTATGAGGATGAATTTGTGGACAATATTAATATGTTATATTCCTCACTTTAATTCGAATCAGATATGTTGTGATGTTGCTGCAAGTTTCTGCTTTTATCTTTTATTTTTTTTCATACTGTTGTGAATTTGTTGGTGTAAATATATCATCTTGCTGTGAGTTTATGCATGTTTCTAACTAAACTTATGTTGATCAGTCTAAGTTGTTACAGATCAATGGATTCTACTAGAAAGAGTAAGAGAATAGGGCAACTTGCAAAGTTGGACAAGGGTAAAGAAGTCATTACAGTTGCCCGTGAAGAGAGTTGCGAGGGTGATAAAGTGTTGGATTCCAAAGACACTATCTCCTCAAGAACTTCTAGAGGTCGCACACAGTTGGATAAGATTACAAAGCAAAGAATGCAAGGTATTAGAAATGAGGTGTCATTCAATAATTTTGGACAACCGATAGGACCAGCTGCTGTAGCCATGCAAAGTTACATTGGTGTCTTGGCTCGGCAAAAGGTTAATATTAAATACAAGACATGGAAGCAAGTCCCAATTGCTGTCAAAGAATTAATATGGGAATCAGTCAATGTAAGCAAGTTAGCATGTTTTAACAATTATAATATTTCACTACTAATGATAGATATATTTTATGTTTGTCTTAATTAATCTTATTAATGTTTTCCACTTATTTGATGTACAGTTGATTTATAATGTTGACTCAAAGTGGAAAAAGGGATGTTTGAGGTCTGCAAATAGTAAGTGGAGGCAATACAAGACCCATCTCACCCAAAAATTTATTTTAAGCAGGCGTGACAAACCTGAGGAGTTGAATGAGCCACCTGTTGGCTTTGAAATTACAAGAGAAGATTGGCGTGCGTTTGTCATTAGTCGCATTTCTGAAGATTTCATTGTAAGATTCTAAATTTTTTCTTTTGAAACTATTCGATCATAATTCATTATGTATTATTCAAATTTGATATGTCGCCTGTTTGAAATAACTAGAAACTCAGTGATCAACAAAAAGAGCGAAGGAAAAAAAATAGATATCCTCATCGACTCTCACGCAAAGGGTATGCACGCTTTGCTGAAGAAATTGTAAGTATTTTTAAAATATATTTCCTCTAAGAACCCTCTAATTGATTCACATTAAATTATTTCACATTTGTTATTTGATTTTTCTTTGTTGTAGGGGACTGAATTATGTGATGATAATGACATCAATAGAGCTATTATGTGGAAGAAAGGACGCGCCAACAAAGGAGGAGAGTTTGAAGGTGAAGATTTGGTGGACACAGTACACAAGATTGTAAGTAAATTTTCATGTTCTTCTGATAATGACTTCAATATATCTTCTAGTTTTCGAGAGTAAAGTTGCATGCATGCATACCCTTTGCGTGAGGAAGCCAAGGCAAGCAGTGCAATGAGGAGTTTAACAACCATTCCTTGCATAGCTTGAATTCTCAGTACTAGAGCATGTATTGAGGAAGTAAATGGTGAATGAATGCATTGAGAGCTTAGAGGTGACGGGTTTATATAGAACATATGTGGATTTACTAGGTATCTAGGTTTGAAATGTTCTTACTTGGAGAAGAGATCAAGTCGAAAAGTCTATTACATGCAGTGGTTTCCTTTTGCTGCAATCAATTAATGGTGAATGCATTGAGAACTTAGAGGTGATAGCTAGAGTTTCTATAGAACAGATGCAGATAAATCAACCAGGTTTGAAACGTTCTTGGCAGTAAGCAATTTGTAAGCTTCAGTAACCCAAGGGCTAGTAAAGTTGTTCCCCAGACCACTGCTCTGAAGCTTCTATTATGTTTTCCCACTTGATTGGTGTCAAATAAAGCTCCTTGTCTCCTTGAGCATTCTCTTTGTGTTGTTTTAGTTTGAATTAAAGCATAAGATTCATGAATCGGAACTTGAGAGGTTGGGAACAACTTTACTTTTGATTATTCTTTCCTGCAACTCCAGACAATTAGCTTCAATTATGTGGTGGTCCTCTCTTTATGGGTTTGTGTAGTGAAAATTTATTAAAATTTTGTCATTTTATTAAACTTGTAGTCAATTGCTCAATCAAATATGTGCCTTTTTTAGAACTGTGCAGAAGTAAATATATGATTGAATGCCAAAAAAGGAAAAAATATTTCAAAGTCAACTTCATATTTGTTCAATATGACTTACTAAGCACTTGACTTGAGCTATCACGGGAAGAACCGACCTGGACATCAGTATTTTTTAAACCAATATTGCATATCCTTGGTAATTATCCTTGGTAAAGTACTGATAATTCTTTTTAATGTTGCATTACAGGATGAATATATACAGCAAAAGAGGGAGGGTAAGCTGCAATGCGAAGGAGCAAAAGAGGATATTCTTACCAAGGCACTTGAAACTCAGGAATATTCTGGGCGTGTCCGGGGTATCGGAGGTCATATCAACCCAACAATCTATTTCAATGTTGGTAGAACAAGGAAGAAATATGATGTTACCCTAGATATAATCGCTGAGCATAAAAGGGAGCTGAAGGAGGCGAAGATGCAAATTTTAGAACAAGATGTACGCATCCAAAAACTTGAAGCATTAATGCATAAAAGGGGTGCATGGGACAATTCAATTGATGACAAAGGCAGTTGCTCGGTGAAGTTTCATCAGAAGAATATTGAAGAAGATGACGTACTAATTGTGGGTAAAGACGAAGTTTTACAGGTAAAATACAAGTTATAGTGATATTCATTATTATTATAGCATTATAAACTAAATATAATCAACATGTTTTTTTTTTAATATTTTAGGGTCAATCAGTTGCATTGACATTGGAATCTTGCTCAAATATTGCTACATATGGTACAATTGTTTGTTTCAATGGCATGGAAAAAATGCTTCATGGTATTCCATTTCCCAAGAATTGCATTCGAGTCTCCATTGATCAAGCAGTGGACAAATCCGCTCCTTTGCCATATCCAATTCCAAGTGAATGTGAAGTAATTGGTGATGCCATAGGAACTGTTGTGGCTTGGCCTGAACAGCAGATTGTGAAGCAAGATGAGGTATATGAGATATTATATTTCTAATTATATTGTCACTTTATTATTATATTTCTAATTATATTGCCACTTTATTATTATTCAACCTAGCTATCTAACTTGTTTATATTTGAAATTATTAGAAGCCTAGAAGGAAGAAGTTTGAACGAAAAAAATCAAAACCTACTTTGTCAACAAGTGTCCCAAGAGCATTACATATGTTATATTGTTACAGTAAGCATGCTCTAGATGGAGGAAAATGTATATCAATGTGCTTAGATAATGAAGTGTTTGATGAAGATTGTGAACTTTTTCTTGACCTTGAGGACATCAATTCTTTGTATCATTTGGAGTCAATTTTAGGAAATTTGATCGTTGCCTACATATGGTAAGTAAGTTTATTTAAGCAATTTCAGCAACTTTTTCATCACATGTTTGCTTCCCAATTTTAGCAACTTATTATGGTTTATTGTTACAATTTCACCAACTTATTATGAGTGATCATTATTTTTTAATCCACATGATTGTTTTGTATCTAAATTTTATTATTTAGTATCTAAATATTATTTTCTCGGTTGCAACTGCATTGCTTTACTTATGCTGGGAAATTACTGCATTGCTTTATGTTTGTTGGGAAATTCTAATATCTAGCAAGACAGAAAATCCCTGATTTGAACTGCAAGAAGTTTACTAATATTGTTGTGTGAACAAGTTTACTCTTGAAAAATTCAACTTCTAGTAATTTTCTCATACCATGTTATTCTCATTAAGTTAATAGTTCATCATTTCTATTGAGAGGTTTACTAATATCAATTGATGTGGTACACTTTACATAAATATAGCTCATTCATTTTCAACCGGCCCTTAATGTTTGCCTTCTGCCATTTGTTCTTCTAGACAGGAAGTACTTTGCTCATATCTTTTTTCTTGTATATTTTTAAGTATCTTAAATGTGCTTGTCCTCAAGAAATAAAAGAATTTGCATGTATACATTTCTGGTATGTTTAATATGCAAGACTGTTCATAGTAAGTTCTCATGTATGGATGTTACTATCATCAGCCATAACTTAGTGTTATGAGTGATCATTATTTTTCCAACTTATTATGAGTGTTTTGTATCTAAATTTTATTATTTAGTATCTAAATATTTTTTTCTTTGCAATGATAGGTGTCTGTATAAAAAGATGGTGAAAGATACCAAGACAAAGAAATTCAGATTTATGAATCCTCACAAACTCCCATATCTGGCAAAAACGGCACAAGACAAATCAGTTAAGCTTGAAACCCTGAATCAAAGGGCAACTCTTTTAGCAGATAAGCTGACAAGTGCATCAACAGATCAACTAGTGTTAGTGCCATGTAATGTCGGGTAAGCAAGAAGTAAAACATCACTTTCAATTGCTTCCTTTCGATAATTTATTCAATTTTATGATCTAATCCTATGTATTTGCCTAGTTTCCATTGGAATCTTAGTGTTATTGAACCTTACAAGGATGCTATTTACCTGTTGGATTCCCTAAGTTGCCGCATTCGCGATGATGATTCAAAATACGTAATGGAAATGTGAGTTCAGATTTCTTTTAGTAAATATTTATTATAATAAAAATCTTATTTAACAAATATTCTTAACGTATGAAGGGCCTTAAAATTGTTTAATTCAACCAAGGGAAGGAAAGGTAGGAAAAATGTTAAGTGGGAAGTAGTTAAGGTATGTGTACTTTTGTTTAACATATATTGTAATGTGTATAATTTTCATTAACAATTTGACTCTAATTACTATATATAGGCTCCTCAACAACCGGATGCGAAACAATGTGGTTTTTTTGTGATGCGATTTATGAGAGAAATTATTGAAGAAGTTGAGACTATTGAGAGAGATTCACTGCAATCAATAGTAACATTATTTAGCTTATCTCAAATTATTTGACATAAACTATTTAAAATTGCAAAGTGATCAGTGTTGATTATTTTTTCCATTAACATAAATTGTGTATGCTCACAGTTCACAAAAATAGGGTACTCTCGTGAACAAATTGATGAGGTTCGGTCCGAGTTGGCGGAGTGCATACAAGATCATATTTATGAATAGGTATGGAATGATAGTTGCCATAATTCTATTTAGATTTAAGTTCATGGAATGGTGATTTTTTTTGGTGGAATCATAGTTAATGCCAATTTTTTTGATGTAGTGCATAGTTACCAGATCGACCTTGAGCAGTTGACCCCAAAGAAAAGTTGTCACTGAAGTTTAAAAACTTGTGAAAATTTTTAGTGAATGATGATGTTTTGGAAAAATTGTCACTTAGGTGAAAGGATGTTTTCTGGATTAATATGCAAGTACAAAGCACTGTATTATATGTTATTCTGTAAAGTTCTGTCAGTGTAAATTATCTAGTTTCTTTATCTAGCTTTTGTTCCACTATTGGGTTTGTTTTTCTAATAATTACTCGTGCAAAATACTGAGCAAGAAGTTGTAGATCTTATAATCAGGTAAAGTAGAAAAAGTTAACTACTTCATTATGCTTTCATCTTAGTATTTGTATATTTGATTTGTCTTCTTTGAACCAGCTTCAAGTCAAAAAGCCAGATCCTCTAGATAGCTGTTAAAAATAAGGTATTATTTGGTTTGTCAGTGATCTTAATATTTGGTAATATTTGGTCTTTGATGCTCACGACAGAGTTCCAACGCTGCATGATTACCTTGTTCAAGCAGATTGCTCGCTGCCTCAGTAGCTCGCATTTTCAGGTTTGTTTCATCATTGATATTCCTTCTTTTTAGTGTTCTATATTAAAAGGAAATACTAACTGTCGATGAGATTGTTATCCTCTTGCTTGAACATGAACCAAAGTATATAAATTTGACCTTTTGATCTGAAAGTATAAAAAAAAGTTAATTGGATACTAGTTTTTTATTTTTTTTTGCAGTTGCATTTGTTGTATTTTCATATGTTTCTCAGTGAACTTCTAAACAATTCTTTTTTCATTAATTTATTAAGGCTTATTATAAGTTTCAGTTTGATGGTGCAAATTGTTTTCTTTTGTAATCCATCTGTTTCTTCTTTGGTTTAGGAAAGTTGAAGTGAATCCCTTGATAGCTGTTTCATAGGTTTGTTCCATTATTTTCCAGTACATACTGGAATCACTATCAATAGCCCTCAAGGACTGTTTACAACCTTGCAATCAAATTAATTGGACTTATAATCTAATGTATGGTCATCTGGAGCATGAATATTGGAGGATTCATGAATGACTCTTCGGATGATGAATGTATGTCATTTAATATTGGTTCATGTATTTATTTAGATACATCTTGAGTATTCCCTATAAATACCCTATGTATTTAACAATTCAAAGATGAAGAAAATCAGAAGTAGTTGAACACTAACACTTGGACGCCAACATTTTTGAGTTGGCGCCTAGATTTGACCATCTAACAGACACGGCTAAAGGATCAACTTCTATGAACACCCTTAATAACTTATACAGATATTTGTGAACAATTAGGTTGGTGGCTATCATTTATCCTCCCTTTTTGTTGTTTTTTCCATGTACCCAATGCAGCTTTCATTTCAAAGGTTCCAAGCTGATGAACAAGGATGGGTGGACACAATCCTTTTGATAATATTTTATTTCCTCAATAAGCTACAGTGTCTGAAGTGCTAAAATGTATAAAATTTTCACGTTAAACCCTCCTATTAGGGAACTGATTTTATTGTCCTAGTGGGTTGTTTACTACTATTAACATAATCTTCCTGTGTCCTAAACGATTCTTCCCAGAGATCACTCTTTAGGAGATACAAATATTCTAGTGCATATGTATTATTGTGCTGGACCTTTTCGTATGTTAATGTTTCTGCTCGATATTACAAATGTCAGAAGTTATCTGGTAAAATCTGAAGTCTCTCCTACACAGTCTCTGCTATGTAGTCCTGTATTTCAATGTTTTGCTTCAAATGTTACATGCTATAAATTGCAGGTACTATACCGATCCATCTGGCACATTCTGGCAATGCAATGCAAAAGCAATAGGATCTGGATCCGAAGGAGCTGATAGTTCTCTTCAAGAGCAATACAACAAGGTAGCTACTATGGCAATTTTAGATATACATGGCTGTGCAAGGCAAATTTGCTTTGACGGCAGCCTTCTCTATTGTGGCTACTTAGATCTATAGTAATTTTCTGTTTGTGGTATTGTGGTGGCGGTGATGAGAATAATTTCATGAGGGCGCTTGTTTATCCAGGACCTGTCCCTTCTGGAAGCTGAAACTATAGCTCTTTCCATCCTGAAACAAGTCATGGAAGAAAAGGTATATTTCTTGTGGTTTTTCTGTATCTACCTGCTTTAGAAGATAGATAAAGCATCCCTGTTATCAAACCTGGATTAGGTTCATTCAGGCTCCTGGTTAATGAATTATTACTTGGTCTATTTGGATAAACTAATCGGGTGTGCTTAGATGTTTACTTCTAAATCATATAAACACTGCATTTAAATATGATAAAGAGAGAATACACTATTCAATCTGGTACCAGCTGACCTGAATGTATGTTTTGGGTACTTTTGTATTAGACGGGTAAATTGGACTGATGCTTAAGGATCCAGTTCTAGGGTTTCATTTTGTTTTACATAAATTGCAGAGTATTGCAACTTTTACATTGCTAATTACTCATTTGCATTAACAGGTAACCCCTAATAATGTTGACATTGCAAAGGTGGCTCCTACTTACCATCTATATACACCTGCCGAGGTTAAAGATGTCATTTCTCGCCTTTGATCGGCAAGGCCATTTATCTTGTTATCTGCGTTTCTTCGTACTTCATACTACTTGCTAGATTGCTGTTTAATTGTGCTGGATGTTGTGACCTTATTGTGTTCTGGTTGCTTATCCACTGAACCATATTCCGTTCAAAGAAGTTTAGTAATGTCATCTGCAATTTCTCTAAAAGTTTTATTCCCTTGGAGTCTATGCTGTGAAATTATAATATGTCATCTCTCATTTTTCACATTCGCAGTGAAACAATTAATAGCTCACAAAAAATAGCTGAAGGTTGAATTTTAGTTTGCAAGTGTCTTGTACTTTGACTGGTTCCAGAATTTTGCTCTCAGGGTAGTTCACATTTTTATTGTTTTTTAAAGAAATTTGATATGGACAACTTTCTTGGGGGCCTTTGCTAATATTTTACCTCATTTACTGGATGTTTTTCAATTTTCACCAATGTAACCAATGTAACAGGAGACTTGGAGAAGAAATACTACAAGTGTTCAAGTCAATGTCACATTTAAATGCGGTATTGTTGGATATTGTTGGAGAATTGCTAGTCCAGTTTATGCGGAGAACATTGTGAACGAGGAAGTGGACTGTTTAACTAGCCCTTTTTGGTTCTCATACCTCAAAGAGGTTGAGGGTATTAGGGTTTAGGGTTATGTTAGGTTGTTGATTGTGTTATGCGAATATTCTATGAATCTATCTATTAAATTATTATGCTACAGAAAGAACAACCTGAAACTATTGCCGAAATTATGCCCATTAATAATTAATCTATGCAATACTGCATACAAGATGATATTATCTTGGTCTAAGAGCTGTGCACTTCTTCAGCTGACTGAAATGAGATGCAAGGATGTGATGGCGAAGGTAGATATAGACGGAAAAGCTCATGCTAAGTTGAATTTGTACTTCATCTAAGATACTTCAAATGAGGCTGGGATACTAGAGATTTGAGCAACTGCTCATGGGTTCCATCACGTAGGCTTTGTTCCAAATATTTATGGAATGGCAAATAGACTTTTAGCTTTCCAGCTTCTAGGGTCCTATAGGAAGCCTTTGAACCCAAGATCTGGAAAACTCCTGTTTCTGTCGATCCTTATGGACCGAGCAGAGTATAGAATTAAGGAAGATTTTGCTTGTAGAATTGGAATGGAGAAAGGCGCTCTTTCACCGATTACAAAATGATCGGTTAGTAACACATTGATGTGGGCAATCAACTTAATAGGAGTGTTGCTCAACACATCGATAATGATAAGTGGAGGTACGCCATACAACCTTTTGCATCCCATTTGTCATTGCCATTATAGGCCTTCCACACGAAGTAACATTTGGACAACTTTACAATCTCATGCGAATTACTAGACGCAATGACTCATTGTTCCTTCGGCTGCGAAGTCTACTAGTCGTAGCATAAACAAAAGGGTTATGACAAATGTAGAATGAATAAAAAAAAAACAACATCAAGTATTACATTGTGCCTGGCTACAAGAAGACCGGGGCCGCAAAATCCAATAAATTAAGACAGGTCAAACATCAAGTAGCATTTTGTAACTTATTCCTCTTAGGTTATATGCTTGGATAATATATATGCTTAGAACTTGTAAAGACAGGTCAAACATTAATATGCTTGGTTAAAATATCCATCTACAGCACTCCCGCTTTTTCCTCTAAATATGATTTTCATTTAGCACAGAACTAATGCCAATTTTTTTATTTTGATGCAGTGTTTAAAGAGCTTGAGTAGAAGTTGGCCCTAAAGAAAACTTGTCAGTTACGATATAAACACACTTACGGTATGAATTACATGTATATATAACATTGACATATTATTTAGTACGAGATTTACATGTATGAAAGTTTTCATACAAAATTTCTTGATTGCCTACAACCCCAGGTGTGCTGATGACAAGTTGAAGAAGATGGCTCTAAGAGTGATAGCTGAAAGCCTTTCAGAAGAAGAGATTGCTGGACTTAAAGAAGCAATTCCATGCGATGGACACCAACAACAGCGGTTAGTCAATGATGAGGTTTTGTAAAACTTGTGTGTTTGAAAAATTATTGTCATGAAGTTAAGGATAACTTGTATGATACAAATTTAATTTGTGGATCAATATGTATACATTTTGTTTGTATAATATAAAGTTTTATTTATTTGTTAAATAGTCTTATTATAAAAATGATTGTGGTTGTGGATATTCAATTATATGTAAATTTTGAGTATTTTTATAATTTTGCGTATTTGGACAACGCTTAAACACTATTTTTTATAAATTTAAAAAGACAACGTTTTTAAGTAATAAAAGACAACGCTTAAAAAACAATGTCTTTGAGACCAACCACAACGCTTTTAAAGCGTTGTCTTTGATATGTGCATTTTTACAACAGCATCTTTAACAACGCTTTTTAAGAACGAATAGACAACGCTTAAAAAGCGTTGTCTTTGTGACCAACCACAACGCTTTTAAAGCGTTGTCTTTGATATGTGCATTTTTACAACAGCATCTATAACAACGCTTTTTAAGAACGAAAAGACAACGCTTAAAAAGCGTTGTCTTTGTGACCAACCACAACGTTTTTAAAGCGTTGTCTTTGATATGTGCATTTTTACAACAGCATCTATAACAACGCTTTTTAAGAACGAAAAGACAACGCTTAAAAAGCGTTGTCTTTGTGACCAACCACAACGCTTTTAAAGCGTTGTCTTTGATATGAATTTCTACAACACCATCTACAACATCACTTTTTAAGTACATACGACAACGCCAAAAAAGCGTTGTTGTTTAGCTTTTTTCTTGTAGTGTAAACTCATTTAGAAGCATAAGTAATGAGCGGTATCTAGCAATACATCATTACTACCCAAGTTACAAGAATGTTGAGATCCAACATCACCTTGTGACTACTAATTGTGACTCCTCACAATATATGACAAGTGTCATTCTATCCTAGACATCTACATTGATCAATGTGAGGCATAGACCGTGTCATCCTCTGATCAATCTAAATCTTGAACTCCAAGTAGACTCACTAAATCAAATGAGCTCAATATCTCATATTGACGCATTTGGGCATGGCCATGCACTTCGTGGTCTCACTCTATCAAGAATACCGATGTGTCTCCCGTCATATAGGAGGGATAGATCCCATCTACATCACTCACATCCCTTCGCATAATTTGTTACATACCCAGTAATCGCCTTTATAGTCCACCCAGTTACGGGTGACGTTTGACGAAACCAAAGTACATAACTCCTTATGTAGGGAACCATGGTGACTTCAGGTCTAAGGACTAGTATTCATACTAATAGCCACATGAGAAAGTATATGACACTCATATAACGATCCATGATACTTTCTCATGGCAGGTCATTCAATATACATTCTCTAATGCATACCCATGTGTCAACTTGATATCTCTATATCCATGACTTGTGAGATCAAGCCATCGAGTTGACCTACATGCTAGTCTTATTGCATTAACATTGTCCCTGAATGGCAATAGTCGACTAGGAATTATTAAGAGTAGTGTTCCTGATATCATCTCACTATCGGTTCAGCTAACCGATTGATATAGGTAAGAACCTTCTACTCAAGAACGTTATTATACTTAGTTTATTTGGCACTAATACAAGTAAGTATAATAACCAAAAACCAAATGCCTTTATTTATATAGAATATGATACAACAAGTCCAAAATACAATCATCAAATGATTGGCTCTAGGGCTCTAGCTAACAATCTCCCACAAGCACTAGTGCCAATCAGTGTAGGCTCTAAGCACCAATGACCTAGTGTGACCATCATGCTTCCTCTGTGCCAAAACCATGGTCAAGGGATCTGCGATGTTAGCCTCTATAGGTACTCTACAAATCTTCACATCTCCTCTCTCGATGATCTCTCGAATGAGATGGAAGCACCGTAGTATGTGTTTGGTCCGCTGGTGTGAGCGAGGTTCCTTCGCCTGTGCTATATCTCCATTGTTGTCACAATAGAGCTCAATAGGGTCAGCAATACTAGGAACCACCCCAAGTTCAGTGATGAACTTGCGAATCCAAACTGCCTCCTTTGCTGCCTCTGATGCAGCAATATACTCGGCCTCTGTCGTAGAATCAGCTACTGTGTCTTGCTTCGAACTCTTCCAGCTCACAGCACCACCATTAATGCAAAATACGAACCCCAACTGCGATCTATAGTCATCTTGGTCGGTCTGGAAGTTGACATCACTGTAACCCTTTACAGCTAGTTCATCATTGCCTCCATATATCAAGAAATATTCTTTAGTCCTTCTTAACTACTTAAGAATATTCTTGACTGCTATCCAGTGACTTTCACTTGGATCTGACTGGTATCTGCTTGTCATGCTCAAAGCATACGAGACATCAGGTCGAGTACGTAGCATGGTGTATATGATCGATCCTATGGTTGAAGCATAAAGGATCTGATCCATGCGGTCTCTCTCCTCTCTAGAAGAGGGACCCTGAGTCTTTGAAAGACTCACGCCATGTGACATCGACAGAAATCCCTTCTTGGAATTCTGCATGGCAAACCGAAGGAGTACCTTGTCAATATATGTACTCTGACTTAGGCTAAGCAATCTCTTAGATCTATCTCTATAGATCTGTATCCCTAGGATGCGGGATGCCTCACCTAAGTCCTTCATTGAGAAGCAACTCCCTTGCCAGGTCTTGACAGACTGAAGCATAGGGATGTCCTTCCCAATGAGTAGTATGTAATCCACATACAATATGAGGAAGACAACTATATCCCCTACAACCTTCTTGTAGACACAAGGTTCATCTTCATTCTTGATGAAACCAAACTATTTGATTGCATCATCGAATCGAAGATTCCAGCTCCGAGAAGCTTGCTTTAGTCCATAAATGGACCTATGCAGCTTGCATACTCTGCTAGTATGCTGTAGATCTACAAAACCCTCAGGTTGTGTCATGGACACATCCTCGAGTAGATTTTCCAATTAGAAACACAGTTTTGACATCCATCTACCATATCTCATAGTCACGGTAAGCTGCAATAGCAAGCATGATCCGAATGGACTTAAACATCGCTACTGGAGAAAAGGTTTCATCATAGTCAATACCATGAATCTACTTGAAACCTTTAGCTACCAAGCGACCCTTATAGATAAGTCCATCCATGTCAGTCTTTCTCTTAAAGACCCACTTACACCCTATGGGTTTTATCCCTTCAGGTGGATCAACCAAAGTTCATACTTGGTTGGTGTACATGGATTCCATTTCGGATCTCATGGCCTCTAGCCATTTCTCGGAATCTGGTCTCATCACAGCTTCCTGATAGGTGGTAGGCTCATCCTCTATGAGCACAACGTCATCATGGTCAGACAAGAGAAATGAGTTTCTCTCCGGCTGACGACGTACCCTATCAGACCTGCGAAGAGGTATGTGTACTTGAACTGGTTGTTGTTCCTCAACTCCTTGTGGAACAACATCATCCACAATACTTTGTGGTTCTAGTTCAACTTCCATCGAGGCATCAGTGCTATTGTTCGCATCTTGAACTTCTTCAAGATCGAACGTGCTCCCACTAGTTTTTATAGAAACAAAGCCCCTTTCTAGAAAGACCACAGTCTTTGCCATAACTACCTTGTGCTGACTGGGAATGTAGAAGTAATATCCCTTAGTTTCCTTGGGATATCCAATAAAGTAGCACTTGTCGGATTTGGGTCCTAATTTGTCTGAGACTTGACGTCTAACGTAAGCCTCACAACCCCAAATCCTCATGAAAGACACCTGGGCTTCTCTCCCAGTCCATATCCTATATGGTGTCTTTATCACGGCCTTGGATGGAACTCGGTTGAGTATAAAAGCTGCCGTGTCTAGAGCATAACCCTAAAGGTATGTCGGAAGATCTGTGTGACTCATCATAGATCGTACCATATCTAATAAGATACGATTCCTCCTTTCGGATACACCATTCCACTATGGTGTTCCAGGAGGAGTGAGTTGAGATAGAATCCCATACTCAGCTAGGTAGTCACGAAACTCATGGCTAAGGTATTCTCCACCTCGATCTGATCGATGTATCTTAATACTCTTGCCAAGTTGGTTCTGTACTTCATTCTTGAATTCTTTGAACTTTTTCAAAGGATTCTGACTTATGTGTCATCATGTACACATAACCATATCCACTGAAGTCATCAGTAAATGTGACGAAGTACCTATAACCGCCTCTAGCAGCGACATTAAAAGGGACACATACATCACTATGTATAAGTCCTAATAAATCGGTCGCTCTCTCGCTGTGCCCACTAAAGGGAGTCTTGGTCATCTTGGCTCATAGGAATGACTCGCATATCTCATATGATTCAAAATCAAATGAGTCCAGCAAACCATCCTTATGGAGCTGGGATAAGCGCTTGTCATTTATATGACCTAAGCGACAGTGCCAGAGGTAGGTTTGGTTCATGTCATTTGACTTGAACCTCTTGGTATTTATGTTATAGATAGGGCTCCCAAGGTCTAGAATATAGAGTCCGTTCATCAGAGGTGTACTACAATAGAACATATCGTTTAAATAGATGTAAAAATATTTGTTCTTTATTGTAAACGAAAATCCTTTCTTGTCCAAACAAGAAACTAAAATTATGTTCTTAGTCAAGGCAGACACATAACAACAATCATCTAATTCTAGTACAAGACCAGAGGGTTGAGATAGATAGTAAGTTCCTACAGCAATAGCAGCAACCCGTGCTCCATTGCCTACTCGTAGGTCTACCTCACCCTTCGTCAATGCCCTGCTATTTCTCAGCGCTTGTAGATTAGTAAAAATGTGCGAAGCACATCCGGTATCTAATACCCACGATGAAGAAACATAGAGGTTGACTTCTATTACATGTATACCTGAAGTAGAAATCTTATTTTATCTTTTTCTTAAGATCTTCCAGGTATTCTTTGGAGTTCCTCTTCCAGTGCCTTGCTTGTCCTTGATATAGGTGACAAAGATGTTCAACCATATCGTAAGCGCCCATCAACTCATGTTGCTTCTGAAGCTCAGAGTTCATGGTCGCGAGCATAAGACATGACACATCTAATGCGTCATCTTGATGCTTCTTGTAAGCATCTCGGTCTGCTCGCGTGGCAGTGACAGGAGGAGCCTCCGGAATGGGCTGCTCCAGAACATACAGTTTACATTCTTGGGTGAGAGCTATTCTCAAGTTCTAGTACCTGTTCAGGAAATTTGCTCCATTGAGCTTGTCCTTCTCAAGAACAGATCGCAGAGAGAAAGTGTTCGTATTTGACGTCATGGTTATCTACAACAGAAAAATGCAGAAAATAAATATCATATTCTTTTAATCATTTAATTAGGCCTTTAAATAAATGATGCTCCCACTGAATTCTATTATTCATGTGGGACAAGATCCACATTATACTAACCCTTGAGTTAGCTTTGGCTAATACACCCAAGACTTAGTATGATCGGTAGGTAACGATTACCAATTACATCTCTATGCAACTCTTGTTTATAGGATCAAAAATTCGTAATTATATTAAAACTTGAGTTAGCTTTGGCTAATACGCCCAAGAGTTAATATAAACGTGATTTTGACCAATCTACCAACCATTGGATAATGACTATAGTTAAACTCGATCCAATTGAGTTAACTAGTTACTCAATCTAATTGAGTTGTACTCACCCATGCATTGATAGGCGGGACCAAGATTGTCCCTCCGTACCCTACCAAGATAGTATGTGTTGCTCTGCTTTGGCAGATTCAACAACAACATGCGATCGAGGTAGTGGTAGGTATCACGGCATGGTAGGCATTACGAGTTGTCACAATTTAGATCTAATCTAAACGATGATGCGTATCATATACTCGATAGATCTAATCTAATCGAAGGGTGCATCATGTGCACGACTTAGATCTAATCTAATCGTTAGGCACTAATTAATTACTTAATTAACTAGCATGCATCACATACACACAAAAGAAATTAATTAAATAATTTTCTGATTATGTCATGGCCCTACTACGATCTTCTCAAGCCAAGGAGAAGATCGGATGGTCAACCTAAGGTCAACTGCTTCTCAAGCGCCTTCCTTTTGACCGCCTTGTGTTGCTCGCGCCTTCCTCGTAACTCCGTCTTGAGTGGACCTTCCACCACTTCAAAATTTACATTACATTTTGAAACTCGAGTTACATTCGAGTCTAAATCTAATTTACAACTAGAATATAAATAGGGAGGCACGACGCGCAGGTCACGTATCAAATACAACACACACAAACACATGACGGCACGCAGGCCGTATTATAAATTACAACACAAATTATCCAATCGAATTGGGTCTTTGGGCCATGACTATCACAAAAATAATATAAAATTCGAAATTATATATTTCTATAATTTTATGTAATTTTTCCTATAATTTTTACAATTTTTATGAGTATAATTTCCCGGCGGCCCCGATTAGCGATTTCGGGCGCAATTGCGGAGCAAATCCCCTTACGGGGTTAGGGGTAGTACCCCTACCCGCGATCTAACCATAGCGAGTTGCTCCTAAGCGATCCTACAGCGCCTTAGCCCACTGTCCCCAAAAGTTTTGGGTCGAAACATGGCCGTTTTGGGAAAAACTTCTCGGTAGTCGAAGCCTACAAGTGTAGAAACACTTGTGCTTCGCTTCTACGAGAAAAATACTCATAAAAACCATTAAAAACTTAAAATTACAGAAATTCATAGAATTTTTATTTTTCATAAAAATCAAAATAAACTCGTATTCGTCTTCGCACGTGGCTCTGATACCACTGTTGGGTTTTTCGGGCCGCGAAAACCGCTTTTTCGCGTCGCGAAAACCGCTTTTTCGCTTCGCGGAAACCCCGAAACTCCCTAGCCAACGGATCCGTGCAAAGAATAATCATTCGAAATTATGAGTACGAGTTTACCTCGATCTACACTTAGATCTACATGGAGAAAATCTTATACCTTCGATGCGTGCCCATCGCGACTCCCGCTTGTCGAAGGAGATGTCGGATCTCTAGTTGTCAAAGTAGACAATTCTCTAGAAGTATCCACATGGACAAGATGTGTTCTCTAACACACAAGGATGGAGAAGAGAACACCACAAGTGTGCTAGCACTTCTTGATGCTCTCGGATGGGATTGGAAGAAGAAGAAAGGAAAAGAAGAGAGCACACTCCTCTAAAATCTCTATGTGACTTTCACTAACCTTTCTTCTTGGATTAGATTCACTCTCCTTTCTTCTCCCTTGCTTGAAACCCACGACCAAGAGAAGAGAAGGAGTAAGAAGAGAGCTTGAGAGGAGGAAGATCACTTGAATGAGAGTTACTCACCAAAAGAAAACTTCTCTTTTTCCAACAAGTGGTGTAACCCGCTTCACATTAATCACAATTAATGTGGAGGCCATAAAAGAGAATAGTTGTAACCTCCATGAGGTGGCACATGTGATGATGTGGCACATCATCATTAGTTTTCCTAATGCCAAGTCACAAATGATGTGACATAAAGTCAAGTCAAACTTGACTCTTCCTCTTCCTCTCAAGTCAAGTCAAGTCAAACTTGACTTAATCTCTCTCATGGTTGATCTAATCCAACCATTTAATTCAAGCTAATTTAATATAATGAATCTAATTCATTTAATTAAATTGATTCAATGAGTCATAATCTAAATTAGACTAATTGAACACATGAATCAACTTGAGTCCAACTCAATTAGCCCAATTAGGATTACTCTTAATCCAATTTGATTCATCACATGAATCTAATCCTCTTGGTTCATCATATGAACCTAATCTCCATCCACTTGTTCTTTGTGTGTGACCCAATAGGTTCTTGTAACGTTGACAGTGCCCCTAAACTCATTTAGATGCATAAGTAATGAGCGGTATCTAGCAATACATCATTACTACCCAAGTTACAAGAATGTTGAGATCCAACATCACCTTGTGACTACTAATTGTGACTCCTCACAATATATGACAAGTGTCCTTCTATCCTAGACATCTAGATTGATCAATGTGAGGCATAGACCGTGTCATCCTCTAATCAATCTAAATCTTGAACTCCAAGTAGACTCACTAAATCAAATGAGCTCAATATCTCATATTGACTCATTTGGGCATGGCCATGCACTTCGTGGTCTCACTCTATCAAGAATACTGATGTGTCTCCCGTTATATAGGAGGGATAGATCCCATCTACATCACTCACATCCCTCCGCATAATTTGTTACATACCCAGTAATCGCCTTTATAGTCCACCCTGTTACGGGTGACGTTTGACGAAACCAAAGTACATAACTCCTTATGTAGGGAACCATGGTGACTTCAGGTCTAAGGACTAGTATTCATAATAATAGCTACATGAGAAAGTGTATGACACTCATATAATGATCCATGATACTTTCTCATGGCGAGTCATTCAGTATACATTCTCTAATGCATACCTATGTGTCAACTTGATATCTCTATATCCATGACTTGTGAGATCAAGTCATCGAGTTGACCTACACGCTAGTCTTATTGCATTAACATTGTCCCTGAATGTTAATACTCTACTAGGAATTATTAAGAGTAGTGTTCCCTATATCATCTACTATCGGTTCAGCTAACCGATTGATATAGGTAAGAACCTTCTACTCAAAGACGTTATTATACTTAGTTTATTTGGCACTAATACAAGTAAGTATAATAACCAAAAACTAAATGCTTTTATTTATATAGAATATAATACAACAAGTCCAAAATACAATTATCAAATGATTGACTCTAGGGCTCTAGCTAACAATCTCCCACAAGCACTAGTGTCAATCAGTGTAGGCTCTAAGCCCCAATGACCTAGTGTGACCATCATGCTTCCTATGTGCCAAAGCCTTGGTCAAGGGATCTGCGATGTTAGCCTCTGTAGGTACTCTGTAAATCTTCACATCTCCTCTCTCGATGATCTCTGGAATGAGATGGAAGCGACGTAGTATGTGTTTGGTCCGCTGGTGTGAGCGAGGTTCCTTCGCCTGTGCTATAGCTCTATTGTTGTCACAATAGAGCTCAATAGGGTCAGCAATACTAGGAACCACCCCAAGTTCAGTGATGAACTTGCGAATCCAAACTGCCTCCTTTGCTGCCTCTGATGCAGCAATATACTCGGCCTCTGTCGTAGAATCAGCTACTGTGTCTTGCTTCGAACTCTTCCAGCTCACAGCACCACCATTAATGCAAAATACGAACCCCGACTGCGATCTATAGTCATCCTTGTCGGTCTGGAAGCTAGCATCACTGTAACCTTTTACAGCTAGTTCATCATTGCCTCCATATATCAAGAAATATTCTTTAGTCCTTCTTAAGTACTTAAGAATATTCTTGACTGCTATCCAGTGACTTTCACTTGGATCTGACTGGTATCTGCTTGTCATGCTCAAAGCATACGAGACATCAGGTCGAGTACATAGCATGGTGTATATGATCGATCCTATGGCTGAAGCATAAGGGATCTGATCCATGCAGTCTCTCTCCTCTCTAGAAGAGGGACCCTGAGTCTTTGAAAGACTCACGCCATGTGACATCGACAGAAATCCCTTCTTGGAATTCTGCATGGCAAACCGAAGGAGTACCTTGTCAATATATGTACTCTGACTTAGGCTAAGCAATCTCTTAGATCTATCTCTATAGATCTGTATCCCAAGGATGCTGGATGCCTCACCTATGTCCTTCATTGAGAAGCAACTCCCTAGCCAGGTCTTGACAGACTGAAGCATAGGGATGTCCTTCCCAATGAGTAGTATGTAATCCACATACAATATGAGGAAGACAACTATATCCCCTACAACCTTCTTGTAGACACAAGGTTCATCTTCATTCTTGATGAAACCAAACTATTTGATTGCATCATCGAATCGAAGATTCCAGCTCCGAGAAGCTTGCTTTAGTCCATAAATGGACCTATGCAGCTTGCATACTCTGCTAGTATGCTGTGGATCTACAAAACCCTTAGGTTGTGTCATATACACATCCTCTAGTAGGTTTCCATTCAGAAACACGGTTTTGACATCCATCTACCATATCTCATAGTCACGGTAAGCTGCAATAGCAAGCATGATCCGAATGGACTTAAACATCGCTACTGGAGAAAAGGTTTCATCATAGTCAATACCATGAATCTACTTGAAACCTTTAGCTACCAAGCAACCCTTATAGATAAGTCCATCAATGTCAGTATTTCTCTTAAAAACCCACTTACACCCTATGGGTTTTATCCCTTCAGGTGGATCAACCAAAGTTCATACTTGGTTGGTGTACATGGATTCCATTTCGGATCTCATGGCCTCTAGCCATTTCTCGGAATCTGGTCTCATCACAGCTTCCTGATAGGTGGTAGGCTCATCCTCTATGAGCACAACGTCATCATGGTCAGACAAGAGAAATGAGTATCTCTCAGGCTGACGACGAACCCTATCAGACCTGCAAAGAGGTATGTCTACTTGAACTGGTTGTTGTTCCTCAACTCCTTGTGGAACAACATCATCCACAACTCTTTGTGGTTCCAGTTCAACTTCCATCGAGGCATCAGTGCTATTGTTCGCATCTTGAACTTCTTCAAGATCGAACGTGCTCCCATTAGTCTTTCTTGAAACAAAGTCCCTTTCTAGAAAGACCCTAGTGTTTGCCACAACTACCTTGTGTTGACAGGGAATGTAGAAGTAATATCCCTAAGTTTCCTTGGGATATCCAATAAAGTAGCACTTGTTGGATTTGGGTCCTAATTTGTCTGAGACTTGACGTCTAACGTAAGTCTCACAACCCCAAATCCTCATGAAAGACACCTGGGCTTCTCTCCCAGTCCATATCCTATATGGTGTCTTTATCACGGCCTTGGATGGAACTCGGTTGAGTATAAAAGCTGCCGTGTCTAGAGCATAACCCCAAAGGTATGTCGGAAGATCTGTGTGACTCATCATAGATCGTACCATATCTAATAAGGTACGATTCCTTCTTTCAGATACATCATTCCAGTGTGGTGTTCCAAGAGGAGTGAGTTGGGATAGAATCTCACACTCAGCTAGGTAGTCACGAAACTCATGGCTATGGTATTCCCCACCTCGATCTGATCGAAGTATCTTAATACTTTGGCAGATTCAACAACAACATGCGATCGAGGTAGTGGTAGGTATCACGGCATGGTAGGCATTACGAGTTGTCACGATTTAGATCTAATCTAAACGATGATGCGTATCATATACTCGATAGATCTAATCTAATCGAAGGGTGCATCATGTGCACGACTTAGATCTAATCTAATCGTTAGGCACTAATTAATTACTTAATTAACTAGCATGCATCACATACACACAAAAGAAATTAATTAAATAATTTTCTGATTATGTCATGGCCCTACTACAATCTTCTCAAGCCAAGGAGAAGATCGGATGGTCAACCTAAAGTCAACTGCTTCTCAAGCGCCTTCCTTTTGACAACCTTGTGTTGCTCGCGCCTTCCTCGTAACTCCGTCTTGAGTGGACCTTCCACCGCTTCAAAATTTACATTACATTTTGAAACTCGAGTTACATTCGAGTCTAAATCTAATTTACAACTAGAATATAAATAGGAAGGCACGACGCGCAGGTCGCGTATCAAATGCAACACACACAAACACATGACGGCACGCAGGCCGTATTATAAATTACAACACAAATTATCCAATCGAATTGGGTCTTTGGGCCATGACTATCACAAAAATAATATAAAATTCGAAATTATATATTTCTATAATTTTCTGTAATTTTTCCTATAATTTTTACAATTTTTATGAGTACAATTTCCCGGCGGTCCCGATTAGCGATTTCGGGCGCAATTGCGGAGCAAATCCCCTTGCGGGGTTAGGGGTAGTACCCCTACCCGCGATCTAACCATCACGAGTTGCTCCTAAGCGATCCTACAGCGCCTTAGTCCACTGTCCCAAAAAGTTTTGGGTCGAAACAAGGCCGTTTTGGGAAAAAACTTCTCGGTAGTCGAAGCCTACAAGTGTAGAAACACTTGTGCTTCGCTTCTACGAGAAAAATACTCATAAAAACCATTAAAAACTTAAAATTACAGAAATTCACAGAATGTTTATTTTTCATAAAAATAAAAATAAACTTGTATTCGTCTTCGCACGTGGCTCTGATACACTGTTGGGTTTTTTTGGCCGCGAAAATCACTTTTTCACGTCGCGGAAATCCCGAAACTCCCTAGCCAACGGATCCGTGCAAAGAAAAATCATTCGAAATTATGAGTACGAGTTTACCTAGATCTACACTTAGTTCTACATGGAGAAAATCTTATATCTTCGATGCGTGCCCTTCGCGAGTCCCGCTTGTCCAAGGAGATGTCGGATCTTTAGTTGTCAAAGTAGACAACTCTCTAGAAGTATCCACATGGACAAGATGTGTTATCTAACACACAAGGATGGAGAAGAGAACACCACAAGTGTGCTAGTACTTCTTGATGCTCTCGGATGGGATTGGAAGAAGAAGAAAGGAAAAGAAGAGAACACACTCCTCTAAAATCTCTATGTGACTTTCACTAACCTTTCTTCTTGGATTAGATTCACTCTCCTTTCTTCTCCCTTGCTTGAAACCCACGACCAAGAGAAGAGAAGGAGCAAGAAGAGAGCTTAGGAGGAGGAAGATCTCTTGAATGAGAGTTACTCACCAAAAGAAAACTTCTCTTTTTTCATCAAGTGGTGTAACCCCCTTCACATTAATCACAATTAATGTGGAGGCCATTAAAGAGAATAGTTGTAACCTCCATGAGGTGGCACATGTGATGATGTGGCACATCATCATTAGTTCTCCTAATGCCAAGTCACAAATGATGTGGCATAAAGTCAAGTCAAACTTGACTCTTCCTCTTCCTCTCAAGTCAAGTCAAACTTGACTTAATATCTCTCATGGTTGATCTAATCCAACCATTTAATTCTAGCCAATTTAATATAATGAATCTAATTCATTTAATTAAATTGATTCAATGAGTCATAATCTAAATTAGACTAATTGAACACATGAATCAACTTGAGTCCAACTAAATTAGCCCAATTAGGATTACTCTTAATCCAATTTGATTCATCACATAAATCCAATCCTCTTGGTTCATCATATGAACCTAATCTCCATCCACTTGTTCTTTGTGTGTGACCCAATAGGTTCTTGTAACGTTGGTAATGCTCCTAAACTCATTTAGAAGCATAAGTAATGAGGGGTATCTAGCAATACATCATTACTACCCAAGTTACAAGAATGTTGAGATCCAACATCACCTTGTGACTACTAATTGTGACTCCTCACAATATATGACAAGTGTCCTACTATCCTAGACATCTAGATTGATCAATGTGAGGCATAGACCGTGTCATCCTCTGATCAATCTAAATCTTAAACTCCAAGTAGACTAACTAAATCAAATGAGCTCAATATCTCATATTGACTTATTTGGGCATGGTCATGCACTTCGTGGTCTCACTCTATCAAGAATACCGATGTCTCTCCCGTCATATAGGAGGGATAGATCCCATCTACATCACTCACATCCCTCCGCATAATTTGTTACATACCCAGTAATCGCCTTTATAGTCCACCCAGTTACGGGTGACGTTTGACAAAACCAAAGTACATAACTCCTTATGTAGGGAACCATGGTGACTTCAGGTCTAAGGACTAGTATTCTTACTAATAGCCACATGAGAAAGTATATGACACTCATATAACGATCCATGATACTTTCTCATGGCGGGTCATTCAGTATACATTCTCTAATACATACCCATGTGTCAACTTAATATCTCTATATCCATGACTTGTGAGATCAAGTCATCGAGTTGACCTACATGCTAGTCTTATTGCATTAACATTGTCCTTGAATGTTAATACTCAACTATGAATTATTAAGAGTAGTGTTCGCTATATCATCTCACTATCAGTTCAGCTAACCGATTGATATAGGTAAGAACCTTCTACTCAAGGACGTTATTATACTTAGTTTATTTGGCACTAATACAAGTAAGTATAATAACCAAAAACCAAATGCCTTTATTTATATAGAATATGATACAACAAGTCCATAATATAATCATCAAATGATTGGCTCTAGGGCTCTAGCTGACATTCTTGCCTCGAGAACCTCCTCCCCGATTCATAGACCATCAACGACTTAACAAGGAGTTACCCAAGCACCTCATCAGTAGTTTTAAGTGAGCCTCGTGTGGATGAACTGGTTGTAAGACAGACTATGGGTGCTTGCTCTCCATCACTCGGTGAGCCTTGTACCATAAAAAACATTACTGACTCATGAATTGGTACATATATGTATATATTTCAGATTATGGTGAATATCCTTGCAAATCTCTAAAGCAGGTATGTGTTAATCCTAGCATGTTAGACATATTCACAGGCTTTTAAAGCAGACATATGATAATTATGGTATCAGAAATGAATATAGAGTAGTTATTTGTATGTGCGATAGGCGGATATTCGAGAGGTGACACTTACTTGTTCGCCTACCGATCTTTAAGGTTGTTGGTCCAGAGAGCCACCCTTGTTTTATGGTCCATTGTCTTCTGGCACTTCTCCCTTCTCAAATCTATTCCTGTTTTACTTATAACAGACAAGAGGAAAAGAGTATGTGCTCTAACGAAGTGGTCCCGAAATAATGCAACCCCATAGGTGGGTATGTAATGGGTCAAGTGATTAATCATAAGCATTTTTCCTTATTGTTTTCACTTGAAAATATATTGGTAAAAATCAGCACTTACTTTTTTCTTACGAACTATGTACCTTTTTAGAGTGAACCATGTTGGTATAAAGGATTCCATCCACTCTTGCACTTTGGTCAAGCTTCATAAGTAAAAATCAAAGGGCTATGACATCTCAGTTGGGGATATGCTCCCGAGCGGATCTGAACTAATATGAGAAGGACAAATATTAACATGTCGCGATCGGGTATGTATTCCCTGAGCGAATTCCAATGAGAGGGTCAGAATAGTGCCACATTTCGGTCGGGAACACCTTCCCGAGCGAATCTGAAATAATGCTTGAAGGCCGAAAGGTTAATATATTTCGGTCGGGAATGTACTCCCGAGCGAACATGAATTAATATAAGAAGGCTAGAATATTATCATATCTCAGTCGGGCATGTATTCCCGAGCAAATTCCCATTTCAGTCAGGAACGCCCTCCCGAGTGAATTTGAAATAATGCTTGAAGGCCGAGATGTTGATGTATTTCGGTCGGGAATATACTCCCGAGCGAACATGAATTAATATGAGAAGGCCAGAATATTATCATATCTCAGTCGGGAATGTATTCCCGAGCAAATTCCAATGAGAGGGCCAGAATACTGCCACATTTCGGTCAGGAATGCCCTCCCGAGCGAATTTGAAATAATGCTTGAAGGGCGAGATGTTGATGTATTGCGGTCGGGAATGTACTCCCTAGCGGACATGAATTAATATGAGAAGGCCAGAATATTATCATATCTCGGTCGAGCACGTATTCCCGAGCGAATTCAAATGAGAGGGCCAGAATACTACCACATTTCAGTCGGGAACGTGCTCCCGAGTGAATCTGAAATAATATGAGAAACCAGAATTATGCCATATTTCGGTCGAGAACGCCCACCCGAACGAGTTGGCCTGTAATAATGATATATTGAGGAAATTTAAATCTGATACATATCAGTTATAGGTTTAAGGTTTTGACCATCCTCAAAGAGACACGATTAGATTTTCCTTAGGGTTTCATGATTGACTGGTGCCGAGCGGAGGAAGCATGCTCAAACTTTAAGGGTTTAAAGTCTCCGGTTTTCCTTAAGGAGGGAAGGCCGGTCACTCCTTAAGGTTACTGATCGACTATTGCTGAGCGTAGGAAGCACACTTGAATAGCATTGAGTGGAGGAAACACGCTCAACTGTCAGGGATTTAAAGTCTCCGGTTCTCCTCAAGGAAGCTAGACCGGTCACTCCTTAAGGTCCCCAATCAACTGTTACTAAACGGAGGAGGCACGCTTTAATCTAAAATGGTTTAAAGTCTCCGGTTCCTCTTAAGGAAGCCAGGCCAGTCACTCCTTAAGGTCCCCGATCGATTGTTACTGAACGGAGGAGGTACGCTTTAATCTTAAAGAGTTTAAAGCCTCCGGTTCCCCTTCAGGAAGCCAGGTCGGTCACTCTTTAGGCTTCCCGATCGACTGTTGTTGAGTAGAGGAAGCACGCTCGAATAGCATTGAGAAGAGGAAACACGCTCAACTGTTAGGGGTTTAATGTCACACCCTAGAGGAGTCCCTTCCAGAGGAAATTCTGGCAGCATCTCCCCTGTACGGGTGACAATCTTAATCATTTCTACATGCATAATGTACCTCAGCCTCAGGTAGCTGGAATATACACACAACCACGCAGTTTATATGCAGCCTACTCGGTTGATACAATAAAAATACAACCACGCAGTTATATGTAAAACTAACAACCCACTCGGCTGTACTAAAACCAAACACAGCGGAAATACAATGGACACACATACAAACTAAAAACGAAGACTGCTAGCCGGCTAGGCTTACACCACACAACAAAACAACACTCCCGAAACAAAACCAGAGCACAAAGCTAAATACACTGATACATAAAACAAATAAAACATAAATGGAAACGGTAAGTCTTCTGATGTGACGTGGGAATCGGCAGACAGGATACTCCAAGCGACACCATAAACAACCTGGTACATGAAAAAGATAGTGTCCACGGGGGTGAGTTCAACAACTCAGCAGATACCTAGTTGACATGTATAGTAAGCTATAACAAATGGTAATAACTATGGAGTACAGTCTCCTGGACAAAAGCTGGAAGATGCAGAATAGAAAAGGCTGAAGAGAACTATACTCACCAGGGTCTCCTATCAGAATAGTCAGGTCGTCAGACCGAGAGTATCATAAATCATGTATGCATGTGAAACATATGCATCCATCCAAATGCAACATATAAGTGAAGCAAACACAATCAGTAAATGCATAAAGTGCATATGATGCCAATGACATGGTCACCCGTGACGCCAGTCAGCCATCTCACACACGATGGTGAGACTGAGTGGGTAGGGCTGTGACAACCGTGCACTCTGCTGTCACTGCTCCTGATGAGTGACCGAGTGGACGGGATGATGTCGGAGTACACCTATCCTCCTACCCCAAATCATAAATGGGGGAGCTCAATCTCTCATCTCCGGGTACACAATGACGAGGAGGAATCTCTGCCGGCTACCACGCTACGTCGCACTACCCCATGAGCGGACCAACAGAGCCTAACAAAGTCCAACCGTCTGCTGGCTACCACACTGCTACACTAAACCAGCGGAGCCTAACAGAGCAGAACTGTCTGCCGGCTACCACGCTGAGTCACCGGACCAGCGGAGCCTAACAGCAGAACTGCCACACACCTGCCTGATATACCACTAACCCATGAGTGATGGTGTGTGCAGATCCATGTAACTGGCGATGTGCTCAACAATAATAGAGCTGACTATCGCACAACATGCAATCACGAGAGATGATGCATGACACTTAGCATGACAATATTCTGAACAACATAGCAATATCCATATATATATAAAATGTGTACCATAGGGCAATGAACCAAATCAAAGGTACACAGATCAGATAAGGTATATGTTGGACTTTTCGGGCCGCGAAAATCACTTTTTCGCGTCGCGGAAACCCCGAAAACCCCCGTCACCGGATCCGTACGAAGAATAAAATTTTGAAAAACCTTCGAGTACGAGTTTACTAACTCTAGATCTACATTAGAGTTCTGGATGGTTAAGAGATTTTACCCTTGATGTGCGCCCTTCGCGAATCCCACTCGTCCAAGGTGTCGGATCTCAAGATTGTCAAAGTAGACAATCCTCTACACGTATCCACACGAACAAAAGAGGGAGAAAACCAAACAAAAGTGTGCTAGCACCTTAGTAGGGTTCGGCCAAGGTAGGATGAGAGGGAGAGAAGAAAGAGCTCAAGGAGGAAGAAGATAGAATGAATGCCTTGAATGAAAAAAATTAATTCTAATTTATTTTGAGTTGTCGGCCACAATTGTAACTCCCTTACAATTAATGTGGTCGGCCACATTAAATGGAAAGGGGTTTGTAACCTCCATGATGTGGCACACACATGTGCTAGCTTTGATGATGTGGCACATCATCATTAGTCCTCCTATTGCCAACTCACAAATGAGGTGACAAATGGTCAAGTCAAACTTGACCTTCATCTTCCATCTCAAGTCAAGTCAAACTTGACCAAATCTCTCTCATGGTTGATCTAATCTAACCATTTGATTCAAACCAACTTAATATAATGAAGCTAATTCATTTAATTAAATTGATTCAATGAGTCATAATCTAAATTAGACTCATTGAACACATGAATCAACTTGAGTCCATCTCAATTAGCCTAACTTTGATTACTCTTAATCCAATTTGGTTCAATACATGAACCTAATCCTCTTGGTTCATCATATAAACCTAATCTCAATCTAATTATCCTTAGTGTGTGACCCTATAGGTTCTTGTAACGTTGGCAATGCCCCTAAACCTATTTAGGAGCATAAGTAATGAGCGGTATCTAGCAACACATCATTACTACCCAAGTTACAAGAATGTTGAGATCCAACATCACCTTGTGACTACTAATTGTGACTCCTCACAATATATGACAAGTGTCCTTCTATCCTAGACATCTAGATTGATCAATGTGAGGCATAGACCGTGTCATCCTCTGACCAATCTAAATCTTGAACTCCAAGTAGACTCACTAAATCAAATGAGCTCAATATGTCATATTGACTCATTTAGGCTTGGCCATGCAGTTCGTGGTCTCACTCTATCAAGAATATCGATGTCACTCCCGTCATATAGGAGGGATAGATCTTATCTACATCACTCACATCCCTCCACATAATTTTTTACATACCTAGTAATCGCCTTTATCGTCCACCCAGTTACGGGTGACGTTTGACGAAACCAATGTACGTAACTCCTTATATAGGGAACCATAGTGACTTCAGGTCCAAGGACTAATAGTCATACTTATAGCCACTTGAGAAAGTATAGGACACTCATATAATGATCCATGATACTTTCTCATGGCGGGTCGTTCAGTATATACTCTCCAATGCATACCCATGTGTCAACTTGATATCTCTATATCCATGACTTGTGAGATCAAGTCATCGAGTTGACCTACATGCTAGTCTCGTCGCATTAATATTTTCCCTGAATGTTAATACTCGACTAGGAATGATTAAGAGTAGTGTTCCCTATATCATCTCACTATCGGTTCAACTAAACGATTGATATAGGTAAAAACCCTCTACTCAAGGACGCTATTATACTTAGTTATTTGACACCAATACAAGTAAGTATAAAAACCAAAACAAATGCCTTTATTTATATAAGAATATGATACAACAAGTCCATAATACAATCATTAAATGATTAGATCTAGGGCTCTAACTAACAATCTCCCACTAGCACTAGTGCCAATCAGTGTAGGCTCTAAGCCCCAATAACCTAGTGTAACCATCATGAATCTCTATGCCAAAGCCTTGGTCAAGGAATCTGCGAAGTTAGCCTCTGTGGGTACTATGTAAATCTTCACATCTCCTCTCTCGATAATCTCTCGAATGAGATGGAAGCGCCATAGTATGTGTTAGGTCCGCTGGTGTGAGCGGGTTCCTTCGCCTGTGTTATAGCTCCATTGTTGTCACAATAGAGCTCAATAGGGTCAGCAATGCTAGGAACCACCCCAAGTTCAGTGATGAACTTGCGGATCCAAACTGCCTCCTTTTCTGCTTCTGATGCAGCAATGTACTCGGCCTCTGTCGTAGAATCAGCTACTGTATCCTGCTTCGAACTCTTCCAGCTCACAGCACCACCATTTATGCAAAACACAAACCCTGACTATGATCGATAATCATCCTGGTCAGTTTGGAAGCTGCCATCACAGTAACCCTTTACAGCTAGCTCGTCATCGCCTCCATATATCAAGAAATATTCCTTAGTCCTTCTTAAGTACTTAAGAATATTCTTGACTGCTATCCAGTGACTTTCACCCTGATCTGATTGGTATCTGCTTGTCATGCTCAAAGCATACGAGACATCAGGTCGAATACATAGCATGGCGTACATGATAGATCCTATGGCTGAGGCATAAGGGATCTGATCCATGCGGTCTCTCTCCTCTCTAGAAGAGGGACCTTGAGTCTTCGAAAGACTCACGCCATGTGACATCGGCAGAAATCCCTTCTTGGAGTTTTGCATAGCAAACCGAAGGACTACCTTGTCATTATATGTACTCTGACTTAGGCCAAACAATCTCTTAAATCTATCTCTATAGATCTGTATCCCTAGAATGCGGGATGCTTCACCTAAGTCCTTCATTGAGAAGCAACTCCCTAGCCAGGTCTTGACAGACTGTTTCAAAGGGATGTCTTTCCCAATGAGTAGTATGTCATCCATATTAAATATAAGGAAGACAACTATATCCCCTACAACCTTCTTGTAGACACAAGGTTCATCTTCATTCTTGATAAAACCAAACTGTTTGATTGCATCATCGAATCGAAGATTCTAGCTCCGAGAAGCTTGCTTTAGTCCATAAATGGACCTATGCAGCTTGCATACTCTGCTAGTATGCTGTGGATCTAGAAAACCCTCAGGTTGTGTCATGTACACATCCTCGAGCAGGTTTCCATTCAGAAACGCAGTTTTGACATCCATCTACCATATCTCATAGTCATGGTATGCTGCAATAGCAAGCATGATCCGAATGGAATTAAATATCGCTACTGGAGAAAAGGTTTCATCATAGTCAATACCATGAATTTGCTTGAAACCTTTAGCTATCAAGCGACCCTTATAGATAAGTCCATCCATGTCAGTCTTTCTCTTAAAGACCCACTTACACCCAATGGGTTTTACCCCTTCAGGTGGATCAACCAAAGTCCATACTTGGTTGGTGTACATGGATTCAATTTCGGATCTCATGGCCTCTAGCCATTTCTCGGAATCTGGTTTCATCACAGCTTCCTGATAGGTGGTAGGCTCATCCTCTATGAGCACAACGTTATCATGGTCAGACAAGAGAAATGAGTATCTCTCAGGCTGACGACGTACCCTATCAGACCTGCGAAGAGGTATGTCTACTTGAACTGGTTGTGGTTCCTCAACTCCTTGTGGAACAACATCATCCACAACACTTTGTGGTTCTAGTTCAACTTCCATCGAGGCTTCATTGCTATGGTGCACATATTGAACTTTTTCAATATCGAACGTACTCCCACTAGTCTTTCTAGAAACAAAGTCCCTTTCTAGAAAGACCCCAGTCTTTGCCACAACTACCTTGTGCTGACTGGAAATGTAGAAGTAATATCCCTTAGTTTCCTTGGGATATCTAATAAAGTAGCACTTGTCATATTTGGGTCCTAAATTTGTCTGAGACTTGATGTCGTACGTAAGCCTCACAACCCTAAATCCTCATAAAAGACACTTGGGCATCTCTCCCAGTCCATATCCTATATGGTGTCTTTATCACAGCCTTGGATGGAACTCGGTTGAGTATAAAAGCTGCCGTGTCTAGAGCATAGCCCCAAAGAAATGTAGGAAGATCTGTGGCACTCATCATTGACCGTACCATGTCTAATAGAGTATGGTTCCTCCTTTCGGATACACCATTCCATTGTGGTGTTCCAGGAGGAGTGAGTTGGGATAGAATCTCACACTCAGCTAGATAGTCACGAAACTCATGGCTAAGGTATTCTCCACCTCGATCTGATCGAAGTATCTTAATACTCTTGCCAAGCTGGTTCTGTACTTCATTCTTGAATTCTTTGAACTTTTCAAAGGATTCAAACTTATGTGTCATCAAGTACACATAACCATATATACTGAAGTCATCAGTAAATGTGATGAAGTACTTATAACCGCCTCTAGTAGCGACATTGAAAGGGCCACATACATCACTATGTATAAGTCCTAACAAATCGGTCACTCTCTCGCTGTGCCCGCTAAAGGGAGTCTTGGTCATCTTGCCTCGTAGGAATGACTCGCATATCTCATATGATTCAAAATCAAATGAGTCCAGCAAACCATCCTTATGGAGCTAGGATAAGCGCTTGTCATTTATATGACCTAAGCGACAGTGCCAGAGGTAGGTTTGGTTCATGTCATTTGACTTGAACCTTTTGGTATTTATGTTATAGATAGGCCTTTCAAGGTCTAGAATGTAGAGTCCGTTCATCAGAGGTGCACTACAATAGAACATATCTTTTAAATAATCAGAACAACTTTTGTCCTTTATTATAAAAGAGAAACATTTCTTGTCCAAACAAGAAATTGAAATTATGTTCTTAGTTAAAGCAGGCACATAACAAAGCCCAGAGGACAGAGATAGAAAATAAGTCCCTACAGCAACAGCAGCAACCCGTGCTCCATTGCCTACGCGTAGGTCCACCTCACCCTTTGCCAATGCCCTGCTATTTCTCAGCGCCTGCACATTAGTACAAATGTGAGAAGCACATCCGGTATCTAATACCCATGATGAAGAAATAGATAGATTGACTTCTATAACATATATACCTGAAGTGGAAGTCTCACTTCGCTTCTTCTTAAGATCTTCCGGGTACACCTTGCGGTTCCTCTTCCAATGCCCGGTCTGACCGTAGTAGAAGCAGATAGCATCCTTGGCAACCCCTCCTTTAGGCTTCAGTGCCTTGCCTTTGCCCTTGGCTTGGGACTTTCCTTTGCCTTTGGGCTTGCCCTTGCCCTTGTGTTTCTGAACCATCAGAATAGAGTTGTGCTTAACCTTCTTAAGGTTCAGCTCAGTAGTTCTTAACATGCTAAGCAGCTCGAGCAGTGGCTTGTCAATTTTGTTCATGTTGTAATTTAGAACGAATTGACTATAGCTATCCGGCAAGGATTGCAAGATCAAGTCAGTGGCCAGCTCCCAACCTCTGTAGGTTTTCTATGTACCCAATCATTTTGAGTACATATGGGCCTACGGGAGCCCCATCTGACATCTTGCACTGAAATAGTGCCTTAGAGATCTCGAATCTCTCGTGCCTCGCTTGTCCTTGATACAGTTAACGAAAATGTTCAACCATATCGTAAGCGCCCATCAACTCATGTTGCTTCTGAAGCTCAGAGTTCATGGTCGCGAGCATCAGACAGGACACATCTAATGCGTCATCTTGATGCTTCTTGTAAGCATATCGGTCAGCTCGTGTGGCAGTGGCAGGAGGAGCCTCAGGAATGGGCTACTCCAGAACATACAGTTTACGTTCCTGAGTGAGAACTATTCTGAAGTTCCTGTACCAGTCCAGGAAATTTGCTCCGTTGAGCTTGTCCTTCTCAAGGACAGAACGCAGGGAGAAAGAGTTCGTATTTGACGTCATGGTTATCTACAACAGAAAAATGCAGAAAATAAATATCATATTCTTTTAAATCATTTAATTAGGCCTTTAACTAAATGATGCTCCCACTGAATTCTATAATTCATGTGGGACAAGATCCACATCATACTATGCCTTGAGTTAGCTTTGGCTAAATCGCCCAAGACTTAGTATGATCGGTAGGTAACAATTTACCAATTACATCTCTATGCAACTCTTGTTTATAGTATCAAGATCCGCATTTATATTAAAACTCGAGTTAGCTTTGGCTAATACGCCCAAGAATTAATATAAATGTGATTTTGACCTATCTACCAACCATTGGAAAATGCCTATAGAATCTAATTGAGTTGTACTCGCCCATGCATTAATAAGCGGGACCAAGATTGTCCCTCCGTACCCTACCAAGATAATATGTGTTGCTCTGCTTTGGCAGATTCAACAACACATGTGATCGAGGTAGTGATAGGTATCACGGCACGGTAGTTATTTGAGTTGACGTGATTGAGATCTAATCTAATCGAGAGGGTGCATCTTGTGCACGATTTAGATCCAATCTAATCGTTAGGCACTAATTAATTACTAATTATGTATCACATACACTCAAGCAATTAATTAAATTATTTGTGATTAGTCATGGCCCTACTACGATCTTCTCAAGCCAATGAGAAGATCGGATGGTCAACCTAAGGTCAACAGCTTCTCAAGCTCCTCCCTTTGACCACCTTGTGTTCCTCGCGCCCTGCTCGTAACTCCGTCTCGAGTGGACCTTCCACGGCTCCAATTTTGTACATTACAATTTTTGAAACTCGAGTTACATTCAAATCTAAACTAATTTACAACAAGAATATAAAATAGAGAAAGGCACGACGCGCAGGTCGCGAATCAAATATACAACACGCACATCACATGACGGCACGTAGGCCGTATTATGAATTACAACACATTTCCAATCAAATTGGATCTTTTTGGGCCATTACTATCACAAAATGATACATAATTATAAATTATGTATTTTCTATAATTTTCTGTAATTTTTACTATAATTTTTACAATTTTTATGAGTAAAATTCCCGACGGTTCCGTTTAGCAGATTTTCGGGCGCAATCACGGAACGAATCCCCTTGCGGGGCCAGGGGCAGCGCTCCTACCCGCGATCTAACCATCGCGAGTGTTCCTTAGCGATCCTACAGCGCCTTAGCCCGCTGTCCCAAAATGATTTGGGGTGAAACCTTGCCGTTTTAGAAAAATCTTCTTGGTAGTCGAAACCTACAAGTGTCGAAACACTTGTGCTTCGCTTCTACGAGAAAAATACCCATAAAACTATAAAAATAGGAAATTAACAGAATATTACAGAACTGATATTTTCACAAAAATACAAAATAAACTTGTACAAGACCTCACACGTGGCTTTGATACCACTGTAGGACTTTTCGGGCCACGAAAATTGCTTTTTCGCGTCGCGGAAACCCCGAAAACCCCCGTCACCGGATCCGTGCGAAGAATAAAATTTCGAAAAACCTTCGAGTATGAGTTTACTAACTCTAGATCTACATTAGAGTTCTGGATGTTTAAGAGTTTTTAACCTTGATGCGCGCCCTTCATGAATCCCGCTCGTCCAAGGTGCCGGATCTCAAGATTGTCAAAGTAGACAATCCTCTACACGTATCCACACGAACAAAAGAGGGAGAAAACCAAACTAAACTGTGCTAGCACCTTAGTAGGGTTCGGCCAAGGTAGGATGAGAGGGAGAGAAGAAAGAGCTCAAGGAGGAAGAAGATAGAATGAATGCCTTGAATGAAAAAAATTCATTCTAATTCATTTTGAGTGGCCGACCATAATTGTAACTCCCTTACAATTAATGTGGCCGCCCACATTAAATGAAAAGGGGTTTGTAACCTCCATGATGTGGCACACACATGTGCTAGCTTTGATGATGTGGCACATCATCATTAGTCCTCCTATTGCCAACTCACAAATGAGGTGGCAAATGGTCAAGTCAAACTTGACATTTCATCTTCCTTCTCAAGTCAAGTCAAACTTGACCAAATCTCTCTCATGGTTGATCTAATCTAACCATTTGATTCAAACCAACTTAATATAATGAATCTAATTCATTTAGTTAAATTGATTCAATGAGTCATTATCTAAATTAGACTCATTGAACACATGAATCAACTTGAGTCTAACTCAATTAGCCTAACTTGGATTACTCTTAATCCAATTTGGTTCAATACATGAACCTAATCCTCTTGGTTCATCATATGAACCTAATCTCCATCTAATTATCCTTAGTGTGTGACCCTATAGGTTCTTGTAACGTTGGCAATGCCCCTAAATCCATTTAGGAGCATAAGTAATGAGTGGTATCTAGCAACACATCATTACTACCCAAGTTACAAGAATGTTGAGATCCAACATTACCTTGTGACTACTAATTGTGACTCCTCACAATATATGACAAGTGTCCTTCTATCCTAGACATCTAGATTGATTAATGTGAGGCATAGACCGTGTCTGTTGGGTTTTTCGGGCCGCGAAAACTGCTTTTCGCGTCTCGGAAACCCCGAATCACCCAAAGTCGTAGATCCGTGCAAGGAAAAATACGAAGATAATACGAGTACAAGTTTCAAAAAAAAAACCTTTAGATCTAATCCTAGATCTATGTGTTAAGAAATTTACCCTTGTAGCGAAGTCCTTCGCATTCCCGCTCGTCCAAACGGTGCCGGATCTCGAGAGTGTCAACGTAGACACTCCTCTAATGATATCCACACGAACAAGGAGTGTCTCTCACACTCAAAGGATGGAGAAGAGAGCCCCAAGTGTGCTAGCACTTTCTAGAGCTCTCGGATGGGATTGAAAAAGGGAGAAAGAGAGAAAACAAGAAGACTCTCACATACTCAACTAGTAGTATCCTCTTCTTGTGTCCTTCACACTCTCTTATCTTTTCTTGGATGAAACTCAACACCTTCTCACCACCATGGAAGTCACGGCAACCACCAAGAGAAGCAAGGATCCAAGGAAGAAGAAGCAAGAATGAATGCAAATCAATTGCATTCACACACCATCAAATGTGTGGTCGGCCACACAAATGTAACCCCCTCATTTAATGTGGCCGCCCACATTAAAAGGAATGGGTGTGTAACCTCCATGAGGTGGCACACCATTATGAGGTGGTGATGATGTGGCAAGGATGTGTCATGCCATGTAGGATGAGTCAACCTACATGATGTGGCAATGCATCAAGTCAAACTTGATGTTTCAACTTTCATTTCGTCAAGTCAAAATTGACCAATTTCTCCCTTGTTGAGTTAAATCCAACATTTGATTCAAGTCAATTTCAATTTAATGAATCTCAATTCATTAATATAAATTGACTCAATGAATCAAATTTAAATTAGACTCATTCAACAATTGAATCTAATTGAGTCTAACTCAATAAGTCTAATTTGAATCCAATCTTTGGTACATCATATGAACCTAATCCAATTGGTTCATCATATGAACCTAATCTCCATCCACATGTTCTTTGTGTGTGACCCAATAGGTTCTTGTAACGTTCGCAATGCCTCTAAACTCATTTAGAAGCATAAGTAATGAGCGGTATCTAGCAATACATCATTACTACCCAAGTTACAAGAATGTTGAGATCCAACATCACCTTGTGACTACTAATTGTGACTCCTCACAATATATGACAAGTATCCTTCTATCATAGACATCTAGATTGATCAATGTGAGGCATAGACCGTGTCATCCTCTGATCAATCTAAATCCTGAACTCCAAGTAGACTCACTAAATCAAATGAGCTCAATATCTCATATTGACTCATTTGGGCATGGCCATGCACTTCGTGGTCTCACTCTATCAGGAATATTGATGTCTCTCCCATCACATAGGAGGGATAGATCTCATCTACATCACTCACATCCCTCTGCATAATTCGTTACATACCCAGTAATCGCCTTTATAGTCCACCCAGTTACGGGTGACGTTTGACGAAACTAAAGTACATAACTCTTTATGTTGGGATCTATGGTGACTTCAGGTCTAAGGACTAGTAGTCATACTAATAGCCACATGAGAAAGTATATGACACTCATATAACAATTCATGATACTTTCTCATGGCGGGTCATTCAGTATACATTTTCCAATCTATACCCATGTGTGAGCTTGATATCTCTATATCCATGACTTGTGAGATCAAGTCATCGAGCTGACCTACATGCTAGTCTTATTGCATTAACATTGTCCCTGAATGTTAATACTTGACTAGGAATGATTTAGAGTAGTGTTCCCTATATCATCTCACTATCGATTCAACTAATCGATTGATATAGGTATGCACCTTCTACTCAAGGACGCTATTATACTTAGTTTATTTGGCACTAATACAAATAAGTAAAATAACCAAACAAATGCCTTTATTAATATACAAGAATATGATACAATGAGTCCATACAATCATCAAATGATTGGCTCTAGGGCTCTAACTAACAATCTCCCACTAGCACTAGTGCCAATCAGTATAGGCTCAAAGGCCTAATGACCTAGTGTGACCATCATGCTTTCTCTGTGCCAAAGCCTTGGTCAAGGGATCTGCGATGTTAGCTTCTATAGATACTCTGCAAATCTTCACATCTCCTCTATCGATAATCTCTCGAATGAGATGGAAACGTTGTAGAACTGCTGTGAACTCTGCCAGCTCATAGCACTATCATTCAAGCAAAACACGAACCTCAACTGTGATCTTTAATCATCCTGATCGGTCTGGAAGCTGGCATCACTGTAACCCTTTACAGTTAGCTCATCATTGCCTCCATATATCAAGAAATATTCTTTAGTCCTTCATTAGTACTTAAGAATATTCTTGACCACTATCCAGTGACTTTCACCTGGATCTGATTGGTATCTGCTCGTCATGCTCAAAGCATACGAGACATCAGGTCGAGTACATAGCATGGTGTACATGATAGACCCTATGGCTGAGGCATAAGGGATCTGATCCATGCGGTCTCTCTCCTCTCTAGAAGGAGGACGTTGAGTCTTCGAAAGACTCACGCCATGTGACATAGGCAGAAATCCCTTCTTGGAGTTCTGCATGGCAAACCGAAGGAGTACCTTGTCATTATATGCACTCTGACTTAGGCCAACCAATCTCTTAGATCTTTCTCTATAGATCTGTATTCCCAGAATACGAGATGCTTCACCTAAGTCCTTCATTGAGAAACAACTTCCTAGCCAAGTCTTCGCAGACTGAAGCAAAGAGATGTTACCCCAATGAGTAGTATTTCATCCACATACAATATGATGAAGATAACTGTGTTCCCAACTACCTTCTTGTAGACACAAGGATCATCTTCGTTCTTGATGAAACCAAACTATTTGATTGCATCATCAAATCGAAGATTTCAGCTCCGAGAAGCTTGCTTTAGTCCATAAATGGACCTATGCAGCTTGCATACTCTAATAGTATGTTGTGGATCTATAAAACCCTCAGGTTGTGTCATGTACACATCCTCGAGCAGGTTTCTATTCAGAAACGCGGTTTTGATTTCCATCTGCCATATCTCGGAATCTGGTCTCATCACAGCTTCCTGATAGGTGGTAGGCTCATCCTCTATGAGCACAATGTCATCATGGTCAGACAAGAGAAATGAGTATCTCTCAGGCTGATGACGTACCCTATCAGACCTGCGAAGAGGTATGTCTACTTGAACTGGTTGTTGTTCCTCAACTCCTTGTGGAACAACATCATCCACAACACTTTGTGGTTCCAGTTCAATTTCCATCGAGGCATCAGTGCTATTGTTCGCATCTTGAACTTCTTCAAGATCGAACGCGCTCCCACTAGTCTTTCTAGAAACAAAGTCCCTTTCTAGAAAGACCCCAGTCTTTGCCACAACTACCTTGTGCTAACTGGGAATGTAGAAGTAATATCCCTTAGTTTCCTTGGGATATCCGATGAAATAGCACTTGTCGGATTTGGGTCCTAACTTGTATGAGACTTGACGTCATACATAAGCCTCACAACCCCAAATCCTCATAAAAGACACCTGGGCATCTCTCCCAGTCAATATCCTATATGGTGTCTTTATCACGGTCTTGGATGTAACTTGGTTGAGAATGAAAGCTGCCGTGTCTTGAGCATATCCCCATAGATATATCGGAAGATCTGTGTGACTCATCATAGATCGTACCATATCTAATAAGGTACAATTCCTCCTTTCGGATACACCATTCCACTGTGGTGTTCCAGGAGGAGTGAGTTGAGATAAAATCCCACACTTAGCTAAGTAGTCACGAAACTCATGGCTTAAGTATTCACCACCTCGATCTGATCGAAATACCTTAATACTCTTGCCAAGCTGGTTCTATACTTCATTCTTGAATTCTTTGAACTTTTCAAAGGATTCAGATTTATGTGTCATCAAATACACATAACCATATCTACTGAAGTCATCAGTAAATGTGATGAAGTACTTATAACCGCCTCTAGCAGCAACATTGAAAGGGCCACATACATCACTATGTATGAGTCCTAACAAATCAGTTGCTCTCTTGCTGTGCCCACTAAAGGGAGTCTTGGTCATCTTGCCTCGTAGGCATAACTCGCATATCTCATATGATTCAAAATCAAATGAGTCCAACAAACCATCCTTATGGAGTTGGGATAAACGCTTGTCATTTATATGACCTAAGCGACAGTGCCAAAGGTAGGTTTGGTTCATGTCATTAGACTTGAACCTCTTGGTATTTACGTTATAAATAGGGCTTTCAAGGTCTAGAATATATAGTCCGTTTATCAGAGGTGCACTACAATAGAACATATCTTTTAAATAAACAGAACAACATTTGTCTTTTATTAAAAGTGTAACCTTTCTTGTTCAAACAAGAAACTGAAACTATGTTCTTAATAAGAGCAGGCACATAATAACAATCGTCTAAATCTAGTACAAGCCTAGAGGGCAGAGATAGATAGTAAGTCCCTACAGCAACAGCAGCAACCTGTGCTCCATTGCCTACTCGTAGGTCCACCTCGCCCTTTGTCAATGCCCTGCAATTTCTCAGCGCCTGCACATCAGTACAAATGTGAGAAGCACATCCAGTATCTAATACCCATGATGTAGAAATAGTTAGATTGACTTCTATAACATATATACCTGAAGTGGAAGTCTCACTTCGCTTCTTCTTAAGATCCTCCAAGTATACCTTGCAGTTCCTCTTCCAGTGTCAGGTCTGACTGCAGTGGAAGCAGGTAGCATCCTTGGCGTCCCCTCCTTTAGGCTTCAGTGCCTTGCCTTTGCCCTTGGCTTGGGACTTTCCCTTGCCTTTGGGCTTGCCTTTGCCCTTATGCTTCTGGACCATCAGAATGGGCTTAACCTTCTTAAGGTTAACCTCAGCAGTTCGTAACATACTAAGGAGCTCGGGCAGTGGCTTGTCAATCTCATTCATGTTATAGTTCAGAACGAATTGACTATTGCTATCTGACAAGGACTGCAAGATCAAGTCAGTGGCCAGCTCTTGGCCAAGTGGGAACCCCAGTCTTTGTAGGTTCTCTTGAGTACATAAGGACCTACGGGAGCCCCGTCTGACATCTTGCACTGAAACAGTGCCTTAGAGATCTCAAATATCTCATGCCTCGCTTGTCCCTGATATAGTTGGCGAAGATGCTCAACCATATCGTAAGCGCCCATCAACTCGTGTTGCTTCTGAAGCTCAGAGTTCATGGTCGCGAGCATTAGACAGGATACATCTAATGCGTCGTCTTGATGCTTCTAGTAAACATCTTTGCCTGCTCGCGGGGCATTGGCAGGAGGAGCCTCCGGAATGGGCTGCTCCAGAACGTACAGTTTACGTTCCTGGGTGAGAACTATTCTCAAGTTCCTGTACTAGTCCAGGAAATTCGCTCCGTTGAGCTTGTACTTCTCAAGGACAGATCGCAGGGAGAAGGAATTCGTGTTCGACGTCATGGTTATCTACAACAGAAAATTTGCAGAATTAAATATCATATTCTTTTAAAATCATTTAATTAGACCTTTAATTAAATGATGCTCCCACTGAATTCTATAATTCTTGTGGGACAAGATCCACATCATGTTGGTCCCTCTGGAGGCCGGCAAGAGGGGAGGGGTGAATTGCCCTACAAAATTAAAATCGAACCTTTCTCGGATTTTCAACTATATAACATAAACACTTGTAATAAAAAGTAGAGACTAAGTAAAGAAATCATACACCAGAGATTTACTTGGTTTGCAATCAGAGGATTGCTAATCCAAGGAAAGTAAGCGCACTATGATCTCCTCTAGGCGGAGAAGCCTCTTTACAACGTTGACAGCACAAATGAAAAGAATACAACTGAAAGCAGAGAAAGAATTGATTACTAGTGAGTTAAAAAGAATGTGCAGACCAGTACTATATTTATAGTACTGGTCCGGGCGCCTGGAAGGAGTTCCGGGCGCCCTGGAGGGGATAAAATTCTATCCCCAACGATCAGATCGCGTTTGACGCGATCCTGGTCAAAATCATGCTCCGGGCGCCCGGAATGGTCCACTAAAGTCAACCGCAGTTGACTTTTTGTCCAGATCACTTCTCTGGTTCAGCTCGTCTCGGTCCGGGTCTTCTGTTCCGGCTCCGCTAGCTTGGGTGATCTCGGCCTCCGAATAGGGCTCACCCGAACCCATGTTCCGGCCTTCTCCTCGAGCAGCCTTCCTTCCGGTTTCTCGTCCCTCGAACGCCTTCTCGTCCACCGGTGTACTCTTCCGCGGACACCTCGTCCCTCTGACGCACCGAGCCCGTCGGCTCTCTCCCGTGCCGTCCTTCTCGCTAGCCGCGTCTTCCGCTCGACTTCCTGTGTTCCTAAGCTCCTGCACACTTAGACACAAGGGTTAAACAAACGCAGGACCTAACTTAGCTTGTTTGATCACATCAAAACACCTTGGGGTTCCAACAATCTCCCCCTTTTTGATGTGAGCAACCCAAGTTAAGTTAGGGTAACCATATGCAATAACAACAATTTTATTTTCCAATAAGTCCAAATATTTTTCAATTGAAAAATTATAGTATCTCCCCCTAGACTTAACATACTTCTCCCCCTTTGATCACATAAAAATTGGGGTGATAAACAAATCTAAGGTAAATTCAAACACTTTTCAGATAAAAACAGTCACAAGTGTTTATAGAAAAAAAAATTTTAAGTTTGAAACTTATCACAACATTCCCAAAAAAATTTCTAATTAAACAATTTAAGTCAATTTTAAGAAAAGATGATAAGGCAAAATTATCATAAAAAAAATTCTAAGTTAACTTTTAAAAAAAATCCTAAGTCAATTTTAAGAAAAATTATAAGGCAATATAAAAAAAAACTTAAAAAATTTCTAAGTCGATTTTCATAAAAAAATTTTAGATAATTAATTTCTAAGGCAATGTTTCAAAAGAGAATATCTAAAAAAAATTCTAAGTCAATATACAGAAAAATTTTTAAGTTATTTTTCATAAAAGATTTCTAAGGCAATTTTCAAAGAAAAATGTCTAATACAATATTCATAGAAAAATTCCTAAGTTAAAAAATATCTAAGTCAATAATTTTCAGAAATTTTCTAAGTCAATTAAAAAAATATTATTTTAAAAAAATCTTTTTTTTATTTATAAATTAATTTTAAATATTTTCTAACACAAATTGAATAACTCTTTTAAAGCATTAAGTAAATTAAATTAATGCTTTTTCAGTTAGTCAATTAAACTTTTCATTTCGATACTTGACTTCCAGGTCGTGGCGAGGCAATAGGCCTTCTTGGTTATTGGAGCAACAACCACTTCCTTAGACAAAGCCTCATAATGAAATTAGTCGTTTAATTTCCTTGCTGAAAATGCTAAGTCTAATTTTAGATTAAACAGGTTTTTGGAACCCAGTAGAGATTCCTACCTACAGGGTTAACCAAGTATTTCCTAGGTACATAGATTTTTGATATATTTCTAATTTGACTTTGATGAAATCTATAATACCAATTTAAACCTCTATAATTTCTAAAAGTAGAAATATTTGAATTTTTATATTTTTTCAATCTTTCTATTTCTTCTTTTAGTTTTTCATTTTCAATTTTCAATTTATCAAAATCCTCTATAAGACATGATTTTGCTGAAATTCTTTTTGTTTCCAAAATTTCATTTTTTAATTTGATATTTTCATTTTCTAATTTATACATGGATTTCGTCATTGCCTTAATGCCAGAATAAAGTTGATCAGGGGGTAAGAGACATACCTCACTTACTATATCGGACTTGAAACCTGAA
Source organism: Zingiber officinale (assembly GCF_018446385.1). Lineage (NCBI taxonomy): Eukaryota > Viridiplantae > Streptophyta > Magnoliopsida > Zingiberales > Zingiberaceae > Zingiber > Zingiber officinale. The sequence goes on from NC_055994.1 coordinate 55,622,530, forward strand.
TCTCCCCCTGCTTCACTGCTTTCATCCGAGGTCGCTCCCCCTTCATCGATGCTAGGTTCTGATAAACTTTGTCTATCGTAGCTTGCCATTAGTGCTATTCCGGCATATTCTTGAGCTTCTGATTCGGATGAAGAAGTGTCGTCCCAAGTTGCTTTTAGGTTGTGTTTCTTTGGAGACTTCCTTTTGGCCTTCTTGAGTTCTGGGCAGTCTTCTCTTAGGTGTCCCTGCTTCTGACACTGGTAGCACCGCACCTTTCTTCCACCTTTTTGATTCCTTTTATTCTGCATTTTAAATTTATTAGATCTAAAAAACTTTTTAAAATTTCTTACCATGTATGCTTCTTGATCGTCTTCGGAGTCTTACTCGAGTTCATCCTTCTGGGTTGCGTTCAGCGCCATAGTCTGGGTTGTATCCTTTGTCGTTCCTGCATACCTGGTTTCATGCAATTCAAGAGTAGAAAACAACTCTTCTAAAGTGCTTACCTCCAGGTCTTTTGAGATGTAGTAGGCGTCGACGATTGATGTCCATTCCGGAGTTCTTGGAAACGAGTTGAGCGCGTAGCGTATAGTGTCCCTGTTTGTTACCGTTTCACCGAGGTTCTCGAGACCAGTAACTAGTTCTTTTACCTTTGCGTGTAAACCAGCTACTTTCTCACCTTTCTCCAGACGAATGTTCATCAGTTTGTTGCGGAGGATGTCCATTCTAGCGAGCTTTGCTTCGGACGTGCCTTCGTGGAGTTCCAAGAACTTCTCCCAAAGTTCTTTAGCAGATGAATAATTTTCGATGCGGTTGACCTCTTGAGGCGGTAACACGCTCAGCAGGTGATGTTCCGCACGACTGTTTGCTACTGACTCATTCTGCTCCTTCTTTGTCCAATCGCTCTCTTCTTTTTCTTTTCCATCTTTATCTATTGGAGCTACAAAACCATATTTCATGATAAACCGAATTTCAAAATCTGTTTTTAGGAATACCTCCATACGACGCTTCCAGTCTGCGAAGTTCCCCTCGAATTTTGGTGGAACAATGCTTGGTCCGGCCATCTTTGTTGCTTCGATCGGCGGTTAGTCCTCCTGAAGCGTACTCGGCTCTGATACCACTTGTTGGTCCCTCTGGAGGCCGACAAGAGGGGAGGGGTGAATTGCCCTACAAAATTAAACTCGAACCTTTCTCGGATTTTCAACTATATAACATAAACACTTGTAATAAAAAGTAGAGACTAAGTAAAGAAATCATACACCAGAGATTTACTTGGTTTGCAATCAGAGGATTGCTAATCCAAGGAAAGTAAGCGCACTATGATCTCCTCTAGGCGGAGAAGCCTCTTTACAACGTTGACAGCACAAATGAAAAGAATACAACTGAAAGCAGAGAAAGAATTGATTACTAGTGAGTTAAAAAGAATGTGCAGACCAGTACTATATTTATAGTACTGGTCCGGGCGCCTGGAAGGAGTTCCGGGCGCCCTGGAGGGGATAAAATTCTATCCCCAACGATCAGATCGCGTTTGACGCGATCCTGGTCAAAATCATGCTCCGGGCGCCCCGGAGCAAAAAGTCGGGATCACTTCTCCGTCAAGTCCCAGTCTCGGTCCGGGTCTGTTCGCTCCGGCTCCGCTAGCTTGGGTGATCTCGGCCTTCCGGAATAGGGCTCACCCGAACCCATGTTCCGGCCTTCTCCTCGAGCAGCCTTCCTTCCCGGTTTCTCGTCCCTCGAGCGCCACGCACGCTCTTCTCGTCCACCGGTGTACTCTTCCGCGGACACCTCGTCCCTCAGACGCACCGAGCCCGTCGGCTCTCTCCCGTGCCGTCCTTCTCGCTAGCCGCGTCTTCCGCTCGACTTCCTGTGTTCCTAAGCTCCTGCACACTTAGACACAAGGGTTAAACAAACGCAGGACCTAACTTAGCTTGTTTGATCACATCAAAACACCTTGGGGTTCCAACACATCATACTAACCCTTGAGTTAGCTTTGGCTAATACGCCCAAGGCTTAGTATGATCGGTAGGTAACGATTGCCAATTACATCTCTATGCAACTCTTGTTTATAGAATCAATATCCGCATTTATATTAAAACTCGAGTTAGCTTTGGCTAATACGCCCGAGAGTTAATATAGATGTGATTTTGACCTATCTTTTCCAACCGTTGGAATAATGCCTATAGTTGACTCGATCCAACCGAGCAACTAGGAATACTCAATCTAATTGAGTTTGTATTCACCCATGCGTTGATAGGCGGGACCAAGATTGTCCCTCCGTACCCTACCAAGATAATATGTATTGCTCTGCTTTGGCAGATTCAATAATACATGTGATCGAGATAGTGATAGGTATCACGGCACGGTTAGGCATTTAGAGTTGGTTCGATCGAGATCTAATCTAATCGAAAAGGATGCATCTTGTGCATGACTTAGATCTAATCTAATCGCAAGGGTGCATCATGTGCACGACTTAGATCTAATCTAATCGTTAAGGCACTAATTAATCAATTACTTATTAAACATGCATCATATACATAAGCAATTAACTAATTAATCTATTTGTGATTTAGTCATGGCCCTAATACGATCTTCTCAAGCCAATGAGAAGATCGAATGGTCAACCTAGGGTCAACAGCTTCTCCAAGCTCCTCCCTTTGACCACCTTGTGTTGCTCGTGCCCGCCTCGGAACTCCGTCTCGTGTGGACCCTCCACCGCTCCAATTTGTATATTACAATTTGAAATTTGAGTTACATTCGAGTCTAAATCTAATTTACAACCAGAATATATGAGAAAGGCACGACGCGCAGGTCACAGAAAAATAAAAACATACAACACGCGCAAACACATAACCGCACGCAAGCCGTATTATGAATTACAACACAATCCAATCATATTGGGTTTTTGAGCCATGACTATCAAAAAATTAATATATAATTCAAAATTATATATTTTCATAATTTTATATAATTTTAAAATTAATTTTTTACAATTTTTACGAGTAAAATTTCCCGGCGGTCCCGTTTAGCGGTTTCAGGCGCAATCGCGGAACAGATCCCCTTGCGGGGCCAGGGGCAGCGCCCCTACCCGCGATCTAACCATCGCGAGGGTTCCTTTGAGATCCTTCAGCGCCTAAACTCGCTGTCCCAAAACGATTTGGGACGAAACCTTTGAGAAGAATTTTCCTGGCGATGCCGATTTGCGATTTCGGGCGCAATCGCGAAGCAAATCCCCTTGCAGGATTAGGGGGAGTGCCCCTACCCACGATCTAACCATCGTGAGTTGCTCCTAAGCGATCCTACAGCGCCTTCGCTCACTGTCCCAAACGGATTTGGGTCGAAACATCACCGTTTTGGAAAAAACTTCCCGGTAGTCGAAGCCTACAAGCGTCTAAACACTTGAGCTTCGATTACTCGAGAAAAATACTCATAAAAACTCAAAAATCATAATTTTACAGAAAATTACAGAAACTTTAGTTTTCATAAAACCAAAAAATTAAACTCGTACAAGCCTTGCACTTGGCTCTGATACCACTGTTGGGTTTTTCGGGCCGCGAAAACCGCTTTTCGCATCGCGGAAACCCCGAATCACCCAAAGTCGTAGATCCGTGCAAGGAAAAATACGAAGACAATACGAGTACGAGTTTCAAAAAAAAACCTTTAGATCTACTCCTAGATCTATGTGTTAAGAAATTTACCCTTGTAGCGAAGCCCTTCGCATTCCCGCTCGTCCAAACGGTGCCGGATCTCGAGAGTGTCAACGTAGACACTCCTCTAATGATATCCACACGAACAAGGAGTGTCACTCACACTCAAAGGATGGAGAAGAGAGCCCCAAGTGTGCTAGCACTTTCTAGAGCTCTCGGATGGGATTGAAAAAGGGAGAAAAGAGAGAAAACAAGAAGACTCTCACATACTCAACTAGTAGTATCCTCTTCTTGTGTCCTTCACACTCTCTTATCTTTTCTTGGATGAAACTCAACACCTTCTCACCACCATGGAAGTCACGGTAACCACTAAGAGAAGCAAGCATCCAAGGAAGAAGAAGCAAGAATGAATGCAAATCAAATGTGTGGCCGGCCACACAAATGTAACCCCCTCATTTAATGTGGCCGCCCACAATAAAAGGAATGGGTGTGTAACCTCCATGAGGTGACACACCATTATGAGGTGGTGATGATGTGGCAAGGATGTGTCATGCCATGTAGGATGAGTCAACCTACATGATGTGGCAATGCATCAAGTCAAACTTGATGTTTCAACTTTCATTTCGTCAAGTCAAAATTGACCAATTTCTCCCTTGTTGAGTTAAATCCAACATTTGATTCAAGTCAATTTCAATTTAATGAATCTCAATTCATTAATATAAATTGACTCAATGAATCAAATTTAAATTAGACTCATTCAACAATTGAATCTAATTGAGTCTAACTCAATAAGTCTAATTTGAATCCAATCTTTGGTGCATCATATGAACCTAATCCAATTGGTTCATCATATGAACCTAATCTCCATCCACATGTTCTTTGTGTGTGACCCAATAGGTTCTTGTAACGTTGGTAATGCCCCTAAACTCATTTAGAAGCATAAGTAATGAGCGGTATCTAGCAATACATCATTACTACCCAAGTTACAAGAATGTTGAGATCCAACATCACCTTGTGACTACTAATTGTGACTCCTCACAATATATAACAAGTATCCTTCTATCCTAGACATCTAGATTGATCAATGTGAGGCATAGACCGTGTCATCCTCTGATCAATCTAAATCCTGAACTCCAAGTAGACTCACTATATCAAATGAGCTCAATATCTCATATTGACTCATTTGGGCATGGCCATGCACTTCGTGGTCTCACTCTATCAGGAATATTGATGTCTCTCCCGTCATATAGGAGGGATAGATCCCATCTACATCACTCACTTCCCTCTGCATAATTCGTTACATACCCAGTAATCGTCTTTATAGTCCACCCAGTTACGGGTGACGTTTGACGAAACTAAAGTACATAACTCCTTATGTAGGGATCTATGGTGACTTCAGGTCTAAGGACTAGTAGTCATACTAATAGCCACATGAGAAAGTATATGACACTCATATAACGATCCATGATACTTTCTCATGGCGGGTCATTCAGTATACATTCTCCAATGTATACCCATGTGTCAGCTTGATATCTCTATATCCATGACTTGTGAGATCAAGTCATCGAGCTGACCTACATGCTAGTCTTATTGCATTAACATTGTCCCTGAATGTTAATACTCGACTAGGAATGATTTAGAGTAGTGTTCCCAATATCATCTCACTATCGATTCAACTAATCGATTGATATAGGTATGAACCTTCTACTCAAGGACGCTATTATACTTAGTTTATTTGGCACTAATACAAATAAGTATAATAATCAAATAAATGCCTTTATTAATATACAAGAATATGATACAATGAGTCCATACAATCATCAAATGATTGGCTCTAGGGCTCTAACTAACAGTGTCATCCTCTGACCAATCTAAATCTTGAACTACAAGTAGACTCACTAAATCAAATGAGCTCAATATCTCATATTGACTCATTTGGGAATGGTCATGCACTTCGTGGTCTCACTCTATCAAGAATATCGATGTCACTCCCGTCATATAGGAGTGATAGATCCCATCTACATCACTCACATCCCTCCGCATAATTCGTTACATACCCAATAATCGCCTTTATAGTCCACCCTGTTACGGGTGACGTTTGACAAAACCAAAGTACGTAACTCCTTATGTAGGGAACCATGGTGACTTTAGGTCCAAGGACTAATAGTCATACTAATAGCCACATGAGTAAGTATAGGATACTCATATAACGATCCATGATACTTTCTCATGGCGGGTCATTCAGTATACATTCTCCAATGTTTACCCATTTGCCAACTTGATATCTCTATATCCATGACTTGTGAGATCAAGTCATTGAGTTGACCTACATGCTAGTCTCGTCGCATTAACATTGTCCCTGAATGTTAATACTCGACTAGGAATGATTAAGAGTAGTGTTCCCTATATCATCTCACTATCGGTTCAATTAACCGATTGATATGGGTAAGAACCCTCCACTCAAGGACGCTATTATACTTAATTATTTGGCACCAATACAAGTAAGTATAATAACAAAAAAAAATGTCTTTATTTATATAAGAATATGATACAACATGTCCATAATACAATCATCAAATGATTGACTCTAGGGCTCTAACTAACAGTATAAAACCTAGATCCTGAACACAATAAACATATGGTCGTGTCACTACCCCAATAAGCATGTATAATCAGGTAGGTACTATCATGAAGTGCATAATAAGTAAATAAAACAAGCATGTAATAGGTATCGGGTAGTGACCAACCGAAGCAAAGACAAACATAATCATTACTAAAAGTTATAACCTACTAAACATATCAGCATGACATTATCAAATATAAGTCAAGGTACCTGCCTCAAATAGCAGGTCCAATCCAGTCAAATCTAATGTCGAGATGTTTGTCTCGCGTCAAGGTCCTGTATCACCAATATATACATTTGTATTTAGCAAATATCCAATGAAATAGCTAAATAAAAATCTCTAACACTAAAAATAGGGCAAACCCTAATTAACACATAAATAACTAATTACACAATCCAAATCCAATTAACTTAAAATTCAGCACTGTCCCTAAAAAAATCCTAATTTCAAATTCTAAATTTCCAATAGCAAGAACTAGATCAAAACTCAATTTGGGTAATCAACACTTACCCTAATGTCACCAATCCTCTACTCCATCAGAAGAAATTAGCTGTTCCAGAAGCCACCCAACACCTCCTCTGCCATAATCAGTCCACAGATAAATTCTCAACCCTTTGATATACCCTTTATCCCACCAATAGGATCTAAATCTAATAGAAAGGAAATAATCAAACCAAAACTCACCAATTTTGGATGCTCCCCTGTTGGTTCACTGTAGGAGGTGGCTGAAGGAAGACCCAACAGTGTAATTAGGGCACGGAAGGGGACACCAAAGCTTGGGTTGCTGCTCCTAACCGAAGACCTACTCAAGCTTCTGGATTCCGACGATCTAGGGCACAGGTACGCCGGCAACAAAGCACAGTGAGGTCGGCGTCGTCTGTGGTGGTCGATGGAAACACAGAGAGAAGAAGGAAGTCGTTGGTCGGCGGGGGCGAGGGCTCATGTACAGCGGCAACCTGCGATCAGTGGCATCGGAACGGCGGCTGCGCTGGATTCCAGTGGCCGGTGATCGGTGCGCGGATCAGAAGAGAGGAAAGGGTGGCTCTCGTCGCCGGCGGCCTGGCTTCGGGCAAAGGAGACAGTGAGATCGGGAGAAGGGCTCGGTGAGGAAGAAGACAAGAAGAGGGGAGAAGAAACCGCTGCTTGCGGTTAGGGCATAGCTTCGGCGGGGAAGAAACTCGGCACGCGACGTCGAAGAGGAAGGGGTGAGGGCACAGAAACGGGAAAAGAAAATAAATAACTAAATAAAATTTTCCTTATTTAAATGGGTAGCCTAAACAGGCTTTCCCAGGGCCCGATATTTATCCCCGTAAACTTGTCCATACGAGCTCCAAAAAATTCCCGAAAAATTTCCCAAATATTCCGAAAAATTCCCTTATCATTATTCGCCATTTTTTTTGTTATTTTACATTCTCGGCCACTAATAAAAATTTGGTCCCCAAATTTCGTTATCTACTATCAGTAAGTACTAGCAAAAGCTAAACAGTATAAATGCTGAACGGAACCATAACTTACATACCTCAAGTGAAAAGATGGGGGTATCGAGCTCGAATCATATCCTCAAGCTCCCAGGTAGCCTCCTCATCCGAATGATGCTGCCATCCGACTTTAACCACCCGGATAGTCTTGTTCCGCAACTGACGCTCTTTCCGGCCTAGAATCCGTACCAGAACCTCCTCATAAGTGACGTCAGGCTGAACAGGAACTGAAATATCTGTCAACACATGTGTCGAGTCGGGTACGTATCTCCTCAACATAGATACGTGGAATACTTGTTGTACGCCTACCAGGGTCGGTGGTAGTGCCAGCCGATAAGCTACTGCTCCAATCCTCTCCAGGATCTAGAAAGGGCCAATGTATCGCGGAGCTAGCTTACCTCTGAGGCCAAATCTATTCACCCCTTTCGTGGGTGAGACTCATAGAAAAACATGGTCACCAATAGAGAACTCTAGGGGTCTCTGATCAGCATAACTCTTCTAGCGGTCCTGCGCCTCTGACATCCTCCGTCTGATAGTACGGACCAACTCTGCCTCCTGCTGAGCTCTATGAGGTCCCAACAGCTGGGCCTCCTCAACCTCATCCCAGAGGGTGGGTGTCCGACAAGGCCTACTATACAACTCTTCAAACGGTGCCATCTGGATAGCCGAATGAAAGCTGTTGTTGTAGGCGAACTCTACCAATGACAAATGGTCCTCCCAACTGCCTCCAAAATCCAATACACAAGAACTCAGCAAGTCCTCTAGAAAATCCAATACACAAGACCTCAGCAAGTCCTCTAGAGTCTGAATGGTCCGTACTGACTGTCCATCTGTTTGCGGATGGGAAACTGTACTGAATCGGAGCTGAATGCCCAAGGCCTACAGCAGACTCTACCATAAACGAGACGTGAACTAGGGGTCTCTATCTGAAATAATAGTCAAAGGGACACCATGAAATCTGATAATCTCCCTGCAATACAGATTTGTCAATCGATCCAGGGAATCAGTCTTCCGGATCGCTAAGAAGTGCACCGATTTTGTTAATCGATCAACAATTACCCAAATCGCGTCATGGCCTTGTCGTCTCCTCGGCAAACCCACCACAAAGTCCATGGTAATATGTTCCCATTTCCACTCGGAAATAGGAATCCACTGAAGTAAGCCGGCAGGTCTCTGGTGCTCGGCCTGCTGACAGACAAGACATCTCACTACAAATTCCACAATGTCTTTCTTCATGTCGTTCCACCAATAGGAACGCATCAAATCCCGATACATGCGGGTCCTGCCTAGATGGATCGCAAATCGAGAGTGATGAGCCTCCTAAAGTAGTTCCTATAAGACCGGGTGAGACGGAGGTACGCATAATCTGTCTCAGAAATATATAATACCCTCCTCATCTCGTGTGAACTCGGTCTGTTTCCCAGAAGCTATCTGGCTGCCAATGAACTGCAAATGCTGATCACCAGCCTGGGACTCTCGGATCCTCGTCCTGATCGACGACTGAGCAACCATGGTAACCAGAATACCTTCCTCTGTCTGTCCCTGACCTCAATGACCAACTCGAAGAGACTTTGAATCAAGTCCATGAACACAACTCGGTGGCAAGCTAAAGTCCCTCTGGACTTCCGTCTAAGTGCATCGGCAACCATATTAGCTTTCCCCTGGTGATAGCTAATGGTGCAAACATAATCCTTCAGGAACTTCATCCATCTCCTCTGTCGAAGATTAAGTTCCTTCTGAGTAAAAAAATTATTTGAGGCTCTTATACTCAGTGAGAATCTCAAATGTAATATCATAAAGATGATGCCGCCAAATCTTCAAGGTAAAAATAATTGCGGTCACCTCCAAATCATGTATTGGGTAGTTCTTCCCATGCTCCTTCAACTGCTGAGAAGCATAGGAGACTACCCTACCATGCTGCATCCAAACATCGCCCAAACCCTGAAAAGATGCGTCGATATAGAGCACGAATACGTTCTCTTCAGAAAGTAAAACCAAAACTGGAGCCAACACTAATCTCCGCTTCAGCTTCTGAAAGCTGGTCTCACAGGCTTCTGACCAAGTGAACTTCATGCCCTTTTATGGTCAGGCGTGTCAGTGGCATAGCTAGACGAAAGAAACTCTCAACGAAAGGTTGATGATATCCTGCCAGTCCCAAGAACTGCGGATATCCTGTACTGATTTCGGCTGCTCCCAACTGGTGACAGCCACAATCTTCTGAGGGTCTACTGAAATACCTTGGCTAAAGACCACATGACCCAGAAAATCGACTGAAGATGGCTAGAAAGTACACTTGCTGAACTTCGCATATTGATGATGTCGTAAAAGATTTTCCAAGACTATGCAAAGATGTTGTGCATGTTCCTCCTTGGAACGCGAGTAGATCAATATGTCGTCGACGAAAACGACAACGAACTGATCTAGATACTCCATAAAGATGCGGTTCATCGAATCCATAAATACCGCTGGAGCATCGGTAAGCCCAAATGGCATTATCAAAAACTCATAAGGTCTGTACAACAAACATTCTCAACCAGAGATCCACGATAACAAGTCGGAAATCTGATCACTAACTACAAATCACCAAAGAATAGATCATTTAATGTGAGAGCTACGCTCCATCTCAAGAAATACTACATATGTGGGAGCAACGCTCTACCACCAACAATCCATAATATGTGGGAGTAACACTCCACCACAAACAATCCATAATATGTGGGAGCAACACTCCACCACAATAATCCAAAATATATGGGAGCAATGCTCCACCACAAACAATCCATAATATGTGGGAGCAACGCTCCACCACAAACACTCTATAATATGTGGGGGCAACGCTCCACCACAATCAATCCATAAGTGAACAAGACATCTAACTATCCAACTAGTGACTGCATGAAATCACTCTACCACATATCACTGTGAGCAACCAAGGGTATCACAATCCAGTAAGCAAATCAAATCCATCGTCAACTCTATCAACATCGTAGTGGGTCACCCACTAATAGGAGAATTAGTTGACAGGGTAATACAACAAATGACATAATGTAGACACACCACATCCTGCATTCAACATAAGTAGAATCATCATGATGCCACCAACAATACACCTGGCACACGTGCACACACCACATAGGTTTAATCGACATAATCCTCCAATTAGTACAAACCCAACACACTTATATCACAGGTATAAAAAAGCGTGATACCTCCAACAATACATATCGAACCCGTGTGCATAAATCAACGTAGTTATAATCGTCAATACACCTCAAACAACACTCACCTAACATATATACACCTATGCCAAGAGTATAATCAACGTAATAATTCCAACAAATCATAATAGACACGAGTGTACACACAGAACAAATATAATCAACAAGATACCTCCCATAATACACCAAACACATGTACACATACCATAACATAGATTTAATCGACATGATACTTTCAATAATACAATCAGACACGTACACCGAACTACACAACTATAATCCACAAGGAACCTACAATAACCATATCGGAACATGTATACAAATACTACTTGTAAATAGACAGTCTATCACATGACTCCTACAACACATAATAATCATATGTACACCCACCATAGATAAGAATAATCAGCATATTTAATCCAATCAACTTGGCATTCCCTATGCTACATTCTAAGTTATCTAACTAGGTACATACAGTCAAAAATTAAAGTCTACATGGAATAGGATACATCGATCCTCTATAGACTGACCCAAACCGACAATGGTATATGGCTAATTCAGTCTTTTCCATGTCAGTACAAGCCATGTACTCAAATGTGCTCTAGATACCTAACTAAGCACAAATAAACCAAAGATCAACATCTTTATAAAATAGAGTAAGTCGATCCCCTGCTGATCGGACCAACCAAAACTAAATCGGTCATCTACTAACTAATCAATAATACTTTAATCCTTCATAAGGAACTAAGGTATATCTATCCACGACTACCCAAATCAACAAGTGTAAATCAGACTTATACTTGTTGGTGCAACCCTAGGTCAAGGTTGACCTGGTTGACCCGACTCGAGTTGACGTGACTCGAGTTGTATTTTGATGTTTGACTTGGGAAGATTGTCGGTGCAACCTTAGGTCAAGGTTGACCTAGTTGTGTTGCATGTTGATGTTTGACACTCGTGAGAGAGTTCTATTCTTGATGTGGGACAAGAATAGATGTTTGGGAGATTATTGGTGCAATCGTAGGTCAAGGTTGACCTGGTTGACCTGATTCGGGAAAAGTCCAAGTATGAAGACTTGGCACGGAAAAGTCCAAGCAGGGAGCTTGGCACTGGAAAAGTCCAAGTATGGAGACTTGGCACTGGAAAAGTCCAAGCAGGGAGCTTGGCACGTGAAAAGTCCAAACAGGGAGTTTGGCACGGGAAAGTCCCGTGAGTGAAGGAAAGTGAAGCTAGGCGGTGAAAATCCTAGTGAGTGAAGCTAGGTGAATGGGAAAGTCCTAACTGGATGTTGTGGAAAGTCCCGTGAGTGAAGCGAAAGTCCCGTGAGTGAAGCCAAGCAGTGAGAAAGTCCTGATGAGAGGAAATCGTGAGTGAAGCCGTGAAAGTCCCGTGAGTGAAGCTGCAAGGAAAATCCAGATGGATCGGGATGATCGGACTTGGTGTTGAAAGTCCAAGTAGGTCAAAGGATTGACCGGATACTTGGCGAGGAGTTCTAGGTCAAGGAGTGACCAGATGCTAGGATGAAGTACCAATAGGTCAAGGTTGACCGGATATTGGTTTGGAAGTCTTGGGACTTGGTTTGGGCAAAAGCTCGGATCGGTCACCGACCGATCCTATTAGTTTTCTCGATCGGTCTAATGACCCATCGATGTCAAACTTGCATCCGATCCGTAGCATATAAGGCGAAAGAAAGGCTGATCGATCCAATCGATCATGTCCCGATGGGACCGATCAGAGACGATGTCGCGAAGCCGGAGTTAGGATCGGTCGTGGACCGATCCAGCAGGTCTGATCGTCCACGCATCGATGGAGTACGCTTCAGATCGATCGATCGGTCCGGGACCGATCAAGACAGTCCCTGATCGGTCCGTAGACCGATCGAGTTCTAGCTGACGCAACGGCTAGTTTCTTGCTTCTCCTTCGCAGTATAAAGGGCCGAGGGCTTTGGCGAGGTCTTCCTTTCTTCTTGAGCTCGCTTGACCATCGAGTGTGCTCTTGAGCTTTGAGCTCTTTGTTTCTAAACCTTGTTCTTGAGTTTAAGCCTGGTCGTGTCACTGCCTCATCAAGGTTCCAGTCGACAACAAGAGGCAAGCAAGTGTTTTACAATTTCTATTGTTCTTGTTTGTTGTCTCTATTGTTGTACTCCTTTGTTTGCTGTTGCAAAAGATTGTGGTGAGGTTTCTCCACCCACAAGGAGTATATTATTAGCGGTTCTCCGGGACTCATCCACCGA